>NW_026571447.1:14099814-14721814 GCF_026225935.1 Boleophthalmus pectinirostris | reverse complement strand
CTCCAACACATGCTCAGAATGTATTAATCTTTAGACGGAGTGGGCCTGACTTAGATCTATAGTAACGTGGTCTGTTCAAATTTAAGAAAGTGATTACATGCACTTTGAATCATAGATTATAATAAATAAGTACATTTAATTGTGTTATTCTTTTCATAATGATACAAAGCAAATCTATTGATGTCAAGTTAAATGTATGTGTATTTAATGAAACAATATGTATCTTTTTAGTCAAATATTTACTAAAATAAAATCCTTTTGGTTTGTTAATTCCATAAGTCTCTTCTTTGTCCTGGAGAAAGGCCTCCTCCTGCATGTTTCCATGGAATTGTTGTTCCATATAACCTCCAAAAAGTCACACAATGCACCTTTAACTTTAAATACTTACATAAAAAAGACGACATAAAGTGGACATTTTATTGCTGTGTGCTATACAAGGGAAATGATTGAAGCGTTTGAAACTTGTGAATTGTTGAAACCAAACAATCACTTTCTAATTCTAGCAACACATCAACACGTCTGTCAGTGGGTAGGTGTTTCTTGTGTTGCTGGAAATGGCAGTTGACAAGGGACAGATCACAGCTTATTCTCCAGAAAGTAAAGCCACAGTGACTGGGGGGATAGTTTTCTCTTTTATTATTATTCCTTGAAATGGCTACCTGACCTGGTATAACCGCTCAGAATAAACCTCACACCTTCTTCAGTGTGTGGAAGGTGTGAAGTAATTTTATTTCCTACTCATTTGTTTTTGAAGCCGCAAAGTGGAAGTCATTTTGTGTAATCTACCAGCTTATTTTTGGTAAACCTATAAAAAGATACATTTATTGAGGGGTAAAGAGAAAATCTGAGTAACTTGGTGCCACAGTGGTTAGGTCTCACCACAGCAAGGACGTACTGGGTCCAACTGCCAGACTGATGTAGGTTTCATATTCAAAACATTATAAATACATGCATATATTATAGTTTCCAAAAAAGGCACACTCATTCCAAACTACATCTGCATTCTGCTTCATTGTGATTTGACAAATGTGGTTGTTTTATCTCCTGCTTTTGTAATATTATCACCCCCAAATTTGTTTCCTTAATGTCTCGACTCCCCAGCTTTCAATCACATGAGAACAGAGGAGCTTAGAGTAGTCAAAATAATATTACTCAAATAGAAATACTAGTGGTCCAAACAGTAAGAGTAAAAAATATATATATGTTATTATATTTATTGTGATGTGTCCAAATAATTTCCCTTGTGATCAATAAAGTTTGTCTACGTCTAAAAGTATTTGCGAAAACTACTATTCAGGTAAGAGTAATTGAAAGTGTAACTGCTAGGAAATGGGATGACAAAATATTAAATAATGCTCAAAATCTGGTATTTCCAAAGGACAGAAAGAAAAATGTGAAAAATTAAAGGGATAGTTCGGATTTTTTGACATGAATCTGTATGGCATCCCCGTCATCAGTGTTGTGCATCCACACCGACTTACCCCCCGAAAGCGTCCGGTGAGCCGAGATACTGGCCGGTTTTGGTGCTGAGGAAAGTAGTTCGGCAAGTTGTGTGGGGACTGTATACTAAAGCTTTTTTCTTCTCAAAGCAATATGTGTTCAAAAGAGTGATACATTTGCATGACAAAACTATCGTCGCCAAAAAAAAGTCAGACCTCATTATCGCTTGGCACTATTTTCTTTTCTGTTCGTATCACTGCGCGCTGCCGCCAGGTGACAGCCGCGCACGGATCCATCACTTTCTTCAGTTGTTCGGCAGTGTTTACATGCGCAGACCGCCGCCACGCGAGAGAGCTAACGTGAGAGCTAGAGCCATAAGTATATAAGCTTGTATAAGATACATATGAATATATCTAAAAAATGGTGCGAACTCTTGATTATCCAGGCTGTAACAACAAAAATCTGGCTGAATCTCCACGCACATTTCACTGTTTTCCTGTCACGGACTTTGCGCTGAGGAAACTTTGGCTTCTTGTCTTTGGCTTCAATGTGGAAACTAAACCAGGTAAGAACGAAGAAGTGCCGCTATGTTTACAAGCAGACAGGCTCAAGAATCAGCTGTAACTCTGTGTGCAGTAAATCACTCAGTGTCATATCACCAGTGAAGCTTCTACAAAACATAACTTTATAAGTCGACTGTTATTACTATTGTAAATGTCACGTACACTGTTGGCAGCAGCTACGTGGACGTGTGAATGATTCTATGTTTCTGTTAGTAGTCCATACTTCAGTCACAGTGTAGGCTCTATGTTCGCTGTATACAAGTTTCTAAATGACGTGATGGTGACTGTCGCTCACTCGGTCTCTCACGCCTCCAGCTTCAACTTGTACCACTTCTCTGTCTCTCTTCTCTCTCTCTCTGCCCGTTCTAACTCCATCTGGCGAATTTCGGCATCAGTATATTCGGGTTCATAAAGATCTCCCCTTGGGTTTGTGGTAAAGGCAAAGTCTTTATTGTCGGTGTCATAATCAGACATGTTGTCGCTAACATTCCGAGCAGTAAACAAAGTGAACCAGGCTCATATACTTATGGCTCTAGCTCTCTCGTTAGCTCTCTCGCGTGGCGGTGGTCTGCGCATGTAAACACTGCCGAACAACTGAAGAAAGTGATGGATCGGTGCGCGGCTGTCACCTGGCGGCCGCGCGCAGTGATACGAACAGAAAGAAAATAGTGCCAAGCGATAATGAGGTCTGACTTTTTTGGCGACGATGGTTTTGTGATGCAAATGTATCACTCTTTTGAACACATATTGCTTTGAGAAGAAAAACGCTTTAGTGTACAGTTCCCACACAACTTGCCGGACTACTTTCCTCAGCACCAAAACGGGCCAGTATCTCGGCTCACCGGACGCTTTCGGGGGGTAAGTCGGTGTGGATGCACAACACTGATGACGGGGATGCCATACAGATTTATGTCAAAAAATCCAAACTATCCCTTTAAATCATATCTGAAGGAGCAGTGCAAGACTTTTACTCAAGTAAGTGTACTGTGACTTGAAACTTGAAAAGCATGGTGTCCAAAAATAACTCTGAAAAGTACAGTTTGTTTAAAAAGTTACTTAAGTAAAAAAAAAAAAAAAAAAGTGTGTGTTTTAGAGTTTGTGTGTATATTTTTGTGTGTATATTTTTGAATTGTGTGGGTGTGTTTGTGTTGTTTTTTATAATTGTACATGAATTTGTCTACGTATTTTGAATTTTGTGTGTTTTGTTTTTTTATATTGTATGTGTTTTCAGTTTTTTTTTGAACTGGTGTGGATTTTTTAGATTATACTCATGTTTTTTTATTTTTTTCAAATTTATGTGCATGTTTCAGAATTTGTGCGCCTGACTTGCCCTACAGCACCACCATAATCCAGTCTAAGAGGAAGTTGTCACAAAGGCTTTGGTGATGCACGATGAGAAAGGTCAGTTTTATCTAATGTGTCAGACTGCATAATTTGCCTATTATATTATCAGAACACATAATAACTAATGTTGTTATAATGTTTTGGCTGATTATAGATTATTACGTTGGCTGAGTCAGAGTTAAAAGATTATTTATATCTGTCCTTGTGCCCTTTCATTCTTTTCAAGCAAAACATGTCATTTGAAGTGTTAAAAAGTGTTAAAAGGTGTTGCCTAAATCACTGATGCTGTCAATCACTGACACTTTCAATGACAACGTGCCAATGCAGAATGTAAAAGTGTGTGGTAATAAAAAGTCTGTATTATAAACCAGCAGGAATTATGCACACGATACTTAGCAATGACTTTAAAAACTATTACTCTGCTGAAAAGTTTGAACAATGTCAGACACCAGATTTGATGTCTACAATCTATAGTGTAAAATTTGCCTCGCTCCAGTTCAGATATATTGTAACAGTGAGAGATACAGGACTACCTTCATACCATACTCCCTACAACCGTAAAACAACTCACCCTTATGTAATAGATAAGCCTATGTCCTGTCAATCATCATATCATCTTCGCACTGTTTCTCCTTATGACCTCTTGTGTATAGCACAGGTGTATTTTGTGTTGCTATATTTCTACCAGACTTTTGTTATTTTTTTTTCTACTTATATATTATATTCTACTTATATTTTTTTGCACTTTGTTATTATAATATATTGTGATGTGTGAGCTGCTGCATCCAAATAATTTCCCCTTGTGGATCAATAAAGTTTATCTAAGTCTCAGTCTAAAGCAGTTCGTAAGGTTTATCTGCATAAAAACAGGGGATTATTCTCTGTGAACCAGGAAGTGCGTGTTAGCATGTCTAAAATGACACCACTGTATTCTCTGTGAATGAATGTGCAGTTAGATTGCTATTTGTTTTTAACATTATCTACCACATTTGAGAGAAGGTATCTGTACTTTCTACACCACTACATTTTTGAACTGGAATGAAAAGTATTTTTATGAATGTCTGAGACCTGCTGAAAAGGCTGGGAGCATAATTTTTAACACATTTGTTTGAGCTGACAAAAATATACAAATAAAAAACACTAGAAAACAAATCCATTCCGTTATTCATTTGTTTCATTGAATTCAGCACAAACCGTTATTAAAAATCACTCTATTTGAAGCTTTATTAGACTTCAAAATCTGCGCAAAATACTTTTATTCTTTAAGTATATTTTTAAACAGAAACTTTAATACTTTACTTATGTGATACTTACTTTTACTTTAGTTTTTATACATTTAGACAGTTACAGACATGTATGGAAAAAACCTGCACTGCTCAATTCTTGCTTCATTACGTTTTACTCCCCAACATCGTACAAACGTACCTGTCCCTTATGAATTCTTTTACAAAAGTGTACAAACTGCTCCCTTGAATGAACTCTCGAAACAGTCTTGGGTCTTAAACTTGATTCGGAGAAGGAACTGCATGTGACTATGTTCTTGTGCTTGTTCTGTATCATGCTGAGGTCTCCCTGACTGAACTGGGATCAGCAGGGAGCAGGCTGGACTGAAGATAAGAGGTAGGAGAAAGAGAGAGGAGAGACAGAGGAAGAGAGAGAAAGAGACAGAGAGGGAGAGAGACAGAGAGAGAGAGAGAGAGAGTGAGGGAGGGAGGGAGGGAGGGAGGAGGAAGAGGAGAAAGAGAGAGGCGAAACAGAGAGACAGAAAGAGATAGAGAGGAGAGAGTGAGAAAGAGGAGAGAAAAGAGGGGGGGTATGAGAGGGACAGGGAGAGAGAGAAGAGAGAAAAAGACAGAGAGGGAGGGGAGAGAGAGAGAAAGACAGAGGGGGGGTATGAGAGAGAGACAGAGAAAGAAGAAAGAGTGTGAAAGAGACAGAGAGAGAGAAAGAAAGAGAGAATGAAAGAAAGAAAGGAACACAAAGAGAGAGAAACGGAGGCGGGGGTGAGTGAGAGGGAGAGAGACATAGAGAGAACAGAGAGAAAGATGAAGAGAGAGACAGAGAAGAGAGTATGAAAGAGACATAGAGACAGACAGAGAGAGAGAGACACACACACACAAACAGAGAACAGAAAGAGTATGAGAGAGAGAAAGAGAGTGTGGGAGGGAGGAGAGAGGGAGAGAGAGAGGAGAGAGAAGGTGAAGAGAGAGGGAGAGGAGAAAGAGGGAGGAGAGACACAGAGAGGCGAAACAGAGAGACAGAAAGAGAGGGAGAGGAGAGAGGGAGAAAGAGGAGAGAGCAGAGAGGGGGGTATGAGAGGGACAGAGAGAGAGAGAAGAGAGAAAAAGACAGAGAGGGAGGGGAGAGAGAGAGAAAGACATAGGAGGGGGTATGAGAGAGAGAAGAGAAAGAAGAAAGAGTATGAAAGAGACAGAGAGAAAGAAAGAAAGCAAAGCAAACAGAAAGAAACAGGGGGGATGGAGTTTGAGAGAGAGAGAGACAGAGAGAGAAGAGAGAGAAAGACGGGGGGTATGAGAGAGAGAGAGAGAGACAGAGAAGAGAGAGTATGAAAGAGACACAGAGAGAGAGAGAGAGAGGGAGAGAGAGAGAAAGAGAGACAGAATAGAGAGAGTATGAGAGACAGAAAGAAGAGAGAGAGAGAAAGAGAGTGAGGGAGGGAGGAGAGAGAAAGAGAGTGAGAGAGTGAGGGAGGAGAGAGGAAGAGAGAAAGAGAGAGGAGAGACACAGAGACAGAAAGAGAGGGAGAGGAGAGAGCGAGAAAGAAGAGAGAGAAGAGAGGGGGTATGAGAGAGACAGAGAGAGAGAGAAGCGAGAAAAAGACAGAGAGGGAGGGGAGAGAGGGGGGAGAGAGACAGAAAGACAGAGGGGGGTATAAAGAGAGAGACAGAGAAAGAAGAAAGGGTATGAAAGAGACAGAGAGAGAGAGAAGGAAAGAAAGAAAGAAAGAAAGAAAGGAAAGAAAAGAGAGAGAAACGGGGGGGTTGAGAGGGAGAGAGACATAGAGAGAAGAGAGAGAAAGACGGGGGTATGAGAGAGAGAGAGAAAGAAGAAAGAAAGAAAGGAAAGAAAAGAGAGAGAAATGTGGGGGGGGTTTGAGAGGGAGAGAGACATAGAGAGAAGAGAGAGAAAGACGGGGGTATGAGAGAGAGAGAGAGAGAGAGAGAGAGAGAGAGAGAGAGAGAGAGAAACAGAGAAACAGAGAGGGGGGGGGTGTACTCTCTGACCACACCACAGTCTTATCTTGTCCTCTTCCCCTTTATCTCCTCTCCATGCCTCATACAAACGCACACAACTCTGTGTACTAGCCTGTCATATTTTTCTAATTTGAATGCTTCAGGGATGTGTTAAAAGGTCTTAGTTAAGAACAGATATTTTATTCAGTGCGATCACAAAGTAAAAGTTGACTTGCAAAGATACTGGGACAGTTTTCAAAGGTGGGAATTGAACTCACAACCCAGAAACAGGCAAGGAGTTTGGGATATGTACCACAGTTCAGCCATTAAGCTATTACAGTGCAAACTGAGAAGACTCATAAAAAAAAAAAAATACTTTCATGTTCTGTTCATTGTAAACCTCAATATTGATCCAAAACAGCTTAGTAATAAAAACAGGTCCATTGACTTCCTGTTCAAAACTACTGAATTAATAAGCTCCGCCTCTTCACAGCAGCATTTCACTGTAATAAGTTGATTTTTCTTTTTTTTTTAAAGGGCTTGTATTATGCTGTGTTTTTTAAATCTTTATTATAATTCCTAATCGAAAAACATACCTGAAGATGTGTTTTCTTCACTCATTCACTTCATTCATTCAGGTTGAGTTCTTCTCTTAAACAAAAAACACTGTACTTAAGGTCACATTCATGACATCATAAGGTGGAACAGAACGAGCACTGGAGATGTAGACAGACTAATAATAAAGTTTTACACTATCAGGTCTGAATGAAACAAAAACACAGTTCAAAACACAAAAAAGTCTGGGTATGCTTTTGATGAGATAATCAAGCTAAAAGCTCACAAGAGTAAATTTTGAGTCAAATGATTTGAGTAAACACATGTTAGTGAGGAAAGTGGGCGGAGATAGGGGGTGGTTGAAAGCAGGAATTTTCTGTGCACTCAAGCCTCAAATGCAGGACAACACAAGATTACTCAAACATGCATGAATAAAAAAATACAACTGAAATACAACTGTGAGAAAGTATTAGGGATCACCATAAAAGCACATGTTGCAGAATATGCCCCCTTTAACATGTGACCTATGCAGATAACTTAACCCAATAAATAATAAATTAGGGTAAATGGTTAAGTTGGCCTCACATTTTTTACGCAGTGGTCAGTGTAAGTTGAGCTACATCAGATCAAATATTCAGCAGCCTGCAGCAGGTTATGACTAATGCAGTTCTCCTACACACAAACTATATTTTGTTGTCAACCTGTCAGACAGTGGACTTCTCCAAAGCAAAACTCAGATGTATTTTTCTGTTGGTAATCCTGACAGCTACATGAATCTTTTACACTGCCCTGTCTATAACTATGTCATCAGAATGTGCCTTCATTTGTGTTAAAGAGAGACATTTCTCAACAAGAATTATTCAGACTGACACATTTGCTTTGTCTGTTTTTCTGCTTTTGTATATCATCTGCTGTTGATACAGGCCTCTACTTTGAGAATGTTTAAATCCAGGATAAAAACTGTTCTGTTTATCTGTGCATATGAGTGAAAGGTTTTTATTCTGCACTCTTCTAATGTTGAAGGGACAGTTCAGAATTTTGGACATAGGGCCTCATTTCCTAGTTAGCCAGAGTGTTGGAGACGTAAAGTAAAACCAACCTTGCATTTGAAGGATTTATGTCTGAGCAGCAGCGAGTTGTATGTCCTGATAGAAAGCTTGGCAGCGGCGGACTGATATATGAGAAAATAGTTCCTCACCATGTGACGATTCATGCGATGCAAGGTTAGTTTTATTTCAAACATTATTCTATCAACACAGACATTTACATCGACAGTCTGGCGTAATAACAGATTTACTTCGGGTGCTTTGTGGAGTGGGTAAGATGTTTTTAGTGGCAGGCTAACTATGGCCATTGACATGCGCTAGCCTTAGCACCAGCGACCTCTGCAAATACAAGGACTGGATGGAATATTTTAAAAAGTGACTCCACACGTCTCTTACACTCTGGTTCACTAGGAAATGAGGTCTTATGTCCAAATTTCCAGACTGCCCCTTTAAAGCTACACTGTGTAGCTTTTCTGGTGGAAGGTCTGCCACCTGCTTGTCTCCATGGAGATGTTGTTGCTTTGCCTGGAATGTCCCGGTATGGTATTAAAAATATCCACCTTGCATTTACTCAATAACATGGGTTTTATTTATCTAAAAATGTGGGTTCTTACTGTGAGTTTCCTTGCCTCTCCACCGATCTGACTTGTGACCTGGCCCTGTGGTGTCACCTGCTGTCTCTGTAGATAAAAAATAAATGTATTGCCATACTGTGGACCTTTCCAGACAATAACTACATGGAGAAAAGCTGGTGATGGACCCTTCACTAGAAAAATTAAACACTGCACCTTCAATTTTATGATGATTATTTATGTTTTGATTTGTTTGTATTGTAATTTGAATATCTTTTTTATTCTGTAAAGCACTTTGGATGACTTTGTGTATGCAATACAAATAAACTTGCCTTGCCTTGATACTGCTAGTAAAGAGTGTCTTTTAGCTGTGTTTCTAGTGTCTACCCTTTATTACATAACCAAATGCTCAAATAGCCTCAAGCAAATCTTTGAATGGCTGCACATGTTTGATATTAAAATAAAAGCATTAGTAAGCCTGGTCATATCGCAAAAGAATCGACAAATGTACACTGATGTGTGCTGAGCATGTGTTAAATGGCCTATATTATTACACTATTTTCTGATCTATGTTATAATGCTGTTTCCTCTTCAAAAACATGGAGTTGTGTTTTGTTTCACTGGCACACGTTTAACACACACCCTGCATGTTTAGAATGAGTTCTTCTCTCAAATGCAAAACACTCTGTTCCACTTTCTAATGCCATGTGGTAATACAGGAATTGCTCCATTGTGTTTTTAAACTCGACATACCTTCACTAGAATTATTTGGAGAATTTCAGCCCTGGAATCAACAGTCTCTAGTGAACAACAAAAGGTAAAACATAGCTGTCAACTTGAAAACTACCACTACATGACATCACAAAGTGGAACAGAGTATTTTGAGCTTTGGAGATATAAACAGACTAATAACAAAGGATTACTCAAACATGTGTGAATGAAACAAAAGAGAACTCCAGGTATGTTTTTGATGAGGTAACAACATTATAACATGGCTTAAAGCTCACAAGAGTCAATTTTGTATAATATAGGACCTTTAAACTATTCTATGTTATCTAACAATAAACAGAGTATGTTATAACTAAAAGGCAAAGGTTTCTATTTTCTCTTCTTCTGTTCTTGAATCTGGGCTTGAAAACTGCAATATCCCGGGATGAGCCTGGAGTGGATCGTGGATAAGCCTTCAGCCCTGTGGCTTAGGTCCCCACCCCCATCTCTCTCCCTCTCACTCCCCCAGCCCTCTCCTCTGTCTCCTTCTCAAACAGGCATGCATACAAACACACTCACTCCAATAGCACTACAGAGCCCTTTGCCAATTTAATAAAGAGCGACTTTGTCATGCGTATCTTTCCCACTGCTTCCTGGCCCCAGTGACAACAAGTGTGGGTGAGTGGAAAAACAGGAAACTCACATAGATGGATAGGGGCATATAGGCAGAGCTCGGTGGGCAGTCTGCAAAGATCTGTGTCCATGATATAAACAACATATGTGCTAACCCGTGAGACATGTGCAGGCCAGGGTACAGGAGTAAAGGAGCCAGGGACCAGGGGTAAAGGAGAGGGTAAAGGAGCCAGGCCATAGGGGTAAAGGAGTCAGGGCACAGAGCGAGGAACTTCCTGGCAGTCCAGTTGTGGGCACCATGTAGGAGTGTCTGCTGGGAAGGTCCACTGTGAAGAACAGTTCAAACCGTCAATTGTATGTATTGTGTATTTACTCATTTTTATCAACGATGATAAATTCTGGTCCCTCAGATGTTGACTAGTTTGTGTTTGATAGTTCTTGTTGGCTATGTAGCCTAAGCCTTGTACAGCGAGATTAATTCTTGCTAAAACCAAATTGATATGTGTAGAACTCAATCTGGAATGGCTCAAAGCGATCAGGAAAAGGCAAAAGGTCCACATGAATATTTGATTCTGATTGGGGCGAAGCATCACTCAAAACAGTGGAACAGGCAGAGGAGTCAAACTTTGGTTAGTTCCAGATGAGAGAATTGCACAGACTTTCCTGTCTAACGCATAAAGTGCCTCCCACTGCTTGTTTTTCAGAAATAAAATAATTTGTACTTCTGCTATAATAAAAGTACGCCCTTTGGCTTTGCCTTGTTTGTTTTGGTTTGTTTGGGCGCTTCACCTTTGGTTTCTGCCCAAACCACAATACTGCTCTGTGATTGGTCCAGTCTCCAAACCACTGGTGGCGTGGACCCATTTGCAACAGTGGAAGCTTGACAAAATGGATTCTCATGAGTTTGTGAGCTCACAAATATTACAAGAATTCATCTTACTTTGCAAGGTTAGGCATGACTGGTTGTCAGCAGAAATCTGACAATAATCTGACTTTTTATTTAACAACCTGCGGCCTTGAAGCCTTGTTCCAAGGCTTATTCTACTTTATTCCTTATCCAATGTTAACATGAAATTGGGTTTCTTCAAAAGTCATTAATAATAGAACACACAGAAATATTATGTAACTTAGTTTTTGTGAGTTCAACAGAATTTTTATAATCCAAACTTTTTCTTCCATCACAATAGCTCAGTCCACTTTTACAGGCCTGCATTGTTTTCCTCATGCACCCTCCTCTTTCCATCCTAATTATTTCGGCACTGTCAGAGATGTTGTAACCAAACTGCCTGAATACTAACTGTCTGCCCAAACACATTTACACTGCGAGTGAGTCATTTGGTAAATATAGAGAATGACAGCCCCGACTTTCAATTTGGCCTCAGCTGTTTAGCAGTCGACTTGGTGCTCACGAACCACCATAGACAGACACACACGCACACCCAAACACACACACCGATGTCAGTGATGGTAGAAAGACATTTGAATTCAGCAGTGCATATAAGGTGTGAAGGAGATGGAATGGTGAACATAGCGTGACGTGAATCCTTGCCCGGAAAATAGGTCATATCATAGGTTGTGCCACTACCGCTAGTGTTACTGCATCAATGTATCAGTGGATGAGACCTGCTTTTTTTCTCCACAGCTATAAAAAGGCTCTCCAGATGGTAAACACAAAAATGAAATTATAGAACAATAAAGTGTCTTCTTAGTCTTCACAGACAAAAGAGGATGTTTGCTTCCTGTTTTTTATGTGGACTGGTGTTAGTCGGATTTGACTTTCAAGTTGCAGTCGTATTTCAGAGGATTAATTTAAAAGAATCAACCAGTCTGTGCAATAGATCAAGCATGTTTCATTGGAATCTTGTTTTGTCTTTGTCTCTGTTTGGTTTCCCAATACAGATCTCTACATTACTGCCCAGTTAGTGTAATAGTTGAGTTCAAATATTGCTGTGTGTATAATTATAACCACTGTTGGGAAGAATACTTTGAAAATGTATTTAGTTTCAGAATACTGAATACCTACATTAAAATGTATTTTGTAATGTATTGTAATACAAGGTCCAGCCAGAGAACTGTGTTCTGAATACTTTTATGTCAAGTGCAATGAAATGATAGAGTAAAAATGCAACATCAGATTAAAAACAGCTTTATGTTTTCTTAACAGTTTGTTATGCTTTTATTTATCACTAATTGGAGAAGGGAAAATCACACATGCCTCACCAGTGTTTTCTATTTTTCTTCATAATATTGAGTAGTTTGAAGCCCAAGTTACATGATCAAATACCATAATTTATTGCTTTAATTTTAGAAAATAAACTGTATTGTGAATACCATCAGATAAAAGAGTAACTGAGCCTGAATAGTTACTCACAATTAATATTCAAAACATGTAACTCAGAACATAAGTGTAAGGTTTTCTTTAACCTGTTGAGTTTCCCTCTGTTCCCTCCAGTATTTATATCCATTATTGCTAGAATTTAAGCTGACAGGCGCCAGGATAATACGGACCACTGAGTGAAGTTCAACTGTCATTGGTGCGACCTATCACTGGATTCAAGCTTAAACACAGCAGAGTGAGATTTGGTCTCACTGATACTGTGAGAATTCAGATGAGCTATAATAAGCATCTTTCAGTTGAGAGTTCAGGGTTTACAGAATGGAAACTTGGATGATACACCTGTTGCAGTGTATATACTCAACAACAGTACAGGAGAGTCAGGTTCTTCCAAAACAGTGATCTTTATGCCTTTATGTTTTTAGTTCATCTTCATTAGGAGGGATCAGTTTTTTGACTTTGACCTTTGACCTACATTTACCAGGAATGCAGAATACAGACACAGCACTAAACACTTGTTAATCTGATGTGAGAGAGGGTTGTTTATTTAAAAGGATGGCTAAAAAAACTCATCTGATTGTACGATCATGTTTGGGTTCAGGCGAGACACAACAGAAGGTGATGGGACTGATATTCCTCTGTATAGAAATATGGAGAGCTATCGTTCTAGATTTATAAGGCAGTGTTGCAGTAGAGAAGAGAAATTAGTCAGGTTCTTCCAAAACAGTGATTGTCATTTATGTTTTTAGTTAATATTCATTGAGGAGTCAGTTTTCTGACATTGACCATCGCTATACATTGAGTGACCAGCATGTTTACATGGTTATTCACCCACATTGAGCTGGAAAAGGCTGTTTGACTGGATCAGTTTGTGTGGGGCTGCAGACTCACACAGACCAGCTAACAGGTGGTTGTGCTTCTCTCGGGTCCACTAATGTGAATTTTTTCCATCTGACCTTTTCAAACCAAACAATCTGTTCACATTATTATTAAATGTTTGAGGCAAGTAATATGCTGTCTCCATCTGACCTCTCAGTTTCCTCATTTACCGCAACAAATTGTTTCATGAGTGACAAATTCTCAATTAAACTTTATTTCCATTTATTCCCACAGAAAATTACTTTAAAAACAAATGATGTAATTACAATACAGAGACAGAGATCTGTTTGTTCATTAGAAACCATTTGGAGCATCATAAACTGGGAAGGAAGACTTGACTTTGGAAGACTTAGCAGCCCCATCTGACAAGAATAGGACAACATTCTTCTCCCCAAACTCCAGCAGCTGGTCTCCTCCCTGCCCAGACATTTACTGACTGTGCTACAGAATGCTAAACATGGCCCTTCCCCAAAGTTTCTCACATGTGGCTGTCATCTCAAAAATTGTATATGCTGTTCTGTTTGGTTTTCTTCTCTTTTTAGATTCTCCTGTGTCTAGTTTTAGAAAATCCTGTCTCTATTGTGAAGTGATCCAGTTTAACATCAGATGCCCATCCACGCTTGAGACTGCAATGAAGAGAACTTTTTGTGGTTGGATTCTCACAATTGCTAAGTTCTTGATGTACATTTAACACCATGTCCAAATTAGAGGTGTTATATAAGATTGAACTTACATAATGATCTAAGAATGTGAGTAACATTATGATCCTAGTATGGCCCTGCTCAGTCTATAGGTGCAATGCTTGTTTATGATGAGGTAGTATCACTAAATACTCCAGCCCCAAAACAGCCACCAACCCGACTCCTCCCGACATATGTGAGTCAATTAGCTGACTGAACAGAAAACATCCCTTCCCCCTCCTTCCTTCCCTCTCTCTCTCTCTCTCTCTCTCCTCTGTCTCCCATCCTCCAACCAAACAACTCCATAGCAGCGTGGTAGGTAGCGTATAAGCACAGCCGCTCCTGTCTGCCCTGCTGGTGCTGTAGGCTGCAGGGTGGTGGGGGGAGGGGCGGCTCTGCAAGCTCCATACTAGAGCCAGGGCCAAGGGAAAGACTAGGGGAGTGAGGGAGGCCAGAGTTGCCATGTCCACTTCTTCAAAGCAAATTTGGGGTTTTTTGAGTTTTTTTTTGTTTTTAAAAATTGCTTTTAAGTTTGAAAATCGCAGATTGCTTTTTATTGGGCTTATTTCTTAGAATTAGAAGTTTTATTGCCACTGTCAGTGAAAAGAATTCACAAACTAGGAACTTGTTTCAGCTGTATGGTATACTTATATGGGAATAACAACTGTATATTTTGTATATATTCAGTCCAAATCTATTTCGAATTTTTTGAAAAAGAAAAAGACATGATTCTCAGGGTGCATTCAGACTTGTCGTTATTTGGTTCTAAAATGGACTTGGTTTGGTCCTGTTCTAGTCCAGGTTTAGTTTCAGGTTTAGTCCTAATTCTGATATTGCTGAATGTGCATGTGTTAAAGACCAATTATGCAAAGTTAACTTTTCACAGCTTTTAACCAAGGTGCCCCTCACCATTTACTTACCCGAATTTGTATTTAGGGTGATCTGTGAATGTTTGAGCAATGTTTTCATTTTTACGATCAACCCTCCTTTTCACCTCCCTTTATTTTCTTAATTGGTGACACACGTAGGATTTGGCAGCGTCATGTATTCATTTTGGTTCAAATGAAAAAAATTTGGGTTGCTAGCGTAATGTGCAGCTATCCATCAGAGGTGCCGATGACTTCACACCTCTTTTTGTGATGACGTTTACTGTGACTTCAGCCCCCATTGGGCAACACAGTTTTCTAACACGGAAGTCAGTGAATTTCTTTTGTTAAGTCATTTTAGATGAATATTGCAATTTCAAATATCCAGATTATAACATAATGATGGTGTCAGAGATTATAACTATACAGCAGACACAAGCACAGTAGATCTTTTTAAAGCTTTTTTAAAATTCTGTTTTAGTTAATAGACTCAATAATGTCTGAAATACAAGCTGTTAAAGTCATTACTGATGTTAACTACACTATTAAAAACAACCACATCTCATTAGCTCTTGTTTAGCAGTGACACCCAAAATTTAACCAGTTGCTTCTTCTTCTTTTTTTTTTCCTTTCTTTTTTTTAATCTTAATTTCGGGTCTGGGGTCGCACGTTTTCTAATGTTCACTCGCTTGTTGCTCCGTGCAGATCTGGCAACCTGGGGGGAGGCAGGAGAGAGGAGCGTAGTGGGGGTGATGAGGTTGGATGTCAAGAATGTGGCTCAGGGTCTGCTCTTTTGTGTGTTTTGAGCAGGATGAATAGAGGCATGGCGAGCCGGGCTGTGAGCTGGCTGCTGGATCCCTGTTGACTTGTGGGTTGGGAAAAAGCCTGAAGGCCCTGAACTACAGCTCTTGAAATGAGACAGAGTGATAATAAGGGCTGCCGGCAGAGCAACCTAAACGCCCACTATGTATAGACAGAACTATTTAAAGTGTTCTAACCTACATGGCTCTTGCTTGTCTCAGTATGCTTGTATTGAGACTTCACTGTTGGAGTGGCTATGTAAATGTATTATAATGTGTATGCATGGGGTTGAAGCTATAGGTAGTGGTCTTCTGTTGTTATAGCGATTGCACAGTTTAAATCAAACTGTTATACAGTCTGAATGGGAAATTCAGAGAATTTCAGGGAATTCTTAGTTAGAAAGGATTTATTAACATTCTTGATGATCAGTAAACCAAAAATATGATACTTATACTATACATAAATGCCAATGAAAATATGAATAAATATTCACCTGAATCATATAATCATAGATGAGACTACTAGTACTACTCATTCCTGTTGCATGCATGCATATTTGAAATGCTGTCCATATCTCAAAGAAGATAGAGGTGCTATCAGTTTATATGTTTTGGGAGCTAACTTTGAGTTAACTAACTTGTCCAATTTACCAGTTTTTGAATCATGCATCAACAGGCTTGTTGGAAATTTTACATGACATCTGCTATCAATAATTAAAGAAATTCTTGGCAAGTCCAACTAACAGGAAGTAAAAAAAAAAACCAAGGTCAAAGTACTTCTTAAAAAATTTGAACTCGGAATTCATTTAACATTTTTATTTTGAGGACCATTTTCAGTCAGTGTTACTGACTGTGTTCCCGCTTAAACCAGAAGTGATTGAATTGTCACTTGTAATAAATGTTTACAATTAAATCACTTTTAAAAAAGACAATGGAACTGACTAAATATGGGAATAACTGCTGCTTAATGACCCTAAGTTTATTTGCATAGCGCAATTCATACACAGAGTATTTCAAAGTGCTTTACAGAATAAGAAATCAAACAATAATCATAAAATTACCATTAAAGACCACTAATATAACACTACCAACACATGAAATTCAAATTACTTTTCCTGACACTTATGATTATTGCAATCATTTAAAAACTGATTCTTGTGAGCTTTAAGCCTTGTTATACTGCCCATTAAAACATACCTGGAAATGTGCTTTGTTTCATTCACATGTTTGAGTTGGTTTATTAGTCCATCTGCATCTCTAAACCTCAAAATGCTCTGTTCCACCATGTGATATCAGGTAGTGGTAGTTTTCTGGTCAACAGCTACCTTTTCTCTTTAGTTCAGTAGAGATTGGCAATTCCAGGGCTAAAATCATCCAAGGTGTATGGAGTTTAAAAACACAGTGGAGCACTTCCTGTATTACCACATGACATCACAAAGTGGAACAGAGTGTTTTCCGTTTGAGAGAAGAACCTAAATATGCAGTGTTTGTGTGTTAAACATGCATGAATGAAACAAAACACAACATGTTTGTAATGAGGAAAAAACATTATAACATAGATAGATGTTATCATAGACATACAAAGTAGCGTAATATGGGCCCTATAAGCTCATCACAACCAAAATCCTATTGTTTGTTACTCTATTCCCTTCCCCACTCGTCCCCAATGCCCTCCACCTCCTCAGGCTAGCGCTATGGAAATACGCTCCACTCACATTGCTAATTATTTAAGAGTCGTCACCTCATTAACAGAGCTGGTGAGATAATGAATGATTAATAGGTCATATTCCACATCATGGCTCCTCTCTTCCCTCCCCTTCTTCCATTAGGAACTTGGCAAACAGGTTCTGCTGGGTCCTGTTGTCCGTTTAGCATGTGCGCTGTCCCTCTTGCTCTCCTGCCCCCGTGCATGTTCTTGAAGGTAACTGGAGATGTGGTGACTTGTGGGTGCGTAGCTGAGATGCAGGAAGTGTAGCGGAGGAGACATGATTAGTGTTTGTGTCGACAATGATCTCCTCAGGCAAGTAAACGCCAAAGAGTGGAGGAGGAGGTGGTTGGGATGCCTGGAAAATGTAAGGCACTTTGGATTGTTGGGAACATGCGGTGGACTGTAAATGACATGGAAGAATGGACATAAACAGTTGTGGTGTAAAAAGGAGAAAAGAACCAGTGAAAGATTCCAGTTTTACTCAGGTTTCTTTGTAGAGCATTATTATCAAGTGATTTGGGTCATTGTGATGATATAGAACCCATTAGAACCCCATACTCCAAAGATACGCCTATATAGTTTGAATACAGACTTACACTCCACATCATTATATGATACAATATGGGAAACCCCCTCTGCTTATTGCAATGATTACAAGGAAAAATGTGATGTATTAGATGGGTAGGTTACATTTGATATTCTCAAGTCTAGGAATATTACAGATAAATAAACATACAATATTCCCTATGTGCCTATGTCAGATGCAAAGAAAACATACTTGGAAATTACACACGATAATAATGATAATGTATTCTGTTTAAATAGTGCTTTACTGGACACTCAAAGAAGCTTTACATTGCATTATTCATTCAGTCCTCACCTTGTGATGGTGAGCTTCTTCTGAAGATACAGCTACCTTGAAGTAGACTGCCAGAAGTAAGGCTGCCAATTTGTGCAATTGACCCTTCCACCCGAAATATCACACACACACAGACACACACACAATAATCATACATCGGAGAGGTGGGTGAAGTGTTTTGCCCAAGGACATTGAACTGCCAACCTTTGGCCTGATGGGCGAATGCTCAAAGCACTTAGGCTTTTGCCCAATGAATGGCTATTGGTCTTTTGAGAGCAAACATGTTCTTTAAGTGTAAAAGCATGGCACTTTAAAAATAACCTGACTTTTTCTCATACTATAAAAGCAGAACTTTGTGACAAAAAACAAAGTAAAACATTGTTTATCTATTGCAAACTTAAAAAATAAATAAAGTGCTTTGTGTTTCACTTGCTCTAAAGCTGTGCTAATGCCCCAAATTCATGCATGTGAATACTACTCTGGTCTGTAGTACTTAACAAAACATTTGGTATTGTACATTCTCAAAGACAACAAAATGACCAGAAAGGCTAAAGAGAAGAAAAAAGCAAAGCAGTCTGCATGGTTTTTGAAAGTATAAAACAGACAGAAAATCAGAGTCAGCACTTAACCAGTGGGAAGAAGCTCCATGTTTAGTAAAAGTTTATAAAAAAAAGCTCATGTATGCATCTCTTGCAGCCCCAGAGCTTTGCTGAGGTCTTTTCAAACTAAATTAATTGAGACTAATTACTGGGCTATATGATGAATTGATATAGGCGGCATGTAATTAGACTGCATCATGAGAAATGCCTCGAAAAGACAAATGACTGTATGCAAACTCCCACACATAAGCCTTGTTAGTATACAACATTATAAACACATCTTTGTTTATGTGTTGCAATGGTATCATATGATCACACTGAGCCTGACTGTTCACTCACTGTGTTGGTGTATCAGCCAGAACATACTCACTGAAGGGTTGTAGTTGATTAAGCCACAGCTGGAATTCTCAACCTTTGTCCGAGTTTACATGCATGAGAGGGGCCTGCACACTCTGCCCTGTGCTGAGGGTGCGTTCAGGTTGACTGGGAATTATGACAATTTAAGATTGTTTTTGTTTATCAGTTTGATCTAGGGCTGCACAATGAAAAAAAAAGTGATTCTTCTGACAAGTATGTGGATTGGATTTACAATGTCTGTTTAAGAAGTAGAACTGTGTTCAGGTAAACTACAAGTTCCGTAAGATGTATCTATAAAAAGACTAGATATTTTTTGTTCTGTTTTGCCTTATTTTAAACCAGTCTCTTGTTCTTTTTGCTACTTATTTTTAATTTACTGCTCTTTGTTATTATAATATATTGTGGTATGTGAGCCTGTGTCCAAATAATTGCCCCTGGTGGATCAATAAAGTTTGTCTAAGACTAAGTCTGTACAGAGGACTTTCTAATACCCAAATACTTGCAGCCTTTCTAATTTCATAATTGTGCCAACTCAAATTCCAATTTTGATTCCATTGCGTCATGTTGTGCAATCCTAATTTGATCTATGAATGTCAGCAGGAACAAAGCAACCTTACAAAAGAATGTTAAAAAACTTTTATAAAATAAATCAGTAGCCTATAAATTCTTCTGCAAGCTCAGTATATGCATGTCTATCGCTACTGAAAAAGTTCTGGTTACATGAAATGAAAAATGTACATTGGGTTTCTTTCTGACATGTGCATTTAAAATAATTTCAGTGTATAAATTAGACCTTGAAAGACAAAAAAATAAGCATAGTATATAACATGCATGAGTTGGTATGTTGTGTCCACCCCCACTCAACCAAATCACTACTTTCACTCCGGCCTTTCCCCCTCTTATGGCCTCAGGTCCGCAGTAGTAGTTAGCAGGTCTTTCCTCTTCGGTTGGTTGGTCGGTTGCCTGACAAAGTCTACTACCCTGGGCCTGGTATGTCCGCGTCATACCCTCCCCCATATTCCACCCCCCTCCCTGTCTCTCCCCTTCCAACCCCCAGTGTTAGCCTTGACTCAGGCTTACTGCCCCGCTCGCTCTCAGCTGCTCGGCTCAGTGCTGACTGTTGATTGGTGGGTGAGGTCCAAGGAGGAAGCCTCGCTAGTATTTATAGAGAGTCTCTCATTTAGCAGAACAATAACAGCCCTCCCCCACACGAGCAGAGGAGTGACTGACAAACTGACTTTTGGTTTCTCGTCAAAGGGGAAATGAACTCAGAAAGACCCAGAAAATGTTGCTCTATATAAGTATAGAATAGTTTGTGTAGAATAGTTTATTAGAATAATCTAGTCTTACTTAATTAATACCCATAACTCTTCTAAGTATTTTATTTTATTTTATTCCATTCATTCTTTTACGTCCAATATAATTTATTTACTTGCATCTATCCCCCCACCAATCAGCGAACGCCATTTAGCATTCTCTACCGTGCGTGGCGGTATTATGTAATTAGCAGGCTAAATTTGTTACGCAACACTGCATACTAGCTATGAACAGTATTGAAAGTAACCTATATTGGCTACTCAGCTTTATACATCACCACCTAAGCTATAGGATTAGCCAGTTAGACCGGATTGAGTCAGTGGTCATTACTTGTATGGGACAGGCTATCTATTTTACCTGGTGGTGGAATAAAAATACAAACAGTGGGTCAGAGCACTGTCAACTCCCACCCACGGTGCATTCACAGTTGCATTATCCTGACGGGAGCCATCGCATAGTCAAAGGTGCAGGAGGCTGATAATAGCTGGAGCAATGACACAGCTAATGGGGGAAGTGACAGCTATTTAGCATGTGAAAAAACATGGCTGCCTGCTAATGTACAACTTTAGCACTACCATTCCAACAAAGTCCAATGGGATATAAGATGACAATCGCAAATTATTTTCTCATACAAACAAACATGATCTATTTTTTTATTCAAGTTTGTTTTCACTGTAGAGACCATGTTATGTTCCATGTATATATCAACATACCAGATGAAAAAGACTATTCCTCTTATCATTTCACGTAAAACACCAAAGTATTTGCATTTGCACTGTTTTTCTTGCAATTTCTGTGACCTCATTTACTGGTAAGATAGTTACTACTATTTAAAAAGTTGCAATTAACTACACCAAGAGTGAGAACTACAGTTACAATTTCCTTGCATGCACCACTTAGTTTGTTATAGTACGTTTTCACAGCCTTTTCAAATCAGTTCACCCTCCTCTACCATCTTTTTTACAGATTGAATCATTTAATTATGCATTCTACACAGGACTGGAGAGCAAATGTTGCATAAAAGTGAAGGTCATCTGCAAATACCTCGACTTCCTCACTATCCTTCTCTGTGTTTTTACAAAGAAAGGCTCTGGAAGTGCACACAACGGGGCCATCAGTCTTACAGTCCATTCCAGCGTGTAGCCTGGCTCCATGGGGCTCTCTCAAAGCCTGCTCTCTACTGTTGAAGTGTTAACAATGGACAATGGTCAGCGTGGACATAAAGATTGGAGACAGTAGTTCATGTTTGGTGCGTGTGTCTCTCAGACATCCTGCCTGACAGGACTGAGAGCTGAATAAAGATACACTGTCATCTTCTGCAGCAGCCGTCACTTGTGCCATTGTTATTCAGCTGAGAGCCATGGCAGTAACAAAAGGACAGCACACTCCACAATGAGGCCTTTAAAGCATTATACCATGAAGGTGTGCTCACAGCAGTTAAGCTCCCGCCCGGAGCGGCCGCAGACAAAAAGAAACCTTCTGTTGCTCCTTTGGCTCATCTGCACTGACCAAAACAAGGCCTGCTTGTTGCTATGGATAATTTGATAAGAAATGCTCAAGAACTGAGACCTTCCCCCTTTTGTTTATCAATGGACCATTGATCTTAAATTGTGTGTAACTATTACATGACTGAGGCTGTTCAGGGCCTTACCGGCATTTTGATATGGATTATTTTATTTTTATACAGCCTGCATGTCAATGAACTTCCATGTCATTATCATACAGTGAATGAAAACACATGAACACACAGGAACTGCACTGTTGTTTGATGTGATGTATATATAGGCCTGGACTCTGTTTTTGGCATTGCCTTGCTATTTAAAGTCCATTTGCAATAACATCACGTGTGGTAACTTGTGTTTATTGTCTGTGTTTGGCCTGACTGGCTGTGTGAGTTTCTCACACCTGGGAGTGGCTTATTAGCACTAGTTGAGAATGCAATGTCAAACAATGACAAAGCCTACCAGCGGTTGGCCATTTACAGACAAGTTTCCTGGACAATGGCTTGGCTTGCTTTCCAAAGTGCTTCTTTTCATTTGCAAACACTGGCGAGAGGCTGTTGTCCTAAGTGGGCAATCAGAGGCGTGTGCATGTGCAGAAACATGCACACAGTCGTGTAGGCATCTGGAGAGCACATCCAGCCCAGCTCCAGCCCTGTGCCGCTGCAGCCTCTGTGGCCTAGAATAGCAGACTGCATTCCACTGCCCCCTCCACCACTGCTCAGCCCAGCCGGCAACAGCACCCAGGTCACATGGAGCAGTGATCTTGGAGATGAGGCCTTACCACATACCAGGGCAGCATTCAAACATACACGTGAGACAAACAGACCAATCAATCTGTAAATCAACTAATAATCACCTATCTATCTATCTATCTATCTATCTATCTATCTATCTATCTATCTATCTATCTATCTATCTATCTATCTGTTTGTCTGTCTATCTGTCTATCTGTTTGTCTGTCTATCTGTCTATCTGTCTGTTTGTCTATCATCGTAAAATCATAATCTATTATAAAAACAAAGCTCACTTAGTTTATAAAAGCAAACAACGTGTCAAAATATTCTTTCAAAAAGAAACAGTGGGAGGAGAGAATTAAAACATGCGACTGTGTCACAACTCCCCAGCAGGCTTTTTTTCTACGCCCATACACAATAATGTTACGAGGGGCCAATAGGAACAAAGAAGAGGCAGGACCGAGGCTCCACCTCTCTCCAACAGCCTTCCTCTGAGCTTTTTAGATGTACATAATCCCTGAGTTGACCCAGAAAATAGGCAGTCGTTTCAAGATCTGATGCGGCAGTCTTTGTGCACACCGTTCTCGCTGAGCATGAAGCGTAACCCAGTGGAATACAGAGTCTAAACAGAGGAGCTCCGTTTTTACACTGGAACTGTTTAAAAGGACGGAACCAGAGCAAAGTAGCGCAACTTTGTGGAGCTGTTACGGTTTCGGGTAAGTGCATTTCTATCGTTTGTGATTGTATTAAAGCAGTCCTGGAAGCTGTCGATCCATTGTTTAATTTGCAAACTCGTGCAGTTCAAATTTATATGATTTCCGTATTAAGTAGTCGATACAACAAAGAGCAACTTGCGTTCATTGAATGCACATCCCGGACAGAAATGTGGATATTCAGCTGCTGGGATGTTGTGTGATGTCAGTGTCTTTGTTGCAGCGTACGTGCGTAAAATGTAACTCATATTTCTGTTAAAACTGACGCGCATCAAATAAGCGATTTGAGCCACAAAGCAAACTGTTCATGTTTTATAGATACTCGTAAATGTAACCAGCCGTGTGCGGAT
Organism: Boleophthalmus pectinirostris; assembly: GCF_026225935.1. NCBI lineage: Eukaryota > Metazoa > Chordata > Actinopteri > Gobiiformes > Gobiidae > Boleophthalmus > Boleophthalmus pectinirostris. Next base: position 14,698,060 of record NW_026571447.1, on the reverse strand, counting down.
TATTAAACTGAAAAATGTGTCCAAACAATATGTGATGTGAACCTGTAATTCCAACCTGGGCGTTCATTCCTTGGCACAAAGAGAAAGAGGATTGAGGAAGACTAAGCACTCCAGTAATGTCTTTTCAGTATTCGCCCAAAGGAACAAAACGCTTCTACGTTTTATTTCCGGGGGTTTATTGAGTTATGAAGGCAAGTGGAATAGTGAATTAGAGTCGTGTTAGAACCGTGCACTTTATCATAGATGGGAAGCCAATTCCGTGGCGTTCGCACAAGTTGCACCATTCACAAAGAAAACAAAATCGCATTGGATTGGCTCATGACTGGTCAGACACATTCCCGTTTGTTGTTATAGTGCGTGAACATGTTTGGTGAACATTGTCTTGATCAGTGTCTCTCTGCTTCAGACAGGAGGCATGGCAGACCATCTGATGATGCCCATGAATCACAACTCAGCAGGTGGCGGTCTCCACGGTTACAGGATGGGCATGAACGGCGGCCTGCAGGCAGGTCACCAGCAGCATGCTAACCAGCAGGGCATGCGGCCCATGCCCAATGGCCAGATGATGCACTACGGAGGTGGGCAGGCCAACATGGAGACGGCCATGAGGCAGCGTCAGGTCATGGGTGCACCCATGAACGGACAGATGAACGGGGCACAGATGGGCCATCACCAGATGACCTCTGGAAACATGATGTACAACGGGCAGCACCATCCGGGACAGCAGCAGCACCACATGCACCCGCAGCAGCACCCGGGCCAGCACCCGCCCCAGTCCCAGCACCCTCAACAGCACCCACCCCAGCATCCACAACAGCACCCCCAGCAACACCCACAGCAGCAGCAGTTTATGAACGGAGGACTCACATCTCAGCAGCTCATGGCCAGCATGCAGCTGCAGAAACTCAACACTCAGTACCATGGACACCCTCTCGGACCTATGACCGGGGGCCACATGGGCCCCGCTCAGTACCGCATGAACCCGGCCCAGCTGGCCAACATGCAGCACATGGCCGGGCCCACACTGGCACTCAATGGTATGGACGCCGATATGATCGATGAGGAGGTTCTCACCTCACTAGTCATGGAGCTAGGCCTAGATCGAGTGCAGGAACTACCAGAACTTTTCCTCGGACAGAATGAGTTTGACTTTATTTCAGACTTTGTCAACAAACAGCAGCCTAGTACTGTCAGCTGCTGAGAGGATCTGCTTTTGCCACAAATGGAGGAGCAAGGAGCATGAATTGTCCTGGATGGATGAGTGCTCAGTCCTGCTTTTTATTTTTAACTGCACCTTTCTGCACAAAGCAGCAGCAGGACGCACTGAGGACCCCGGGACCCCACTGTGGGACCCCCTGTGGACCCAACTGTGGGACACAGACCAGTGTCGCACTTGTGCTTGTGGCCACAGGTGCAGGCTCAAGGCTTCAGCCCAGATTTCTGGACTTGAATGTAATAAACGCCACTTGAACAATGCTATGACACTGTGTAGCCCCAGGCCCGGACTCCATCTTGATCTTTGCATACAGAAAAAGGTGCATTTATTTATTCTAATCAGAGAAAACAGATTCAAAGTACAGCTTCCATGTTTTTGGGAAGTATTATATTTTAGTTGAACAAAATGCATTCTCTGCCATTCTCTTTTGGGTTTAGAGTATATGTTGGCGTGGTCAGTGTATGACCACAGCACTCTGTTATCTCATTTCTGTGGGAGTATCATGCATAAATGGTTCACTTATGGGAAAGTGCTGCCTTTTTAGATGTGATGTTCTCTGAGTCTACTGCTTGTACTGTACTAAACCATGAAGCTGTATTCACCATGTTGACACTGTTGTGTTCTATTGGAGATGTAGAACCGCCTTAATTTAGCAGATTATTATTTATTGGTTGTTTATATTGTCCCCTGTTTGTGGTCAAGATGGGGGTGTATTCTGTCAGAGGGCTTTGGAGGATCAATAAAGATGGCCTGGATAGAAGTGTGGCCTGCTTTCCCATTCATTGCACTGTTCTCCCCCCAGGCGCTCAGAGAAGTCAGTGCTCAGTGCTTGGGTTAACATGTGGGTGCGCCCAAACCTCAGCCTGATTTGGAGGCATTTAAACAGATACAATATTCATGTTTCCTGTGTTCTGTGCAGGGGAGGGCGTACTGCAAATCCCCAGGGCTTTACATGTGCGTTCTGTTCTTGATCAGATTCAGTGTACTGTAACAGATGCCAACATGACTGACATGTAGTAATTGCACACACATCTTGATTATCACAGGCTTGGCTGTTGCTGATGCTTAAATAATAGTTTTATATCTAAAGAACAAATGATTATGGGTGCAAATAGCTGTTAAAAATATTCACACAGATTATTATGGTTAAGTAATTATGTTTTAAGTTAATATCTTTTGTTTCTTGGTTGTCTGTATTCCCGTTACAGACCATTACCTCATTACAATTCAGTTTTTTTGTGCGTCCCAAAGTCCACAAGGGTTACCTGTTATTTATTTATTTGTATTTTTTGGTAATGTGATTGGGGAGAAAAATGATAGAAAGGTCCTACACCTGATATAAGATACAAGGTAAGCTGATGCTAAAGAGTTAGGAGGTTCATTGCATTCCAACTCGGGTAAAAAGGTTAAAAGTCCTATATTACACAAAATGGATTCCTGTGAGTGTTTAGCCGTTATAATGCTGATACCTCATCAAAAACATACCCAGAGTTTTGTTTTGAGTCATTTACACGTGTTTGAGTAGTCTGGCATTGTTGGTCTCTCTACATCTCAAAAGTTCAAAATGATTTGTTCCACTTTCTGATCTCTTGTAGTGGTGGTTTTCAAGTAACAGTCACCTTTTAGTTCAGCAGAGATTGGCAATTCCAGGGTTGGAATTTTCAGATGATTCTAGTGAAGATGTATGGAGTTTAAAAACACAGTGGAGCCATATTACATCACTAAATGGAACAGAGGGTTTTCTGTCTGAGAGAAGAACACAGCCTAAATATGGAGGGTTTATGTGTTTAACATGTGTGAATGAAGACAAAACACTGCAGGTTTGTGATGAGGAAACAACATTATAATACAGATCGCCCAATAGTGTAATATGAGCCCTTTAAAAATATATCGTTAGTAATTACTATTGCAAGATAAGGTCAGTGTTAAGAATACTGGAATAATACTACTAATAACAGAGTGCTACAAACAGTACAACAAAGTACTTCAGCAAAACTTCCAACACATTTATTATTGTCCCGATTGGTTCCATCATTCTCCCCACAATACCTATAAACAATCTTGAGAATTCACCACTCCTCTCCGGAAAGCCACAGCCACTTGTCGAGTAGTAAAACAATTTTCCCCATATGATTGCGTTCATTATGAAATGAGGTTAAAGAGATTCTCCGCAGCAGCCCCGTTTGCCGGATTGTTATGTGCCTCGGAGCAATGAAAACGCTTGATTGAGGTCATGTTGGGAATGCCATCATGGCGTTTAGTTGTTGCCACATTGTCAACAAAAGCATCTTTAGCAACATCGTGAGTAACAGGGGGAGCATGAGGAGCTCTGGTAATGCGCACCGCCAGTAATGCTGTTTGCTGATTACTCACTTTTCCATTCCACTTGCCTCCCTACTATGTAATTGTATTTGTTGTATTGTGGCTGAGGGTGGTTGGAGTTTAAGAGTTTTCAAATCAAGTGCTGCCTTTGAAAATATGTAGCTCAAAAGTAGTTATAAAAGCCTAGATACAAAATTATATTGTTACATATAAAGTGTACTTGTTATCAAGGCAGGTTAAGCAATAAAAAAAAAATCAAGAAGTTGTTGCTTCATTTGGGTTCAGAATTGACCAACTGTATAGCAACTGTAAGTAGCTTGAGCTCTTACAGTTTAAAAAAAAAGTATTGCAATCACAACTGAACCTGGTTTGCCAATACCCTAAACCTGTATAGAGGAGACATTCAAGTTTTTCTCATTCTCAGTATATAGGCACCCTGCAGGCTACAGAGGCTGCACTAGCACTGATTCATGATTGGCTGCTGGTGCTAGGGTTTAGGCTCATTCTGTTTTCTGATTGGATAAGCATCTTGAGAACTAGAACACCAACTATAACATAAACAACGTAGCCATCATGTTTTTGCCATTAAAAATAAATCAGCATTATCATTTTTACCAGCTTACATTATATTTGATTTGTATCTGGGGACAAGGTCGTGTTTATGGAATGTAAACTAAATATCTTACATACATTCCCTTTAAGATTTTTACTTTTTCTAAAAATAACAGAATTATTATCCATTCATATAAGTTCCCCAAACTGTATTCAGTGACTGTGAGTGGAGTAAGAGGCCTGAATGAGTTTGAGTTTCAAGTAACAAAGTGCTTTAGGCTATGTGTTGGAGAGCTTGTACTTATCACTTACGACTTCACTATTTGTGTAGTTCAACAGACACTGACTGGAAAACATGCTTACTCTGGTGTAGAGGATATTGTGCTAAACATGTTCAGGAGGTTCAGGTGACAACACCACATTATACAATACCTCAGGTAAAACTGAAATATTAATTTGCTGTTTAACTGACAAATAAAATGTGGATATTTGGCTAAAAGAAGTGATTCCAAACAAACTAATCAGGTAAAACCTTTATGGATTTTGTTTGGGTATACCAAATGTCAGTGTCTTTCCCATTGCCCTTCATCTGAAATCATGACATCATATTTTACAATGTCATGAACGCAACCTTGTATTGCAGCTGTCTTATTATGTTTGATTTGTTGCCATCCAAACTTGATTTTAGTTAAATATTGGTTCCTAGGGTTACAAAAATGCTACAAAATCATTTTAGATTTCAACCAACTCGATTTCATTGAAACAACCCAAATAAAGACAAATGTGTGAGCCTCATTTTCTGTTTGGATAATCATCTTAAGAACCAAAACACCAAACTATAACTATATAAACTGTCCAATGTTTTAGTCATTAAGAATAAATCAGTATTACAATTTTTACCAGTATAAGTTATATTTGATTTGAACATTTTTACCTTGTATCTGGAGACAAAGTCATCTTAGAATTAGATTTAAGACTCCTTCTTTTTCAAATCTTTAACATATAAAAACTTAATAACTGAAATATAATCCAGTTGTATGAGCTCTCAAAATTGTCAACTGTTGTTACTGAAAGTGAGTGAAGTAAAAAGTCTGAATACTTTTGAGATTCAAGTAACAACATGCTTTAGGCTATATACTTACCACTCCTTTACAATGTCATTCTGCTGTATAGGATATTCTGCTAAGGTGCCACCACAATACTATAAAATACCTAAACTTTAAAATTGAGATGGTAATTTAAAAAGTGGATATTTGGTTATTTTCTCTGTAAATACTGGCCCTATCCACATAAAACAGAAATAGCCCAAAGTTCAACATCTTAACTGTCTGTGCAAATGAAGATGTAATCACTTTTTCTACCAAGGCAAAAACTGGCGGCTCTCGATCCCTAACAAACTATGATGAGGTTCAACATCTGTGAGTTTTCTGTCATACCCAAATATTTCTTTCACAAACACTGAATCTCCTGAAGAGTTATAAAAGGCTCTTCATCTGAAATCATGAAAGTGTTTTTTAGAATGTCAATAACGCAACCATTTATTGCAGCTGTCTTATTACATTTGATTTGTTGCCATTCAGACTTGATTTCAATTAAATATTGCCTCCTAGGGTTACAAAAATGTTACAGTCAATCTGATTAAAGGAACTATGTGCTACCAACTGTGCTCTTAGGGTTTTAAAAATGGCACTAAAATCAGAACTAAATGTGAGGCACTAGTGCCTTAACCTGCATATTGAGGACACATCCAAGTTTTTCTCAGGCTTCAAGCTCAGAACCTCCAGAATTGACTCACTGAGCTGCAGAGGATGCATTAGCACTGATGAATGGTTAGCCGTAGATGCTGGGCTTTAGGTAGTGAGGAGGATTCAGATCAAAGAGAGTCATTTTAGGTTTAAACCAACTGGATTTCACCATTGAAAATGGCAACCCAAATGAGAGGCGAGGCTCTTACTGCTTTCTGATTGGGTAATTGTTTGAGAATGAAAACACAAATTATAACATAAACCAAATGTCCATCATGACCAGTGTATTTGAAATAAAGAATAAATCAGTATTACAATTGTTATCAGTAAACGCTGTATTTTATTAGTCTGCTCCTATCTGGTGTGAATTTTAAAGGTGTGTTTTTCTGGTGGAAGGTTCACTACCTGCTTGTCTCCATAATCCGTGATGTTATTGCTTTGCCTGGGATGTTCAACAGTATGGCATTAAACAAATATATCTTGTATCTATTCAGTTACAGGTGTTTTTATTTTTTTAATCTCAAAACTACTGCAAAAACATGCATCAAAAACATGGCGTCAGGCAAGTGGTGGATGCTCCAGAAGTTACACAGAGCACCTTTAAAATTAAAACCTTACTTACGATTCCTTTAATTAATATGTTACAGCAATGACACCATACTAAAAACACCAAAAATGGCAGCATCAGTATTGGTGATTCTGTGTAAAGTAAGTGCCTAAATGCATGTGTAGATTCTAGTACTAAAATCTAGCTGGAGGCAGTGTTGGGGAGTGTGCATTTCTCTGGCTTGTGGAGAGAATAGCTCGTAAGTAGGCCAGCAGCCGCCTTGGCACACTGCTTAGTAACGGTCGCAGGTCCTTTTGCCCACTGCCAATCTGGTGAGCTGCCTCTCCGCTGTGGCACATGGGGCACACTGGCTTCCTTACAAATCTCTGTCTCCGCGCCTATCTTCTAATTGTACGCTGCAGTGTTAAGGCCCATTTAGAAGCAGTTTTTTTCTTCTTCTTCTTTTTTTTTTTGTATTTTGATTGTGACGCCATAGAGTTTGAATTGCCATGGTTGTTTGCTCTCCCAATCCTTTGTTATGTCTGCAGCCTACCTTCACAGGGGCCAGTCTAGACTCAGGGCTATAAGCTGGGTGGAGACGTTAGCAGTTAGCGATGTTGTTTGAAAGAGAGCCCACCCACAGCCACTGCTAGTCTTCCTGTGGTACTTGCCTGTTTCTCGGTATAAGTCACAAACTAGAAGCCACACGCAGTCAGATAAGCAGGACATAAATGTAAGGATTTCTCCACAACAACTATTACAAATAAGCTAAAGGGGATTTCACACTTGGGATTTCCCTAAACATTTGCATGGCTCAATACCATTCATTAAAAACATTTACCATAAACATCATGCAGAAAACTTTCTTGTGTGGGGCATGTTCAAAGTTGTTCAAGTTGCTTCAAAATATACTTCAACATTTAAATATTTATACAGTGTTAAGTTTCCATTAGTCTTAAAATAGTTCAAAGGGCCTGTATTATGCTATTTTCTGATCTGTTAAAACTTTATTTTCTCATCAAAAACATACCTGAAGTTGTGTTTTGTTTCATTCACACATGTGAATGAACACACAAACCCTGCATATTTAGGCTGAGTTTTTTACTCTGTTCCAACCTGTGATGTCATGTGGTAATATAGGAAGTGCTCTGCAGTGTTTACAAAGCTCATACACCTTCACTAGAATCATTTGGATGATTTCAGCCTTGGGATTTCCAATGACACAAAAGCTAAAAGGTAGCTGTTAACTTGCTGTTAACTACCACTACATGACATCATAAGGTGGAACAAAGCATTTTGGGATTTGGAGATGTGAACTAATGTTTCTCAGACATGTGTGAATGAAACACAACTCCAGATATGTTTGTGATGAGGGGACAACATTATAGCATGACTAAAAGCTCATAACAGTCAAGTGTGCATAATATAAGACCTTTAAATACAGTCAGGGCTTACAGCGGTCCCCTAGCCAAGCTGACGCCACCTAGTGCCTCCACTCAATTTCATTTCTCTTAAGCGACTAGGTCAGGAATCGGAATACATTAGACGATTTGCAAGAACCCCGGAAGTGCGAAACACTGCTGATTGGCCCAAAACCGGGCCAATCAGCAAAGAGTCATACATTCTGTGTTGGCAATGATTCCCGAGATTTAAAGCTGGAACGAAGAGAATGTTTGGTGAATTTTATCAAGGGGAAAGACGTTATTGCCCTTCTTCCTACAGGATTTGGGAAAAGCTTAATATACCAGTTAGCCGTGTTAGTGGCACATTACATACGTCATGACCAAATAGCAGCGATTGGTTAAATGAAAAAAGTACCCAACTACCGTCCAGTGAACAAATGCGCTGCGAGGTCAGATGGTTGCCACAGAGTGAAACCAGCTGATGAATCAGGCTAGCGGCCCCCTAATATTGTAGGACACTTTTTCATATGTATACTGAAAAGTTACGTTATAGCACATCTCAAAACATAACAGAGAAAAATAGGCTTATCTTCAGTGACAAATGTAAGTACTGGCCAGCTTAACCAGTGGCCAATATATGTTCAGTTCTGTCCTCCTTGTACCCTCACACATAACCCTTGTATCTATGCATTGGCTGCAGTCTCATTTTATTTCTCATCTTGTCTACTGGCCCAGCTGGTGCCAGGCCTGGACTCGGGATGCTCCTGTAGACCTGCTGACGGATAGGGTGTAATTTACTGTTGTCACGGCTGGCCAGGTCGGTCCTTCCATATATAGACACACACACATACGGACACACAACACAACACACACATGTGCGCACACAAACATACACGCACACACATACACACACACACACGCACGCACACACACACACAGACACACACACACAGACGCACACAACCTGATCAAACAGCCTAACAGGGATACCTCAATATCAGTGGAGCCAGGCCAAGATAAAGGATTTAGGTCCTATGTGGTCATTGTGTCTGAGGCTGTCCACCTACGCCAATGCTGGCTACAGAGATTAAGGTGCGCCTACTAGACCAATTGAAACGTGAAAACAAAATGAAAAACAGAATGTGGGGCTAATAGGTTGGGTTTATGTGAAATCATAACATTCTAAACTACTTTTGCTTTCAAACTTGAGCAATAGGGTGGATGGGGAAGCTATGAAAGAATTAAAAAGTGTTCTGATTAGATAAGATATGGTTTATTTCTTCCACAATAGAGGAATTCAATTTTTGTATCATCAGTGTCAGTTGAAAGGAATTTTTTGGATCCCATCTCTAAGAAACTGCTCAAGATTTACAGATATGGTTTGATATGGTTTGGTTATTTGGTTATTTATAATGATTATTTGGTTATTTATATTACTCTAGTTGTGAACACAAACCATTTGGAAAGAAATTCAGTGAGTGGTTCTGTACAAAGTATTTGAATAGTTGAGTTTTATATTCTCATTTTTATTTAAAGAAAATCTATTGTACTTTTGTCTTATATCGAGGGTCTCCAACCTTTTTCCTCTGCTGAGCTACTTTTATAAGACAAAAATGCCAGAGAGCTACTAGTTTTAGCAGTCACAAGAAATGGAGCATATATAAGAGCCACGGCAAGCGAGTACAGTTAGATGCCTATAAAACATAAACCATTATCCATTTATTAGTGCAAGTTAGGTATCAAAATGACACATGTACAATGGTAAAAGGCATTTAATTCATCAAATTTTACTTATCCAGCACAATACGTGTAATTCTGAAAACCTTTGGTGAGCTACTTAGAAAGGGGTGTAGTTCCTGAGCTACAGGTTGGAGACCCCTCTCTTATATAGTTATAATCTATAACCCATGGATCATTATGTTATAATTTTGACATTTTAAATTGCAGCATTGACCTAAAAGAAATAAGTTTGCATTAGAAAACTTGCATGCCCAATGGGAGCTGATGTTTACGGCAACGTCATCACAACAAAGACCTGTGCAGCTGTTGGCACCTCCAATGGACAGCTGTTCCTACACATATCACACTGATTAAGAAAATAAAACTGGAGAACATAGTAAGTACACAGCAGTGGGGTATACTGGCGGCAGTGAAAACAGGGGGTTGATTGTCAAAATGGTGTCTCAAAAATAAGCGATTAAAGATTGCATGAATCACTGCAAATACAAATTCGAGAGAGTAAATAGTGAGGGGAAACTAAAACATAGTGTGGCTCTGAAAAGTCGATTTTACATATAGGTCCACATTAAGTAATAGCCTGGGCAAAATCATCTCAACAAGTCATTATTAAAATGTGTAGGGTCAAAGTTCCATTATATGAATATGTAAATTATGAATACCTGATAACCTTTTACTCTGTGATACAAATTGATATACACAACATTTGACAAGCAGATTAATGGATCTTTTAGAAACAGAAATGTAATCTAATCATATTTCACATAAATTGACAAGTTATTTTGACAAACTGACAAATACAGACATCTCAGAATGATAAAGTGAAATCATGTGAGAACACAAGTTGTATCCCTGATGACTTCAGGAGCTATTTATTGACTACAGGGGCATGTTGCTATCTGTGAGTACTGTGAGAAAGAGGGTGCACGCTCCAACATGTCCGCTATAGCAAACTGCAGTCATTCTTGGCGAGCTTTAAATCAACTTTAGTGCAAATATGTGCTAAAAGAGGATATGTATTTGTATGCCTTAAATGAAATATATAAACTTCCAGGGGCTTTAAGAGTTCATGCAGAAAGTGGACGCGTTGCTTGAGCCAAACTTCCTGATTTTCTAACCCACTGAACCTATAGTGTCTTCTCCTGACTGTCAATGTACTGAACGCTGCTCATCCTTCCACTAAATTATTCCGGTTCTGCTCTCTGCAAATAACAACTGGGCTGCGCATGCATAAGGCAAAACTATCACAACTATCCTATCCTTCCCCTATGTATTCTCTTACACAGTGTACTGAAAGTTCTCCACTATTGTCTTTTTATTTTACAAAGTAATATCCAAAATAACATATGGCCTGGAATGCAATAAATACAAAAGTAGATAAATGCATATTGTTGAATATACAGCAGTTGGCCAGTGATTCTCTTGGGTTGGGTTGCACTACTATAAATGTAGATATATCACAGTAGGGCATTAAACTACCTGAAGACAAGCAGGTGACGACCACTTGGCTAAGTAACAGGCCAGATCTGTGGAAAGGTGAGCCCATTTACAGTAAGAATACATGTTTAAATTTAGAATTAATTAATTCATGTATGTAAGTGTGCATATAATATTATTTTTATAAGTATAACTAAACAAATGCAAGACATAAGTTTAATGCCATACTGTAGAACATTCCTTATAAAACAATAACATCTCCTCGGAGACGAGCAGGTACAGACCTTCCACCTAAAAAAGCTACCTTTAAGTTAATTCTGTTTACCCTTTTCTTTGCTTATTCCAAGTAATTTCTCTGACAGGTAACATTTTAGTGTAGCCCAATTTGAATTTTGCTAACCTCATACAATTATTTTCTGCCAGGCTTATTCAACCAGCAGAAAATGTTTAAAAAATATTATTATTATGTGAATTGCAAATTTATTTTCAGATCCAAATTTGATTGGGCCTTATCAAAGCATCTTATCCACTCATCTTTGCTACATATCAATATGCAAGGTCAACCGTTTCCTGTTATTTAAACATGAGTGTAACATTTCCCCTGTTTGAAAGCCCTGTGTTTAAAGGCAGCCAAAGGACCTTCTCTTACCTTGTGCATGCAGTGGTAAGTGGCTGCTTTTGGGGCATGTCGGGGCAGGTGATCCAGAGGTTGCCTAGTGACTGCTGTCTCCTCCTCCTCCTCCTCCTCCACCCCCCACCTCAGCTCACCTCCTCTCCCAAATGTGGAGCCTGAATGGTCTGCCAGTCCTTTGAAGTGAGCAGGGAGGGGGAGTAAATAATTTATTTTGGAGCGCACCGATGACACTTCTCAGTCTGGGCTGCCTGCTTGCGTGCTTGGATGGTTGGAGGGGGCCCATGGAGGTGTCCCGACAGTGTCTGGGGGAGGTAAATATTTAAGATGTGTGAGATTTACACTGTGGAGCCAACACTGAGCCCAACAGTGGTTTCACAACAGCAGCAGAAGCTCTGTGTCAGCACATGTCCCATCGACAACAACACAACTCTATAGAAACCAACAACATTCAATGTTGAGTAGAGTGCATGCAAAGTTCTCCAATTAGAACAAATGTAAATGTAACCTGTGCACAAGCGTATATTCATACCATGCCCCATACAACTGTATAACAACTAACCCTTATGTAATAGATATTGATCCTGAAGGAAATTCAAACAATAGATAACCTTATGTCTTCTTTGCACGGTTTCTCTTGACCCACTTCTTGTATATAGCTCGGATATATTTTATTTTTACTTGTACATATACATTGTATATTTATGCCTTATTTGACACCAGTCTGTTGCTATAGTTTTGCTTCTTATTTAGAATTTATTATCACCAGTTATATTTTTGCTCTTTATTGTTATAATACTGTTTTGATGAGTGAGCTACTGTGTCCAAATAATTTCCCTTGTGGATCAATAAAGTTTGTCTAAGACTGAATCTAATTTTAAGTCACTGTTTTTCCCTAATTCACAACATAATAAGCACAGTACACTCATTTAGAAATAAAGTGGTGCAAATTGTGAACAACAAATGAAAATGAGAAGTTGCATTATTTGCTATTTAAGAAGTGGCTTGCACAATAGCTGTGGGTACTAAACCATCAACCATGGACATTTGACACACTTACACTGGACAAATAATCAGCTAATATTCAGCATAAATATTCATTAACCTTATTCTCTACTCTGTGCATACTTGTCATGTTTCACCTTATGTCTGGGTGGGTTTATTTTAGTCACTTCCAAAACATGGACAATAGATACTTTACAATAGATGCTAACTGTAAGCATGCTCTGTCTGAGGCTTTGGTAGACTTTAATCTATGCTTTATTTGAAAACAATCCAACCATAAAGAGCTGACTTAGCTGGAATTACAACAGGTGAGCAAATTTTTACTGTTAAACAAGCTGCCCTCAAATAAAATTACAAAAAACAAAAAAAACAAAAACACTCATACTGATCACAGACTCCTGAAAATGTGTTGTTTAAATCCATTTTATATTTTTTGTCTTCAAACGTTTTGATTGTATTTGCTAATGTGTGCATTGTGTCACCATTCCACCATACACATACATGCAGAAAGCTCCCAGGGTGATGTCACTGCAAAGTATCAATAGGTAAAATCTTCTAGCTAGGGTAGTCCTGATCAAGTCTATAGCTCAGGATCTAGAGAACTTACACTTTCTCTATATTATTAGCAGCCATTAATGCAGTGTTGAAAATAAACACAAGAGAAAAGCATTACCTTGGTTTGCTATTTGAGCCATGCTACACCACTATTCATGACTGCTCTGCTCTGTCCTTGCGCATCTTTTGATAACATCACATTTGATCATTTCCTGGCACAGTTTTAGAGCCATGATGATTTGGCCCTTGGAGCACTGACCAATAAAGAAGCTCTCCAAATCCAGTCTGCTCTATAAAATATTGAGAAATTACTGCTAGAACAAGATTAAAAAAATGATTGAAGTTAACTATTTTTACTTGTTAATTTGGTTGGGACAGTGCAGTGTAAAAAGTCCTATATTACACAAAATTGACTCTTGTGAGCTTTAAGCCTGTTAGAATGCTGTTGCCTCCTCAAAAACATTGTTGTGTTTTGTTTCATTCACACATGTTTGAGTAATACTTTATTATTAGTCAATCTACATCTCCAAAGCTCAAAATGCTCTGTTTCACCTTGTGATGTCATGTAGTGGTAGTTTTCAAGTGAACAGCTCCTTTAATTTTTAGTTCAGTAGAGATAGGACATTCCAGGGCTGAACTCATCCAAATGGTTCTTGTGAAGATGTATGGAGTTTAAAAACATAGTGGAGCACTTCCATGACATCACGAGATGGAACAGAGTGTTTTCAATTTAAGAGAAGAACTCCTACTTTGTGTGTTAAACTTGTGTAAATGAAACTAAACACAACTCCAGCTATGTTTTTGAACTACATTATCACAGTTCAGAAAATAGCGTAATATGGGCCCTTTAACAAACATACACGTTAAACATTCTGTAAACACACCAGATTGTAGCCATGAGCTAATTTCCATCTGTTGTTCTGCATTCGCTCTCACAAACACACTCCCATTCATACACCAACGTATTTGAACAATGGAGGCAAGGTGGGTGAATTGTCTTACCCAAGGACACAACAACAGTATACATTACAGCCGCTGCCGTCCATTCCCAGAGGTCTCCCATCCAAGTACTAACCAGGTTTGCTTAACTTCCGAGATCTTACAAGATTTGGCATTCTCAAGGTGGTATTGGCAGTTATACAATGCTGTCCAACAGATAAGCAAGATTAGTTACATCCTGTATTATGCAAAACTGACTCTTGTGAGCTTTAAGCCATGTTATAATGTTGGCTCCTCAAGAACATACCTGCAGCTGTGTTTTGTTTCAATCACACATGTTTGAGTAGCCCTTTATTATTAGTCTTTCTACATCTCCAAAGCTCAAAATGCTCAGTTCCAACCTTGTGATGTCATGAAACAGTAGTGTTCCAAGTCAACAGATACTTTTTACATTTACTTCAATCGATATTGGACATTCCAGGGCTAAAATCATTCAAAAGATTCTAGTGTAGGTGTATGGAGTTTAAAAACACAGTGGAGCACTCCTGTATTACCACATGACATCACAAGTTGGAGCAGTGTTTTCCATTTGAGAGAAGAGCTCAAATATGCAGTGTTTGTGTGTTAAACATGCGTGAATAAAACAAAACACAACTCCGGGAACAATATTATAACATAGATCAGAAAATAGCGTAATATGGACCCTTTAAGGAAAACGGTAAAAACATAGTACCACCCCTTTAAGGACTAGTGGTTGCCGTATACACAAAAGTACAGAAGCCCTTGTGTTGAATATGGTAATATGGATGATAGTGCTCTGTGTGAAATAGCCCTGTTATTGAATCAGAACTCTCCTTAATGTAGTCAACAAAATAGAAGCGCACTCAAGCAGTATAACAGCGGAGAGCCTCTTGATCAGATTGCTCCATGGGGAACAAGCTCTTATTGTTTTCTTTACTTGCTGTACTTACACTTTATTTGACTTGGGGCAGTTGAAAGTTAGCTGGGGAGTTATTGGGGCCAGTCCAGGAGAGTTACGCGCCACTCAGCTGGAATAGAGGAGGAAAAGCATTAACGCAGCCACTGTTCTGTACACAGTGTCTTTGTGAGCAGGGTTTTAAGCCGGAGTGTTAATCTGGTGACAGTGGCAAGCACATGTTAGCAAAGGCGCGCTAACAGGCTACAGGCTGGGGGTGGAATTAATGTTACAGCAGTACATGTCAGGTCTTACAAGTCTTATCCTGCTGCTAAAAGCCCCATATACAATGTGTGCATGTTGGTGGTTTGATGAAACAGGAAATACAATGGTGAGAAACATTGCACTTGAACTTGCCTTTTTCTCAGATCATTACATATTTATTTTGTCATACATAAAACATAAATAAATAAATAGACGAAAATACATACTTTTTTTTTTTTTTTCTTTAAATGTGCATTGCGCAACTTTTCTAGTGAAGGGTCCGTCACCTGCTTGCGTCCAAGGAGATGATATCGCTTTGCCTGGAATATTAAACACATCTATCTAGCATTTATCCATTATGGGTGTTTTCTATTTCTCAAAAAAAAAAAAAAAAAAAAAACAATAATTCTCTCTGTAAATAGCAACACTATTGTAGCCTATAGTTGGTTTCCTTGAGATAGATAGGTTTAATTTCTACCGTGGAACATAGACAAAACAAAAAGGTGATGAACCCTCCACCAAAAAAGTTGCGCAATGTACCTTTAATAAAGGATGGAACTCTTGTGTTTCGACTAGAAAAACATTTGTTGAAGAAGTATTGTTAATGATCTATGTATAAAGTATTCCCTCTTTCTTGGTAGTGAAAATAAGAGGAGTCTGAGTGGGTTGATGGTACTGCTGCTGCGGGGACAATGAAGTTGGAGGTTGCTGTTGTGAGTAGGGATACACTGATAGTGATATTGGTAACAGATATTTGCTGGAACGCATGATATCAGTTCCAGTGATATCCATGCTGAGAGTTGGCTTTAAGAAAACTATTTACTGGCTGATGCTGCAGGATGTCTTATAATGTTACTTGTAGGATAAATAGAAGTTTCAAAACACAATATCTATTCCATGTTTGGACTGGAGGGAACATTTTTCAGTCCTTACACTGGTATTGGTTAATATCAGATATCAGTAGATACTTAAGTCGATACTTAAGGAGCTATATTACCGGAACATAAAATGGATTCTTGAAACTTTAAGTTATGTTATAATACCTCATCAAAAACATACCCGAGTGTTGTTTCATTCACACGTTTGAGTAATTCTATATTATTAGTCTGCCTACATCTCCAAAGCTCAAAATACCCTGTTCTACCTTGTGATGTCATGAAGTAGTTTACAAGTTAACTGCAACATTTTATGTTTTGTTTAGTAGAGATTGGCAATTCCTGGGCTGAAATTATCCAAATGATTCTAGTGATGGTGTATGGAGTTTTAAAACAGAGTGGAGGACTTCCTGTATTACCACATGACATCACAAGGTGGAACAGAACTCAGCCTAAATATGCAGGGTTTGTGTGTTAAACATGTGTAAATGGAAAAAAAACACAACTCCAGGTATGTTTTTGATGAATAACGTTATAACATAGATCAGAAAATAGTGCAATATAGGACCTTTAAAGTCACTTTTTACTCATTGTCCCAATTTAAGCGGATGGTCGCCTACATTATGAACATGCAATTCTATACGCTGTGGTGAATGTACTTTGACCTGCACCATCTGTAAACAGTGTGATCACATGACTTGACTTCTAGATACTGTGCTATCTAAATCACAGGAGCAAAGTGGTGCTGCTGTATAAAGGCTGCTGTGCTCAAACTTACGTCATTATTAGATGTTACAAAATGGCTTTATGTAATGCAAGAGACTTCATAACTTTTAACAGTATTTTTATTCTGGTACAAATTTGTGGGTGGGATATATTGGGCAGTACTAGGAGAGAGTGTTGCGCTTAAAATGGATGAGGTAAAATTAGGAAAAATGTGCAAGGACTCAGTGAATTTGTGAAATTTGAAAATGCTAATTAAGTTTTCTACCAAATTAATATTGAAAATGGAAGTTTGTTATCTTAACATTGTCACATTTTATCATTACAGAAAACCTATTAAAATGTCTATAGCGCTATTCTTATTTTAATTATAGAATCTTCAGTTTATCATGAGCAGATAATGAACCAAGAGGTAGCAAAACTTATGCCAAATAAAGTATTATGACACCGGGAGGGAAGAAGTAGTAAAATAGGATAACACATGGTAGTAACAGTAATGAAAGCAGTCGTTGTAGTGACAGTAAGATGAGTAAAGTTTTGGTGACTATTCTTTTGATTAATTGATTAGTTGCTTAGATTGCAAAAAGGGCCTGGAATATAGAATTTTTATAACTCTGACCAAAATGAAGCTAGATATGAAGCTGAAGATACCACTAGACAGAATATTTATAACAAAATTAGACTTTTCCTGTGTCAATTTGGGTTTATAAACACTCTTCAGTAAGCACATGGCAAGTTTTGGAATTTCTGTATACTGTAGTCAAGAAAAAAATAGACTGATTGTTGAAATAATTTTAACTTTGTAAACAATTATGAATCAATTAACTTGTTTCAGCCCTAAGTAATAGTGACAGCCTATTACACATAAAAAAAAGTGACCGCCTGTTGTAGTGGTTAGACTTGCCTGAGTTGTAGCAGCAGATTCTGGGAGCAGTTAAAGTATAAGTAACTATAACATGTACTACTATAGTAATAGTAGTATAGGGTTGGAGACCTAGGATATCCCCTAAAATGTGTTAAAAGTTTAGTAAAATTATTTGTTTTTTTATTAAGTAGAGTACCAAAATATATTGAAATTCCATGTTCAGAACGCCCTTAAAATCAATATACAATTGTCTTATGAATAAACCAGTTTTTCAGCCCAGCAGATTCAGATATAAAGCAGTAAGTAGCAGGTAACTCTACAATTCATTAATTAGCTATGTTGTTGAAATGTATCCCAATACGCATCTCCGTATCAATACACTTATTGTCAATTAGTCTGTATGTATATTTTGAGTACAGCCCTAGAGTACAAGCAGTAGTACTGGTAGCAGCAGTTGTAGTTGAGTAAGCAGAATATAAAAGAGCTCTAAGTACAAATTTGAGTGCGTTTCTGGTATGTGCTCTCTTCAGTACTCGACATGGGTCCTTTTGCCAAATATACCAGAACGTGAGAAAGCTGTTCTTGGTGCTTACTTTTGGCCGCAACACTTCCTCTCAGATTTAGTGAAACTGGCACTGCATGACTCTATATGAAACTACACTGTTGGTAAATAGCAGACAGGATTTCCCCATACATTGTACACACAAGTGGAATCCACACTGACAGTACTGTTAGTCAAATATCAGAGCAATGCAAGCACCAGCAAAAGTACAAACATGTC
Organism: Boleophthalmus pectinirostris; assembly: GCF_026225935.1. Lineage (NCBI taxonomy): Eukaryota > Metazoa > Chordata > Actinopteri > Gobiiformes > Gobiidae > Boleophthalmus > Boleophthalmus pectinirostris. Next base: position 14,679,547 of record NW_026571447.1, on the reverse strand, counting down.
TTGCTCTAATATCACTTAGCTACACAATACACAACTTAATACCAGGTAATATAAATGACTATAACTGAAAAACCGAAAGTAATAGTAGTTCATTTAGCTTTACTGTCCCCCTTAGACTGGATTAAGTAAATCACGTTTGACCCTGTCTTGCACTGACTTTATGCTGTGTTTTGACAATACAGCAACCCTGAAACCTTTTGAAATCATGATTAGTGTAGAGCAGTGTAATAATGAAGAGATTGGGTCTTTTCAGTAGTAGCAGTAGCAGTAAAAGTTTATAGTTTCAGTGTTTATACAGGTTTATACTTACTGTAGACTTTGGTGGCATAAGTGATCCATATTTGATAACACAAGTATAAAGTATAATTTGTTCAACAATTTTTTTGCTCTGGTAGTTTTCAGACCAAAATATTTAAAATTAAACTATGGGAGGGTCACCATATTCTTTTCTATTAATGGGAAACACTGTTGTCTGGAGCAGCGTTCAGACTTTGGAGAATACAATTTGAGTATTTTTAGTTAAAAGGAAATGGTTAGTGTTGTCTTGTTTATGGAGTAAATATTGAAAGCCATACGTATTTGTAAATTATTGTTACTTGAATTATGTATTTGACTAAACTGGATCAACACAGGCTTAATTACCATTGTTCTCCTGAACCCCTCTCTCCCAACACCACCGCAGCAGAAGAACCACCAGTCACCTCAGCCTCTCCACCTCTTTGGCCTTTGAGATGAGACGTATAATCCCTCATTCGTCCAGGACTAGTTCAGTGTAGAGAAGGTTTAAAACGATGCTCATCTGTTCACTGTTTTTGCAATCAAGACGTTTCGGCTCTCATCCAGAAGCCATTTTCAGTTTGATGGTACTGGCTCAAAACACTAGGATTTATATGTAACTAAGTCCAGGCCCCAAGATAGGACTTTTAGAGTTTTTGGAGTAAAAGATACAACAAATCCATTATTCTCTTTTCATCACTGATGTCTGTACCATGGGGTCCATTCAAGTCCAAGTTAGTCCATTCAGTACACCAGTTGTACCTCGTTATGTTGCTTGTTTTCAATTTCCAGGTTGAAATATTCACGGCATCGAGACATGACCTTAATAATTAGCCTATATTATACCATTTTCTGATCTATGTTATAATGTTGTTTCCTCATCAAAAACATACCTAGAGTTGAGTTTTTTCATTCACACATGTTTAACTCTGAAGTCCTGCACATTTAGGTTGCTCTTCTCTCAAACAGAATACACACTCTGTTCCACTTTGTGATGTCATGTGGTAGTGCAGAAAGTACTCCACTGTGTTTTAAAACTCCATACACCTTTGCTACAATCATGGATGATTTCTTTCTGGAATTACCAATCTCTACTGAATTTAAAATAAAAAGAGCTGTTAACTTGAAAACTACCAATTCATGACATCACAAAGTGAAATGGAACATTTTGAGCTTTGGAGATGTAGAAAGACTGATAATAAAAGATTACCTGTCTTAAAGCTCACAAGAGTAAATTTTGTGTGTAATATAGGATCTTTAAGGGGTTAGGTTAAGATTAGAGGGTATTAACTGTTACTAAGCCTGAATGATTTTTAATTAACTATTTGCTCATTATGAATTAAGTTTGTGTTTATGCTTTATTAAGCCTATTTAAAGTGTACTTATTAAGCATTACTGAGTCAGACCTTTCTTACTCACTTTGACTGACAGGAATTTTGTCAACAACTCAACTTAGTACATTTTCAGAACACCCCACAGCACTTGAAAGACACCCACACAAAGTAAACCAAAACACAACTGAAAAGTCCCCATAGCAGAGTTTTGGAGTTTTGGTCTGATGTCATATAATCAACACACTTCAAAAATAATACTGATACATATTTATTCACTGGCTTACCCTTCTCTATTGCGCTATCAGCATGACGAAACTGGCACTTAATCGAAAATCCCACTCTAGTGTTAGGAGCTTAAGTGGAATTTCACCAGCCAACCTTCATAAACACAACACACTGAGCTGTTACTTCTATAAATAGCCCTGGCTTCACAAACAGCATTCTGGCTACTATTACACATCAACAAGCAGGCAAGCAGTAGAGGCAACCAAGAGCTCCCAGCCTGTCACATGCGCCTATGCATAACAGAAACAGAGCCCATATTGTCCATGCGTCATAAGGTTGCGCACAGAGACCCGCATTCATACTCATCGTGTCATTCCCAAGCTGTTTTTGGTCACTATTTTGCAACCCAGCGCTGTATTTGAAGAGGCAATATTATCTGCTAAGTCGCTTCACTACACACATGTAATTTTCGCCCACCAGCCTAATAGCCCACTCAGCCACTGACAGGAGTAATGACAGCTGTAGCAGCGAGGGACAATGAGTTCATATTAACATAAATGGAATGGAGTTTAAATAATGGGGAAAATTTACGATCCCCAAAGCACAACAGTGAAAATGTCAAAGTTGTAACAGAATAAGGGTGTGGATTAGGTGATGTTCCAGTGGGAGAGGGGAAAAAAGAGCAGAGAGGATCGTGTTGTGACTAACAGATGGAGAGATGGACACCCGTGGACGTGCGTGACTCTGAGGCCAAGGAGAAACTGCAAGGAGAGGGGACCGTTAGAATGATAGGTAGAAAGATGCTGCCCTCTGCTGGCGAATTAGTGCCAGTGACTTACAAGAGTGCATTTGAGGTAAAATGCAAAGGTTAGGGTTTAAGAGAACTGACAATTCTGATTAGTACTATTATTTATTCCTAGGTAATTTATTTTAGAAGGTTTTTCAGTACTGACAGCTGTATAATTCATGTCTTGTACAATTAAAGAAAAGTTGAAACTAATTTCTAATCTAATTCAGAAATCTAAGATATATCATATTTCTATGTTTACATGGTTATAGGTCCTGGCCAGCCCCGATGTACCTCTGTTACAAAAGGTATTATAAGGACTTTTCAGGACAAGTCAAAGTTAATGATTAAAATAATTCAAGTTCTGCCCATCTCAGCTGTATGTCTGTTAACAGTTTAATGACTGGCCACATATTTTCTCAACGGCCACAACAACGGATTGGAATTCAAGTGACTGGAAACTGCTGGGGGCAGGTTTGGCAAAAATATGTATACAGTGTTTATGATGGCAGGTTTCCAAGGTTACCCCAAGTGCAACTTTCCAGCCCGAGAGCAGCAAGTATTTTGACAGGTAGACATAATTAAGTATCAAGTTCAACATTATTTATTGTACAAAGTATGGAATCTTCTTGTACAAACATGTACAGTATAAAAGTTTTAAAAATACAAAAAACATGGTAAATAATACAGTACAATGAGATTTTAGCAATTATTTAGAATACATTAATTTTCTTTAATAAATCTTTTTTTCTGACTAAATTAATGTGTTATTTGTAAGCCCTCTCAAAGACTTTTGGTATTCCCAATTTTGGGTTTAATTTTTATTCATTCAAGTCCCCTTTTTGCACTTTTATAATAACAAACACAGCTGATAAAACAGCACCTTTGTATGAAAATATGAAATGTAGATAAATGTAACACGAGGCAAAGGAGCCTTTACAGTAAAATTAACAGATTTGACGTTACTTTAACATAAAAACAGGTTAACTATCGTACAAAATCCCATGCTGCCTTGAGGCTGGATTGTGCTACATAAACATTCAGGAAACAGTATTAATGTAATACCAAATATGGTGCTCTTGTGAATGATGTTATGTGTAATACATCTAATAAAGTCCAGCATGTAGTGCAAGAGTACCGTTGGGTTTGGGGTGTAGTGCTTTGGAAGTCCGTTGTGAGGGGTCGGTGATGCTGACAGCCTTAAGCACGTTTGAGCTTATCGATGTGGAAGGTGAGTTTGAGGGCAGGGCCGAGCTTTAAGCCCATGTATTTCATCATCATGTCACTGCGTAGCAAAAGAAGGGCGTTCCCATCAATCTCCTGCAGCAGACAGGAAAGGAGCCTTTTAAAGACATGCTCAGGAAGTTTACAAGGCTGACAACAACATTTAACAATGATAACTTTACTTTTGTCATTAACAGCCAAAGCATTTAGTAAATAAAGTAAATAAGAGATATAAAGCCACCCTTTTTCATAAATATACACTATAATGCTGCACTTGTGTTTGAGTTTTATGTAAGAAAAAAGGCTAATTAAACAGTAAAAATCTAAACATGCCAGAAATACAGCATACATACATGTTTCCTGAAGAGGTCAGCGTGTGGAGCCAGCACTGGGTCAATGTCCCTAATGTACTGCATCACCTCCTCCACTGTCCACACACTAGGGTCATGACCGCTGGACTTTGGGCTGTCCCTCAGGCTGCCTGAAGATCAAAAATAAAACAACTCCAATGGTTATGGCAAATATGAATAAATATAATCAGTATATATTTATTGATGCATTATAATTAATACAGTTATTTTATTCATATACCAAAACTAAACTAAATTAAACTAAATAATGGTTATAGCTTTAAAACATAAATATATGAACATTGATACTTTTGTTGGGATATCTTAGAGAAAAAGGAATAGTCCTAATTGCATAGTGGAGGTTTATAAAAAATATAGCAGTACTAAACTGCTCATTATTAGCTTTAGATTGTTTACCTGGTGAGTTGTGGAGTATGGAGGGCGACCTGAGGCCTGATGACTGAACCATGGAGTTTGGAGGACTCTTCTTCAAGTGCTCTGCTGTTCCGACACCATTTTCACTGAAAGATTCACCTATGACATAAAAGGTAATGGTGTAGGTAATATGCTTGTGTCTGTTATATATAATTATAATCTTTGACATCCATGGATCATTATGTTAGAATTACAATAATAATTTGTTAATTTGCTATTTAATTTTAAATCACAATATTCATCTAAAACAACTTAATAAAAAAGTCTGCTGACTTCTGCATTATTAAGCTATGGTGCCCAGTAGGAGCCAGCGTCACTGTAAACAACAAAGAGTCGGCACCTCTGATGGATAGCTGCAGAGAGCGGGTTTTGTTGTACCAAAATGACTACGCAATGCTGCCGAATTCTGTGTGTATCACCGATTAAGAAAATAAAACTGGAGAACAAAGTAAGTACAGAGCAGTGGGCACTGGGCGCACACCAGGGACGGTGAAAATGGCATATGATCATCAATATGGCGTCTTGAAAATAACTTATTAAAGATTGGTCAAATATGCACAAATCACTCCATACACAACTCTGAGAGGGGAAATAAGAAAAGGAAAAAGTATAGCATAGTTAAAAGCTCTGAAAAGCCAATTTTGCATGATAGGATGGCTTTAACAAATGTATATGGGGCGGAAAATCCCTGTCTGGAGGTTGTGATTAATATAGCTTCATGGTCCCATGAAGGTGTGACTAACTGAAAGAAGGCTAATGTGAGCTTATGACTTCAGTATTATTTGAAAGGGACATGTTTAACAGCACATGACAGATCACCTGCTATAGTTCCAACTAAGGCAGTTCTTTATGGTAAGTTTCTGTTTAAACAAAGCTTAGATTAACTTGATAAAAAGAGCATCAGACAGAGCGGTGCCTCCATTTTACCACCGCAACCTCTTACCCCTCCAAGAATGACATGAAAGAAACACATGAAAGGTATCAATATAGTCAGTTATACAGTAAAAGATGATTAAAACAACCCAAGCAATAACAAGTAAAGAAGTTTCAAAGCCAAAACAGCAGCCCATACTAAGTCAGTGACATGTGACTTACCATCAGTGGCGTGGCGGGAGATTTTGGCCAGCTTCTGAGGTACTGAGCTGTTATAGGTCTCCTGAAGAAAGCGCTTGTTGCCCCGATCTGGACCAGCCATAATACTGTTCCCAAATCCCCTTCTTTCTGTAACATTAAAAAAAATGCAACTGATAAAACAATATACAAATTGCTAATAACAAAAGTAATATGTCAACTTGTTGTGCCCAGTGCATCAAGGGAAATATAAAAAGCCTACTATAAGGCTTTATTAAAATATGTCATAGGTGTATCTTAATTGCATATCTTATCTTTAATTTATTCATTTGAAACAACTTAAAGGTGCACTGTTTAACTTTTGAGCTGACATCAAACAGATTTACCTTACATTTATTCAGTTATAGGTAGTTTTATGGCTCAAAAATACCTAGAAAAAGAGGCATGCTGACTGTGAGCGGGATTGCCTCCCCACAGATATGACTTGTAACTTGGTCTGGTTTGGTCACCATGAAAATAGAAAAGTTTAATGCCATACTGTGAAACAATCCAGACAAAGCAATAACATCTTCATGGAGAAAAGAATTTGATGGACCCTCCAACAGAAAAGTTACACAATGCACCTTTAAGAATAGAAACGGGTCTTTTTTTGCAAAACAGCAGAACTGACAACAGAACAGGCCCAGCTCTTCATAGTGCCATGTCTGTTAAGTTATGTTTTCCAGTGATCCCATATGTGAGATCTGGTGGGAGTAATGCAATGTTTAATTTAGAGTTCACACGATAAAGGTGGTTCTGTAGCACACTTGTTCACATATATGCTAACAAAATGGCAGTAAAAGTTATTGCTCTAAACTTGTATGTTTATTGTGTCAACAATGTCACTATAGCAAGCAGTGAATTTTGTTTGTTTTTATTGCTGAAAATCGCAATGTGAATTTTTTTGACCTTACACGTATGGCCCATGTCTAAATGTTTGCAATAACCAAGCACAGAAAAGAGGGTGGAGATACGGGGTAGATAAAACCTAAAATTTTCTGAGGTGATGATTACTCAAACATGCTCGAATCAATCAAAATACAGCATTAACTAAGCCAGGAGACTGGGAACAAAAAACAGCCCTGGACTTTTCCGTCAGAAATTGGCCTACGGTGGAAACTGAGGACAGTCATTCTGGACTTTTCCAAAATGCACAATTTGACAGTTAGCCCCTGAATCGAAGGCCACTGCACCGGCCCAAATTTGGTATGAGGTGGACCGGCCCACCAGGCATTTTTCCGGTAGTACAGATTACCAGTCCGAGCCTGAAGAAAGATAATGATGGGGGAAGGTTATAACTTGGATAAAAAAGTTCACTGAAGTAATTTTTATTAATTGATACTCTCCAGTGACATCACACAAAATGCACACATTAGCATTTGAAAACTTAAGAAAAATATACAAACATTATTTAAACAACACATTTTCAGGAGCTTGTATAGGTGTTTGATTTTCAGCAAAAAAGGTAATCATTACAAACTGAAAAAATTGTTTGAGTCAGGATAAGGACACTTATTTGTGAAGACTTGTGATCTGAGAGGTGCCTGTGTGAATGGTGAGTGTTACAAATATGTCGGTTTTTGATGCCACTTTTAGTTCTGTTTTCTTACACTGGCCTACTGTTAAGTGACTAGAGTGGCTCTATACATGTTACTGGATTTGCATTGATATGTAAATGAGCTGTGATTAGAGGTGTGAATGATCGGCCAATCTGTTCTTTTTGGTCAGATTGTGTTAAAACAAAACATAGATTCAAGTCTCAAACAGAAGGTGCTTACAGTTAGCATGCTGATGACATCAGCTGCAAAGTATCAATATGTAGCCTTTAAGTGACTGTCTGAGTGTCAGATGCATTTACAGTTTATCCAAATGGACTGACCTGTGGAGTAGGAGAGGCTGTTGTAGTGTGTGGATGCTCTGGCCACGGGCTGGTTTCCGAACAGAGGGTCACAGTGGAGGTTGTGGCACAGTTTCTCCAGGAAGCGCAGAACGTAGGTCACACTGCTGACTGTGGGCAGGGTCAGGGTGTGCTGCTGCTGCTCAAAGTAAGCTAACAGATAGACAGATCACATGTTAGCATTCCACATACATAAAGACTATCAGGGATTAGCATGGTAAGATTAATTGCAATCAACTGCAATTAATATAATGAATGCGTGTGTGTGAGTTGTGCTAAAATTAATAAGTATTTAAAGCTAAAGTGTGATGAGAGTGGGAAAATCTACACAAAATAAAAAAAACTACACAAATAAAATTAATCCTTCTGCAGAGAACACTTCTGTGTTTAGAAAAAGAGATGTCTGTGTCTCAGTGCTAATGCGAAAGCTAATTTTGAGGGGTAAGTAACAACACCACACATTCTAGTATTCTACACATAAAAACAATTGGGGTGTCTTGACTTTAATTCATTAGAATTTTAATAGGTTGTTTATTCTATATTTTACAGTTTTAATAAATAGCTCACTGTGTCTCATTTCGAGACACAGTGAGCTAGCTAGTGTGCTGCTATAAACAGAGCCAACTGACATATCACAACTACTGCTGTTAATAATATCCTCAACAAACAACAAAATATCCTGTCTGCGTATAACTGCTCACCCTCTAGTTTTGATCTGTACAAACATGTTTTGAAATATCATTATTGTATTAGTCTGTCAGTTCATATTTCTTTCTTTTTATCAGTTCTTCTGGGCGCAATTAAAATGTGAACTGTGAACAGAATCTTATTAATAAATTGCCAATCTAACCACAATCACAATGCTTGTCAAAGAAAATCACAGTTCAATATTTTTTCCAAAATGATGTAGACCTAATATTCAGATTCAGACAACTTTATTAACTGACCACTGACCGGACGTCCCTATTTATCTGGGAGAGTCCCAGTTTTGAGCCCTGTGTCCCCTGTCCCAGTAGATTTATTCAAAACCATTGATTATTTTTATACAGGAAATGTCCCAGTTGGCCCTATTTTTGACAAATTTGATCCCTGCCAACAGTAAAAAAAAGACATAAATTGTAATTTATTTAAGTAAAATACAGAAAAGGATATCCTTAAAAATTACCAAACACAAAGAAAATGTGACTACACTGACTCACATGTTAGTTATGAATGTGCTGAGTGCAGAACAGTTTTCTTTAATTACGCACTCGTTTCACAATTTTATTATTACCAACCGCTTCAAACTGGGGGTGTCCCAGTTTTTGATTTTGAAAATCTGGTTACTCTATTATTAAACCAACAGGGGCTTTTAGTTTGATACAGCTCCTTTGGCTCTGCTTAAACAGTTGAGAAACAGGACTACATTCATACCATACTCCATACAACTGTACCGCAACTCACCCTGTAACAGATAACCCTATGTCCTGTCAATCATTATTATTATTATTGTTTCCCCTTATGAACCTCTTGTATATAGCTGAGATATATTTGTATTGCTATATTTCAGTATTTCATTTTTACATACATTTATATAATTGTGTCTTATTTGACACCAGTCTCTTGCTATGTTTGGTCCTGATTTTGAATTTATTATTACCATTTATATTTTTGTCTAAGTTTGTCTAAGTCTAAATCAGCAGTAAAAAACATACAAAAACAACCATTCAAAACATGGAGCGATTCTGAACAAAGAGGAGGTCTAAGAAACAACCCTTAAAAAGACAATACATCTACACAGAATTTAAAAGGTGAATGACAATTGGAATAAAGTGAAGATGACCATGGTCTAAAATTCACCTGAAATGACCTCTCCTCCCTGTCCAGACTTGAGGCAGGAGAACACAGTGCGCTGGTTATGAGCAGAGTCCACACAGGCCTGGACACACTGCTGCAGGACTGAGGAGGCCCGGCCTGGTCCAAAGTGGTCAGGGAGCTGTTGAATCCTCCGCGGGTCTAAGTGAGGGCCCACTTTGCCGAACTTGTTCAAATACACGCAAACTAAACCAAAACAGCAACGTAGAAAGTTCAAATCTACTCACTTAAGAGTTTCTTCACATGTAAATTGGGTGTGCGCAGAATTTTCATGATGATCCGGTCACTGTAAAGATATTTTCTTGGTACATTTGATTTAAAGAACTATAACATGACATGAGCCTGCCCAGAGACTACTAATGGAAATTAGCACCAATGCTACAACGTGGTACAATGCAACTCTCCTGTTAAGGGTCAATGTATGTAACTGTATGTATGTGTGTGTGTGTGTGTGTGTGTGAGAAAGGCCTGTCACGATTACGATATCAATTTATTGGACAGATGGTGTCAATCGTTATCGTAGGTACTTGAGTGAGGAACATTTTGCTATATTTAAAGATGTACTATGTAACTCTTTGGGTGGGGGTCCGTCAACCTGCTTGTTTATATGGATATGTCATTACTATACCTGGAATGTTCCGCAGTATCACATTATACTGCTCTACTTTACATTTATTAAATTACAAGTGGTTTATAGCTCAAAAATACCTAGAAAATCAGACATTCTGACTGTGAGCAGGGTTGCCTCTCGAGCGATCAAACTGTAACTTGGTCTGGTTTGGTCTCCAGGTTTGATACCATATTGTGAAACATTCCAGACAAATAACATCTTCATGGAGAAAAGTATTTGATGGACCCTACACCAGAAAAGTTACACCATGCACCTTGAAGATTTTTAATATAACTTTTTTTCATATTACATACGTTTAAAACAGTTTTTTAAAAGATAATCCTACTTTAGGGTTATAATTTATAATCTAAATAAGTTTTAATATTATCATTTATCATCTATATTTTCAAATCATTGTGAAAATTGTGACAGGCCTAGTAACTAAATCCATCTTAGCTGAGCTGTACCTGTGGGGGCCTGTAGTGCAGACTTGGGGATGGTGGCGTTGTCCAGAGGCACAGTGCTGGTGTCAGGCTCCGGGGTGCTGCTGGTGGGAGATGTGGGAACTGGATTTGGTATCACACGAGGTTTCCTCTGGTGAGAAAAGTAAAGATGTAAATACATTGCATTTTATTTAATAGTGTGTTATCACTGCAATAAAAGTTTCAGATCAGCTTTTGAGGGCACTCAGAGATGGGTTTAAATACAAATAAACTATAAGTATATTAATATAATTTAATAGAAATAACTTTATTTATCTGACTCTAAAGAAATATAAATAACCAAAAAATATAGACAAATAAATTATAATCAATTGGCACAGGCTGTTATTTAGATGTCAAACTCAAAAAAACACAAATATATGGAAATCCTCCCTGGACATCATTAGCTCTGTGTGTTCAGTGATGGTGGTACCTTGCTTCCAGGTTTGGGGCCTCTTTTCTTTGGGATCTTGACTGCTAGTGCCTTAGCGTGGGCCTGAGCATGGGCCTGAGCGTGGGCCTGAACGTGGGCCTGAACGTGGGCCTGAGCGTGAGCCTGAGCATGGGCCTGAGCGTGGGCCTGCTGTAGAGCTATCCTATGGGCCCAGTTGGTGGGCAACCTGCCCCGTGGTCGCCCTGGGCCAACAGGCCGTCCTGGTCCAGCCAAGACATCTTCAAACCACGCTGCTCTTTTCGCCCATCCTAACTGCAAAGATAGATGTGACGAGCATAAAGTTAATGTTGACAAATAAAAGCTGAAAACGGCTGCACAACATACTTACCCTACTGCCCGGCTTTGGTCCTCGTTTCTTGGGGATCTTGACTGGCACCAGCTCTTTTCCTGTCTGTATGCTCTGTGGTCCCAGGAGAGTCCCCGTTATGTTGGCCTTTTTGCGTCCTGGTCTTCGCCCCCTCTGGCCTGGAGGTCTGCCCACTGACGGGCTGGGAGGCATAGCTGGACTGTCTACACTGCCGTCTGTAGGGGCTCCCAGGCTCTTCAGCAGCACTACTAGAATGGGGCACAGGACAGCTTAGACAAATACATTATGCAACATACCAGCTAAGCCAAAGCTACAAGCCTACACCTAACCATTAGTTATGGCTACCATTGGATTAGTTTGATCAAGAAGTTAATTTAATCATATTTCTGTGGGTGCAGTAGTAATATCCAGTTGTCCAGCAGAGTAGCTTATTTCAACCATTTGGTGTCAGTGACTTGGCAAGCCATTACCATTTTGACCCTACAAAAATGCTGGCAACCAGGAGGTGGTCTGAAATAAAAGGACAAAATACTTTAAAACAAAACCATCCTCTGCAGCTCATTACCAACTCGCTTTTACAATGTGGACTACATCAACATTATACTGGAGATGACTTCAAAGCAGAAGTTAACTTTGTCAGGCCTCAAAAACATGAGTCCTGGAGGTTTAACAATGAAAAATTGTTACCTTGAGTATTAAAATAATTGCTTAAAGGTGACTCACAGGTACAGAGGAAGCCCTTGTAATCACAACAACCATTTAGAAGCCACACTTTGTTTTTTCCTCTCAGCTGAGTGCACCGGGTTCACTGAGTTCACAAGACTGAGCTCCCTCACTCATATTACAGGAAGACAACTTGTTTTTCATTAATCATCCATGTTACGTTCCAGTATATGCATTTTTACTCACCACGTTGGCTGAAAAAGTCTAAAGTATGTTGTTGTGCTCAACGCTGTCCTCACGCTCACCTTCTTTTCCTGTCCTCTTTTCCACTCTTTCACTACTTTGCTCCTCCCTCCTTTTCTGTTCCTTTTCTCTCCACCTCCCACCATCTGCTGTGAGTGTAAACTGTCTAGCTTTGACGGTGTCTGTCTTTTCTCTCCATTCTCTCTCTGTTCTTAACTCATTTCAGTGTGAGATGTCTAAGCAGACACAGTAAGACTAGCTGCCAACAGGAGGCCTACAGCGGGGCACCCAGGCACTCAAACCACGTCATGCTTTACCCCAGCAAGTTGGGTGAGCGCCAGGCCTTCATAAAGTAACAGCACCCGGCAAGGCCCTGTCCTGTCTCCCATCAACAACCTTTTTCATCTCTCTCACACTTAAGACTTCTGTTTTCTTGTATCTAATAACATCTGCTTGTTTCCCAGTCTTCTTCAAAGGTCCTATATTACACAAAACTGATTCTTGTGAGTTTTAGCCAAGTCAGACCTGGAGTAGGATGTTTGAGTAACTTATTAGTATTAGTAGGTCTACATCTTTAAAGTTCAAAATGCACTGGTCCACAGTGGGATGTCATGAAGCAGTAGTTTTCAAGGCAAGAGCTACCTTTGACTTTTTGTTTAGTAGACACTGGAAATTCCAGGGCTGAAATAATCCAAACAATTCTAGTGAAGGTGAAGGTGTATGAAGTATGAAGTTTAAAAACACAGTGGAGATGTGGCGGCTGGTCAAAAGAGGGCACAAGTGTGCCACACTCTCTAACTTGACTTAGACAGAAAAGATGATAAAGTCCTTATTTTGTATTAGGCCATATGTTTCATATTTTGTTTAAAATGTAATGTGTATATGCATAGACATATTTTTATCATGTTCAGTGTGCTCATATCACTTTATTTGATTCATGCGTTTGCCCTTTGAGTGCTCTGGGTTAGAGTGAACTCAATGGTGTTCTATGGGAGAACCTGAAGTTTTGAGAAAATTTGACATCAAATCTGGTGCTGCTGCCCCTTATTTTACATTGCTGCCCTGAAGTATTTCTTGGGTGAGCAGTTCAGGGCGCACTCAAAACAACTGATTGATCTTCATAAACATTTATCACACACCTAACCTATTATGATTCAGCCTGCTAGCTATCCCTTGTCCAGCCCCAACTCTCCATTGGCGGCATCTTACTACTATAGGCTAATGAATGGATAACAACAGAGCTATGTGCTATACAGTTATGACAAGTTCAACTTCAAGTTAAAGTGTGATCGTCTGAGGAACAGCTGCACTCACTCGCTGCTGTATCCGCCTCTGCCCAATTGTTTCAGGGTGGAAAAGTTTCACCTGGGCGTAGCACGCTGAGGAAGCTAAGTCTACCTGGTGTCCTAGTCGTAATATGGAGTGGTCGTAACTTTCAGATTTAATTGGGAAGTAGGATTCAGACTAGTTTTAAAACCAGCTCGTGCACTTGGCTCCCAGACCTCACGTCACAGACCTGACTGGACCGGGACTTGGACCAGTTTCATCTCTTCATATTGAACAATAATACACTCTTGGAGACAGAGCCAACAGGACAGTGATTTGAGTATACACTCTGTTTCAGTCCTCTGGAGTATGTAAAATGATTGATGGTTGGACGGAGCTGCTCCGGTGTTCTGCCGTGTGAATTGTTGTATGCGTTCGCATTGTGACCTTAGCCTCTTATTAGTGTGGTTTTCCAGATGTTGTTGTTAGGGCTGGTTGTGAGTGGCAGATCAGGTTGTGTTGTTGTGATTGGTTGTTGGGGATGGTTGTGAGCAGTGTGTGAGATTGTGTTGTTGGGGCTGGTTGTGAGTGATGGATCAGGTTGTGCTGCTGCATAAACATTGCATTTGGATGTGCATTGTGCTCTGATTGTGATTACCAAACACAGTGCAAGTGTAGGACAGGGGACTGAAGAAATATAAGACAAATGATTTATATTCATTCCATATATAGTTCAGCCAATAGTAACCAAAATAAGTGCCTGTTTCTGGCATTTGATATAATACTATATAGCCTATATAAAATACATATATTTATATAACACCAGTGGAAGACGTTTTGTATTATTACATGACGTCACAAGGTGGGACAGAGTGCTTTCTGTTTGAGAGAAGGCCTCAGCCTAAATATGCAGGGCTTATGTGTTAATCGTGTGTAAACGAAACAAAAGACAACTCCAGGTATGTTTGCGATGAGGAAACAACATTATAACAGATCAGACAGTAGCGTAATATGGGCCCTTTAATCCCTTGGTTAACTTTTTTTCAAGTTTGTCATCAAGAGTAAGCAAACATGATCAAAAGGGCTGGGCTGGTGATAAATCGTGCTATATATGGGAATGATTGGCAATTTGAAATATTGTGAGATAAGACATACAGAGATGGCTGCCACTAAAGCTAGAAGGCAACTTAAATACTGACAAAAAGGGCTCTGCAGAAGTTAGAAGCTGTAATAATTAAAGATAGGTATACAACTATTTAAAAAGTCATTGTTAAGCAACCTTAGGTATATCATCCATTACCAGTATGTTGTTATCCCAAATTTAGATAATTTCATATCATGATAAACATTTAGGCCATATCACCCTGCTCTTATCATCAGCTTTTTTGCTGGTCTTTCTGTACAAATCAGTGCAATCTTGCACACTCACCTGAATACTAGCATTGTGCTCAAACAATCCCTCAAACCAGTTCTAAAACACCATTTTCTGATCAATGTTATAATGTTGTTGCCTCATTGCAAACATACCTGGAGTTGTCACATAAGCCCTGCATATTTAGGCTGAGCTCTTCTCTCAAACAGAAAGCACTCTGTTCCAACTTGTGATGTCATGTAATAATACAAAAAGCGCTTCACTGTGGCTGGTGGTATAATTTTTGGGAGATGCCAGTCTCTAACAAACTAAAAGTAAAAGGTTGCTGTTGACTTGAAAAACAATACTACATGACATCACAAGGTGGAACTGAGCATTTTGAGCTTTGGAGATGTAGCCAGACTGATAATAACTCAACTATATAATAACATGGCTTAAAGCTCACAATAGTCTATTTTGAGTAATATGGGACCTTTAAGACAAAGAGATGAAATTGCACATACATGTCATCCATGAATTTACCTTTTACTTTGTGCCATGTTTTAATAACCTAAAAACTGTTACACACCATACTGTGCAAGCCCCAGAGCTCAGAGGTAAATAAATACCTTTGGTGCCCGGTGGCTGAAGGTTGTCTCCAGTGAGCGCACACCAGCCCACAGGGAAGATGTCTCTCGAGTCGTAGCGGCAGTAATAGTCAAAAGCTCCTCTCCAGCCGTCAAAGGTGACCAGCACCTCTACGCCGCGCAGGGCACCCACAGTGGCAGGGCAGATGAAGTGTGGATTTTTACGGTCCACTGCTTCCAACTTCATGCCCACTTGGAACAAGTTCTGCTCTGGAGTGGGAGGCTCCTGCTGGACAACAGAGGGAAGGGCAAAGGGTTCAGGCATCATAGTTAACTGGCTTTATCCATATTTACCCACAATAATGAGCCTACTGTCTAAATTAACTAGCCAAAGTCAGTCATCACTAAACCCTATGGGGGTAGAAGTTAATAGCCTGTAAACATTGAGTAGGTACCTTGTGAAAAAGGCGAGAGGGCGCCATCTCAGCTCCATTTAGTGTTTTCAGAAGGAACATGGGCCAGGAAGAAGCATTCAGACGAAAGCCTGTGTATCGAGTGTTTAGATATCATTTAAGTGTATCCAGTATACTGGATTATTCAGACAACAAACTGGGGACCTAAGATGATTTAGTACTTATTAAACCAGGTTAAACATATAGAGGTCTATCTCTTTTATAAGGGTGACATAACCAAGAACTCTGCGTAAGTCACAAAATATTGGAATGTGGCTGGCCATTACCGAGGGGTGGCTGCAGCATGCCCCCACTTTTCTCACAGCTGCCGATTGGCTGGATCTCAGAGGAATCCGCCAGGCGCCAGAAGTCATTCTTGTTGTCAGACCCATCCAGTCGGAGGCGCAGGCGCGACCCTGTCAGACCCACTACTGTGGCAATACATGTGGACGTAGTGTTTCTCGGGTCCTGGGCTTCCAGCTTCATCCCTGCCTTGAACTCATTCACTGGAGGAGTTAGGCTCTGACAGATGGCAGAACAGTTGTGTTAGTGAAAGGTTTCACAATAACATAACGAAAGTAAGAAAAC
Organism: Boleophthalmus pectinirostris; assembly: GCF_026225935.1. Classification (NCBI taxonomy): domain Eukaryota; kingdom Metazoa; phylum Chordata; class Actinopteri; order Gobiiformes; family Gobiidae; genus Boleophthalmus; species Boleophthalmus pectinirostris. The sequence goes on along the minus strand of NW_026571447.1, from coordinate 14,663,052 downwards.
ATGTAATATCATTCCTTACCTGTTTGAAATAGGAGGCAGGTGCAGCCATGGCACCTGTCTCTTTTAAGTATTTCTCCCAGCTGAAATGACCTTAAAAATATAAGTATAATCATTTGCATGTGTACTTCAAGCTATGATCTAAAACAGCAATATAATGTACAGCTGTGAAATAAATCATCATACTATCTATGTACTTGTGAAAATGCATAAATCTAACAGAAATATACCTTGATATTGTGGGGGCACCCGGGAGGGTCGTCCACTTCTGGTATGTTTAATTCTTCTGACATCTTGCCACTCTAAAGCTAGAAGAGGTGTGAAATTAAAGGATTTGCCACATACAAGGGAGAATACCCTATGAAGGGCTGTTTATTAGACAGTAATAAATTAGTATTCGCAAAAGTGTTACCTTTTAGTGGCACTGGCTTCTTCATGCTCCAGTAAGACTGACCAAGTTCACAACAACTCTGGCCCTCTCTCTGAGGCAACAATAAAAAAGAGGAGAACTTTCAGTGGCATGTGTTGTGAATACAAATTGTTCAGTTAACTTTTATCTTTTATAAATCAGTTTACACTTCATGAGTTATTTTAGCTCATAGCATGGTCAGTGAGAATTCTAAGACTTACTGCTATGCATTAATAAATAACTACAAAGTAATAAGTATAGTTGTGTACTTTTACACTAACACTTGGTCATTATTTTATATAGCCAGGAAATCATATATCACAAGCCAAATATCACTAAAATTATCACACATAAAAACAGCTGTCTTGAGTCACATTTCAAATTAACAGAACTAAACATTAAGGTTAAATACAACCGTAAATTTAACAAAAATATGGTAGAACTGACGTTTTGAACTAAAGAAAACGAGTGCGTCAGCCTTACTTAACATTTAGAAAAGAAACCATAAATACAAAAAGAGAGGCTGCTGTGTATCAAGTGCATGCTGATTCCGCTTAAAGTGAAGTTTGACAGAGCTATGTTGAGCAAACTAAAACAGAGAAACAAGCGTGCGTAAAGGCGCACCGTTATAATGGACATAAACAAGCTGTAAGACTATTGTTCACTGATTACAAATGATATATGCATACCTTAGACTTAGAGCTTCATAGCCACCTCAGAGGTTTTTATCCTGTCCGGCTGATTTCCTTTTCAACAGAAGTGCGCCTTTTTTCTCCGCCAAAGGGGGGTGGTGTCTGAATTAAAGCGACCCGCTCCTAGCTTTCAGTCTGCGGGAGAAGCCACGGGGACAGGGGACAGAGCCCATGTGTTGGCTGCCACTGAGAGGGACAAAGAGAAAATTTACCATAGTCCGGGTATCATCAACTAGTGACAAGGCTAGCTTGGATCAGACGCGCAGGCTTTTTAAGAAAGAGATTCATCCCATAGCGTGTTTAGAGCGAATCGTACACAAAGTCCACGCCTGTCCATGCTAACTCAACTGTGTACAAATGAACAAAAGCAGTCCTACAAGGACAAATAAAGAAAGCATCACAGCAGGTTACGGTGAGTTAAACTCTGATTGACGTGATGGAGCCACGCACTACTGTCACACACCATGCACAGTGCACAGATCATGCAAAGTCCTCACATCATGCTAAACGACATGCCCACTGCTGACAGAGCTAGCATGCTAGCTCAGTAGCTGCTTGTCCTCGAAACAAATCACTGTGGTAATGGAAGGAATTAAAAAAATATATATATAGAGGCTCTATGGCACATACATTCCTCTCTCGATATAGGTGGATATGGTTACCTTGGTGGTTTAATCGTGTATGTTTCAGACATTGTCCGCCATGTTTTGTACCCAATGAGGAGGGGGTGTTATGCCCACTGCCCGAGACTAAACAAGCCATAGACTGTATCTACGACTGAAGACCGGCCTTTGGCGACCCCTGGCGGCCACATGGAAAAGACTTCCTTGCCACTGGTTTTCAAAATCACATTGATTACTTACTGATTCAATTAAATAAAAAAGAAAAGAAAAGAGTAATACAGCCCTATTTACATTAAATACAGGTGCAAGACAAAAAGAAATGTATTAGCTCACATACATTGTTTTAAGTAACTCTGCTTTGCTTTGGAGCAGACTTGAACTTAGTGTCCAAAGAGGCTTTACACAGGCTGTATGTCTAACTTCAACTCACACTCATTCTTGTGCTTAAAGACCGCCTAAGTTGCTGCAATCTTGTGAGTGAAATCTATTTGGGAGAGACATATTCCACCAAACACTGAAATACAGTATTAGACTACATAATACACCTGGCAGTAACCTCTGAAAAGATAGTCTTTTGCCCATAAATTGTGTAGGTGTGAAAATTAGAAATGGGCCCATTTGGTAATGCCATGCCAATTAGATCTGGGTAGCAACTGTAACTATGTGATTTGGAAAAACACCCAGCGGTTCAATTGTGTGTAATGGTCACCTGGCAGCAGTGCTAATGCCCATTTCAGCCTACGCTGGGCAGACCATGGCCCAGTGGCCCCCTGCACCCCAGGCAATTATGTTTGGTTTCACACGGTGAAAAGGGTTAATTGGCAGCGCCCACGCGCCTGATTGGACCTGTTTCACGCCTGTCGGCCTTCATCGCATCAAAGGAAGCCCCAGTCCACCAGGCACCATTATTAGTGCGCTCACAAACACACACACACACATACACCTCACAGCCAGCAACTGTACAAGGGCACCGTACCTAAATGGGCTTTTTCACAATTGTATTCGCAGCATGACTATACTTTTTTAAATTAATATATATATATATATATAGTTTTTTAGAAAATAAAAACGTGCTTAGGTATAGGTAGTATGCAGATACTATACAATTTAAAGAAAACGCATAGAATCCATCATTCATCGTTAAATTAAACATGCCTTTTTGTGACAACATTGTACGCGCATTCTGACAAATTCTCCTTCATGCCACAAGGGGTCAGTGTTGATATATAAAAAGCCCAGACTGTCCTGCCACTCACTTTCAACTTCTCCACATTCACGTCATTATAATGCATTCATGATTTCCTCCGAATGCAGCACAGTACTTATGCTGCTTATTATCCATCCATTCACCGTCCTCTTAAAGCCCTCAAACTTTTATTCTATTCAAATAATGAGCACTACTTTTCAACTTTTTTTTTTTTTTTTCCTTTCATGAAATTCTAGGCTGGCTCATTCTGTTTGCTCTCTGCGAGTCAGACCCACGTGCTGCTGTGGTGAGCCTGTATATTCTGTGTGGCAGTTTGTTTTTGCAGGGTGTCTCACTGTGGTCACACTTTTAAATAAGGATTTAACCACAGCGCTACCAGCAGCCAAGACTGACCATCAACTATTGTACAATCCACTTAGAGAGGCAAAAAACAAAAAGCCATCCAGACTTTATAAATCATATTACTTAAAATTGCAAAAGCAGTAATTATGCAGTATTGTCTTAATATTTCACTGGTGGAAAGTAAGACAGATTTTCATGCAGTCTTAAACAATATTTTGCAGGATACTCCAGATATCCAAGCGCATACAAATCAGCACTTCAAAGAGGTAAATATTGAAAATGTACCATACGCAGCCTGCAACTCTATGATAAATACAAATATGTAAAAAGGTAGGCATCGCTGATAAGAAAGGCAAGATAAACCACGTCTGATTCTCCCTAAGAGTTGAGATGCTCTCGGAAAGGGCTGGCTAAAAGCTTATGCTACACTCCGGGTAATACATGCAAATCAATTTATACAAACTGCAGAGCTTGATTCGCAGATGCAAATGCCTTTGATAGCTGTCATCAGAAGGAATTTCAAAGGTAATTTTCTGTTATCTTGTTAGTGGAGATTCACAGCCACACATTTAAAGCTATAAAATGCACTAAAATTTTTTAGATCCATCTATTGTGGCTGTGCAAAAGGGAGATCTCACATTAGTTCTTTCTGGCAGTCCTGTCTAGTCCTGGTTTGTTGGGTTTGTTGTCTCTGCTCTTTTCGTTTTATCACTCTAATTGAATCTGGCTCAAGTTGCTGGCAAAACTGTTTTTTGGATCTTCAGATTTGATGCTGGAGGTGTCCACTATGAGCCAATAGAAGCGCTTCACTGCCACTGGGCTTTTTCAGCATTAGACAAGACAGCAGGGATGTTCTATCGGCACTTTCACTCCTGATGCACTCCCATCAAAGTGGCCACGCAGGCTACACACATGTACAGGTGAATATAGAAATGCAATAGTTAGCATTAAGTAAAGGTAGTCTATAGCTGCATGAGGACTACTACTCAGTCTACTATGTGCCCTCTATACTGCTACTTATAATAACTAATACACTATTGCTGCTACTACTATTACCACTTCTACTACTGCTGCTATGTGCATTTAAAATTACTCTTTCATCCATAATATAAAGGATTCTATGTAGTCTACATATTTCATTCATAGCAATCCAGCCCTAAAGTTGCACTGTGCAACTTTTCTGGTAGAGCATCTGCTATCTGCTTGTCTCCATGGAGATGTCATTGCTTTCCCTGGAATGTTTCATGGTATGGCATTAAATGTATCCATGGATTTTTTGAGCCTGTATCTGGTATTTGTCGTACTGCTGTTGCCAATAACTAATATTTCAAAATGACTTTTAAATCCCCACAAACCTATGACAAGTTAGACTAAAGTTCACAAATGTATTGTATTTATTTGGGATGTAAAATCATTTGTTGTATGATTCTGTAAGTAAGCCTAATTCTATTTCCATTTTAACTCATTGTTCAAAAAGACTAATTTACCTGGTCCTTTTCCGTAACTTTTCAATATCACACTCATTCCGATATCTGGGACCCCCTTCAAACTCACATTTGCCGATATTGGAAAAATATATATATTACACATCTCTGCTTTCAAACATGTAGCTCTATCACAACAAACAGACAGTGATTTTGAAAATGCATGTTCAATTTTGCTTCTGAGGATGCCAAAAGCCCTTCTTCACAGAGGGACAGTCTCCTTTCTGACGCCCATCTCCTCCCAGCCACAGAGCCTGGGCATATGTCGCGTATAGACATGTGTCGAGGGGGGAAATTTCACTTTCCATGTTGTCTTACAAGCTCTGACGGCAACAGCGCTCATGAAAAAAAGAAGGCATTTTTTCGTCCAATTTATTAATCCTTTTAGGCAATGTTCTCTGTTCAGAAATGCAAATTGAATCAATCTGAGGCTGACTTTAAGACTTTTCAAGTGGGATTTAATTAGAAGCCGGGGCCTGCAGTTTTTAATGAGAGAGGGGGTGGAGAGACGGAGAAAGAGAAAGAGAGGCATGGGGAGGGAGAGTGGGTTTTTGCGGTTTTGATCTGGGGGTCCTGCTGGAGAAGGGATGCACAAACAAGCACCACACACACAAATGAACATTTTGACACACACATATTGCACCCTGTAGAGCCAAGTATGAGGCGGATGCACGCTGCTTGCTTTTTCTTGACTTCCTTCATATATCTTTTTTCCTTTTTTTCTTCTAGTGAGAGTTGAAGCAGAGATGGTGTTGCTTCTGTGTACATCACAGGCCTTGACACCAGCAGTATAGAGGGGGTTGGAAGTGGACAAAAGGACTGTACAGGTTAGAAGTAAAACACCCAAGGCAAGACTAGACAACAAAACTGCCAGACTGGCCATAAGGTAAGATATATGTTAAACAATGTTGTGACAAAATGTACTAGAAGGTACAGTATATGAAGATGTGGGGTTTGCCATTTCTAGAAAGACACATTATTTTAAGTTGGTGATACTTGAAACACCCAGGAGAAGTCAAAAAGCATTGTAATGATTATGGCAATATGTATAAATAGTATTGTTCTTTGTAGTTTTTGGATTATAAACTGTGATTGTCATACTCTTAGATAAGATATAAGAGCCACATTGTGTGGGAATTAATGTAAGTAAAATCTCCAAATGTTGAATTTGACAGATTCTGTTAATGTCTATGCCCTTTATATAAAACCCGGCAACAGTCATTTTACCCATAACTCATTTTTGCTAAATATTATTGGGCTATATAATGATGTAATTTGAAACCCAGCAATATGCGAAGTGTATAAATCAACTTTCCCCTTTATTATTTTCCAAAAGGGAAACTGGTGTGCAGCAGTGTCAGACATACAATAGGCATACAGTATAATGCAATAATATATTTAATCACAGTTTAAGCTCAGCTCACGCTCAAAGATGCAGAAATACATCCCCTTTTAAAAAATAGGCAAAAAAAGAACAGGAAATGTAACCACATTTAACCACAACTGATCCAAACTCTAATAGAGCATTCATCCTGGTTATGACTTCAGAAATAAAGGAAGTCCTAAATGGTTAATAAGCAGAAGTTTATACAAAAAGAGCTTCTATAAAAGCAACAAAACAATTATGTTGATGATGTTACTGTGTGTGTTGTTTCAATAACACACACTTGTCATATAGTAATTTTTTGGCTAAACTTTCTTTACTCAAAATTTGTATTGAAATTGTCTGAGTTCTGTAGTTTTCCTATTTGTAGGTTTTATACCCATTACAATAAGACTAAAAACAGACTGTGCATATGTGTAGTTGCATCCAGTTCCAATTACAGTTGAAGCAGGGTTTGATGCAAATTAGAGAAAAGTACTCTTCTGTCTATTGCACCATTGTACAGATGTAATTACTGTAAGACATGCATTTTTCAAATACAGTTGATGACACCATACCACAATGTAAAAGTTCACAGTCAATGTCATGACTATAAAGATTCCCTATGTCACTGTTTATGTGGCTAGTTCGAGTCTAGCACACAAAAGGGTGCTGTGGTTAGAGCTGTAAGACTGCAAACCTCCAGGGGAAGGCTAAATAAGAGATTGTTCAGATTATTTTCGGACCCTAAAAGGAACAGCCTGAAAAACAAAGATCCCTATCCTGTAAATTTAAGCATTTTTGAACTAATAGATGGAAAGACCAGCATTTAATGCCACATAAACAAGATAAATTAAGAAATAATTTAGAAGACATGCAGATATATAATAATGACTATATCATTTATAGTAAGAAAAAAGTTTCAAACCAAGCATTTACAGCACATTTAACGGTGCTGTACCTGATTTTTACTGTCTTTAAAATGTGAAACGGGGAATTAGTTCATTTAAATGATTTGCTCTCAACAACCAGTGCAGAGTTTTGTCATCATGGTGAAGCTAGCGGCAACTAGCATGCTAACAAGCATGTCCTGATTGTTGTACAATAAAAAGCTTTATAATTTGATGCAGACAGTACACAGGGGATTTACTTTTACCTCAAGAGCTGCTTATATATCTGTACTGGGACAAGATCAGTTTTGCTTAAAAACTAAAATCTGATACAGACAATTAAAGCACATTTTGGATGGCATTCATAGCAGAAATTCTTTCTAAATGTTTTTGACAAGTTTCATGATATATTTCCTCTAATTTTAAGTACAGTTATCTTAAAGGTGTGCTTCCTAATTCCTCAGCATTCCAGGCCATGAAGATTGCCTGGAATGTTCCACTGTAGGCAGGGTCTGTCCTAGGCACGGGCGGAGTGAGGGCTAGAAAGAAAGAAACTAACAAACAACAACAAAAAAATCTATCACAATTGTGGATTGTGCACACCAAATTCTTCCCGGGGGGTGGGGGTGGAGGTTGGTTTGTCAAGGTATTTTTGAGGCATTAAACACACCTGAAATAAGTACAAGATAGATACATTTATTGCCATACTGTGGAGCATTCCAGGCAAATCAATAACCTAACCAAATATATGGTGGACCTCCCAATTTACACAATGCATCTTTAACCACCTGGCATGTAACTGACTTACTGCAATGGGTTAAAAAAAAGAAATAATCAAAACTACTCAAAACTACTCAAATGTAGATTCAGATTTTGAGTTCAAGTCACTTTTTGGTAACACCCTCTATATTCCTCTATATTGCTTCCATCCTATTTAGACTGACATCCAAATGGAGTACCCTACACTTAAAGTACTTGTGGAATTCCATGACATCTTGATCACCATGGCTCCTCCATCCCTCCTTCACTGTTTATCTATTGTACATTTGTTCTAGACCCCATCAAGAGAAACTGCTAAAAGCTTGTGATTCACCAGCACTTGTTGACCACTTTGAATATCCACTGTGCTCCTGTCTATCATAGTCTCCGCGCTTTGTCTGCATAATGAGAAAACTACAGAAAGACAAATGTCACAAAGATTACTCGCGAGTCCTGCCAAGCTTAATATAGGTAGGAATAAACATGAAATCTTATGCACGAAAACAACAATTTGAGATGCCAGCGGGGTAGACGCACTGTATTGAAGGCAGAGCAGAGGAGGCAAAAGTATGATAGGAAAAAAACATGGACTGTCTTTGTAGGCTGCCATCAGTAGACGTGATTTTATCCATTAGCGTGAGGGCTTCTATGAGCGCTTGGCCAAAAAAAAAAAGAAAAAAATTGTCAACTACTTGATAGCGTCAATGTTTAAATAATACTAATTAATCTCCATTATAGCAACATGTAATTAATCTCTCTCTCTCTCTCTCTCTCGCCCTCTCTGGCTGTCTCCTTCCATTGCGCGTTTAATGGAACATAAAAGGGAAGCCCAAAAGAGCAGGCGCTGTGTTGTGGTCCGTGCGGAGAGCTGGGAGAGGGACTGGCATCAGAGGAGAAGAAGACAGGGAGATGAGACAGACGTGCATCTTTTTTTTTTTTTTTTTTTTGGACAAACAGACAGTTGGTCCAAGTCCCCGCCTCCTTGTATGTGTCTTGGAGCTTGGAGATTTCTTCTGTGTCTTTGAACTTGGGCGTTCATTAACAATCTGCTGATTAACAGGCCCGAGAAGGGAGCACAGGGGGTAGACGGATCAGAGGAGGAAAAGCGAGATGGAGAAGAGAGCGGAGGAAGTTCTAAAGAAGGTTGTGAGGTTTAGGCATGTAAAATGCTAGAAATAGTTCAGAATTAATTTTAAACGGTTGTATTTCCCGAACCTTATACCTTTTAATTGCTAATGGCTTCATGAAATTATTAACATCATTAAACATCACATAATATTGCCTATTAGTATTTTCCACTTATTTTTGCTTTTTTTTTTTTTTTTTTTTGGTCTGCTGGTTGTTTATTTGTAGCCAATCTTGGAATACACACTTCTCATGTAGGATTTTATAGCTTCCAAAATATTTCACATTATTGGTAAACTTACTTTTAACATGACAGCCTTTGTTGACATGACAGATGGCATGCCCACCACTTGGCCAACTTATGAGTCAGGTCTGTGGAGAAAGCGTCCTGCTCACAATAAGATATTTTTGTACAGTGAAAACACATAATGAGTCTATTTTTTGGGGGAGAAATGTTATGAAGTTCCTATTCATTTTTTTTTTTACACTGATAAGGCTTCTTGTCAGGGGCCATTTGGTCAAGAGTCCCTAGCTGACTATGTGACTTCTAGTGAAAAACCAAAACAGTTTCCATAATTAATGTTTCAAAATGGCACCAGTTGAATGCTTCCAGAGAGGTGTGGGGAATAGAGATATCAAGTGAATAACTAAGAGCAAGAGTGTCAGTTGATCTGAGCTGAAGGAGTGAGGAGTGGAGCTGATAGTGGTTCAGGCTGGGACACACTACACACATATACGCACACACACCCAGCCCGAGAGAGAGACAGGGAGAGGGAGGGAGTGATGGACAGAGGCTGACAGAGGGAGAAGAGGAGTCTGTTCTGAATTAATGACTGCTCTCATCACACACACATGTTCTCTCACTCCCACTAACACGCACACTAATCCAAGATAGAGAGACGTGAATGCACTGTAGTGGTGATTATTTGTCCAATAGACTAAAGTAAGTGGTAAAAAGTTACAGCATACTTTTACTCAAGTAGTTGTGGGTAAACTGTACTCTCCAAGTCAACTTTTTCCAAACTATGCAACTTTTCTGGTCTGTCACTTGCCTGTCTCCATGGATATATTTGGCAAGAATGTTCCCCTGTATGTCATTTACACGTGTACATCTTACTGGAGATGAACAGTGAAGCCAAAGGGACAAGTTACAAGTCAGATTAGTGGAGATGCAAGCCTGCTTTCAGTAGGTAATGTTGTGCATGAATGTCAGGGTATTATAGCTATAAAACAACACCCAAATGAATACATGCAAAATTAGTTTAATTGCAAAACATTTTGGGCAAAGCAATATCTCTATGGAGACCAGACAACTAGAAAAGTTTCATAGTGTACCTTTACTGTAACTGGATCAGCTGGCTTATGGCAGCTATGGCTACAGAGGGATACAATTTCTATTCAAATTATATGGCAAAATCTTGAAATTAAAATGAGAAAAAGGTCTTTGGTGATTAGTAACAGCAAACTAAGTTGTTGCATCTGTATTTCATTAGTTTTAGTAGATTTGAAGTTGTAGTAGTTTAGCAGTATTAAAGGAAATCGAAAGCAGCAGGTGTGGAATCATTTGAAAGGAACTATGTAAATGTGTATGCAAATGTTTAATGTTATTACGCAAATTCCCTTTTGTGAGCTTTAAGCCATGTTATAATGTAAAAAGAACATGCCTGGAGTTGTGTTTCATTGACACATGTTTGAGTAACCCTTTATCATTAGTCTGTCTACATCTCCAAAGCTCAGAGTGCTCTGTTCCACCTTGTGATGCCATGTAGTGATAGTTTTCATGTTAACAGCTATCTTTTACCTCTTTTCCAATAGAGATGGGCAATTCCAGGGCTGAAATAATCCAAATCATTCTAGTAAAGGTGTATGGAGTTTAAAAACGCAGTGGAGTACTTCCTGTATTACCACATGACATCACAAGGTGGAACGGCATGTTTTCATTTTGAGAGAATAACTCATATATATATATATATATATATATATATATATATATATATATATATATATATATATATATATATATATATATATATATATACAGCATAATATAGGCATTTTAAGAGTTTGGTAACTGCATAGAATATAGTGCCCTTACAAAATGAAATAAAAATCAATCCTTACACAATAATAAGTCTATATTGTTGTATACTTTTACTGCGATACGTCAGCAGTGTCATCTTTTATAAGCAGCAGCCTTTCCCAGTGCACAGGTAGCGTCTTGACTCAGCGTGTGGTTAGCCCGGTGCTTGCTCGCGGCTGTAAACATGCATGTAGTAATTGCTCACTTCCTGCTGTGCACAAACTATATGTAATTGCATTCTTCTCTATGTGACTGTTTTCTTAAGCGTCTGCCATTTTGTTGTTGCGGGTGACTTTGAGATGGTCCGCTGTTTACGCGCATGTGGCTATGTCGATGGCGTCCATTTTTATTGGTGTGGTAGAAACTGGAGTGTGCATGAATGAGTGAGGGAGGAGGAGGGAGGAGGGGGTGGGGAAGGGGGAGCTGGGAGGGTCTCTAGTGAGTCTCCTTAACATCAAACAGCTGGAAGTAATAAAATATTTAGGAAGCGCTGCAAGTCTGTGAATTTTAATACATGTCTTTTCCCTCTCTCAAACCTCCTTCACTTTTTGCTGTCTTTTCTTCACAGATTCCTCTCTCTCTCTCTCTCTCTCTCTCTCTCTCTCTCTCTCTCTCTCTCTCTCTCTCTCTCTCTCTCTCTCTCTCTCTCTCTCTCTCTCTCTGTCTCTCTCTCTCTCTCTCTCTCTCTCTCTCTCTCTCTTTCTCTGTCTCTATCAATGTCTTTCTCACTTTGACCTTGTTTATGAAGACTTTATTGGGAGTCTAGTCAGGCCCCAAGCTCTCCAGATGACAGAGGAAGAGGAGTTGACCCTTAACCTGGTGTGGAGCTAGTGGCGTTAGCCCAGATCCACTGTTTGGGGTTAGCCTTGTCATTGGTCCTATGTTACTCTGGCAGACAGTGGACAGACTTGTGTTTTACATATTGGACCGAGAGGGACAGCATATTTTGACCACACAAACAGACGCCTGTGGTAATAAAGTGTCCTTTGTGACTTTTGGGAACTTGAGAGTGCATGAAAGAAGACATGGCTTTGCAGAGCCTTATTGGGTGGTCTAGGAATTTTTGGATAAAGTGGAAATTGTATTGTTGGGGAAAATCACATCATATTGTAAGAATATATCAAAATTATTATTTTTTAACTAACTTGAGTTGGTTGCGTCTACAGGAAGGTCTGTGATTAGTTGAATCCACCTGTGGTTCCCTCACATCCTCAACAATCGGTGGTGTAGGTGGGGATAAGGGGATGAGTATCTGTGTTTGACCCTAGAGTTGTATTACATTACATTACATTACATACATTATATTGTATCACATATGTTTTTTGTTTTTTTTGTTTTTTTTTAAATAAAACTCAGTGTTCTAGCTGTGGATTGTGCACTCACAAAAATGGGGAAATGCAACTAGTAGATAAGAGCTTTAGGTAGAGCCATTGCTCCTTCACTTTGGGATGAGCAAACTGAGGCATGTTGCTACTGACAAATTTAACAATCTTTAACATAAGAAATCAGGTTGAAGCAACACACCCTATTGTTTTAATTCAACACTAATGTGCAGTGTACAGTACAGACTGCCAAACTGTTGAGACATTATTGACACATTTCATAAATTTCCCAAATTGGCAAAACATATAGAATCCCTACATGATGGGAACTTTTTTACTTAAATTTTCTTGGTCCAAAGTTTGAATTTTGAGATTAAACATGAGACAAACATGATCACAAGGACAAACTCCATGTAGTGGACACTTGATACTTAAGATGTTTTTTTTTTTAATATTCAAAGTGAGTTTTCTGGAGTAACTTTTGATCTAAATGTCCTTGTCCATTTTGAAGAACACCAGCTTGCTTGTAGCTACCTCATTTTTATTTCATAAATTAACTTGAAACATCAATGCAGATTGTTTCTTCCACTGCAGCTTTGACCCGGGCATCTCACTGGTACCAGCTTTCTGTAAGTCACTCATTACTAAAGACAGGACTTGAATGCACTGCAGCAAAGACGCAGAAACAAACAGACTGACAGCAAACACAGCACCAGTGAATTACACCAAGGTCGGGCTATTTTTTGTCCTCTCCAATGCCACTTCTCCTTTGGCAAAGTCGCTCAAATGCAAAGAGGATATAAAATAAAAGATGATGAATATTAATTGTAAAGAAATTATCATTCAAAATTCTTTAGCCAGCGGGTGAGAGAGGTCATGGGTTTACTCATTGGAACAAGAGTGACAATGAGACAAAGACGCGTGGTGTAGCGAAGGACAGGCGGAAAGGTGGGCTATCCTCTTGTTGGCGTCAATGACAACAAGCACGCCAATGTAATTACAGGCTTTTGATTGAAACCATTGCTGCCACTCACTCACAAACACACAAATTCACCTGATACCTGATAAAAAAAAATAAAGAAAGAAAGCCACAGTCAGAACAGATGGAGATAAGACATTTTTAATATGTAGTTCAAGGTGGTGTAGGCTGTAGAGGTAATAATTTATTGCTAACCCATTGCATTTGGAAACCTATAGATCTATGTTGACAATGGTGTTTTAATGTGAATTGAATGGTTGATCTTCTAGTTTCGGTGTAGTCAAACAACCAAGCCACTTAGTTAATTTGATAGTAGGAAATAAACCAAATGAAACAGAAAAAGCACATCAGTGTCCTTCTAGAGGTGCAAATGCAAGGAGCAGTAACTTAAAGGTGCACTATGTTTTTATGGATATGTCATTGCTCTGCCTGGAATGTTCCACAGTATGACATTAAACAGCTCTACTTTACATTTATAATATAGCTCTATATAGCGCTATAATATAGATGCACAATGCATCTTTAAAAGTGAAAAAAAACACATAAGACACTAAGATAAAAAATATCCAACACTTTTTTTCGGTAAAAAGACATCATCAGATCATTTCTTTTGCTTTGGACCACAGTTCAAATGGTTACCAGCCAGAAGCTCATGTCCCCCTCCCTTCTCATGGACTTAATGTTTACTTTGACCCTTGATGATTTTGTAATATGATCAAGTTTTTTCTTTTTTTTAAAGTGCGTGACCCTCAATGGGTGACCTCACTGGGATGTGATATGAGCATCTGGGCTAGCATCCATTTTGTGTACTGTGGTCCAAAGCAGAAGAAATGATCTGAACAAGGATCTTATGTTAATTTGTCTTGATCACGTTAGCACAACTCTCAACATAAAAGTTACTTTGCTCATTATTTAATTTTTTATTTTTAAAGATATAACTTTTCTGGTGGGGATACCATTGACTTGTAGCCTGATTCATCAGCCGGTTTCACTTCGTAGAAACCGTCTGACCTCGCTGTGTTGGAATTCTTTCGCTCGACCGTAGGCGAGTACTTTTTATCATTTAACCAATCGCTGCTATTTGGTAGTCACGTATGTAATGCGCCGCTAATGGGGCTAACTGGTATATTAAGCTGTTCCCAAATCCAGTAGGAAGAAGGACAATAACGTCTTTACCCTTGATAAAATTCACCAAACATTCTCTTTGTTCCGGCTTTAAATCCTCGATCCCGGGAATCGTTGACACTGAATATATGGCTCTTCGCTGATTGACTGGTGCCCGAACTTGCACTTCCAGGGTTTTTGCGAATCATCTATTGTATTTTGATTCCTGACCTAGTTGCTGGAGAGAAATGAAATTGAGCAGAGGCACTACGTGGCGCCAGCCTGGGTAATCGACTTCTCTCCTTGGGGATGATTTTGCGTCTTGTCTGATCTATGGAGATGTGACCCTCCTCTGAATAAGAAGCCACATTTTTAAGCAAATAAATAAATAAATAAATAAATAAATGCAAGATAGATATGTTAATTGCTATGCTGTGGAACATTCTAGGCAAAGCAGTAACATCTCCGTGGAGACAAACAGGTATTCATATCCTCCTTACATAATGCATCCTTAAGTTTTAAAATAAGTCCTTTACTACTTTTACTACGAATTTTACTTAGAGGTAAAAGGTAATTTTGACAGTTTGACAGTCAAATTGGTGAATTCATAATAATTACAGCTTTTCATAACAGTTAATTCTTAAAACCCTTTGGGAATTTTAGTTTCATTTGCAAAGTTGAAATGCCCATGATTCCTCATTATTTGAACTATCACCTACAATACCAGTGCACATTCTGTTAACATATCACATATTAGATTGCAATAATAATGTATGCAAAAGTGCAAACCCACCTTTCCCTTGGCAATAGGCACGTGGTATGATGATTCAATAGCAATGAAATGTGGTTCACTTCTGATTCACCTTTCATTAATTAAGCCATATACTTAGCATAGTTTGAATTTTTTACAATTTCTGTGATTAATTGTGTTGTATTCTTATATTGTTCCAGTTTAATTCATCCAACCGATTGAGAGTAAGAATAAAAGTTAATTGTTTTATCAATCACCTTTAGGTTCATTCCGAGTGACTTCCAAGGCTAAATCTGAATATATGTTATGTTTATTAGAGTGCAAATTGGAAAGGGGAGATTAATTATTCAGTAATGAATTCAAAAGATGCATTATGGTCTAATTAGAGAGTTATCAAATATTAAATGGAGCAGAGGTTAGTGGATTAAAACAAAGCCTCATCACAACTGAGAAAAGGCTTTAACACTTTGTTTTCCAAGCGGTGAATAATGGCTACTTCAATAAATATATGTTAAGTTATTGTAAACAGATAAGGGATAGACTACATAAAGTTTATAAAGTATTCATTCATTCCCCACACACACAGCAGTTAGTTAAAAATTAGACAAAATGGTCTATTTTATGCTCAACAATGACTGCCCACTCCCCAGGTACGGAAGTACATTTCTCAGTCATTTTTCCCATAGACTTTCTGGAAAAAATTTATATTACAAGTTTGAAAGCTTGCTCAGGGGGGCTAATCAGCTATGGAGTAACTAATGAGCACAAGGCCTATAATTTTATTTTAAATCTCTTTCTGAATCTTTATAAACTGCAAAGTTATTAAAGCTTTTCACTGAATCTTTTGTTTAAATGTGCTTTTTGGACTTAAAATAACCACATTAAGGATTAGTTAGCATGTAGCCTCCTCTATGTATTTGAACTCTTAAGATTTTAAATTTTCAAAAAGTCTATGGGGAAAATGAATACAAAATTTACTTGAACTGATTTTTATTTGTCAAATCACGGTTGTGTAAAGTTGATGAGTTTTGGCCCTTGTTTTTAGATTAGGTATGTATGTATGGAATTACCTGTACTTATGTCACATTAATTGACTAATTAATTAATTGGGCAGACTGATGGAAATGGGACTGCCAATCTGCATCACTAGCCCCTCCAACCATCACCGTCACTCACACACACTCCACTTTCTTACTAGGCAATGTATGTAAAGTGTCTTGCCTAATGACACAGCAACAGTTTTTGCCACTTGCGCCCCACTGTGTCACCTGGAATTCTCAGTGGTTTCCCATCCAAGTACTAACCAGCCTCGCCCGGCCTTGCTTAGGTTCTGACATTTGTATTTTGAGAGAGAATTCTTTTTATACAGAAAAATGTTTTAGTTTTATTTGAAACTGAAGGCTCATCCATTAATCAATGTATAATGTAATGTAGATCCATTTTGTTGGCATGTCTGTCTTTTCACTGCACAACACGCTTGGGCTGCAATTTTCAACTTTGAGCCCAGTGGTTAATTCCTCCCTTTCTTTGCTATCAGTGTTTGGAATGTGGCGTTTTAAAGAAGAGCATTTGATTAAGGCTGATTGTAAAATGGTCTTGTAAGGTCACTGATGAGTCACAGTTAAATATGGCGCTCCGTGCACCAAACTGTTGTAGCGTCTAAGTAACTCTATTACACATAATGACTAGCATCTTTTACCCAGTCTCTGCAGCTCCTTCCATCTGCTCAAGGTCCACGCTTCCAAAAATACACATTATTATAAAATGAGACAAGATGGTAGGGGAGTTTAGTAAGTGTTCTGTTACATGCAGTACAGTAATGAATAGTTTATTGATCCTAAGATGCATATCGCTAAATGCATATATTCTTTTATTCTGTGCAGTCTGAGTGTGCAAAGAAATGCTGTTTTCTGTGTCTCTCAAAGTGAAGTAAAAGAAAGATCAGCCCCACTTTTTTCTTAAAGATCCTATATTGTATTATATATGTGAAATTGAGTCTTGCAAGCTTTAAGCCACATTATAATGTTGTTACCGCATCAAAAACACACCTGAATTAGTTTTTTACCTTTTTGTTTAGTTGAGAATGGCAATTTCAGAGCTGAAATTATCCAAATGATTCTAGTGAAGATGTATGGAGTTTAAAAACACACTGGAGCACTTCCTGTATTACCACTTGACATCACAATAGAATTTGAACTATTAAGTCTGCCTATGATGTGTGTGGGGACTGGCTCTGTTTATGCACTTACACTAGTAGATACGTGCACACGGGGATCTGAATGGTCAAATTATGAGCACATGCGATTCAGATGCCCTCCCCAGCAGAGCGAAAGGAGCAAAGGAGGGATTCGAGGATACGTGGACACAGATTTAGCATGTAACACATCAGATACAGATCAGGCAAAGTTATTCTGCCAATAAAAGTCTACACGAAACATCCAATTTCTGCTCCCATCTGTGAGTGCACGGGGCTCGGTCTGACCTCTGTGAGTGAGCGGGGCTCGGGATGGGCACGGGCATTATTCTGTTCTTCATACTGTCAGAAAGTAAGCCTTCATGTGCAAGAGCTCCCCATTACACAAAAATGCAGGGAATATTTAGTGTTCGGTTGAGTTTCGGACAGTAGGCTTGGTGTCGTGCACAGACTAGGGCCACTCTGCGTCCAAGAGAAGAGTTTTCTCTCAGGTCGGCTCATTATTTCGTACTCTGTGTTGGGTCACAGCCACAGGGTGCTTACCTGGAGGTGTATAAGCCCAGCCTCTTTTTTATGGGGCCTGTAACACAGCAGAGCTCATCATAGGTGAGTTCAAATCTGTGCGAAATGCAGTAGTTTTGCTGCATTCATGCCTGTACAACTTCAGGGTCCATGGCTGGGTGTATACCTGGAGGCCTATAAGCCCGGCCTCTGCTTCTTTGGGCCTGTGCTTTTGAGTGCATTCTGAGCACTCAAGGTACAACCCCACAAACCAAGAAGCAGGCTTTGTTCAAACAAATGCCGCAGTCACGTGCTTATACAACTTCAGGGTCCACGGACCACGGATAAGCCCATCCTCTTTTTTTGGGGGGGGGCCTGTGCTTTTGATTCCATCCTGAGCACTCCATTGCCTCCCTAAATCTCGAGCGCCTTGTTTCTTCTGAGTCTCACCTACAGCTGCAACCATCTGATCAGGTCAGATGAAGACGGCCATCAGGGGCAAAGAGAGACAGGAGAGCAGAGTGAAGTAAAGTGTAGGGGGGGAGCTCAAATCCACTGTCTGACTTCACATGTTTACTGTACTTTGAGTCCGACCAGGATTGGATCTTGTTTAGTTTATAGTTTTGGGCTGCATCTCATTTCTATTCACTTGTCTCCATGTTTTCTGGATTCTTTAAACTGTCAGAGCCGCCCACTGAGGAAAGAGCCTTAAAGGAGAAAGCTTTGCTGTTTCCAATTGGCTCTTTCTTCTTGGAAAGCTTGATTGACAGTCAGGAATTTAGAAGCGAAGAGGGAAGTTACACTGAAAAAATGGTCCGAGAGGGGTTGCTCAAATTGCAAAAACTAATTTGACAACAATAACATGACTTTTTTTTACATTTCTCTGTCCAGCATGTTTAAATCTTGCAAAGGTCTCTTGACTGTGGCCGATGTTAGATCTGCATGTTTTAATCAGGTTGAGGAAACATGACTTTATTATAATCTCTGGTGAGGCTATTCCCTCTGGAATTCTCCTCCCCAAAACTTTGGAGGGAAAATTCAAATGTAGCAGCACACAGGACAGTTACAGGAGCAGAGACACACAGTGTGGAGCAGGAGGTTTATGAGAGCTGATCTGGAGGTAAGACTTTTCAAAGATGTTATATGCTTCTCTGGACTAGAATGTCATCATTGTTAAAACATGTTTGTGGTGTTTTATTTGAAATTAGAGTTAATATAAGGACTGTTTCCATGAAACAAATTATATGGACTGTCCATCTACAAGAGTGTGACAGTTGTACTAAGATGTGAATGTGTTTGTTCCAGAGTCGTCTACAAAACAAAGAGTGATATCCAGAGCTCGGCTGTAGCTGTGGGGAAGTTCATGAATGTTATATCTGATGTTTCAGAAAAAAGGAAGATGTTTGAGAACCAACAAACCACAGACCACAGATGAACAAAGTAAGTAACTCAACTAAAATTATTTTAAACAAATTTTTCAAAATTAACTTCCTATTGAAACAGTTATCGTGCTTCTACAGGGTGATGTGGCATTAGGAGGACTTTATACCAGATGCCCTACCTGTTACTGTGTTTAGAGGAAGAAAATCAGCACACAGTGAGTTTTGTTTCTGCAGATACAGTTCTAATGCTCTTGTGATTCTGTTCTGGTCCATTATAGGTACTTTAAATGTATTTGAACATGTACAACAGAGTAGATCATCATAATGTAATCATGTGTTATTCTGTGTCCACAGGCAGAGACCAGAGCTTCTTCACTAGAATAAATCTTCACACTGTCCTGCTCCACACTGTGTGTCTCTGTACTTTTGCTCTTTTTGTGTTTGATTTTGTTAAGACAATACAGAACTGTGGAAAACTTAAGACTGTTTTTGTATTCTTTTACAGAATTAGATCAATTAAATTAAATTATACATACTTATACATTTCACAATAAGGTAACATAAGATAAATATGCATATTCAGCATGATTTGATCAAATTTCATCAACATGAAAAAGTGACATTCATGTTCTGAGAAAAATATGTGTAGAGGGGATCGAAATAAGTTTCAAAGCCTAAACATAATTTTATGGCATGTAACCACTTTCCATAACTTTTTTCTGCAAATCCAGCAACTTTTTTTTTCAGTGTAGAACTGAATATTGCCACTTTGAAAGAAGAACTCTAAATATGTAAGGTTCAATATGTAACTTTTCTGTTGGTGATAGTATTGCTTTGCAGAATGTTTCACAATAAGGCATTCAGATTTGGCCAATTTACTGGTCAGATCTGTGAAGAGGCTACCCCACTCACAAGAATGCATGTTTGTCAAGGTATTTTAACAACAAAAACACCTGTAATAAAAGACTAAATAAAAGACTTGTTGTCACCGTGGAGACTAGCAACAAATATGCAACCAGAAAGTCTAAAACGAAAAAAAAAAAAAAAAATCAGAAAATATGTTTAAAAATATGTTTCTTCAGCATGCATGTGCCAGCATCTACTAGCATGTATGGTAACAATGCTTTTGGTCATCATCATTTTTAAGCCAAATGGCCCTACCCGTTGTTATCATACAGGTTTTGAACTGACAAACAAGAAAACAATTATGACCTACTTTGACACTTTCATTTAAAAAATAAGAAAAAAATAAAATAAAAAATTTAGTGGAGCAAATGGTTTTGTTAGCAGCAACATTTCAAGCACATCAATAACATTCACAGTAAAATACTATTACATAAACAAAACACATTTCATTTTAGTAAACAAAAAATATATACTGCATAATTTCCTTTGGCTTATTTTACTTGTATGTGTATATCTTTTACAACATTTTAAAAGCCTTAAGCTTGTGAACAGCTTCATAATACAAGCACTTGGCTGAGAGGGAAGATCTTCGCGGAGTCTCCAGGAGAAAAAAGGGGGAAAACTGGAGCAAGGATGCCAGGAGAGGCCATATTGACAGAGAGCGAGACAGACAGAGAGACAGGGGAAGGCGTCAGAGTGGAAAGGATTTATGAGCGTGGCCTGTCTGTTGGCTGTGGTCCTAGCCTCTCTCTGTGGTCCACTCCTCTGTAATATCCAGCCCTCCTCCGGCTCCCATGTGTCTGCTGCTCCTCACACACAAGTCTATACAGTTCAAAAAACGCACACGGACACACATCTACACACGCACACACGCGTACATACAATTACCCATGTCACTGGACAGCCCTAACCTCTGCTTAGCCCCGCTCCACGTCGCACCATCCACCTGACACCATCTGCACACGCAAGCAGCCAGTGGTGGATAGTAGAGAAGTGTAAAAGCAAAAGTACAATACTTAAAGGTGAACTGTGTGACTTTTTGGTTAGGGGTCTGTCACCTGCTTGTTTTTATGGATATGTAACTGCTCTGCCTGGAATATTCCACAGTATGACATTAAACAGCTTTACCTTACATTTATTCAATCACAAATGGTTTTATACCTAGAAAAACATACATTCTGACTGTGAGCAGGGTTGCCTCTCCACAGATCTGACCTCTAACTTGGTCTGGTTTGGTCTCCATTAAGAGAGAAAGGTTTAATGTCATACTGTGAAACATTTATAACAAAGCAGAAAGCACCTTTAATTACAAAGTTTAGGCATCTGTACTACATTGGATACTTTTGACTTTTACTTCACTACATTTAAGAACTTGTATCTGTACTTTCTACAGCACTGCATTTTAAATCTGGACTGAAAAGTAAAAAGTACTTTGAAATAGCTAAAACTTTTTTAGCACATTTAATTTGAGTTTCCGTCCCAACTTTGAGCAAGCCAAATACACAAAAGCAGCTAGAAAAAATAAGAAATCAATTGAATCACTCAAAATCTGCTAAATTCTTTTTCAAAATCACTACATTTCATCCTATAATTGTTCTAAAAATCTCAGCAAAATACTCTTTAAGTACATTTTTTCACATGATACTTTTACTTGAGTAACTTTCCCCCAAGTATCTGCACTTTTATTTAAGTAACAAAATTAAGAACTTCATCCACCACTGCTAGGAGCTAAAGCTAGACCAACAAACCACTAACAACTAGCAATTGTATTCATGTGATGGTGATGTAAAAGTGTATGAGTACGAGCGGTTAGTTAAATCGTAGCAATATGGTGCAGACAGACACGTCAAACTGACCCTTTACAGCTATGGCTAATTGGATTGGTGTTGTGAAAATTGTGTTTGGTTTAAATGATGTACCAAAATAGCAATCTCGGAAAAGAAAATTAGGGTTTTAATGGTGCCAACAAAAGTGCCAACAAGTGATAATATGTCTGTGAAACAACTGTAAAAGTGGCATAAACTAAATGTTACATGCTAGAATGATTTTACTAAAGCTACTAATAATTTTGTAGAATCAGAGTTAGAGACAAGAACGTGCATGCATTATTTACTCCTTTTTAGACATTTGTTTTGTTCTAGTTGGGCATTTGGACATGGCAATTTTATTTCACATTGTAGAACTTAAAGGTGCCCTATGTAATTTTTCAGGGTAAGGGTCATCACCATGGAGATGTCATTGCTTTGCCTGGAAAGCACTGAAAAGACTAAAGGTAGCCAACATGCATTTATCTGATTATGAGTTGTTTTTAAACTGCTTTTAAAAACATATATTCTTTGTGTGAGTGGGTCTTTGTGTGATTCTTTGTGTAACTTGGCTTGGTGGTGTCTCCTTGTTGTTACTTGATTCGATGGAGATGGATAAGTGTAATGCCATACTGTACCGGGATGCCAAAAAGATCAAACCCAAATACTAATCAGCATAGTATTAGTATAGTCATTTGAAGTATTGATATTGAAATTTTGACATAAATAGGACAAAATTTGATCTTTACTGAGCATTACAATTTCACTTAAGATAAAGACCATAAAGACCATAGAAACTACAATTACATGTACTATACATACTATACATTTTCTGTTGATAATATTATATTGTCTGAGAAAAGAGTGCTGAAATTGAGTTTGAAATGTATTTAGGCATGCCACGCTAACATATTTTGAAGTAATATTGAGTAATACAGCAACGTACTAGTATTTATGCCACTGACACAAAAAAAAAACAAGAGTAGATTCAACCCCCCTGTTCTAAATAGTTACAACATTTTATACAAATCATGAGCTGCAGTAAATAAACAGCAGAATTGAACACTCAGCATCTGTAATTAGTTATAGAAGTTACTAATTCAACCTTTTACAGCTTAAGTTTTATTGTATAGCCAAACTTTTTTTTTTATGTCCCAAAATGTCGTACAAAGAAAATGTACACATGATTGACCCCAAAAATATTGTTAGAGCTTTCATGTATTGAACGATAAGTCGTTGTAGTAATCACAGTGACAGGCTTAAATATATCGTGACAACACTATGTACCAATGACATTTTTACATATCTTTGTTGAAAAAAAAACCCTACAAATTATGATGTAAACGACCAAGTCATCTGAAATATCTCTCTATAGGATAAATGAAGGAAGGAGGTCATTTGGGCAGCTGCAACATCAGAGGAGTAGATGTAGCTACAGAGGTCCATTCATTTGGGAAAACCAGGACAGAAATGAATCGCAGGAGCTTATTTGAAGATTATGAAAGAGTGAAGGTGTGGTAGAACTCAGAAGGACACTGGGGTTGGGGCACTTGTGTTCAAAGAGGGTGCGCGAGGGATTTGACAATAAAAAGATTCAGAAGAAAGAGGAGACTAGAGCAACACCAGTGACATCCACAACAAAAGATTCAGAAAAAAGAGAATGCAGGAAAGTTTGGACAGTGAAAATCTGCATATGTGAATGAGATTATAGATGTATTGAGCATTATATGTGCATGCAGAACAAGTTCTATAACCTATTTTGTGATCATGGATAAGTAACAGGCAAAGTAGAAAAAACATACACATCAAAGGTGCACTATGTAATTTATTGGTTGGGGCTCCATCCCCTGCTTTTTTGTATGGATTTGTCATTGCTCTGCCTGAAATGTTCGACAATATGACATTAAATAGCTTTGCCTTACATTTATACCATTACAGGTGGTTTTATAGCTCAAAAATACCTTGAAAAACAGGCATTCTGACTCTGATCAGGGTTGCCTCTCCATAGATCTGACCTGTAACTTATATTGGTTTGGTCTCCATGAAGATAGAAATGTTTAATACCATAAATACCATTCCAGACAAAGCAATAACATCTCCACGAAGAAAACTCCTACAAAGTTCAATACAATCTACTACAAAGCTGTGCACATAGTGTTTTGATAGTTTTGTGTACTGTTCCTAGTCCTGGACAAACTAGGTCAAAATGCAGCTATCAAAAACTGAGTGTGTCCAGCCTCCAGTGGTCATTGTCAAGTACTACGTAACATCACGCAGTACTGCCCTGATTAAAGACAGATGTTCCGATTACAAAAACCTGGCTGCAGGGGCAGAGTTTAAACTGTGGATATGTATTTGACCAAACCAACAATTCCTTATATCTCCAGACCCCGCCCCTTCTCTCCCTTCACTTCCCTTCTTTATCCTGTATTCGATTATCCTTCCTAGTCGGTTTTTGGAGGAAGTTGCCCAGCGACAAGTGCAACACGCCCCTTTTCCTGGGACAGTGTGACTCGGAACTCTGTGGCAGAAAAAGTAGACTGAGCAAGGATTCTGAGTCAGAAGCCAAGATGACTCTACCCACTGTGAACTGTTTTCATTGTTTTTGGACACTTGATGTTTAAATGACAATTTCAGTCACTCGTATTACTGTAGTACCTTACCGCGTCCATATCACTGCTTATGGGTCTGATAGTTGGTGTTGTGGTGAGGTTACACGCTACTCTTCGAGACCGACACGCGAAGCATAATACTCTTCAAGCTTGGACTTGTCACCATCATCCGAGGTCCAAGTGGGAGTCTGAAGATAATCGAACACAGGGTTAGTCCTCCAGGTACTGCCCGGTTTAGCAGCTGTATTTTGAATGTGTTTGTGGGCAGAGTTTAGGTGTTTACTCCAACTTTAAAATGAAAACTTGTGTGTTAATGTGCAAATGCTAAAATATGAAACTTGAATTATTTTTTAGTTACTCTACAAGAGATTTAGGGCTTGACTAAACAATGAACAAATGATTATGAACCCCAAAAACGTAATATTTAATTTAACTGTATAATTTCAATTGTGCAATGTGTTGGTGTGTGCAATGTTGATGAGTGGAAACTGGACATAAGCTGACACAATCACCTAAGCAGCTGCCATATTTATATAATCCATCACCAAATTCAACAATGAGCTGTTTTGTAATCCAAACCATTTTTATTATAGTTTACATATTATTATTATTATTTATTTATATTTTGTTTATAATTGTGTGTATTGATGGATTCCGCTTTTGGAACTCAGTGCAAGGTTACTTTGTGTAATTTGTACTTTTTGTCAACTTTTTTCCTAAACTGCACTGACGCAAAAGTATGATATTTACCGCTGGTACAAAGCCATCAAACAAACTGAAAATTAGAAAATGATCTGTTACAATGTTGTTTTTTCGTCAAATATATTTTCAGAGTTTTGTTTCATTCACACATGTTTAACGCACATACCCTGAATATTTAGGCTGAGGTTTTCTCGCAAACTTAAAACACGTCATGTCCACATTGTGATGTCATGTAGTAATACAGGAAGTGCTCCACTGTGTTTTTAAACCCCATACAACTTCACTAGAATCATTTGGATAATTTCAGTCCTGGAATAGCGATTTCTACTGAACAAAATCTAAAAGGCAGCTGTTAACTTGAAAACTCCCATGTCATGACATCATAAGGTGGAACAGAGCATTTTGAGCTTCGAAGATGTAGATAGATTAATAATAAATGGATGTGTGAATGAAACAAAACACAACCAAAACACAACTCGAGTTATGCTTTTGATGAGAGTGTCAATTTAGGAAAATATAGGACCTTTAAATAGTTATCCACAAGGTTAAAATACATGTAGTATAAATAGAGAAGATGCTATTTTAAAGATCAACCATCACCATTGTCACAAGCTGCAGTCAGCAGTTATATCGCAGAGTGCCAGCCAAACTACCTCTCTTGTCTTTGTCATATGTCTGGGTGAGTCATTGGCGTGTCCAGTCTGGTCTGGTTCACAGGACAGAGACAGGACAGACGTCCACTGGGCACACACAACCTTTAGTCCGTCATGTAAGAGGACAGGTGGAGAGGAGAGGGCAGTGATGGCTTCTCATACAAGCCCCAGATACACTGTCTTCTGTCAGCCTTAAGAATCCAGAGTGGTCTGCCTTTTGAGTCAGATGAAGCGGTTAGTAAGTGCTATAAAACTGGAAAGTTCTATCCAAGGCCTGTAGTTGTAAGATTCATAGAAATAGCACAAATTTAAATGCATGTATAAATAGAATGGCAATATTGTTTAAAGGTCCTATATTATGCAAAATTGACTCTTGTGAGCTTTAAGCCATGTTAGAATGCTGGAGTTGTGTTTTCTTTCATTCACACATGTTTGAGTAATCTTTTATTATTACTCTACTACTTTTTACTTTTTGTTCCGTAGAGATTGGCAGTTCCAGGGCTGTAATTATCCAAACCATTTTAGAGAAGGTGTATGAAGTTTAAAAACACAGTGAAGCACACAGAGCATTTTCCGTTTGAGAGAAGAACACAGCCTAAATATGCAGGGTTTGTGTGTTAAAACACAACTCCAGGTATGTTTTTGATGAGGAAACAACATTATAACATAGATCAAAAAACACTTTAATATGGGCCTTTTAAAAATTATATATTTGTGTAGACATGTAGTTTCACTGTGCCAAAGGTTGGTGCTTTGATTTCTGCTACTAACAGAGTATCCTTGACCGTAACTCTTCACCAACCTTTGCCTTGAAGTTGCATTTACTGATTTTCAAACCGTGAAGAAAAGTAGGTTTTTAATCTGTCTATCAACTTTGAACAGCAAAATGAAGCAGGGTCAGACAGCAAAATGGAATACTAATACTCAATAATCAAAGTACTTTATAATTCCAGTTTGTGTGCATTTGACCCATACTTCATTGCAGCTGGAGCAGTAGACCCATCTCCAGATATCGGCTTGGTCATAACTATCTTAGCTGGAGGATTTTACCTATGGTGCATGCTTTGGGTTGATGGGAAAATTGACACAGAGAGGAACAAATTCATTTACAAGAATTATGTTATTCCACCTATAGCAAGTTTTGTGTGATTGATGTGTGTTGGGTATAGGGGACCACAGGCACAGAAGGGCAGCCAGTTCCATCAGTGTGCCCCAAAGCAGTTTTGTCAACTTAATTAACTTTCCTCTGGAGTGTGACTTCTTGTAAATGAATAATTCAACTAATTTACACCTTTTAGCTCAGTAAAAAGCACATAGTCTCATGCATTATTATTATTTCATAACCAAAAACAATGCAAGATACAAAACATCAAACAACGACTAAAATCTCGGCTTACATGCAATATGTATCACGGCTCTTGTAGATTGTAGCCATGTCTACTTCCTATTTTTAAATTGGAGCAAAGAGTATGAAAGAATCCACTTTGCAACATTGCCCCGTCATTACACCATTAATTTACAGCTATTAGCAAGCCTGTTGTTAAACTCCAATAGCGCGCACACACACATATATACACACACACACAGAACTCAAAAAGCCATTCTCGATCCTCGGTGTTGCAACTTTTTTGAAATATAGGGCTTTGGCCACAGCTATAGTTGCCTGTGATGGGAGTGAGGCAGTGAAGACTATAATCACTGTCAGCTCACACAGCCAGGCCTGACATTGCACACTGAGAGCCTCTCTGACACGCACAACACGCACACACAACACACGCACACACAAACACTACTGTCTTTCACGATCTGTCTGTCGCCCCGGTCGCACGCCCACACTCTCTCCCCCTCTCTCGCCCTCTCCCCCTCCCTCTCTCCTTCGCTTTCTCTTTCTTCTCACTCCCCTCTCTCTGTCTGTCTCTCCCTCTCTCTCTCCCTTTTTCTCCCCCTCTCTCCCCTCTCCCACATAGATTGATGCTCAGTAGCGTTGCAGGGAAAGTGACCGCGCTCAGGCATCATGGAATGGGGTGGGGGGTGGGGGGGTTAGGACAAAGAGAATGTCAGTCTACATTCTAGTGGGTGCAATGTGTTGGTTGCAGTGGTCCAGGATTTGAGTTTATGACAGTAGAAAAAGTGATTCTCAATGTGTGTGTGTGCCCGCGAGTGTGTGTGTATTCTATGGGTTTTATCAGGGTAGAGACGTCGACCAATTCAGAGCCTGTCAGTCAGCGTGGAGGACTGGCAGAGAAGAGGAGGAGGAAGGAGAGGAAGGGAGAGGAAGATGGGGAGATGAGGATGGAGGACAAAGGGAGGACACTTGAGAGTGATGAAGGAGGTAGAGAGGTAGCGGGCTACAGGGGGCAGCACTGTTCATGTTTTGTCATTGTAATTTGGGTTATTCAATATGTTCACAATGAGGTCAAAAGTCACTGTACTTTTTCCATTTTTTGGAAGGTGATCTTGTTTTTGTTGATGAGTATTTAAAGTTTGGCAGTGGACGACTAAATCTCTACCCCATTCTATATATTAATAATTTTATTGCAATGTGACCTTTTTAACACTTCTTATTTTACCTTAATTATACTCTGGACACTAGGCAGATGTTTTCCACTTCTATAATAATCTGTTCTCGTGCAGTTATGTTTAGGAATATTGGGTCTAGGCATTTGACCCATTCTTCTTGACTTGACTAGTGATAGACCCACACTTTCTAAATATTCTTTGTCCTGTTGCTATAATATACTTTTTTAAATTTTTTTAGCTTGGGAAGATAGTAGTACTCCAGGGCCATTTGAGGTACATTAGGTTCATGCACAGGTTTTTCAGTTTCTCAAGTTACTCTATGTATGCCTTTTAAATCAACTTTCTTATTGATATTGCATGTGTGAATCTAAATCTGTTTTAGTTGGTCCCTCCAAAAAGTACGTCTTGAATTAAATCTTAGATGTAAAAGCTTTGATATATAGAGAACATCCAAGCCCCAAAATTTGACCTTATCTTGACCTTTGTCAGGTAGATTTGCTTTTGAAATGTGTTTTCCTATATAGCAAAATACTGATAGTATTATAATTGTTGTTTCGAAGATATTTGGAGATACTATATATCAGAGGTGGGAACTTGCAGGTCGTGACTTGGACTCGAGTCAGCCTTGAGTCACTATTTTTAGGACTTGATGCTTGACTTGATAAAATGGACTAAGACATTTAAAAAGGAAGAATGTGCATTTCTGCAACCCTTATATACTCTATAAATACTCATATATAAATATACTATGACTTCATAAGTATAAGTATCTTAAAATTTGTATAAATTGCAAAAATCTAAGCTATATTTGGTACTTTGGTTTAAAGACTTGAAATTACTTGAAGCTCAAAGCAGATGACTTGACTTGGACTTATAGGCCAATGACTCGAGACTCGATTTGAACTTGCCTGTATTTGACTTGGACTTGAAGGCAAAGACTTGAGACTTACTTGAGATTTGCAAAACGGCAACTTGGTCCTACCTCTGCTATATATATATAAATGTTTATATTTTAAGTTCGTCGTCTGTAATTAAAATATGTAAACTGGCCTTAAAAATGTAATGTTCCAAAAAAAAGGGCTTAAAGTGAAAATGTTTTTTCTTTGATACTTGAACCTCAATTTGTCTGACCAATGTTATCAACATAATGTAAAAGATATTAAGATATCGATTTTTGACAGTATTGTCCCATATCTGTTCCGAGGCATAAGGGTAATTGATTGCAGTCAGTCTTCACTTCTAAATATGGACTTTGAACGCAGCCATATTCTGCTTGTTTACTCTTTTGTGTGCGCCAATGGTCAGTGACAATGAACCATAACATCCAATAGACAATAATTCAATTTTACACCTGCATGTAAAAATGGAGTCTGGCTCAATAAAAATTCCATAAACTGAAATCATGCATATCCTCATTAGAATTAAACAGGAAGACAACGTGCTAGCGGAGCCAAAGGGAGGACATTTGGGAGTCTGAGTAGGCTTAGAGGGAGGATACTATATGGGGGAGAGGAGAGGCGGAGATGCTGTTTACTCCCTTGGGTGCTTGGGTTAGGGCAGGCCCGCGGGCGCAGTTGGCATGCAGCTGGGCACACTGTCGCTGCCTGGGTCCCTACGGCGGGCTGCGTGCTGGAACGAGGGAGCAGAGGTCGGAGGGAAACAAGAGGCTATGAGCGAGGGAGAGAGGGAGAGGGAGGGGGAGAGAGAGACATGAGACATGGGGATGGAGAGATGGTGGAAATGAGGGAGAGAGAAACAGAGTGCGGGAGAGAGAGAGACTGAGAGAGGAGGAAAGAGCGAGTGTGAAAGAGAGATAGGGAGTGAGAGAGAAAGAGATGGAGAGACATAAGAAAGGAGAGAGGGAGGGACAGAGTGAGAGATACTGAGAGAGGGAGGGAGAGAGAGACATGAGACATAGGGAAGGAGAGAGGGAGGAAAGGAGGGAGAGAGAAACAGAGAGAGAGAGAGAGAAACAGAGGGAGTGAGTGAGGGAGAGAGAGACAGAGAGGAGGAGAGAGCAAGTGTGAAAGAGAGGGAGAGGGAGAGAGAGGAAAAAGAAACAGGGTGTGAGGGAGACAGAAAGAGAAACAGAGAGAGGGGGGACGGAGGGATAGGGTGACAGAGAGAGAGAGAGAGTTTGAGAGAGGAGGAGAGAGTGAGTGTGAAAGAGAGAACTAGGGAGGGAGAGGGAGGACAGGAGGAAGAGAAACAGAGAGGGGGAGGGAGAGAAACAGAGAGAGATTCAGAGAGAGAGTGAAAAAAGAGGGAGAGAGAGACTGAGGGAGAAACAGAGATGGGGAGAGGGAGGGAGAGCGAGAGAGAAAAAGAGACTGAGAGAGGAGGAGAGAGTGAATGTGAAAGAGAGAGAAGGAGAGACATAGGGAAGATGAGAGAGAGGGGAGGGACAGAGTGAGAGATACTGAGAGAGAGAGGGAGAGAGAGAGAGGTAGGGAAGGAGAGCGGGAAGGAGAAAGATAGAGGGGTAAAAAGTGGCACTGCCTGCTTTAAAATGCCAACTCTACTGCCCATATCTGTTTATGGGCTCATTGCCGCAGCTCAGGGGGGCAATCGCAGTCTCACTTGCATAATGATAATAATAGGGTGAGTGTGTTGTGTGTGGGTGCATGTTACAGTAGGGTCCTGGGTGGTTGCGTTCAAGTGCTGCGTTCTGTCCTCAGACACACAGCAATCATAGTGAGGCTGGACAGATCGGGCTAAAGCCTTTTGTCGGCATAATATCGGCTGGATATGATGTAAAAGTAGAGTAGCTGAAGACAAAGAAATTGGGAAATCCAGTTCCAAATTGGCTTTATCTTTTTTTTTGTTTCACTAACACATCTTTTCATGTTGTAGTAAATGAGAGCTGGTATCCTGAGACCTCCACTTGGAAGCTTAACTAAAATCTGTTTTGCTAACTTAAAGGGCCCATATTACACTATTTTCGAATCTATGTTATAATGTTGTTCCTCATCAGAAACATACCTGGAGTTGTGTTTTGTTTCATTCACTCTTGTTGAACACACAAACAATGCACATTTAGGCTGAGTTCTTCTCTCAAACTGAAAATATTTGGATAATTTTACCCTTGGAATTCCCAATCTCCACTGAACAAATGGTAGAAAGTAGGTGCTAACTTGAAAATTACTGATTTATGACATCACAAGGTGGAACAGATTATTTTGTGTTTTGGAGAGGTAAACAGACTAATAGCCCGGGATTACTCAAACATGTGTGAATGAGGTAAAATGCTCCGGGTAGGTTTTTGAGGAGGTAACATTGCTACTCGCAGACATCAGGATTTAATGTGTTATATTATTTTATTTTACTTTTGTGTGAATATTATTATGTCCCATGCTCCTTCTTATCATTCATGAGTTACACAAACTTGACAAACTACATTGGATTGTCATGTCGTCATGGGACCACAAATTATCGGATTGTGGTAAAATATTAATCAGTAATAATAAAAATATATATATAATTCAAGAGGAATGTTATGTAATAGTGATTCTTTTAAACATGGAAGGTGACACTTGGGAGGCGGGGTCAGCTCTGCTTGTAGCCATAGAAGGAAATAAATGCCAAACTCCTCCATCTTGTAACAATCACTCTGTTTTTTCCTCCTATCATCACCTCCTCAGACTCTCCAGTATTTATCACTGCATTTGTCACCACCCCTTCCCCTCTCTAATGTCCTCTCTCAGAGCACCCACTCATGTGCCCTGGCATGACCCTTGGGTGCACCACCGCAGACCCAACCCATTGTGACCACATTGAGGTGGAGATGGAGGTGCTGAGTGCCGATCCTCCTCTGCCCCAAGGCTCAGTCAGACCCACACCCACCCGCCCATCATGAATTCACACGCCACATCCACTTACTCTCCCTCACTATTTTATTATGTTCCTTGCACCATATGTGTCTTTAACCAGAGAGTGTTATTAATTTGGTGTAGTAACTTACATATGTACCTTTAAGGAGTTCAGATTAGGAGTTAGGTAAGTGTATTAATTAACAGAGTAATGAGGGTTAGCTTGGATTATTCTTCATAAACTTTTGGTTCATTATGAGTATTTCTTTATTCTTTATTCTTTTTTAAGGCTAAATCTAGATAGCCATTCAGAAGTGTTAGCCATAATTTGCTCTTTACTTTTACACAGCTGTTGTTCATCTGTTAGTTTGATGATTTCATATTATTATTATTTTTTTCCAAAAGATCCTTTAAATGGCTGACCACGCCTTTAAAACGTAATAATTTCTGGACTATATTAAAATACAAGTTCTGTTAAAGTTGTGCAAATAGCTAAAGTCTACAGCAAAAAAAACAAAACAAAAAACAAGCAGCTGAAAACTAAACTAAACACTAAATTTATATAAGATTAACCATTTCAAATATAGGCCCAAATAATCATTAAATATAACTAAGTAGAAAACAGTGGCCGGCTACTGAGCCAAATGAAGTTTGTACGCTAGAAAGACATTATCAGCACATATCAAACAAGATCAAGCATATATTTAATTTGATGATCACATAATTGAAATACCTTAAAATAAACCCAAAGCTTTGACCAAATAAGGTACACTGTGATCGTGAAAGAAGTGATTCCAGGTAGAGACTTGAAAGAAGCCCTTTATCTGATATCAGAATAGCAGGTGCATGCATGTCTTCCAAAGGAGAGTAGTGTATATATATACACACACTGAGGAAGGTGGACTTAAAATAATGAAGCATACTGTACATACATACTGTCGTACATGGATATTCGTTTAACTGCTACCACAAATGTAAAATATATCACAAAAAGATTGTATTTACAGAAAAAATTGTTTACAGGGGCCTCTTGGCCCATGTATATAAATAGTTGCAATCTGTAACGGAAGGAGCTGGTTGCAGTGGAAACATTTTCAAACAAGGACATTTATTATTTTACTGTGGAAACAAGTTCATTTCTTTGTTTGTAATACACAGTAATTAACCCAAGTTTAAATAGCAAAGTTACTAAAGTCTAATAAAAAATAAATAAAAATCATGCTTGCATACACTTGAAAATGGCCTCTGGATAGGGGCCAAAATATGTTGATCTACACCACTTCAAAAAATGTTTTGTTGTCCTCTTCCGACGATGAGACACCTTTTTCTTTTTCTCCTGCGTCTTGTCCTTATTCTTCTGCTTCTTCTTTTTCTTCTCAATCCCCATTTAATTCTCTATAAAAATAAAAACATACAGTGATGAGTACTGTAAATTCAAAGTTAACATGAATTGTTTTTTATAGTGGATTGTCTTACCCAATTTGTGCCTTTTACGCTTGGAAAGCGAGAAGATAAGTCTGGAATTGATAAACAGAAGAACACGTCATATCAGCACATATTCTTGTTCTGTTTAATATATTCAATATATAGTATTAGTATAACTGCATCTACTGCATGTAACACTTGGTTCTTCGGTGGTGAATGGGGACAGAGTTCAGGGTTTATCTGACGAGCAACTTGCCTTGTTGTTCGGGTCTGTTGCTCATACTTGTATTTATCAGCTGAGCTCATTGCACCCCACTGTAGAGAAATAACATACTTTACTATTCGTCATTTTGCTCAAGAATCTTCAGAACATGGTCAACAGTAACTTGGATGAGTGATAGTGAAATTTTACATGTTCTTGCCGCGCATCACCAATAACTTTTGAATCTTTGATGCCCAGCTCTTTCCAAAATGTAAACCAGTTCTGGTCCCTGAACGTGGTGAAACGTGGTTTCTCAAGGGTCTCCGGTTTGATGGTTTGCTTTGACTTTTTGGGGGGTTGGGACGCCTTTGGATCTGGGCTTGAAAGGGGCTCATCTACATCCATCGCTTGAACCCAGTCTCCATAACTAAAGAGAACACTCATAATTATTAAGCAATTAAATAAGATGTCAAACAAAATATGAAAGTTTGACTCCCTTGGTTGCCACAGTGACCCAGTCAGTAAGAGGGTGAGGTGGAGGAGGAACAACTTATCTTTGAACAATGCTGAACATGTTACTCAATGCTACAGGGTCGCTGCATGTCCTCAGAGATCAAATGGTGACACATCAACTAGACAAAACAAAAGATCTCACAAAAGATGAGAAATGTAAACTAACCAACCAGGAATCCATCAAATACAGTCCCATGTTTCCATACCTATATAAACACCACCATAGGGGTAGTGCCCATCACTCTCATGGTACACTGCCTGATCCCCGCAGTGTGTACAGTGCCCCCTGTGGACAGGGCCTGTGCTCCCTGTGACTTCCTCAGAGATCTGGCGTTTTGTTGACGTGGGCACTTCTGGGACTTGCCTGGAAGAAATCAATAATTAGAAAACACATGACCAAACTGAGTCAGAAGAAAGGTTTTAAACAGTTTGTGAAAGTTTGCCTACCTTAATGTTATCATTTCTTGATAAGTGGAAAGGGGTATCATTGTAATTTCAACTAGAAAAGCACTCAGAGAGCGCAGACCTCCGCCAAGGACTACCCCCATTTTTTATATAAATTGCGATAAAATCAGTCTTCTGGATCAGATCTGGATCAGCCTTTGGAATATGAAAGAGGATCCCATTGTCCATCCCTGAGTCAAATTTCATGGGGTTTGGTCAATAATTAACCCAGATATTGAGAAACAACATTTTTTGCCCCATTTACCACAATGTTAACTAAAATTTCAAAGTGATCCAGAATCCAGGACTTCTTCAGGATCACCTCCAAAATGAAGTCAGTTCTTCCTTTTCACATTTCCAACAAATCCTGAAAATTTCATCAAAATCGGTCCATAACTTTTTGAGTTATGTTGCTAACAGACAAACAAACAAACAAACAAACAGACAAACACCAGCAAAAACATAACCTCCTTGGCGGAGGTAATAATTTAACAATGCCAGATTTGTAGTGCCAGCCATCCTCATGGTACAATCCCTGACCAATACAGTGAGCACAGCGTCCCCAATGGTGCTGGCTCATCATTGGCTCATGGAGTATCATAGGATGATGATGCCCATTTGCCTGCTGGTTGAAGGTGGATATGTAGTGCCCAGGCTGAGGACTTGGTGCTTGGCTGTAGTGTCCATTGGGCATAACCACTTGGTGCAATGGATCCTGCCTTTGTTCACACCCCTGTGGGTTGGACATACTTGGTATTTCCTGCTGTTTTAGAGGCAACTGAGTGGGTGAACCGCAGTGAGGTTCAGAGCTGCTCATTCAGAGCTGCTCAGATGCTTTTTGTACTTCCAATTCTTCTTCTGTTTGCGGAGTGAGGGGGTGCTGTGCTTTACAGCATAGGAAGGACCAGGTTCAGGCTTTCTCTTGGGGGCAGGAGGAGACAATGAAGTAGGTCAGTAGTGCCCAGCCTGGTCGTCCCTGCTCCTGCATTGTGGCAGCTGTGTGGGTGAACCCTAGTGGTATTCAAAGCCGCTAAAAGCATACCTTTTGCGGTTGGACCCTGTAGACTTTGGACTGTAGTTGTGGGTCCCCTTCTGGTCAACCACTGGTGAAAGGGTGCTGTACTCTACAGCATGTGTAGGAGCAGGTTCAGGCTTTCTCTTGAAGGCAGGATGAGACAGTGAAGTAGGCCGGTAGTGCCAAGCCTGAGGACTTGGTTGTCCCTGCTCCTGCACTGTTAGAGGCTGCTGAGTGGGTGAACCATACTGTGTTTCAGAGCTGCCCAGATGCCTTTTGTGGTTGGACCCAGGTCTTTGGTTGTTCATGTTGCCCAAAACTAACTGTAACACAATATTTCATAATAGTAGGTTTAAACACTGGACAGTTACTTCTGTAATGTTAGCTTTACATGTGTTTGATGTTGTAGAGGCTGTAAACATGCATATATACGAACAAAGACAATAGATTTCCATACACACAATTCATATTTCTCAATATTAAATATAATATTTCTTTGGCTCAGCTAGTAAAACTTGGTAGATTGTCATATCTTACAGGATGAAGGTGCACTACTTAGGGTTAGGGTTAGGATTTGCGTCAGGAACCCTAACTCTCAAGATGCACTGTGTTCACACCAGATTCATGCCACGCTGACGCCTGAAGAGGTGCCGCAAAAATGCAGGGGGCCCTAGACGCGCATCCACATAGACGTTGCATGTAAACTGGACACTTTGATGCCCAGTCTGAACGCACTGTCATTGATGGATTTCATATTTTAGGAACTGATGATGTCATACTTCCAGCCATGAAATACTGAAAAGGTAAATTCACAAATTTCTAGTACCGACTACACTCAAGAACTTACTGCATTAAAAGAAAAATCTGGGTTATTAATTTTAGTTGCCCCCCATTTGTTTTAAATAATATTGCTCTATAGAATTTTATCAGAAAGCCAGCAATGACAGAAATAATTCCAAATAAGTACATTTAAATTACTCATTCAGTCATTTAAATGAATAGGTTAAAATATTTTATGAATAAATACTGTGATTAGCAGGAAATTATCTTGTGTAAGACGTTCTTTTATTCTCTTTGACCTATAAAATGGTATAAAGTAGCTGTAATGATATTTCTTTTTTTTCCCCTGTGTTGTTTAGTTATTTATTGGGCTTGAGCACCACAGGCAAGTGAAAGGATGTGACTCTCTTCCCAACTCTTCACCCTCATTTTCACTCATATACGGCAGCACTAACAATTTCAAAATATGCACCACGTAAGTGCATACACTTCCACAGTATTTTTTGTATTTAAATTATAATTGAGAGGATAAAAATGCCAACTCATTGTAAAAACCATATATTTTCCGGACAGGTTGATAGCGCAATTCGGAGTGTTTCTCAAAGAAGCTATGCAGTATAAGACTAGGGAATATTCAGTTTTCGGAGTAAACCAGGGACTTTCAATATATTTTCTATCTGTCATAAAGGACTGAATTCCTGTCTCAAGATGTCTTTACTTGTTTTCAAGGTCTGCTGTATGAACATCTTGACAAATGAATGTGCATGTTCTGCCAATGCTGTTAGATTATTTTCTGATCTGTTACAATGTAGTTTCCTCATCAAAAACATACCTGGAGTAGTGTTTTGTTTCATTCATGCAAATCCTGCATAGGCTGAGTTCTTCTCTCAAACAGAAAACACTCTCTTCCACATTGTGATGCAATGTGATAATAAAATAAGTGCTCCTCTGTGTTTTTAAAATCCATACACCTTCACTAGAATCATTTGGATAACTTCAGCTTTGGAATTGCCAATTTCTACTCAACTTAAGGTAAAAAGTATCTGTTAACTTGAAAAATACAGCTTCATGACATAATAAGGTGGGACAGAGCATTTTGAGCTTTGGAGATGTAGACAGACTCAAACTCAAAATGTGTGAATTAAACAAAACACAACTCAGGATATGTTTTTGAGAAGGCAACAACATTCCAACATAGCAAAAAGCTCACATTAGTCAGTAATTTTTCTGTAATATAGGACCTTTAATATAAAACAAAACTGAAGCCTGTTTATAGAATCATGTTAAATCCAGGTGCTATAAATTTTGCATAAGGTCTCATCTCTACCTCACATAACCCTCTTGGACCTACTTTCTCGCTGCAGGATATCACTTGCATATTGTTTTGTGTGTGTGAAGAGAGTGACTGCAATGGTGCGTTCCAGCCATCTGACTAACCGCATTCTTGCCATAGCCTGCCAATTAACGATCTTTACCCCAAATCCCCACCACATAACCTCACCCAGCAGTGAACCGCGAGTGCACAAAGACCATTAAAATGTGAAGCATGTGCCAGCGTCTTAATCGAGACACATGCAAGCCATTAAGAGCCCACTTTGAATTCCTTTGTGAGAGGAGAGAGGAACAGGGACGTAGATAGATATACCAAGATAGAGTAGCTGTATTGGAATTTGTAGTAGTAGTCTTATATTGTGCCATTCCCAGACACATTTCCTTTATTTATAGCATTGGTTGCAAAATTTGGTACAATTCTGTGATTCTTAATGTTGATCCTCACTCTTGAGTCCCATTTTACACTGTCCAATATTGTCTTCAAACAAAAAATGTTGTATTATTAAATTCCTTCTCAGTCTTATTTGGTGATTGAAACTGAGCTACATACTACCATAGTATTCACAACAGATTTATGCATGCAAGATGGGTGAAGTGACTTGCTCAAGGACACAGTATACATTGCTTATAGGGAGTTTAACCCTTAGTATAGTGTTACTTTGGGTTACTGTTAAGAATAATAAATCTTTATTAGTAGAGTACTTTTAAAAACAAGGTTTACAAATTGCTGTACACTCAGCAAAGAACAATAATACAAAGGTATAAAAACAGCATACAGGGAACATACAAAAACAGATAATGAAGCAGACACACAGAGATCAATTAACAGAATAATCAAAAATATGATCAAACAATTCAGTTAATGACACTAAACACTAAAATACTTTATTTTATATCACCATGTGGTCTTACATCTGTGTAATCCCTCAGTTGTCCAAGTTGTTTCCACAGTGGTCCATGAGTGTAAACTAGTCTCTGTGGTCTTATACTTGTTCTGATGCATCTCAAGATCATTCAAAAGTTAGACAAGAAAGGTTCATTTTGCCCTGTGAATATGACTTTTGTAGTATTGATACTTGCTCAAACAAGTATCTAGTTTTGATACTAGTTTTAGTATTGATTAGTATCTGATTTTGATACTTTTGACAACCCTACTTCCGATGCAGTAGTTCTTATAGAGTAAAGATCTTGAGAATCGCCTTTATCCCTGAATGAAAAAAAAATACAGAAGACACTTTGATTAGGATAAACTGATGTTGGTTCATGACAAGTTCACATAAGAAAACCCACACTCTTAGGATCTACTCATCTTGGCATCTCCTCTGCTCTCCTCTCCCTTGGTTCTGCTGGAGGGTCTTTGAATGGGGTCCCTATGGCGACGGCCCGGCTGGCAGCCAAAGCAGCACTGCTTCCTGATGCTGTTTGGTAGTGGCGGGATCACAGAAGGGCCACATCAGAGCGCACAACCGTACAAGCGTATTTTATGTGTCTCACTGTTGTATTGACCTACTGGATTTGTTTTTTTCATGTTACTGTTACATTACAACAGTGTGTGGAACGTTGTTATTGGTCCTTCTCTTTGCAAGGACATAATGGTTTTGATTTCGAGCTTGACATAATCTCATATTGCACCTTTTCCAGCGTCATCTCATAATAGTCACTCAGAGGCAGTTCCGCGTGTTTGTCACAAATGGATTACTTGAATGGAGTTGTAGTCGTGAGACAGAGAAACTGAAACATGCGACAGACACACATCCAAAAGAGACAGTTCAATATCAGAGAGCAAACATTTGTTGAAAATGTTCAAATAAATTCCTTTGAATGGCACATTTCAATTTCATTTCAATGGCACATTTTACGGGACTGCCTCGATGTGCACACAGTACCTTTGCGAATGCTGTGTTGTGATTTTATTTTTTTTTTACTTTTGAAAATTGTTGCACAAAGTGACCACTCACCACTATAGGCCTGTCTAAATGTTTTTTCAAATATAAAAAAAAATTTACCCTAGTTTTTTGTTGAAAAGACATTTATGTGGAGGGCATTATTCAAATGAACATGTATACGTCCCTTCATAAATGTATTTTGTATGTACATTTTTTTCCTAAATATATTCTGGATTTTTCATGATTTTTTTTTTTATTTAATGTAATAACCTTTCTAAAATTTGAATATATTAAAATACTTTTTCCATATTTGTACAGGTGAATCTTGCTAGTCTGTGTTCAGTATTAGATGCAGAGGCTCTTATTCTATGATATCCTAAATTTGAATGATTTTAGTAATAAGTGAATGATTTGATATGTTATTCTCCATGTAACATAATTCTTTATATACACACAAGGCCCCATGTTCATTTTGTCCATCTGAACAATCCAGAGCAATCTCTTACACTGAATCATTAAAAAAATGTCGTCTTGACTGGGCACGCTCCACCCCACTCACTAAATGACAAGAAATTGTATAAAATGTGAAAACTGCATAACAGTTCAAGACACAAACTATAACTTCCTTTTATTACCATCACACTAAATCTCTATCGCCCATGTAACTGTGGGCCTACAAACTGTGATTTCATGTTTTCTACGGCCATATAAAAGTCCACATGGCGATGAAACTCTTTTATAGGCAGAGGTTTATGCGACACCCTCCTTGCCAAGCGCATTCAACTGCCGATGTTGCACATATGGTCAGTACTCTGTCATTAATTTATTTATAGCTGCCTCGCCATTACAAAATCCCATCCAGCACCACATCATTTAGCCCTCTTGTTGAGACACATACTCCTGGCTTTTGTTCCAAATGATAGACCGCACCGCAAACTGTATAATTACCGTAACGACGCGCCTGTCCCGGCCCCTGAACAGGAAGCAACGGTAAAAACAAATGCGAGACGCCTTGTGAACGATGCGCGCTTTTCTCTTGGTGACTTTTTAAAATGGACCAAAGTCTAACCCACTAGTTTGTCTGCTGTCTTCTCCAGTGCGCTCCCTCTTTTCAGTGTCATTGGGCTGCTTTATGCCGGATATAAAAAGCGACGCATGGCCAACGGAGCGCATAATGGGCAGATTTGACTAACGTGTCAGTGCAGAGAAGTGAAAAAGTGGAGGGGGGGGGAGACGGAGGGGTGGAGGGGGGAGAGAGACAGGGGAGAATCAAGTAGACAGGAACTTGTGCGGAGATTGGCCCGTGAATATGCACGGCTCATGTTCTATTTGTAAAGACAGGAGGAAGATAAAGTTTAAGGTGAAGTTTTAGGTAGTGAAGTGAAGAAATACTGTAAAGTTTGTAGTAGTTTGGAGGATTATGCAAAGAACTGAAAGAGGAAAACACGTGCACTGTGATAATTTAGCAGCTTCTTGCCCTGGATGCCCTACCTACCAATTACAACCAACCACATTACTGATTGGAGTGGCCAATGTTTGAGATGTCTGTATCCAATATACAATTTGAACTGGCAGCCATCTGAATAGAGAGCTTTCACTTTTTAAAAACCTTCTGTACTTGTGTTTGCTATATAGTTACAATCTATGACACCCGTGGATCTTTATGTTATAATTTGCACATTTACATTACAATATTGATCTAAAGCAGGTGTAATAAAAGACTTCCGTGTTAGAAAACCACGATGCCCAGTGGGAACTGATGTCACAATAAACATCATCATAACAGATTCAGTAACTCCAATGGATAGCTGGACATAGTGTATATCAGATTTTTATTTCTTTTTTTGTACAACAATGATGACATTGCTGAAGTCTGTAAAACCTACGGATGTAACAATTAACCAAAATATTGTGATTGTATCGTCAAAACTCGTGGGCTGTCACAACATATCGAATCACAAGTTCCTTTACTTAAATGCATGGTTTTATAGTAGCAACAGCTTATACGTATAGGGAACTACATATCCCATGATTAATTTCAGTGCAGACAACATGAAGAAACCTGTTTTTACTTGAATTGTTGTTATTATGACAGTAATGATTCACACCAAAATCTTGTCAAAAGCAAAAAAGTGTCCCATCTACAATTATATTAGCCTCTTCAAAATATTGCAATAAATATTGTATTGTGAGATGCATATCATGAAAATATTGTACCGTGAGATTTGTATATCGTTACATACCTAGTAAAACCCTAAAATAAATTTGGAGAACAGAGTAAGTACAGAGCAGTGGGTGTATGTGTAAGCTCTGAAAAGACAATTTAGCTTAATAGGCCTGCTTTAACTGCGCCAGTATGGTCTTTCTATTAATTCTTATACTCCAGATAATTTTTTGTTAACACCACACAACATTTAATATATATTAGGCCTGCACAATCATATTCACAGTTGCCTTGACAACAAACTAATTTTCAGTGGCGACAAGTATTCAAAATTACATATTTTCACAAGTTTCTGCTTCGTGGACTTTTCAAAAAATACAATAGATTTTAGATTTTTCACCATGACAGCAGTCCTAATTTATCATCTTTCTATGTAAACTGATACCCATGCATTATTATTACACTTGCATTATATACAGATTTAGTATTAATGCTTTTCAATACATTCTCTGTAGACCTATAGTTATCACAAATCACAGAGAAGGTTGCTCACACATTCATTGTAGTTTTTGTTATATAGACTTCAATAGACTGTCAGCATGGAGGAGATGTAACATATAACTCGTGTTAAAAGCCTCAGAGACCGTCCCTGTTGGCTAAATGGGAGAACATATGAAAGTGAGGAGAGCAGAGTGCTGACATGTGCTTGGCCTACAGCGGCGGTAGCTCCTGCATCTGCCCTCACAGCCCACATCAGCTGACAGGTCACATGACTGAAGAGGAGAGGCAAGAGAGCAGAGCTGGAGAGGCTGCTGTCACATGGAGAAGCACAGTGTCAATGAAAAGGAAGGATAAAGAGAGTGGAAGTCTGGTCCGAATTGCTCTGTATCAAGAACACAAGAACTCTGAGCCAACCCACACATGTTCAATAGGAAGAGGGTGTGAATTTGAAACTTGGAGAGTGAAACTGAATCAAAAAGAAGTACTGTTTTTCTGTTATTGTAAAAGATGGCTTCAAATATCCAGCAACTTGTTGAATCTTACATCAGGGAATGGAAGTGTGACTGTAATTCAGATGAATTCCCATTTTTATTTTATTATTATAGCCGCATATTGTGCAGTTTACACACATGGTCACAGAGTATTCAAAACTGATAATGTTAAAAGCTTCATACTGAACCCAACCTCTCATTCTGTTCAGCTTTGACTTTGCCATAACCTTTGAGAATCTTGGCTCCAGCCCAGCTCCTCTTCTTCTCTGCTCCATCATGTGCGTCCAGTCTCCGTGTGCTGACATGGAAGTGCCTGCAGAGCCTCTCATCCATGTGTGAACTCCGAGAGGGCCTTCGATACAGCAGATGATGTAAGCACTGTAAGAGGTCAACCATTGTCCAGCGCTAACGACCGGCCTAATGTCATAAATACATTAGTTACATCACCGCGGGCTTCAAAACATGCTAACTGTATGCGCCCAGGGCTGTTGTCTATATCAGTATGCATGGCCACAGTGAGTCACGGGGACCTCAGTGTGAGTAAGGTCACTGGAGCCGCTGGATGGTAGTGCAGAGGGCAGTCGTGAAGCATCAGAAAAACATGCAAACATATTATTTATTCAAATTACATTTTTCTATAGAATACAAGGAGATTGGACCCAATTACAGTTCAGTATATGATATGGGAATTATGATCAGTGATGAAAGATTTGGTTTCTGCTAATATCATACTCCTTGTAATATTTGAGAAAGTGAAAGTGAAAGTTTTGGTTGCAGAGAACATCCAATATCTGTTTTATCATCAATGCTAATTTGACTTAGCATTTAAGAAACACTTATCATGGTGCATGTATTCAATCCACGCTCTTAGGTTTTTAAAAACTAGAATTCAGCTGATAAGTGTTTTTTCATGGCCTATGCTGGTACCAATGTTTTTGAATCCAGATCAGCTGGTTTATGTGGTTGGTAATAACTATCAACTCAGTTATGTTTTAAACATCCACATCCGATGCACTCCAAACTTGTACCAGAGCAGCAGTCGCATTTTGTTCTTTCTTCTTATGTGCTGAAGTTAATGTAGCACTTAAGTACTCAAACAAAGCACCATGTATCACCTATACTCAACTTTTTTTCAGCCCAAGCTAAATATCGGCCTCTATTGGAGTTTTAAGTCCAATAGCCAATATGCCAAACAGTGCAAATATAAATTATACCTAAACCTGGGTTGCTAGTGCCTTAGCCTCCTTTATGAAAATTAAAATCAAAATCTTACATACAGTTTCTTTAAAAATGTGATTAAAAAGGAAATTAACGTTATCTTTCTTTGGGCTGGTGCATCAGCTCTGCCACTGTGCAAACTGCCCAAGACCGATAGAAGCAATAATAAATACAAGATATCCTTATAGCTGCCGTTTTCCTTTTGTAAAAGTAGCTTGGAATGAATGAGGTAACCCCCACTGTAGTTTAGTATGTGCTCTAAGACATAACTTTTGAAAAGGGCCATTGTCACTGAATTATAATTTATGAAGATGTTTAGTCATCTGGGGTAACTTTTGGTTCCTCTGCAGTCTGTATATTATTCATATGCTAAATGTGTTTTTTTTCTTAGCATCCAAACATGCAACATAAGCATAGAATTTGTGAAACAAATCTGTGTAGGTGGAACAACATTCACTACAGGGCCAATATTACTCTTTCTGATCTATGCTAAAATATTATTCCCTCATTAAAAACATACCTATGTTATTTTGTATTTTCACATGTTTTAGTAGTCCAGACAATTCTTGGATACTTAGGATGAAAAGTGAAATTCTTCTGGGAAA
The DNA here is from genome assembly GCF_026225935.1 of Boleophthalmus pectinirostris. Lineage (NCBI taxonomy): Eukaryota > Metazoa > Chordata > Actinopteri > Gobiiformes > Gobiidae > Boleophthalmus > Boleophthalmus pectinirostris. The sequence continues at coordinate 14,618,265 of NW_026571447.1, read as the reverse complement.
TAAAGTATTGATCTATCAAACTATCGAACTATCTATGTTTAAGACATAAATCCTGCATGAGTTCTTCTCTTAAACTGAAAACACTCTGTTCCAACTTGTGATGTCATGTTGCAATACAGAAAGTGCTCCACTGTGTTTTTAAACTCATACAGTTTTTTTTTTTATTATTTGGATAATCTCAACACTGGTTTGACCATCTCTACTGAACAAAAGGTAAAAAGTACCACTACATGACATCACAAGGTGGAAAACCATTTGGAGCTTTTGAGATAATGACAGACGAATAATGCAGGGTTACTCAAACATGTGTGAAGAAAACAAAACATAACTAACGAACAAACGAACGAACACAAAATAACGAGGTATGTTTTTGAGGAGGTAATAACATTATAACATGGCTTAAAAGCTCACAGGAGTCAATTGTGTGTAATATAGATCTACAAACTATTCATAATTCATAAAAGTCTACGTAAAGTCTATTCTTTCTTACTTTCACAATTTCAGCACAGCATATTTGACTCTTTGTGTTGTCTTGATAATGAGCTATAATCAAAGTTCCCAATGCTGCGCCACTATATGGCAAATCATCAAATCAATAATGCTGCAACATAATTTTATCTGAGACAGGAACAAATATCATATTGATTTTGCACATGACAAGAATGCATTTGAATGGATAAGCATCAGTACAGTGCTTTCACCTCTGATGAACCATTGTGGCTCTGATTGGCTCCAATAGTCTGCTTCTCAGCCTCTTGGCATTTTCTATGTTTGGCCACTGGATGGAAAATGAGGCAGTATTGATTTGTGGACAGATAGACAGATAGACACGAGCTAGTGCATGAGCAGGTGTATTGGTTGGGCATGCGGGCGCTCCAGGCTCTCCCTTAGTCCCCTTAGCCCCCTCCTCTGTGATAATGCTATAGCTAACAACCCTGTGTGACACCTCCCTTTCTGGCTGTCTGGGAGCCTGAAATGTGCAGTCCAGATGTTGGCTGGGTTTTGACATGGGTTCAGTGGATCTGCTGTGATGTACTTATCAGACATGTGTCCAGCAGAAGGGCAGACTCAGATGCAGACAATAGTGTAATATCTGGAATATTTTAAGTGTTATATTATAGGTCAGAGCAAATGGGTTTGAGAGGGCCTTGATTCAAACTCACAACAAATACTAAGTGCATATGCATTATAACTCTACCACTGAGCCAAGATGCAAATATTTATGTATCAGGCATAAAATCTCTTATATCTTAATTTTCATTATTGTGTCATGATACAGAAGTATATATATATATATCTATCTATCTATCTATATATATATATATATATATATATATATATATATATATATATATATATATATATATATATATATATATGAATGGAAAACATTCTATCTATTATTTATGTCAATATGTGTGCTTCTATCAAACATCCATTCTTGTTCTTAGCTGGGTCACATTTCCACAGATCCAACCTGTAATTTGGTCTGGTGTGCCATCTGTTATAATGTTGTTTCCTCTTAAAAAAAAAAAAAAAACAAAAAAAAAAACCTGGTGTTTTGTTTCACTGTGTTTGAGAAATTTTTCATTATTAGTCTGTCTACATCTCTAAAGCTCAAAACACTGTTCCACCTTGTGATGTCATTTTCAAGTTTACAGCTACCTTTTAGTTATTGTTCAGTAGAGATTGGCAATGCCAAGGCTAAAAATATCCAAATGATTCTAGTGAAAGTGTATGGAGTTTGAAAACAGAGTGCAGCACTTATTATACTATTATTATACACCTGTATTATTACATGACATCATAAGGTGGAACATAGTGTTTTTCATTTGAAAGAAGAAGCCTAAATATGCAGAATTTGGGTTTTACATTTGTGAATGAAAAACAAACAAACAAAAACTACAGGTATGTTTTTGATGAGGAAACAACATTATACCATAGATCAGAAGATAGTGTAATATGAGTCCTTTAAGATTAATTTTCCAAACAGTGATCTCATGTTGTCTTTATCAAGAGGCCTAGATATTTTTTACATCTAACCAAAATAAAAGAAAATACACAAGTTTTTCTTTTTTCCCCTTTTTTGCTGCATTAGGACATCTGTAATGAGACCAGCCTGTAAAAACACAAATACAAAAAATGCCATCAAATACCAGGTCAACTCATCATCGCCAACCTCTACAATGCACATACACAAACCATACCACCCTTGTGCTACACGTCTCTCCCACGGCTTGCCCTCACGTAGCCTGCTTCGATATTGGGTGCCATTACGTTGAGCCGTGTGGTAACTGGAGACCGTCTGGCTGGCTGGTGCGAGCTAATGGAGAAGGGGGAGAGAGAGAAAGTGTGTAGGACCAGGGCAACGGAGAGACAGGCTTCCCTCCTCGCATGGTGCTGTCAGAAAGCATACGGCTCTGATTAACGACAACAGCCACAATAGCTCTTTATGCATTCTCCCCCACTGCTGGTTCACTGCCAACTCACCCCCGAGGAGAGGAGAGCAGAGGAGAGGCAGAGGTGCATGGAGGGGAGGGGTGAGGGGCGAGATGAGGTGAGCTATGTAATGTGTTGGCAATCAGACAGGGTTTGAAAGGCAGGTGCACATATAAGGGAGAGAGAACAATGTGATGATGAGAAGCCATTTTGCAGAAGAGTCCACAGTAAATACATCTAGGCCTATAGTCTTATGTGGCCTGTGTGCTGGCTGGGATCTAAAGTAGTGATCAGGAAGAGTATGGATGGACCATAGACTGTGTAAAGAAGTGGACTAAGTGAGTGTGATGTCACCCATAGCGTTCGGCTCCAGTCAAATGAAGCTCAGGATAGCAGTTAAAGGCAATTTGGAGCCACATTCCATATTAGGAATATTAATTTATTTACGGACAAAACCAAAATACAAACATTTTGAGACCAAAATGATGAGGCTTACTGCAGCAGTTACAGAGAGATGGGTGACAATTTTTTTGAGTTGATGAAGCCACAAGTGCCCTCATGCTCAGTTCCTATTTGGAATGCAGCGGCTTAGTGGGTTTTATAGCCTGATTCATCAGCTGGTTTCACTTTGTGGAATTAGGATTCGTTCGCTCGAAGGTAGGCAGGTACTTTTTTTTATTTAACCAATCGCTATTATTTGGTCCTACGTATATAATGCGCCGTTAACAGGGCTAACTGGTATATTAACCTTTTCACAAATCTCATAGGAAGAAGGGCAATGATGTCTTTCCCCTTGATAAAATTCAGAGAACATTCTCTTTGTTCCAGCTTTAAAGCCTCGATCTTAGGAGTCTCTGCCAACAGAGAATGTATGGCTTTGTCTACATCCATCTCAATCGCTTTGTTTACTGTTGTGCTGTACCACAAAAGTTGAGTTGACATCATGGCTTAACAGTTCTTCACTTGATTGACTGGTGTGCAGTCTACAACTTCCGGGGTTCTTGCAAACCGTCTAGTGTATTCCGATTCCTGACCTAGTCACTGGAGAGAAATGAAATTGAGGGGAGACACTAGGTGGCACCAGCCTGGCTAGTGGGTTAGCTATGTCACATGAAACACATGACTTTTCTACTCAAATTATGTTTTTTATCACAGCAGGTAAATTAAAGGGGTCACTTTTTCTGAAAAACACATTCTTCACATCACTATGAGCAATGTTGCCTATTCACAGACCAGCCTTGTATTATAACTTGGCCAGGTGGTATCATAGAAGGTTCCAGTATAAAGCTTCAGCATTGCCACAGAGACAAGCAGGTGGCGAGCCCTACACCAGAAAAGTTACATAGTGCACTTTAAAGTCAGTGTAATCTCTCATATGTAATGGTCAATCAAAGAAAATGTTTCAAAGGGGGGATACTGTTTTGAAATTGAGACATTCTGACTGCTATCCGGAAGTAATTTCCAAATGTCGAAACGTTTCCATTGAAGTTTTTAGAAGAGAGAAAAATGCTACTGAAAACTTATGGTGACAATTAAACCAAAATCTGGAAACAGAAAAGACTGTGAACAAAAGACAGTTCAGTGGCCTTCAGAATGCATTGGCAGCATTGTAGACAGCATGGTGCAACTTATTCAAACTCTGCAAAATAAATCAAAGTGGTTTTGCTTGAATACAATTGGTAGAATGCTAAAATTTTGAACATTGGAAAATAGTTGTCATTTTATTGGTGGTTTTCAAATTCAATATTTTCTTTTTTAAAAATACTCAAAATAGCATTAATAGTAAACCAAAACCTTTGAATTGTATTACATGCCATGGCGATTTCAGAAGGACAAATATCTATACTTTTACAGGCTTTGTCACCTTTTTGTATTTTATCCTTTGATCAATTTTTCCCATCTATACCACAGAAAAAAAATGGACTAAGAGAGTGTGACATCACCCATAGCGATTGGCTCCAGTCAAATGAAGCTCACAAGGATAGCAGTTATAGGAGCGAATTTAGAGCCGAGGTCCATATAAGCAATAGGAATCATGTAGAGCCTAAAATAATTATCGTTACTGCAGCAGTCATCCAGACAGGGGTGATAATTTTTCAATGTAAAGTCAGTTAAAACCAGAGTCAATGGAGCCAGAAGCCTCCCCATGAACACTTCCTATTTGGATTTGCCCATTTATATACAGTCTATGGTCTGTACCTAATAATTTGCCTACCATTGCCAGCAGTCATGATTTGGAGAAGCATACATTCGCTTGTGCAGTATTATAAACAATATGCATAAAGTGAAGGATTTTTTTTTACAATTGGACAAAAAAATCTATTTTAGTATTGTGTTTGTTTTGGAGTCTGGGCAGCCGAACACTGGTGTGGGTGAGATCCTGTCTTTGAACATTCAAGTGTGTGCGGCTATCTAGCAGCCAGCTCCCTTTGCTCCTAACATAGAAAGGTTGAGAAGAGACATCTTTCATCTCCTCTGCATCATCACAGACTTTGCATTATTAATGGGCCTGATTACTGTAATCAAAAATTCTTATTTATTTGGAGGAGTCGGCAGGAGAAGGGGGAGGGAGGGTGGGAGGGGTAGAGGCGTCGAAGAGGGGAGGGGGGGGCTGCTCTCTCTAGACAAAAAACCTTTGGTCTCCAGCTTTAATTTTTCAGAAATAGAAGATGCCGCAGTGCCCTATCTTCCACAAGTTTTCCGCCGAGCTAGTTAGAAGCACATAAACATGCAAATATGAAGGCAGAAAGTTTTGGACTCTTTGATAGCGAGGCGCAGTGTGAAAAATGTGGAGATCGGCTGCTAACGAACGTAGCTTGTAATTAACGGTGTATTATGCTAATTCAAATTAGTGTGGTATACGGTAATACATCAAAAAGCAATTAGTACATTTTAAATTAACTGCAGAAATGACACATCACAAAAGGTTTTCAGCAGGCCGTAGAGAAAGCAGAGAGCACAGACCTCTGCCAGGGCATCTTGCAACAACTCAAACGTGCAATAGTGGTTCAGAGGCAAATGCTCTGGATATATTTACTAAACCACAAACTCTTCAATCTGTTTGGAATATTTTGAAACAGAATACAATGGACTGTACAGTTTCCGTGGATCGTAGGTTCACATAGTTCCCTGAATCATTACTAGGAATAGTAAAGGTGCATGATGTAACTTTTTTGGTGGTGTGCCCATTACCTGTGTGAGTGGAATCTACCATACTCTGGAACTGAACCTATGTATATATTGCATTCAACAACATAAATGAAGATAAGCAGTCACCTATCTTAATGGAATTAGATTTAATAGCATTTCCATAGAGACAAGCGGGTAGTGGATATGTATACAAAACGTTTCATAATGCAGCTTTAAATAATCTACACTTTTTGAAAAACAAGACTAACTTTTACTTAGACTTTTACTTATTGATCCACAATGGAAATTATTTGGACACAGTAGCATACACAACACAATATATTATAATAATAAAGAACAACAATAAATGACAATAATACATTCAAAATTATTGGCAAAAATAGCAAGAGACTGGTGTCACTACTTTTTTGTACAAATGCAATTCATTTTTATTATTTTGACATTCTGACTGCAGTTTTTTTCCACCTTGGCTTTCTTTGGACTTCAGTGGAATGTTTCATAAGCTGTTCTCTATATTGTCTTTGAAAGAAATAGAAGAGACATGCTCACTGATGTTAGTAGACATGACCTATAATGGCATTGCAGGGAATTCATTATAATGCTATTTCTATTCAGTGATTGTAATTTAGCTCTTTATATCATTGCCATCACCAGATCACAAGGGTCCAGGGTCAGTCATATTGCTTTATTAATCAAATATTATGTTTGGCATTGTCCCTTAAATAAATGAAAATATGATTTAGTTTTATTGAGGTTAACTCAAAAAATATTTAAAGATTGGTCAAGGTGAGTTAATATTAATAACAAAAAGCTGTGATTCTTAATACCTGTTGTAAAATAAAAGAAAAAAATTCCACTGCTTTTATACTGTTGAGTAAGATGTTCAAATGAGAAGTTGCAATTATTTGTTTGTCTAATGCCGTTTAAATGTAGATACCAAGTTTGCAAGTGTGAATGAATAGTATTTTATAAAGGCCTACTTATCTGATTTCAGATTTCACCGTTGACAGTACTAAAATTTCAAAGTTGATTTCAGTACTTCAAGATCTCAGCGATATTTTAAGAAAACTTTCTTTTCTTATTATTATAAAATAAGAATCTAGTTTCAATACTGGTTTTAGTATCAATTACTATGTGAGCATTGATACTTTTGACAACACTTCTTCTACAAGGTTATTGAAATTTAACCTGCAAAAGATTCTTAGATGTGAGACAGATAAACCACCTCACCAACCATTTTGCAGAATCATCACTTTGCTGTATTTCTACATTTTTTTTATCACATTTCACCCATACCTCTCACACACCTCACTTTTTGAGACGCATCGACGTGACAAAGATCTCCTGATAATGGCAATTATCAGAACCATAAAACGCAGTCACACTTGCTTCGTTGTATCCCATTCCAAGCTTTTCTTTTTCACCTTCACTCTTCTAATAAAAGTGTGTCTGCTCCTTACCAGCGCTTCCTTCACCATCCCATCCACCCTGTCTAATCTTTCCAGGCACTGCCATTTGCATGCAAATAGTCCATTACCCAGTGGCAGTGGAAGGCACAGCCAGGAGCTCACTACTAGGTAATCAAGGACAAAAGGAGTGCACGAGAGAAAGGGAAGGAACAGAAGAGGAAAAGAAGGGAGAGAGGAAGAGAAGAAGAGAGGAGATGGACTATTTTGAAGAAGAAGGGAGAAAGGGAGGATAAGGCAAGGACAGAACAGACTGGAGGAGATGTGACGTTTGAAGGGGTGATTGGAGAAACCTTTGTAATATAAGAGTTACAAGTTAAGTTGCAGACAAGAGTGAAGCGGAGTGCACGCTTTGGAGGCGAGAAGGATCAAAGAGCACTTTATTGTAGCTTGTCAGGCTGCCAATCTGAAGCTGCTTTATGAAATAAAAGACTGCTGCCTCAAGTAACCACCCAGAGGAAAGGCTTCGCATCTCTGCACGTTTAGAATGCATTTAGAGCCAAGGTAGTAAACAAAGTGTCACGGTGAGCATTATAAGCTGACAACAACATGACTTTGTTTTATGGTGCTAGTTGAAAGCACACCTCCGCGATGCTTGGAGCTGGAGACGGGTCACATTCAATTCCATTTACTTTGCAGAAGCTTATCAAAACAGTGGCCTCACATGGCTTAACATCACCATTTGATCAAACCGATAAACAATCCCATAATCAAACAAAGAAACAAAATTCAGAAATTCCCAACGGTCAGGGGCATTTAGATGGTAGACAGCAGCACACAGTTTTGTGAGGGAATGAAGTGAAGGGTTCCAGGTTAAAACTTGAATTTATTGTTCTTTAATTGTTTTTATTGTAACAGTTTATACATAATTGTCTTGTCTGATTGTAGCCTAGTTTTTATCACCAATTATTGTGATGTACTGTCAGTGATTTCTTGAAAATAACTGAAGGTTAAATGAAATAAATACAAATGTCTTCTAAAATGTCTTCTCATATATATGGGTATTTAAATCTCTCAATTTATGTTTACATTTATTTATTTATATTTATTTATCTTATTTTATTTTTAGAAGTCCCATTGAGTTTGCTTCTAATTTTCAAGGGACTCCTCAGGACACAGTTAAAAACATAAAACATTTACTGTTAATAAAATACATAATAACATGGAACAGTAGTCATTTATATACACTTAAAAGTATGCACAGGCACCATGCATTTGTGTCATTAACAAAATGTACTCTTTACATTTCCAACCTCACCCTTTGTCTGTTGCTATGCATGCTTTGTCTGCATAGAACATTGTGTACCTAATAGTGTGTCATGATGGCTGTAAAAAGGTCATCAGAAATCTGAAGAAGGAAATAAATTAAAGACACACCTTGACTTTTGAATCACATTTGGCCTGTTATTTTTTGTTCTTGGGTCGAGGGGAGCTCATGCATCACCTGCCTGTGCATTGGGTACAGTAAATAATGCTGGTATTGTTAGCATTCCTCACAACAGGTCGCGCTCTGACGTGGGTTCACTGTGAAGGACAAACGTAAAAACATTTTTCCACTTTCCATCATTTTGAGTGATGAGCCGGAGCATTTACAAATGTCAATGTCAAATAATGTTAATGCATCCGTACAAGTGCGAATCCGCCACAGGAGCCGGGAATAAGGAATGTCCCGGGCACATTAAAGACGCTATGCTGCTATAAATTATATGCAGAGTGAAAAAGGTAATTTGTTCCTATTTTGATAATTGTTTGAGTGGCTATATGTATATAACCTTGCACAGCAAGAAGGATTCTCGCGATATTTGTGGGTTCACAAACTCACAAAAATCCATCTTTGAGTGCGCCCACTGTATGGTTAATTGGGTGGGCAGACCTATCAAAGAGCAGCATGTGGTTTATGCGGAAACCAAAGATGATGACACCGACAGAAGTATTTCAGCCTTTAGCATCAATACTATTTTGTTTGTGAAAAATGTGCAGAAGTTATTTTTCAGTTTGTTCCACTGTTGTGACACTTCAACCGATCAGGTTCATATAGTCATCATGATGTTCCACGTTTTCTGATCACTTTCAGCGAGAGTCTTTCTGGATTGATAATGAGTAGAAGTGAATTCAGCATGCCAAAAATATCAATCTGGCCTGAGCCAGATTAATATGTATGTACAAAGATTACCTGAAATGCTCTACTTTATGCAAAACTTAGCTATTAACCATTTTGTAATATTGTTTCCTTATACATGACTTGTAATCTTGTTTACCTTTATGTTTTTAAAGTCCATTCAACTTTACCAGATTTTTTTCACATTTGCAGTAAAATGTGAAAAAATGCATGGCTACATTGTCCCATAGTGGTAGAAGCTAATTCCAGCAACTGTGTGCCTTAAACAGGGAAAAGCCATAGCATTACTCACATAGACATGACAGTGACTCACAATAGCTCTGTGTGAAACGTCTGTGTCTAAGTGTCTGCACCGCTCAAATGCAGCTTCCCAAAAGTTGTTGACAATGAATGTCAAAGTGTTGACCAACAGCACGGCCACATGAAGAGCAGAAATAGAAGAAGGGTGTCAGAGCTATGCCGAGCAACACCCAAGACCCTTCTCACAATCTGACAATGTTTATTTGGTTGTATCTGGTCCAATAAATATATGTGTATGCACTTGGCCAAACCTGTTGATCAACTTGAATAAAACACAGCATATGGTCCATATGCACATTTCTCACCCTGATTGAGTATGTCAGACCAGTGTTTATTGTAGAAGCAGAATGGACAAATATAAAGAGCCCCAGCAGCTACTAGGGGGCTCCCAAAAAGTGAATGTCAGTTGTTTAGCCTTATTTTAGTACAGTGTGTAGATATTAAATGTGAGTGAGAGTGCTAATGCTTTGTTTTGGTGGCATTTCAATAATAAGCGGCATTTTTAAACAGTACATAAACAGTACATAAGATATATGAATGCAAATTATACCATGTCTCTGTCAGGCAGTTGAGCCAATAAAAGGGAGAATGTCCAAAATAATAATTTTTTGTGTCAGAATTATTATTGTTTTATTATGTTAAATGTTGTTTATTTAGTTGCTTGTAAAGCAGATTGCGGCTTGATCATGATTAAAGGCTTTATATTGTGCAAATTGACCCTTGTGAGTTAGAATGTTGTTACCTCCTCAAAAACATACCTGGGGCCGTGTTTAGTTTCATACATAAATGTTTCAGCCTTAGCCTTTTATTGTTAGCTTGTCTACATCTCCAAAGATCCAAATGCTCTGTTCCACCTTGTGATGTCATGCAGTGGTAGTTTTCAAGTTTACAACTACCTTTTACCTTTTTTTCCAGTAGAAATGGACAATTCCAGGGCTGAAATTATCCAAATGATTGTATAGAGTATGGAGTTTAAAAACAAAGTGGAGCCCACGCTGTATTATTATATGGCATCACAAGGCGGACATGTGTGAATGGAATGAAACAAAACACAGCTCCAGGTATGTCTGTGTTGAGGAAACAGCATTATAACACAGATCAGAAACTAGCATAATATGAGCCTTTTAATCTAAGGAAAAAATGTAGATTTTTTTTTTTTCAAACTTGGGGCCGCTGAATCATCTTGCACATTTCACTCTCACATTTGGACTTTACATCAGTCAATTCCAACACCACCAGTGTACCTCACCACTTCCATGTAGGGCACGATAACTATACTGCCACATCATGGACTTGATTCAAGTCAATTTTCATAACGATCTGGAGAGAAGAATTACTATGTGACCCTTGCGTGTAGAAAACTAGAAAACTGTCAATCCATACACTTTCCAATACAAGTTAACCTGATGTGGCTTCCCATAGGGTTCAGTTGCCATCATTATCAGTCCATAGATACAGGCCTCTTATACACAGATATTAGTGCTTCTTTATTCAAGCCAGAAATAATCAAACTTCTCGAAACAACTGATTGGCATTTTTAAAAGTTTGGCCACTTCTGTGTTTGAAAGTGAGAGTAATTCATTAAAATAATTCATTCATTAAATTCATGTTCAAAGTGACAGCAAAATGAGTTGACAAATTGGCTGTCAGTTGTGTGGAAAGCAGGATTACTCTCCTCATTATGAACACGCTGCAAACAGATGATGACATACCGCTGTAAGAGCTACTAAAATACTTTTAACTTTATTCCTACTATCACCACTTTCCAAAACCCTACTGCCTTTGATTGCACTATGATCATTACTGCACCTATATTCATTACATTTTGCACAACAAACGCACAGCAGAATGAAAAATAGTCACTGTGGTATCTTTCATAATAGTAGAATTAGTAGTGGTATAATTAGTTGTAGAAGAGTACTACTATATTTATTACGAACGTGCCAATCCATCTTTTTCTGTTCTAATATCATGGACTGTATAGAGAAGTGGGTGAAGTGAGTGTGACATCACTCATAGTGCTCCAGTCAAATGAAGCTCACCAAGGCTGTAAGGGGTGAATTTGGACCCATATTTGTCTTTTCAACCAGAAATATCATAGCAAACAAAGAGCTTGGAGCAAGGCTGTTTAAGGTAATGCCCCTTCCTGCCTGCACCGCTGGTTTGGCAGGGGACAGACGCTTTGCAACGCTGTCAATCAAACCTGTTGCTAACGCTAGCAGAAGCAACCCCTACGAAAGAGGGCAGCTCACTGGTCTGTTATTAATGTTCACATCTTGATTTACAGGCAAAATAGCAAACCAAAAACACCAGGATTAATTAACTTGAATAGTTGATTCTAAAAAAAACATAATCGTAGTTTCATAATTGCAATCATTATCTGGACTATAGAGATTCCTAAAATACATACAAAAACATCTTTTTTTAATAACAGAGCTTATTAAATCAAAATGTAAAAATAAAAATTGCATACTATGGAAATATGTTTTCAATAAGTTAAACTAAACCAACTGGACCAACGTCGATTTCAAAGGCTAAGTAAGTCCAGTTGGTTTGGTTGAAGTCGTTGATAATATCTTATCCCTGTATGTTTCCAAATTTGCCTCAACAAATCATCATAACAAATATGTAGTCTTATTTTATTTTATCTTGTCTTTTATCTTCTGTATCTTGTATCTTATTTTTGCACAAATTTTGACTTGAATCAGTCCTACTGGTTTCAATCTAGCGCTACTCAAGGAGCTGAAATTTTTTCATAGGTGATATCTCAATTATCAATCAGCATCTCCAGCAGCATATACAGACACACTACAATTTCCCCTTGTGCCCTATCATCTAACTATCCCTTCCTTTAATAAAAATTGCAGTCCCCCACCTCCTACCTCCAGTGGCAGTTTTCAAGTTTACAGCCACCTTTTACATTTGTTCAGAAGAAATTGGAAATTCCAATGCTGAAATAATCCAAATGATTCTAGTGAAGGTGTATGGAGTTTAAAAACATAGTGGAACACTTTCTGTATTACCACATGACATCACAAGGTGGAGTGTTTCGATTTGAGAGAAGACGTCACCTTAAATGTCCAAGATTTGTGTGTTATATGTGAATGAAACAAAACACAACTCAAGGTATATTTGTGGTTAGGAAACATAGACTATTATAACATAGGTCAGAAAATAGCATAATATAGGCCCTTTGATCTAAGCATATAAAAAATAATCATAGTTTGATCATTGCAATAGTTATCTTGACTTTAGAGCCTCTTAAAATGCATACAGAATGTCAGCTTCAAAAGCTAAGCAAGTTAGTTTAACTCGTTATCCCTGGATGTTAAAATTTGCATTGATTATAGCAAATGTAGCTAATTATTTTAGCCCCAGTGGAGTGCAATTTTTTACCTGAAACAGTCCTACTGGTTTGAATAGCTCTACTCAAAGAATCATCTTTTCATAGGCGTCACCTCAATTATCCATCAGCATCTCCAATAGGACGTACTACTACTACTATTTCCCCTCGTGCACTATCTTCTAACTATCTCCTCATATAATAAAAAATGCAGTCCCCCACCTCCTACCTCCAGTGGCACCTCAGCCCTTCCAACCTCTCTCCCCCTGCGCGTCGAAAATGCGGCCTGTTTGATGTCCTAAACGCGGCGTGCTCAGATTTGCTCTCTGTTCTTCGCCGCCACTCGCGTTTGAAGCCCTGCGTACGGCGACACACATTTTTCTGACGTTACACTCTTGCTAAAACGAGCAATTATTTTCTTTCCCCCTTCTTCTCCTCTTGCCTTTTTTATGTCGAATTCGCACACGCAGGGAGACAGGGCACCCACACATTCCTCTAACTAAGATGTAAATATGCACGGTGCAAAAGAGCTTTCTTCTCAGACAGCCGCTTACTGTTTCCTAAAGTTTTTTCTCCCTCTCTGTCACAAGCATTACGGAAATTACGCCTCCTGCTGATATCGCCAGCACGCACCTATTAAGAGCCATATATTACTGTCAGTAGTGCTTGGTTGAACCTGCCTTATTCGTATCCCCGGCTGCATAAGCACTCCCAGTATAAGCTTATTGCATGCTTAGTGCTGGGAGAATATAAAGAGCCTTGATAGGAGGGGAAGTAAAGAGATTTTTGGTCATTGTTCAGTGTGCTGCTGAAGTCACCTCAGCCTTTCTTCTCAAGACTGTTCCACCAGTACAATGAGAGACGATCTTAGACATATGGTAGCACGCTATACTCTTTCTATGGGTGAAGTCACTAAGCAGAGTACGCAAGTAAATGTATTATGTTTGAATTTGGTTCATTAAATGTTCTGGTTCTGGTTGATTAATCGCAAACTCCAAATGGATATCCTGCAGATGATAGACGGTGTGAATGAAGTGTCTTGCCCATAAAGTGTATATATAAATAGACATAGTTAACCCATTCGCCACTGTGCTCCAAATATTTTCCGGCTCCATTGATTCTGTTTCCATTTGACTTTACATTGAAAAATGGTCAGCCCTCTCTCTGTAACTGCTTCTGTGAGCCTCCTCATTTTGGTCGTAAAATGTTTGTATTAACCCACTTTACTGGTGTTTTTATTTTATTTTGGTAAATTATTTCTTATTCCTAATATGAAACTTGGCTCCAAATTCGCCCCAATAATTGCGAGCATTGTGCAATTCATTTGACTGGAGGCAAACATGATATACTTGCTTAGTACACATGTATATATAGTCTATGATCTTGCATATGTAACGACACAGTGAAAATTTCCTTTAGAAACACTGCTGTCTCACTTCCCAGTGATCTCCAATCCAACTCACGAGATCTGGCATTGACAAGCAGGTAATGTTTGTAGTTATGGTATAGTGAGAATGTTTTCATATATCAGAGAACTACTTTGACATGTTTTACCTTATTCTACAGCAACAGGTGGACTACTGCTCTCTATATGCTATATATCCTGAACTACTGCTACTTGTAAAATAATATGAACACCATCTCACTTGGAGCTGCTCGACCTCGTCCTCTTACTGTAATCTTATACTTTTATCTATCATGACAAGAGCCCATTCTGATAGTATAGTACTCATAGTAGTGGGTGATATTGATAAGAATTTATCTGTTAATACTTCTTTGGATTATATCAGTTCAGAAATATGCACGCATCTGTGAGTGTCATAGTTGAGTTTCAAGCTTTGCACAAATGTCAATGGACTTTTCAATAAACATAAGTTCCAACATGACTATGGACTGTTGATTGAAAAATGACACTGCATTATTATTGCGTTGTGTTATTATTATACTTGAAAATCAAAGTTTGTATATCTCCAATACAGTGATAATGATTTTTCAATGTATATATCCCAACTTTACTCCTGCTGCAACTTTTAGTTTAGTTAGCTTAGTCTTTATTTGAAAGGACAATATACAGAGACATTAAGCTCATATAAATGATGTTCTGCAACAGATTATAGATAAATAGCTACTCAGTGTTATAGTCATTGTTACATTTTTGTGAAAGAAGCAAGGTTTATAATATATAATATAATCATTCCTGTTCCTTTTGTTCATGTCTGTAATGACATAATGGTTGGAACACAGGGACGGACTGGAACCAAAAAACAGCCCTGGACTTTTCCCCCACAAATAGGCCTACCACTCTACTTTGTGGCCTTTTTGGCTTTTGCGATTTATCCTTGACAAATGGGAAAATTAATGTATCGTATCGTATTATCTCTGCTGTTAGTACAGCCGACGGCTGGTAGACCGGGCGGACTATCTGGACTTCTCCAAAATGCACAGATTACCACTCTGCCCCTGTACTAGTATTTACAGTTGATTGTTAATTTTTATTTTTTTTTCTCTCTCTCTCTCTCTTTAAATTGATGCCAACAAAATGAAATGGCATAAGCAATAAATGAATGAATAAACATTCCATAACATTTGAGTGGGGGTATAACAGTATTGGCAATCTCATAATAAGACTATCTCAACAGACTCACAATATTGTGGATTTAAGCCATATATGAAGCTGTATCTTATGTTAAAGAGGGGGTATTGCACTTCTATGAGATATCGATTGATAACACATAACATATTTAGATCACCATGTTAACTTTTATTGTTTTAAAAATTATTGCAGAAAACAATATATTAACGTGTTTAGTAAGTTTCACTTGTGTTTTTTAGGCTCTGAGTCCCCCCTCCCTTTTCTCTCTGCACTAAGCCACTCTCCCTTCAGAGTGCTATCACATTACAACGGCGTGCATCCCATAGTGAAACTATTGCACATCAGCTTTGTGAAGTTTTGTGAGTGTTTTTTTTTTTTGGTTTTGTGCTTTTGTATATTTATGGAAAATTGCTGTGTGGAAACACGTGCAACATAGACTTGTGGGTTGATCATTGGATAGAACCAGACTGCTAACTGTAAGGAGGGTTCAAATAGGGACCGAGAGAGATCACTAAATGACTTTTATGTTTTTGATGAGGGACCATTATAACATGACAGATGGCTCCAAAAAAGTAGATTTTACGTAACATCCCCTCTTTAAGGTAACATTATCCATTATGTCTGAGACAGATTATATACATGTCCTCTTCTTCTGTAATGCACTTTATTTGAAAAATCTTTGGCCTACAACCCACTCGCCCACCACTGCTCTCTATGTGAAGTAAGGTCACCACTTAGCACATGTAGCTTTATCATTTTTACTGACGGGCGTTCTTCTTCTCTTCTTCTATTTCTACTCTTAGCACATCACTTACACAACAGCACGGACATACGCAGACACTTCTCTCAGAGCTTGGCCAGTGCCCAGCTCCGCACTCCTGTTTTATGACCCTTGCTTTATGGTTTATTTAAAAAGTAACAGTCCCTTTATAGGTCATTAAAGGGAATATAAAAAGGAGGAGCGGACTGGCCGTGCATGGGGAGACAGCAGACGCCAGCCACATTGGTTTTGGATGCGCACAGACAGACACGTGTGAGGGGTTAGAGCAGGGCAGGGAGGTGGGGCCAAAGGATCCCCGCTCTGGGCACTCATCTGAAAGTAAGTAAAGTCTTCATGAAGTGAATATTAAAATGGTTCGAGGAAATGCGTGCAAAGATTTGATGTACTTTTGATGGAAAAAACAGAGAGAAAATATTTGCTTTGTATTTATTCTGAAGAGGTAAGATAGGGTTAGAAAATTGGGCACATTTTCAATGCAGAAAAAGAGCTGGAATCAAAAACAAAAATAAAACTTTTTTTTCTACCTGGGCACATTGCATTCGTCGAAGTATTAACGTAAGTACCACATTTAATGGATTCAAGGAGGGTGAAATGTGTTGCTCAAGGACACAACACAGACTGACTATATCAGAATGTATTTAAGATTAAGTTTTCAAGATATTTAAATGCATCGATTTATTTCATTTCAAACTAAACTAACGTTATGGGTGATGGTGGTTGGTAAAACATTTTTGAATAGAAGTTACATTTTACAATTTACTGTTCAGTTTGTAATTCGCAGTCAGTGGTGCTTTCAGAAATATGGGAGCCCAAAGTGATGAGTATACTGGCCCCTTACAATAGTTAATTTCTTTTATATAATTTAAAGGTCCCACTTTCACATGACTTCACATGGTAGAACAGAGTGTTTGCAGTTTGAGAGAAGAACTGAGAGAAGAACTGATTTCAAATATGCCGGATTTGTGTGTTAAAGGCATGTCAATGAAACAAAACACAACTTCAGGTACATTTCTATGAGGAAACATTATAACATAGATCAGAAAATAGTGCAATATGGGCCCTTTAATGTATATTGGTTGAACTAGCTAAATCAAGTTCACATAACTAGAAATGCAACTACTTACTTCCACTTGTTTTATGTATGTTTATAAGACTCAAATGTTACATGACAGCTCTTGAAAATAAAGGCTAACTGTAAGATTTATTTATTTATTTTTTGCTTTGAACACCACCTCATCATTAACCATTCAAAATCCATACCATAGTACATTTCAGCTGAATACATTCCACTTGTACATATGGAAAAGCACTAATGATGCAACTTTTCTCACATATGACTTTAATGATATGCCTCCAATGCGTGGCGGATTACAGGCTTTTTACCCCTCTCCCCCCTCGCTACATTATCTATCACACTGACTCCCTTCCATTCACGCTCACTCTGACCTCTGCTGATGGCAAAAATGGACATGATTAACTGTACGGAAATGTCAGCCGCGAATAATGGCTCCAATGTAATTACTGAATGAGTGTGGCAACTCAGAGGGTCAATACAGACACAGGGGGAAAGACATGGTGCACTGGACTGAATGATACGGAATATTATAGAGAGAGTTAAAGGCTTTGGTACAGCCAGATCAAATAAGAACAAATAGTACAGCGAGTGCTTATGGTCAGGGCTAGAATCAAAAATATATAGTTAAATAGCTCATTTTTTGGTTAAGGTGTAACTTGTCCACTTATCCAGTGGTGGACAGTGCTTGTCTCCATGGAGATGTGTCTAGAATGTTCCACAGTGTGTCCATTAACTTAAGAATCTCCATGGAGACTTGCAAGCTGAATTACAGGTTAGATTTGTGGAGAGGCGACCCTACTCACAGTAAGAATGAGCAATAAATGCAAGACAGATTAGTTTAATACTATACTGTTGATAATTTAAACCAAATCATTAACATCTTCATGGAAACAAACAAGCTGCTGACCATCTCCAGAAAAGTTACACAGTGCAACTTTAAGGTTTGTACTGCTCAAAAATAACTTGAAAATATCATTTGGCCTGGCTGTTCCTGGTTGATCTTCTCAGCCAGTTTGCTCAAGTTTAGTATACTGTGGAATATTCAATAGACAATGTAATGTATATGTATAATGTATCTCCATGGGGACAGCAAGTGACTTACCCTCCACTGGAAAGATACACATTGCACCTTTAAACATGACATGCAATAGAAAGAAAAAGTATAGAGGCTGTTTATGGCCAGAGCTCAAACATCATATATCTGCAATTCATTTTAAAGAATAGTACTGTTTATCTTGCAGTCATTAATGCTTAGAATATGTATTATATTGTAAGGTCAGGGACTATCTTAAAATTTGCACTCAATTCACTTCTCTGTCCCAAGTGAAAAGGAATAAACACTACAGTATAATGCCCTTGGTATAGCAAATACTTTAGACGGACGAGAAAGGACTGATAACAGAAGAAGTTGTTTTTGGGTTGTCACAGGAGTCACAAAGTCACATTTATTCATATGCGGGTTGCAAAAGTTAACAAAATAATTATACACTTGAGTTACTTTATTTATGAGGACTTTGGGAAGAAAAACTTCATTTAAATGAATGTATTCATACAGTTCTTTTTGGACATTCAAGGATGTTTTACATTATATTATTCGTTCACCCCACACCATATAGCCATAGCTGCCATGGGGCACACTCACGGAAGCAAGGCAGCCAACACCACCACACACTCACATACATTGACACACACACACGCACACACACCACATTCACATAGGCAATGATGATGAACAGTTAGCATGGGTTGAAGTTGGAACTGAACCTCCAACTGTGATCCATGGCTGAATTTGCAATATTATCTCCAAAGTGCAGACAGTTTTGAGTGTATTAAAATTTTAAAGTTTTATGTTGTTCTAATTTATGTTACCAACCAATGTCAATGAACTATTTAACTCTAATATAAATCAGCACTTTCAGTTTCGATCCAGATTCCGATACTTCAGCTTTAAGTATCTGTTGATATCCACCAATACCAGTGCAGAGACTAAAAACAGCATTTATTTCCTTAAAACAAAAATAAGTCAGACCTGATCCAAATGTGTTATGTAGCAGTCATTTATCTCTCAGGTAACTAGAACAGCTTTGTGGAGATAAAAATGACACTTTCTGACCAACTAGGACCAGTAAATAGTCTAATTACATCAATTTATCTGTCCAACCAAGA
Source organism: Boleophthalmus pectinirostris (assembly GCF_026225935.1). NCBI lineage: Eukaryota > Metazoa > Chordata > Actinopteri > Gobiiformes > Gobiidae > Boleophthalmus > Boleophthalmus pectinirostris. Next base: position 14,598,833 of record NW_026571447.1, on the reverse strand, counting down.
TATTGTCTGAACCGATATTCGGAACTCAGTCAAACTTTCAGCATCGGTGCCCATATCCGATACAAGTATCAGATCGTGCATCCCTTATGCCAATGCCACCAAATAATGTATTATTCTAAACTGTGTCAGGAGCCATGCTGCTCTGTGAACAAGGGGTTTGAACAAGGGGGCTGCACATACACTAGACCGAACTGCATTGAGACATTGATTCCCGACAATTTGCTGAAAATCTCTACCCACTCCTCGCCTCAATTTCACACTGCACTGTCTTAGTCTACAGACCAGAGAAATCTTTAGAAAATGCCAGGAGCCATTTTAGAAGACATAATTTACCTCTTTGCTTGTTTGGCCGCATTCATTCTTGTCCCAGTTTGGTCCCGATTTGGTCCTGATGTAGACTTGGTTCAACCCTGTTCTAATCCTGATTTTGTCATTTAGTCCATCTCAAATTTGATAGTGTAGTTAAGTGTGAACACAGCCTAAAATCCGTTGAACTTCACACTTGAGAGAGTTCTGACTCCAGTGGTGCAGATGTGACCCATTCAGAGCTGATTTACTTTCAGGAAGAGGCTCATCTCCGTCTCCTCCAGTCAACGAGGGCGCAGAGAGGCAGGCTATAGTCTTATTAGTGATAATGAGAGCCAGCCACTCTGCCAATTTACATACCTAATCTGATATTAGCTGCTGCCACCCGCACCAAGGGAACCCACGGCTAGCACACACTGGCAAACATACCCTGGCATGCACACTCCCAAACCAGAATGCAATATTGGAAAATTATTTATTCATATTTAGAAGAAGAGGGAGCAGGGTACATAGGCCTCTGTGGACGAATGAATTAAAGAATACTTCAGAGAGGAGTACTTAAATAATGCTAGTAATCACTCATAAACTCACTTAAAACTAATGTGATTGGACCAGAGCAACATAACAATGGAACAAGATAAAGAAGGCTTCAAAACAAATCAAGTCTGATGACATTATTAACCTTATATAAGAGCAAAGGGAGATGTGAATATTTAGAGGCGTGAAAATCTTAAATGGAAATGCATGGAAATGTGCACTAAATAGGCAGAGTTCACTGCATTATTAAAGAACTATATTAACAATAACATGAACTTTGCTATCGAGGGTTGGTTCTTGAATTTATACATTATTATTAGCCTCATCATGTAGTTCAGTGTTAATGTTTTAGGTGAAGTATGTTTGAGAATACTTTTGGAAACTGGTTGTCTTTTTTTAATTAAGAAAAAAAAAATATAATAGAAATAGATAAACAACTTTTCTTGAATGATGTCAAAAATTGTGCTCAAGTAAGAGTACCATTACTTCAGAATAATATCACTAATATCATATATAATATCACAAGTACAGAGTAGTTAAGAAATTGTTGTATTTGAGTGAGTTGAACTGAATTGAATTGATGAAACTACTACTGAAGTAAGAGTTAGGGTGATATTCGAATTTGAAGTTTACAGTATGTAACTTCAAGGACAAAATATAAAATAAGGCACAAATCTGGTACTTAAAAGATAGACCTCAAAATGAGAGAGAAAAACAAAACAAAAAAAACAAGGAAGGAGCAGTGCAAAACACAAATCTTCAAATCATTTAATATTTTCAGCATAAAGCTTTTGTCACGTGTAGACTTACTCAAAGTGTGGAGAGTAATCAAAACAAGTAACAAGTACTGTTACACTGTAAAATATATTCCTTAAGTATGTGAAAGCATGGTGTCTGAAAACTATGCAGAGAAATATAATTTTTGTAAAAACAAACTTGGGTGATTTCTTAAATGCAAATGAGTATACCCACCTCCTACTTTAAAGGGCCCATTTTGCGCTGATCTTTGTTATAATGTTGTTTCCTCATCACAAAAATAGAAAACACTTTGTTCTACCTTGTAATGTCTTGTGGTAAGACAGGAAGTGCTCCACTGTGTTTTTAAAATCCATACACCTTCATTAAAATAATTTGTATAATTTCAGCCCTGCAGTTGCCAATCTCTACTGAACAAAAGGTAAAAGGTGCCTGTGAACTTGTTTTTGAGGAGGTAACAGCATTCTAACATGACTAAAAGTTCACAAGAGTCTATTTTGTGTAATAAAGGACATTTAAAGCTACCATCTGTAAATTTATTTTATTTATTTTACCTGTAAATGGCAGATGTGAAACTGGTTTCCCCCTTCCCTCACCTGGCCTTTGTTCACAGTCACTTGTACTCTCTGGTCTTCTTCTGACAACCAAAAGCTGACACACTATCAGCACTATCGGACTGCACTAACAGAGATAGCATCTAGTGGTGCTTGAAAACACCTTGAAAAACATGAGTTCTTTCTGTGCTTAGGCTTGCCTTTCCACAGATTTGACTTGAAACAGGTGATTCAGTTTCCACTGGAAAAGTTACACAATGCACCTTTAAAGACAGCATGCATTCAGGTATAAATCAGACCACATACAGTTCTTTTTGCGTAAAAAAAAAATATATATATATAGATCTAGGAATATGGTGAATATGGGGAAGGAGGACTCTCTTGGGCCTTTACTGGAGAACTTGGATGAAGAAGTCCTTGCAACGTTCTCATGAATATTCCATACCCACCATGGAGCCTAATCTCTGCATCCCTTGTGTTTCAATTAGCACCAAACCCCCCAGAATTCGTTAATTGTCTTAAGCAGTTCGACGTATATCCGGATCTGCTCTACCTATCTCCAGGCTACAAAAAAAAAAATAATAATATTATGCAAGCCAGAGGGGTGGACCTTTTAGCTGTAACATCACACGCTTTTACTGTGCTGTCATGTTTAGCGGCTCACTTAAATCACTCTAACCAACATAGCTTTCATCATCCAATGTACCACTGACTATAAGAGCACCATATGGATTGGAACACTACAGCTGTGCATCGTAGTTGGTAATCCCAGTTTTAGCCACGCAAATCAGGGGAATTAAAAATGTTACGTAACCATGTCAACTGTCACATTTGTTTGACGTTAGCACAAATAAATATACAGAATAATTTGTTAACTTAGATTTTTTTAAAGTAAACATGTTATCTATGTCATTTCAAAACATGTAGGATGAAATTTGTGGTTGGTAAGTGAGCCATAATGCGCTTCCTACCACTTAGACTGCTGCTTGCTTGTTTATAGTGTGTGCATGTGAATTTATGAAGATGGATTTAAAAAGCGAATGCATAATCTAATATGCATTATTGATGTTGGTAATTAATTATGTTCTATAAGAGCCGCTGGGTGGTGCAGAGCGCGTGTTTTTGTTCAGATTATGACTTGATGGTAAAGTATTGCAATGTATTTCAATAGAAGGCCTAGACTGATTTTGACTTTGATTTCACATGGAGCAAATTGGTTAGAACCCTCAACCAGAAGATTACTGGTTCACTGATTGTGACTGGTCGGTCTAGTAAAGGTTCCTTATTCTCCCTCAATCTATCAACTAGAAATGATTCATGCAGGTTTGGTCAAGATCTACCTTGTTTTTGTTTTGTTTTTTGTGAAAAATTTGTTTTTGTTTTACAATACAGCACAGTATTGGTTCCGTTCAGTTCATTCTGATCAAGATCTCGAACTTATGTTTTGGAAAAAAGAAGAGTTTTCCAGGCTGTGCAAACAAAGAATGTGTCAACTTCTGTACTTGAATGCAGTTCAAAGGTGTTGTCTTAAGGAAGACCTATTGTGTTTGTATCTGGTCTATGCAATTTGCAGTATTTATCTAAAATGACTTAATGAAAGAAATAAGTCCACTGACTTCCGCATTAGCACCTCTGATGGAAAGCACACATCATTCTAGCTAAAAAGTTGATTTTGTGTAATAGGTTCGCTTTAAAAACAGGAAAAACAGAACTAGTTCATTTTAAACTGCAGCATTCCCCACTTACCTTATACATTCCAAGCATCTTAATTACTCACTGTGGTAAAGCTAGCAACTATCATGTTAACCACTCACTTACTGTTTATCTGGCTATAAGCACTTTATTCCTCAAGAGCTGAATATACAATACAAATGGAAAAAAAAAAATCAGGTACACTTCTAATTTAATGAGTATAGCTCTATATAATGCCTTCTATAATCAAATGAAAAAAATGTTGATGATTGATCCCTCTATTCATTCTTAAAGTTCACTTACCCTACGTTGAAATCTTTCCAGCTTCTTGTCATCTTTAATCCTATTGAACTTGTTCCTCAGCACAGAATGTAAATATGATGGATGGTGATGATGATGAAGATGCACAGTCATGTAGAGGCTGAGTCAGAGTTTGGCTCCAAAAACTCCAAGTAAGAGGTGCAACATTAATATGATTTAACACTGCTATTATGAATGGGTCAAGAAGGTTATTTCGTCCATATTTTAGCGCTCCTCTTTTTACTTACTGTGGATTTAGTTTGTCAACAATAAAATGGTGCTAATGCCCTAATATACTTTACAAAACATTCTGCAAAGCTAAGGCTGTTGTGGGGGACATGGTGGTGCTTTGGATAAGGCTCACAGCAAGAAGGTCATGTGTTCATTTTCTGGATTGTTTGGGGGTTGTTGTGACGTTTCCCCTGGTGGTGTGTCCTGAGTAGCATCAGTATGCTCTTCAATAATTTGCCTTAAAGAAGACATTAAAAAACACATATTGTGCTTGAAACTGCTATACAATTACAATCGACGACACTCGCGGATTATTATGTTATAATTTGCACATTTTAAGTTGCAATATTGATCTAAAACAACTTAATGAAAGAAACTAGTCTGCTGAGTTCCCCATTAGAAAACTGGACTGCCTAATGAGAGCTGACATTGCTGTAAACGTCATCACAACAAAGTCTGCAACTCTGATGGACAGCTACGGATCATGCTAGTGAGTAGTAGATTTTTTTCATTTGTTCCAAAATTAGTATGCAATGTTGCAGAATCTTATGTGTATCAAACTGAAATTTGAGAATGAAGTAAGTACAGAGCAGTGGGCATATGCTTGTGGCGGAGAAAACGGGGGTTGATCTGCAATATGGCATCTTGAAAATAAGATTGCTCAATCATGCACAAATCATTCCAAATATAACTTTGAGAGGGTAAATGAGAAAGGGAAACAACTATAATATGGTTAAAAGCTCTGAACATTTGATTTTGCATAATAGGTCTGCTTTTTATAACTATAGATATAGAACAACTGACTTCCTCTTCAAAACTCTAGAAATGATAGGCCCTTCTTCATTGTGACATTACATGTAGCATGCAGCCGATTTTTCATGTACTGCATGTTCTTGTTTGTTTTTATTGTCGGAAATTATTAAGTGACATTTTTTTAACCCTTCATGACTCTGAGTCCGAATTGTTTGAATAAGTCAGTAAGAGGGTAGATGAAAAGTGAAATTTCCTGAGCACTCAAACCTCAAATACAGGATTACTCCAACTTTGAGTAAGCTTATGATTTGGGCCAACTATTACAACATGATTAAAAGCTCATAAAATAGATTTTGCATGTATTTCCATTTACAGCAACCATTCCAGGAGCAACCCAAATTTACCTAGATCCATTTCATTAACTTTTTTCAGTTGAAGGTTTTAGTGTCATAAGTGTCATATGCAGTAACATAATGAGTTACTTGCTATACTTAAATATAGTCTATACCAACATCACAATGTCCTTTTACCCTTAACCAGAGCACCATCACATTACCTACTAGTCAAGAAAGCACTAAATCTCTTAATTCTCTCCCAAGACTATATAGAGAATGAATGAAAACGCAGCCACCCTTAGCTTGGTGCCACATTTTCAGCTTGACTTGGAGTGACTTCCACTTCTTTCCCTTTTCAATATATGTGGATGCTGTCTCCCCTGCACACTGCTCCCAAACACTCTTTCTCACCAATTACCTGTCTGTAGCTCAGCGTCTGTGTAGTGTGACTGAAAGGAAGGAGAAAGTAAGGATGTGCCCGTCGAGATGCCTATTTATTTGTGTGTGTGTGTGAGTGTGTGTGTGAGTGTATGCGCGCGCTTCTCATTCTTCTAGCTTCTGCTTTCCCCCTCCGGATCTCATGTATAATTTATGTACCGCTCATGAATATGCTAATTAGCCCGCGTGCAGGGAGAGGTGAGAGGGCTTCCCCTGTTCTATTCTTACATTCTTCTGATGAGCGAGGGATGGAAAGAAAGAGAATGAGAGACAGAGAGAGAGAGAAAGAGAGAGAGAGGAAGTGTTAGTTGCTTCTGGAATAGGAAGAGTGTGGAAATACATTTACGAAATCCCGGCGTTCCTACAAATAAGCATGGTGGCGATATGGACCGAGGCAAGGCCCCTGTGTTGTGCCTGGGAGACAATGAATCACCCATGCTGAGGCGAGATTGGAAGAGGGAGAGACGGAGACGTGGAGATGAGACGGGGAAGAGGGGAGAAGAGGTTGTCATCGCTCCATCAAGAATTTTTGCAGCGACAGCCAGGCAAATAGGACTGTTCCTCCACTTTCAATAAATAAACGATAAGACGAACAAGTTTGGAAAAAGCATCATTCGGAAAGTTGTGATAGACAAAAGGAGGTGACGCAGTAGCTAATCCAGTAAAATATACAAGAATGGATACTAAGAGGGAATACTAACTAAAAAGTAGGTTGTCAGTTCGAACCCATGCAGCTCCAACGAGGGCTTACTCTCATAGTGTGTCCTTAGGCAAGACACCACGCACTTTGCCTATTTGTCAACTGAAGATCATTATTGAAATGGTTATGGTTAAAGAGGAGTTAGAATAGAACACAGCATTTTCTGACCTGTTATAATGTTGTTTCCTCATCAAAACATATTTAAGATGTGTTTCACCACCATGTGATATCAGGTGGTAATACAGGAAGTGCTCCAATGTATTTTTAAACTCCATACTTTCACTAAAATCATTTGGATGATTTCAGTCCTGGAACTGCCAATCTCAACTGAATTAAAGGTAAAAGGTAGCTATTAACTACTGAAAACTACAGATGACAAGGTGAAACAGACAGACTAAAAATAAACAAAACACAACTCCAGATATGTTTATGATGAGGTAAAAACATTTTAACGCGGCTTAAAGCTCATAAGAGTAAATTTTTACGTAATATGGGACCTATAATCAGGTAGATATACAAGGATGGAATAATAAACATACTAAGTTGTCAGTTGAAATCCATGCATCTTCAACCAGGGCTTACTCTTTTTTTTTGTGTCCTTAGGCAAGACACTTTTTGCACATTGCCTGTTTAGTCAGCTCCAGAGCATTGCTGAAATAGTTATGAACAAAGGCAAAGAGAGATGAGGCAGTAGCCAGTCAATTAGTCAGAGTTAGATATAGCAGTCAACAAAGCAGACATCAGGTTGTCAGATTGGTAGTTCAAACCCAGCTCCAACCAGTGCATACCCTCATTGTGTCCTTGGGCAATACATTTAACTCAACTATGAATGTGGTGATGGTCAGAGAGGCCATTGGCACAGACTGGTTACCAAGTTGTTGTTGTTGTTGTTGTTTTTGTCTGTCCCAGGAAATATTCAAATAGTTAACAAAGGCAAAAGGACGTGGTGAGGGAGCTGATCGGCTAACTACACAAGGATAGAAGCACGAGAAATATTAACCAACAAACTAGACATCAAATAGGACTCAGTCTTCAGAGTTGCGACATGAAAACGCTGCTAAATTGCATCCGGGCGAAGATTTCAGTCATCAAAAGTCTGTGCGAATCTATTGAGTGTCTGTCTTTCTGTTGTCATCTCACTTCTCACTCTACTTCCTTGGTCCCTCATCCGTGCGTATTCCCTCTGGAGTCCTATAGGAGAGCCATGAGGAGTGACTGTGATGTGAAATAGTGCATGACATGAGAGCCCGGCCTGTGTGAGGGGCACATGCAGGGCCACAGCAGAGGTAGAGGTGGGGGTGGAGGGGAGAGGGGAGAGGGGGAAAGAGGTGGGGGGTATGTGTGTGTGTGCGGAGCCTCTGGGCAGGGGATGATTCAGCATCTGTCTCGCGCTTATGTAAGAGAGCAGACTGACTTCACTGGCTGCATGAGTGGTTCACTTACCCACGGACTGACCCACTCACTCACAAGCTTCAGAGAATTTTGCAAGGTATTGAAAAAAAATGATGAAGGCTATCAATGTTTTTAAGGATTGTGTTTTTCATCTAAAATGTAGCAAAAATTCTAATCAACCAGATACAAGTAAATACTGCAGACCAAGATCCTACCTCAAGAATTCCCATCGTGCTTACTGTCTGGTCATGAATGGTTGCCCAAGCAGCACTGAAGATTGCTTGATCAGTCAGTCTCTTCTACAGTCAGTCTCTACATACATTCAACAATAGAGGGTGAAAATCCTCCGTCTAAACTTGAGAAGATCCAACCACAACTGCTCATTTGTAACACGTGTCTCTCAAAGGCAGAAGACATCTCCTCTCGTATCATTCAGAACAAAATCTGAACTTCTTTTACCTGAAATAAGTAATAGTTTGGTGCTTCGATGGTTGATTCTGCAAAAATCTGCACTGTTTCTCAGTTTTTTGTTGTTTCCCTCTTTTTTTACGTGTAAACTGTCATGTTTGTTTTTGATGTGAATGAACCATTTGTCTCTCTGATTCATTAATCCACCTGTCAATCATGGCCTGCGTAATCAGGGAGACAGGATACATCTCCAGATCCACTCGTCTTTGTAACGTTTCGTCAGAGCATGTGGTTCTGGCTGGTCAGGAGACACTGAAGGATGAGTCAAATACTAAGAACAAATGTTAATACCAGGATGATTGTAAAGTGAAAAGCTGATCCAATATTTAACTTTAACTGCTTATTACTCACACATTATTGACTTGGCAATGATAACTGACCTCACAACACAAATGAATATGCCGTGTAAGAGTTTGCACAACAATTTGAATCCATGTGCAATTCTATGACAAAATAGTTTGACCTGACAACTAAGTAAAGTTTTCTGAGCATGTGCTGACTCTTGCAGTAAGCCTATTTAGAGACTACAGATAGCTTTTTTTTTTTTTTTTTTTTTTTTTTTTTAAACCTCATGTCTCCTACTTCCTGTACAATAGACTCCATTACTATTGACATTATTTGTGGTCAGCTATTTCAACATAACCAGTCAAATTAAAAGGGTGGTGGAGCTGCACATTTTCTTATGTCCTGCTTTCATTGCATGTGTCAAAATATGCCTCCATGCAAGTTATTTGTGACTTATTTACCTGATCAGCTGCAATGAGCTAATATATTCATTCATTTTCTGCCTCTTATCCCTCTGGGAGAGGTGCTGGAGTGTAGCAAAGAATATGGTTTGGGCATGAGGCAAGACACGGTTGTATTCACTCATGATTGCCATTTGATTACAGTGTGAACGCACAGAGATTGACAACTGCTAGTGGTTGCATACATTGACCGTGGCCAATAACACATACATGATTATGATACAGATTTTTCTGAGCAGCACCAGTCTATTAGTTTAATGGTTGGTGTTTGCTCAGGGAGTGCACTGGCTTAATGCTTAGAGTATTCAAGCACAAACCCAAATCATAAGTTTGAATCTTTCCTTTGTGTCCTTGAGCAAGACAATATGCGAATGAGCAAATGGTGATCAGAAAAGCTAATGGGGCACTTTGGCAGCCAGAGTTTCAGCTGTCAGCTAATGAGTGAATTTTGTCCATATGCTTTTTCCACTGTCACGCCTTTCTTTCTTTTTTTTAAACTCTGCACTAGAGATGTGCAAAAATATTGAAATACTGGTCAAATACTGTGATACTAAATTTAGTGACACAGTATCGTTGTCATGGACCAGTGTATTGATATACAGTATATCGCCAAGAGGATTTGGTATCTATATGCAATTTTTCTTATGACTGCACTACTAATTTTGTTACTTATTTAGTGTCAGGAAACTTGTTGAAGCAATGCACTTGGCATATTCACTGTTTAGATGAGTAAAATAGAAATACTGGTAACACTTTATAATAACTACACCTTATTTAGCCTTAATAAAGCATGAACAAAGATTAAATTAATAATGAACAAAGACTTAATTAATAATGAGTCACACTTAGTAACTACTTAATTACTGCCTTAATTAGCACTTAACTTGCACTTAATTCTCCTGTGCTGTAAATAGTTACTCATAATTATTTCATACTTAATTACTCTTGAACTAACCATTTGAACCAACCATTATATTTAAGTACAAATTTGAGCATTTGTTGATGATTAGTAAGCTATGAGAGATTGATTTACTAATAATGCAATGCAATGATAATTCCGGCAGCTCTTATCTGTTAGTTACGTCTTTTTGAGAGCTTTTCTAACGTGAAGAAATAATTATGAGTAACTATTTACAGCACAGGAGAATTAAGTGCAAGTTAAGTGCTAATTAAGGGAGTAATTAAGTAGTTACTAAGCGTGAATCATTATTAATTAAGTCTTTGTTCATGCTTTATTAAGGCTAAATAAGGTGTAGTTATTATAAAGTGTTACCGAAATACTTCATTTTAAATTTGCAGTAGTGGTTTAACAAAGGAATATTTTTGCTAAAATGTATTTGGTTCTTAAAAAATAGCAATATAATACAGAGTATCATATTGCAATATATCGATTGTCACATGCATCGCCATATTGTGATAAGAGCTTATTGTGAGCCATGTACTGTGTATTGCATCAAATTGTGACGGATTCCTTGCCCTACTCTGCACTAAAAGACTCTTCCTTTAAAGATGGAGATAATGCATTTGAACCCTTAACATCAAAACTACCAGTCTCTCATTCTGTGTCATAATATCTGAAATCCATGTTAAGCTAAAACAAGTCAAATGCCACTTTAGTAGGCTCCCACTGCGGCTGGGCATGGCTGACTCACGGTCTTGCCACTTGTCTAAACTAACAGATCTCGAGCGGCTAACTGGTCACTCCACTGACATGACTGTGCTCTGCCAACAGGCTGATTAGTCACTTGGAGCTCTCGGGGTAAGTGACTCAGTATGCCCGACCTGCTGGCTAACTGCTGGACTCTGAACTCAAGCTGGCAAAGACAACTCAAAACTGAATTTGTTTCATTCTTACAAAACAGGCTAAAAGACGGTCAAACTCCAATTAAAGTGGCCGTACCAAACTCCATGTGGTTGAGCAAAGTTAGTTTTGCTCCAGGATAGATAAATAGAGAAAGCTGCTCCCAGGGTCAAGATGAGATTTCTGGAACGACAACTCAAAACAGACAAAAAAAAAGGTCAATTTCCAATTAAAGTGTCTGCTTCTAATTTTTGTCCATGTGGTTGAACAAATTGCCCCAGAACAGCTATATTGGGAAAGCAGCTCTTATAGGGTTAGGCGTGTCACAATAATTACTATATCGACTTACCAATATGTGACAAATGGAACAATTTTGGGGGTCAGTATTTATTGTGGGTCCTTTTCTTTAGTACTAGTGGGGGACTTTTAGTTATGTTTCTGTTCTAAGATTGAGCCGTAGAGGGTTGAATAAATAACATCTATGACTCATTATATATGCAAACTAAATACTAGTGTTTCAGTCTGCTATTTATTTATTTATTTATTTATTGCATTTTGTGTTTTTTAACCATATTAAATATTCTGAATAATTTTGGGCATAATCCTGCTTTAGGGTTATTGTGACAGTGGCATAAATTTGTTTCAGTATAATCATTTATCGGCTATATTTTCTTCAGGCAAATATCGTACTTCAAAATTTGTTATCGTGACAGGCCTATATAGGTTTAGAATAAGTTTGTTATGCACTGCCTCTAATTACAAAGTGCTCCACAGTTCAAGAACCAGGAAGTGTGCTCATTGTTTACTGTTGTTAACCCTAACCCTGAACTCTGAGGCATGTCTCTTGAAATGGTCAAAACCACTTATAAAGTCATTGTGATGAATAATTAGGATGTTGAGTGTTCAGAAAGTGAGAAATTGCTTTTTTTTTTGCTTTTTTTCTTTTTTTACAACAAACCAAGTTCTATTCTTTGCGTCTGTAAGGCTCTAAAATCAGGTTTAGTGCCTTTAAAGATCTAAATCTCTTGGTGCCTTACTAACCGGAACAAAAGACCAAAAATGGACGGGGAAGAGTTGGGGAATGGAGGCAGGGTTCATTACACCAAAGTTGCAGCAGCGGCGGTGACAGGTTGAGAGGGAGTGCAGAGCGAGGAAGAAATTGAGAGTGACACGAATACTCCGGGCCCAATGCAAATAGATGCAGTTACCGGGATAGCCTGCTCCCTAAACAGATACAATAGAATAGAATCACAAACACAATGGCACAATAGGAAGTGGCAGTAAACACACATACATACACTATACAGGGACAAACCATGCAGGCGTAAACAGGCTGGCTGCAGTTTCTGGATGCTGGACTGAAGGAGATCATTACGTTGGACTATACATTATGTACAGGATTGGTTTTGGCAGGTGCTTGACACTGGGCAGTTGGGGAAGTAGTGCCTGAAGTGTCGGAATCTAAACAAGGAGAGAATGAAACAGACACAGACGTATTAGCAAGGTGTTATGAATTGTTTTCTGATTAGATAAACACCCACAGGTAGAGACATTGGTGATGCAATGAAAGGCCCAGACAGAGTTGGTGGTGAGTGTGAGGGAGGTGATGGTTCTGCTGCAACAGTGAAGATGGCAGTGGACAGTGGTAGCACGAAGCTGAAATAACAAAATAATGGAGAGGTAAGAGCACACGGGGTGAGTTTACATTATGGGGATGTAGAAAAAAAGAGAGGGGTGAGAACTGTTCCTTGTGGAGTACCTACTGTGCTCAGAAAGTCTGAGATGGTGTTGTGAATCCAACCAGTCAGAAGCAAAAAAGTTTGGTAAAGCATCAAAAAATAACTCTCATTATAAAAACTACTGCTACTTGCAATTTTAAGTTTATTCAAATCAATCAAATCAAAATTAGGAACAACAGTTGCTCAGTTTATAAGAGTGTTTGTCCACTGATCCAAAGGTTGGTGGTACAAATCCCACTCTTGACGTAAAACCATCATTGGCAGAGCTGTCAAATCCATTGACCCACCAGCTGGTGGGGCTATTTCAGCTGCCACAGATGAATGGTGCCATTGTGTCCTTGGGCATGACACTTAACTCATGCCCCTGGTGTCTGGGTACACTGGTGAATGGGTGAGTGATTCCTCGATGTAAAGCATGAGTGCATTTAAAGTGAAAAATGTGCTCATATTCTATTACTATTTGGGACTGAGCTCAAGTAGGTGAAGAGCAGGGTTAAGTTTAATGCTCAGTGCTTGTAGACCCTCTGTGATCTTGTTGCTCTGCTTGGTCGTGACATCATTAGCTGGAGCATTTGACCTATTGTGTGTGTTTTGGATTGTTACAACCTCTAAGCAAAATTGTTACTGGTATATCAGAAGGGCGGTTTGATTATTATTGCAATAAAAGCAGACCAATCAATTTACTAAACTGTCAATAAAACATGCATAAAAGAAATGTTTTCAGAAAATGGCAAGACTATTTTAACAACATAAAGGTGTGTGTTGGGTGTGTTGACCTGCATATCCTACCACTGAACAGCAGTGTACAGATATTTTAGGTGGCAAAATGGACCAAACAGCCAGTCAAGTCACATCAGTACGGAGTGAACTCTAGAGTGTGGAGGCAAACACTAAGGACAAAGAGACCAGAGAATATAACCCCATAAAAGTGAGTAACTGGTGTTGAACAGGGTGACCTTGTGGACAGGACAGACCTCTGGGAGACAGCTTGGCAAAGTCACTCCTACACAGCGCCCTCTGCAGTCCGGGGTCAGGTCAAACAAACAAACAAACTCAAATACTCTGAACTCTCACCAGGAGCCAGTCTGCACATAACACCAGCCAAAAGATATGAGGTGCAAAAACAGCCCCCCCATGTGCCAATGCAAGTGGTTTCTCCAACTTTTTAACCACAGCCTGGAATCAGACACGAGGGAGGGGGGAACAGCGGGGGAGCAAAGAAGGTGTCTCCTCTCCTCACCAATCCCTTATGCTAAGAGGAATTTGCATACATTTTTAATCAAAGCAAATTAGATCATAACCAAATTAAATCACGCTTTCCAGCCGCCCCCTTCTCTGTCTGCCTCCTGTTCCATCCACCCACCTATTCCTCATCATTTAATTATAGGCACTAATAGGTATGCTTCGACAGAAAAAGGAAACCCAGCGCACATAGGGAAAATGCAGAGAATGAATTTATATTTAAGATACTGTCATTTACACAATGCAATGAGAAATGGAGCTTGTGGAGATGGTACTGTATTTGAACTAGGCTTTGTTTGTGACTCAGTGGAGTATGGAGCAGGATTGATCAGTATTGCCAAATAAAAAATGTGAAAACAGTTTCTGATTTACCCATCAACATACTTGGAGTAGAGCTGTGCTCAGCCTAAATACTGATCTAATTGAAATAATAGACCTTCATTGCTGTTGGATGGTATATAATGTAACAAATCTTAAATACAATCCTGGATCACTGAAAAATTAAGAATATGAAACAAAGGTGAAGAAGCATACCAGGTATCTCTCACTGGAGGAAAGGCCCTACATTTGTGAAACATTTAGTCATTTAGTTTGATAATGTCACTGAATGTTGCCAAAGAACACGAGCAAGTGATGGTAGAAGTAAATGGTCATATTATAGGTGATTGGAGTCAACCGCTCATAATTTATTTTCAAACGCCAGTGTATGTCTTAGTTTTAAATTAAACATCCACTATTTAACTTTTCTATTGAAGGCTGGGTACGTCACCTGCATTCATAAAGGTGCCATTGCTTGGAATGTTTCAGAGTATGGCATTAAACATACAGTATACCTATAAGATAGACACAAAAAGACCAAATACAGGTCAGATCTATTGAGAGGCAAGCCTACTCAGAGTGCTTGTTTTTCAAGGTCTTGTGCAATAAAACACCTGTAAATGAATAAATGCAAGGTAGAAAAGTTAATAGCATACTGTGGAACATTCCAGACAAAGCAGTAACATCTCTATGGATACCAGCAGGTGGCGAAGCCTCCTCCAAAAAAAGTTACATAGCACACCTTTAAGCTAATGAAAAATGAACAAACTGACTAGCATTCTTGGCTTGGTTTACCACCTGGCATTCTTCTGAGGTTCTGCTACTGTCAAATGTGCACCAGCAAATACATGTGATAAATCAAATCAACCGCACACACAAAGCCTACCACGCACATTGGCTAACAAAAGAGTCACCCACCACAGAAAGCAGACACCTCCTCCTACATTCCTCTCCACACCCTATGCTGCTAAACAGATTGCTATCGGCCCCCATCGCTCGCTATCGCCCATTACACAATGACTTCCTGCTGTTGTCCAATAACTCAATCACAGATCTATTATTGGCAATCTTAGTGTGGTCCATCTCCTCCCTAGCCCCCAACGCACTTTGTCAGAAAACACAATTTGCCACGTTTCCAGTCCTGATGAAAAATAAATCCTGTCTCTAATTGTACATGCATGTGGCAAACCTGAGCTGAAAGTGCACGCTCTCACACACACACACACGCACACACATGCACATACACGTTTAAGACGATATGTTGCTTTCTCTCCGTTGCACGCCAGCACTCGGGCACACAAGGAGCCTGCAGGCCTATTTGAGATGCAGACTCCAATGTTCCAGTAAATAATATTAAAAGTCATATCATGAATAAATCAGCAGGCGGGGCACAAACGTCTGCACAGTGACACATTCACATACAGTAGACAGGATGCAGGAAAGAGGCAAGAGTACACACTAATTGATCCCCTACACAATAATGTGCTATATAGAAGAGTTAATGCAAAAGAGTAGAACCTATATGAATCAAAATGGTAGCTTAAAGAGAAAAATGTTATCGCACAGTAATTGGTAGTGGCATTGAAACAAATCAAGGACTGACAAAGCCTAAAGCATTCTAGAGACCTCCACAGAATACATTGATCACTGAAGACGCTAAAAGTTGTATGAAGCTATGTCCATGGTAATATTCCAGTTCTGAAGGCTTGTTCATGTAATTTTCGATCATACCTGCCAAGGAGGTTTTGTTTGCAAGCAACTCCAAAATGAATTATTTAAGGCAAAAACAGAACATTTACACTACAAGAAAATATAGATACACATATACACATATATTGTTACACTTTTGTCAGATATGACCAATGACCAATACAAAACAAGGTAAGTTCTTTTTATTTATTTTCCTTTATTATGGGCTAGGTCGGGACTATGCCTACAGTCTCTGATAATCCTCAGTGTCCCTGACAGGGTTCCATGTGACAAGAATGGGTCAGACAACATTTTTCCCCATGGAAACATTAATGTAGCGAGGTTGGCGCCACCTAGTGCCTCCACTCAATTTCATTTCTCTCCAGCGACTAGGTCAGGAATCGAAATACACTAGATGGTTTGCAAAAAACGCAGAAGTGCAAGTTCGGGCACCAGCCAATCAGCAAAGAGCCATATATTCTGTGTTGGCAACGATTCCCAAGATCGATGATTTAAAGCCAGAACAAAGAGAATGTTTGGTGAATTTTTTCAAGGGGAAAGATGTTATTGCCCTTCTTCCTATGGGATTTGAGAAAAGCTTAATATACCAGTTAGCCCCGTTAGCAGCACATTACATACGTCACAACCAAATAGCAGCAATTGGTTAAATGAAAAAAGTACCCACATACTGTCAAGCGAACAAATTCTAATGCTGCACGGTCAGACAGTTTCTACGAGGTGAAACCGGCTGAGGAATCAGGCTAACATTAATGTACCATAAATCATCTGTATAGACTTGCCTTTATAGACCTGTTTTAATTGCCTTCTGTGGTTTAATTTATTTTTGTAAATATTTAGGGTTTATTTTGTATTGTATGTCTCTGCATTTCTTACTTACTCTTGACAATACAAACCGGGACATTGACATAAAAGAGCCAAAGAAGGTGGATTTCTATTACTTGATTTGGAAATTTCCTATTGAGAACTACCATCTTCTTGTATTATTATAGCACAATATAATACTAACTATATAGTATAATACTAACTAGCAAAAAATAAATGTTGGTATAATTTTAAGAATAAAATAGCAATACAGTAATGTGAATGTGCCTGCTTAACAGTGCTGTCTATATAAGCAAACATAAGCAATACACAATACCCAAGCAATACACAAGTGCACTAAGCAGAGTTCACCTAAGGTTAAACACAATCTTGTATGGGTGACTGACAGCTGTAATCACATGTAGCGCCAACACCCCTCTGCTTCTTTGTGCAAAGTAGTGCAAATTTCATCAACGAATCTGTCAAAATTCCATGTTCTGATTTAAATACAGTATATTTCGGGGCATAGACAGGCTGCAGTACTGGATGTGATATTTATTTAATTCATTATTTTGGTGTTTATGTCAGCCTCCTTTGAACTCACCTGGAGTGCAGTTCTGCCAGGCACTTGACTTCTATTAGGGTGAAGTACATAAAGGCATGTTTGGCTGGTTTCTGTTGTGGCCTGGGGGACAAGAATGAGACGCAAATCCTAGGGCGGTACAGGCAGTAATTTGCACATCGTATGCTTAGAAGGCAATGAGATTAGAAACTATATGTAAACATTTTGAGGATGACGAGATTGTGTAAAGAAATGTTCTACTCGCTAGTATGGTAAAAGCTTTAGGCATGACATTTTTGTGCTGGGATTAAGTTAATTCTAGTATGATAGGTATGATAAGAAAATGCATATTCTTTATCTTCAATTCAGTTGATAGTGGTTTGATAACTGTGAGTATACGGTATTGTGTCACAAATGGAACTAGGGTAAATTCATCTTAGAAGACCTCTTTTTGCTCCAGTCTACTTCACCGCTTCTCCAGAGTTTACCTGCTCCCCAGCCTTTATTACTCCTCCCCACTGTTCGCCACACCTCCTCCTAGTCCAATCTGTCTGGCCAATTTAAACTCCCATTGCAGGTATACGGCTGCTTTGGTTTGTGCCACGCCCCACCTCTCCTCCCCAACACCCCACTCTTTCTCATTGTCCACCTTCACTGTTCTCATCATCTCATCGTCCCCCTCACTCTCCTCAACTTCACCTCTACCTCCAGTGTCAAGGCCCCGGGGGGTAGACATCTCCATCTAATCAGTCCTTATCACAATGTCTTCTGCTGGGATCTGAGCACCAAAGCTATCTCATTCAATAAAACCACAAATACTTTTTCTTTGTGTCTGTCTGAGTTTCCCCAGATTGAAATACACTTACATATTATGAAATGTGTGATTATAGAAAGGTTTTTGGAGGTTTTTGGTATATCTTCACTTCACATCATTCTGCCCCAGGGCACATGTGGCTCCAGAAGAAGAGTGTGATTACCTCTAAATGTGTGAGGAGTGAATGAATAATGTATGGTGTAGTTAAGTGACTAAGAGTGTCCAGAACAGCGACTTGTGTATTATTATTATAAGTGTGTGGACGAGTGCGTGTTCTCAACAAGTGCATACATAATGTATAAATTAGAGGTAATAGATTTCACTGAAGTGTATGGCATTCAAATGCAATAGCTCGCAGAATGGGGTTTAATGTTACAGTATTATCTGCTGTCATTTCAGGAAGTATCAGGCAGAAATACTATAGAGCAAACATTTGACAAAATACTATTAGTATAATGATATCTCACAATTAGGTCTGTGGTTAACGGCTTTTAATTATTTTGTACTTTTTGAGTGCCTCAGCTTTTTCAACTTTGTATTGGAGACTGGTCCCTATACTGAAAAGGACAATTTTGCCCAATCCCTACACATCTATGCATAGCATTCCTGCCGACCTAAAATTTTGCAGGTTGTGGTTTGAGTTAGGTAAGATTACAAAACATAATTACATCCTTAATGTATTTGGATTTAAGAAAGTGTAAAGTAGTATATTAAAATGTGTGTGTTTAGAAATGTGGGCACTGGAATATGAATACAAGCAGTCACTTGATGGGAATCATTGTGAGAGCCAAAGTCAGGGCACCATTAAGTAAACCCTTCAATAATAGATTACATTGTTTTATAGTTAAGGTATTGTTTCATTTAAGTTATAGTTAGAGTTTAGGCTAAGATTAGGCAGGTAGTTATTATGGAAATGAAACGTCAATGTAACATCCACAAAAAGCATGGAACCCCAACATGTGTGAGTGTGTATTAGTTTGTGTGCGGAGATGCTGATTGCCTGGGCCCAGGACTTGGCTGTTGGGCAGAGGAACACTTCCTGCAGGTTAAATCTGCCCCAGAGTCAAGCATCAAACTTTCACATCGCCACATCAATTATTCAGAGTGCTGCATTGTCAGAATGTTAGCGTGTTAGCGTGCTAGCGTTCCACACGGCCAACAAGGAGACACAGGAAATGAGATTATGAGGAAAGTGTAATGGTTTAAATGTGACAACAGAGTCATGGAGAGTTTCAGACAGCTTGAACTGTCACCTGAAATATGTGATCTTCTGTGTCAGCGGGAGGCACTTACACTGTAATTCTCATCATCAGTTGGCCAATAGGAGTCCACCTTACTTCATTTGTCTTTTTTTTTTTTATATAACATGTATTTTTGTGTATGTATATATATATATATATATATATATATATATATATATATATATATATATATATATATATATATATATATATATATATATATATATATATACCTAAATGAAAAATTTTGTAAATTCATTTTGTTTGCATTTGAATATTTTCTGTTTAATGAACTTATACAAGAAACTTAATTTTTTGAGGAGTTGCCATTTGGTTGGTGGGCAAAAAACTGCCCCATCCTGTATTATATTCAAAGGCTGTTTTTATAACGTCTTATTTCATGCATGCCTCTTGTTTGATTATAGTTTACATTTTACTATAATTATTTCTTGTTTTATTTTACACAATATTGCACATGTTTAGTTTGCAAATTTTGTTTTCTGACGGTGACAGTAAAACTTATTCTGATTCTAATAGTGATTCATTGCATCCCCAAAAGAAAAAGGGCAGATCAACAATAGCCGTAAATTGGATTTTTCCTAGTACAGTATCAGTCCATAGTGCTATTTAAATTCAGTTTACAGCTCTATACAGTATGGCAGGAGTATTGCATTATACATAACTGTCAGATGACACAAACCGCTGTCTGCATACACGAGAATATGCATGAACCTCTAGTCTCGAGCAGTGACTGACCTTCTCAACTTGTCAGAGTCCAGTGCCACTCTCACCATTCAAAATCACTGCAAAAACTTTCCTGTGCCCGCAGTTGTCATTTAGTCCAAAATAACTGGAATTACTTCAAGTGCATACCTGGAAAATGTACCCCTCAAAAATATACTCCTCTACTTCGACAGAATCCTCTCCTACACCTGTAAAAAAAAAAAAAAAAGAAAAGAAAAAAAGGACTGGAGTTTTGGAGTTGAAAATTATAATGTGACATTTGGAAAACGCATTGCAGAAGTTGACAAGGGGAATAATGAGATTTAAAGGGGCTTAACAGCTGGAACTGGCTACTATGGCTTTCTTTGAGTCTCCAGTTGACCGCACGCTTGACCCTAAATGTCAGCTCATGTCACTTATCACCATATAAAGTGTATAAAGAAGTAGACTAAGTGAGTGCACCTTGGCCCTTAGCATTCAGCTCCAGTCAAATGAAGCTCACGAGGCTAGCAGTTATAGGAGCAAAACCGGACCCAAGTCCATATTAGGAATTTATTTGCATACATAATAGAAAAATAAAAACACCTGGATAACATAGAGTGGGTAAATACAAACATTTTAAAGGCTCTATATTATGTAAAACTGATTCTTTTGAGCTTTAAGACATGTTGTTACATCATCAAAATATACCTGGTGTTACAAAGATCAAAATGCTTTGTTCCATCTTGTGATGTCATGAAGTGGTAGTTTTGATCAGCTCCTTTTACACTTTGTTAGAATAGAGATATGCAAATCCAGGAAATTATCCAAATGATTCTGGTGAATGGAGTTTAAAAACACAGCGGAGCACTGTCTGTATTACCACATGACATTACATACAAGTAGGAACACTGTTTGAGAGAAGAACTCAGCCTAAATATACAGGGTTTATGTGTGAATGAAACAAAACACAACTCCAGTTATATTTAAGATGAGAAAATAACATTTTGACAAAGATCAGAAAATAGTAAAGGCACCCCTGTGAACATTTGCTTTCTGGAATGCAGCAGCAAGTGGGTTAGCTATGTCCATTTGTATATACAGTCGATACTTTCTCACCCAAAAAAGGCAAATCCAAGCATGACTCTACCCCAAGTCACAATCTCTTTCTTAAAACTGGCATGCTCTCATAATGGTTTAGGATTGTGAAGATGATACACAAAGCAGTTTCGATATTATAATTTATCACTCTATATCTCTGTAGCAATAAATTGTGCTTCAAAAATTATTATTGTCACAGGCCTAAACAGGAACAAGATAAATAGCGAAATAACACCAGGATCATGTAGTGTGGGTTAATGCAAACATTTTAAGACCAAAATGACAAAGCTCACTGCATCAGTTACAGAGAGAGGGGTTACAATTTTCCAATGTAAAGTCAATTGGAAAACAGAGTTGATGGAGCCAGAAGCACCCCCATGAACAACCCATTTAGAATGTCCATTTATATATACAGTCTATCCTTATCACCCAGAAAAAGGAGAAAATCCAACCATGGTTATACCCCATCCCAAGTCAAGATCCCTTTCTCAAAACTGGAATGCTTTCGTAATGGTTTCTAGGATTGTGAAGCTGATGCCAGATTTTTCAGCTGATCTTGCACAAACGCACGTGTAGTGAAAGAGCTACACTCCGCGCCGTGCTACGACTTCTCACGAGTGTGCGAAGAGGCAGAGCACGCAGACGACTGACAGGCAAAGTGCTGAGGGTAGGCAACATTTTCCTGGAGGCATCTCGAACAGGGGCTGGAACAATGTGTCTGCGTTTGGGAACACTTGGCTGCTGGCTCCATTGAGACATGTGTATAGAATGTGAAGTCTGGAGTACGAGAGAATGTAGAGTATCATCAGGTCAGAGGGTTAAGCCAAGGTGAGTTTGTGAAAGTAGTTTTAATACAAAGAACATATTCTGAAAGTTGCACTGAAAAAAGATAAAGCAATCATGATTTACATTGGAACAAATTTGGAAAAAGTATTTAACTTTTCTGTTTGAAGGGTCCGCTACCTGCTTTTCTCCATAGAGATATTATTTCTTTGCCTGGAATGTCCCATGATATTACATTAAACATATCCATCTAGCATTTATTTATTAAAGGAGTTTCTATTGCTCAAAAATACAATAATTTCTTCTCTGAATAGAGCCGACTCTCCACAGATCTGAACTGTAATGGAGCATAGTGTTGTAACCTGCTTGTCTCTTTTGTGATAGAGGTTTAATCTATACTGTGGAACATTCTAGACAAAGCAATAACATTTCCATGGAGATAAGCAGGCGGCTGACCCTTCACTAGAAATGTTACACAGTGCACCTTTAAGTAAAAGTACAGATATGAGAGCAAAAAAAAGTCAATCCATCCATTTTTATTTATAGAGCCCTTTACAACACATAAGGTGACCAAAGTGCTTTCCAATAAAATCAACAGTATAGAAACATGCAAAACATTAAACAGTCAAATAGAAACCAATTGTGCAAAGTGTCACTGCATGACTGAGTGTTGGAAGCCTGTCTGAAAAGATATGTTTTTAGCCTGCATTTAAACAGGATAAAGCCTGAGGCCAGCAACAGAGAAAGGAAAAAGCAGAAGTATCACATGCAAAAATCTACTTAAGTAAAAGTATTGAAATATCTGTTTAAAAATGTAATTAAAGAGTAAAAAGTAAAAGTATTTCACACAGATTTTGAGTTCTAATAAAGCTTAAAATGTAGTGATTTTGGTACAGATTTGTGCTGGATTTTGTTAAGCAGAAACAATTGAATCAATTGTTTTTCTCTAGCTGTTTTTTTTTTTTTATATATATATTTTTGTTTGCTCAAACTAAAAATGTGTTAACGCCTTTTCAGCACGTCTCAAACAATATACTTTTTCTCTCTTCAAACAATATAAAATGTAGTGGAGTAGAAAGTATAGATATCTGTCCTCAAATGTAGTAAAGTAAAAATTTTAAAATATCCACTTAAAGATTTACTCAAGTAAGTATAGTTCTTTATTTTTATTTTTTATTTTGTAGCCATACCTATCCATATTTAATTTGAAATACAAACTTAACTGATGCAAAGAGACATCTGTGCTTTGACTTATTGATCTCTAGGTGCCTTTGTTTAGCTTTTGTGTGAATTATCACATGTACTGTTGAGTGTGTTAACCTATAAGCAACTGTACATGTGTGAAATCAACAATCATTATTCAGTTTTAATCATCTGTTTGTATTCTTGAAGATGTAGCCCCTATACTGCAATGCCTGCCAATGTCTAAGAAGTGGCAAACAAGATTGATTTGACCTCATCTTTGTAATATAATTTTACTTGCATGTCTTAAATATAAAATGTATTGCATATATACATACAAATAAAAAAATACACACATACAAGAAAACCGAGAAACAATACATACACAAAGATTACATGGAATAAGGATAATTAAATGATTCAGACTGATAGTTCTTTATAAATTGAAAACATATAATTAGCTTGTGCAAAAATAAAACCAAAATAAATAAATACAATACAAACAATAAAAAGTACCTTATAATTTGAGCAAATATATATATTCACCAATTTATAGTGATAGTTTGTCTCTGTGGACTATACTGGAAATAATAGCAGCGAGTTCATCTTCTTGGTCTGACCTTGGCCTTTGCTCAGCGCTGGGGCACAGGGAAAAGCGGTGACCCCCTCTGTGTATGTGTGTGTCTGTGTGTCTGTGTGTGTCTGTGTGTGTCTGTGTGTGTGTGTGTGTGTGCTCTCTGTGGAAACTGTAACACATGAGGAAGCGTTTGTATAATTACCGTTCAGAAGCCCTTCAGAGGTCTCTCACCCCGAACATCCACACGTGACCCCATACACCACGGTGCAGGGGAAAGAGCCAGGGATGTACAAGCTGAGGAGAGGAGCCAAAGTGAAGGAGATATTTTGGATTGAGTAAAAGTACTTTTTTTTTATTATCGTCTGAGACCTGCTGAGAGGGCTGAGACTTTGTTTTTAACATGTTCATATCTGAGCAAACAGAAATATACAAATAAAAACTGAAAAAACAAAACAAACAAACCCAGAAATTATTGATTCAATTGTTTCTGCTGTACAAAATTCAGCACAGACTTTTATAAAAATCACAAAATTTGAAGCTTTATTAGATCTCAAAATCTGCACAAAAATACTTAAGTATCTGATGGCCATTATAAAACTATTCAGGAAAGATCCAATTCAGATACCTACTTATATGTGCATAGTGTTGTTACTGATTTTAGTGTTTATTATCTGGATATAATGTTTCTGACATATCTAGTTTGGTCAGTGATATATCTAAAGGCAGGTGAATGGGGGTTTGAGCAGTTAGAATCAACAGCTGAAGCCTCCACAGACTAGGATAGTGAAGGTAGTAGAACTGAAGTTTTACAATATTCCCTTAACATACTCATGGGATTGTAGTTATAATTGTTTCAGGATATCACATAATAATAGTAATAGTAATAATAATAATAATAATAATAATAATAATAATAATAATAATAATAATAATAATAATAATAATAATAATAATAATAATTTATTTTGAAATAGCTTTGTTGACCCACACCAAAAATATCTTCCTTTGACCTACTAATGAAACAGATGGGAGCAGACTAAAAGTAGAATATTTATTAAAAAGTGATAGAAAAGTAAATTTAATTAGGGGTTCCACTCTCTTTCCTATGAAATTGCTCGGGTCTGCCTGTCCAGTCTTGTAAAAAAGTACAACCCATGAGGAGTATTACACACAGAAGCAAAATTTCTACAGAGACACACAAATAATCTTGAAACATTTTAAACTTTAAAGGGCCCATATTACGCTATTTTCTGATCTATGCTATAATGTTGTTTCCTCGTTAAAAACATGTTTAACACACAAGTCCTGCATATGCAGGCTGAGTTCTTCTCTCAGACTGACAACACTCTATTCCACCTTGTGGTGTCAGTGGTAATACAGCTACACTGTGTTTTTAAACTCCATGCACCTTCACTACAATCATTTGGATGATTTCAGACCTGGAACTTCCAGTCTATACTGAACAGCAAGTAAAAGGTAGCTGTTAACTTGTAAACTATTACTTCATGACATCACAAGGTGGAACAGAGCATTTTCAGCTTTGGAGTTGTTGACTAATATTAAAGGGCTTCTCAACCACATGCAAATGGAACAAAACACAACTCCAGGTATGTTTCTGATAAGGTAACAACATTCTAACATGACTTAAAGCACAAAAGAGTCAGTTTTGCATAAAATAGGACCTTTAAGATGCCTCTCACTTCCTCACCATCTATATGTGACTGAGCTGAGGCAGACATAAGCCCCCCACTTCCACTCCCCACTTCTCCACCACACACACACACACACACACACACACACACACACAGGTGAAGTGGGCTGACCGCTGATGTCTAGCGGAGCATCGCTGATACACCTCGAGTGCAGCGGTGCATACCAGTGCCAACAGGCCGTCTGCATGCGATCCTGATGGGGAGCCAGTGGAGCAGGCCCACAGGACAGGCCAGAGGAGAGAGAGAAAGAGGGGGAGAGAGAGGAGAGAAAGAGAGAGGAGAGAGCAGGGGGTCTCCACGGTGCACATCATCTATATTTCATAGCCCTCTCAATTAGTGTCAATGTTCACGAGTGGGAGGCTGGAGGGCAGTCCCTGTCCACTTGGCCCAAACCATCAACCCCCATTTCCTTGAAGCCGGGCCTGCACTGTTTCTTTGCTTCAGGGCTATTCAATCACACCCAATAAGACGACGTAAGCAGTTTAATGTGGTATGAAACCTGGCTGAAGCAGGAGCCAATATGCACTGACACAAAGAAAAGAAAGTAAAATATGAAGTGCTGGAAGGTTAAAATAACTACATTGTACCACTGAGAATAACAAAGTGGCAAAGATTAGTTCCCCAATGCCAGAAACATTTGGTTAGAGGATACCACAAAATCCCCTCAAGCTTAAATCATGTTCCTCTCCAGTCCTCCTTTGTGGCACAAGGACTAGGATAATAACATGTGCCACCAAGATGGTTGGCAGTACAGTCCCAGCTTCGACCAATTGTTGTATCCTTGAGAAAGACACTTCACTTACTCACTTCATCTACTGGAAAAGCACTAAAACTACCACTTTAAAGAATCACTTTATGGATTGGGACAACAGAAAGGGCAGAGAGCAACAAGTATAATTCTTTACCATATCAAGGAGGCCACTGAGGTCCTGGAAATGTGTCCAGC
Source organism: Boleophthalmus pectinirostris (assembly GCF_026225935.1). Taxonomy (NCBI): domain Eukaryota; kingdom Metazoa; phylum Chordata; class Actinopteri; order Gobiiformes; family Gobiidae; genus Boleophthalmus; species Boleophthalmus pectinirostris. Next base: position 14,572,394 of record NW_026571447.1, on the reverse strand, counting down.
AGACTGTAAATCGGGACGAGGGGGCATACCAACTCTCTCACACCTAGGATATAGCAGAGACGATAGATAGTGCTGCTCCAAGTGCTGCTCAATGCAAAACTCTTCGTTTTCACATGACACTTCTGAGGGTCTTACAGCCACGCTCCCTGCCTCCATAAATGTCTGACTCATACCCACTCCATGTTTGAATAGAAGAAGAAGAGTTCACTACAACACATTCAACAGCATATGAAGTAGAGTCTGAAATGCTCCCTTCTAAACCTTTTTCTAAATGTGAGTTCACACTGAATAAATCCCACAGCATGCCTCCGTCAGGTCTGATGTTTACATTCAGCTCGCTGTTCATGATGCACAGATGGCAGGTAGAGTTGTCGTAAAACATTAAAGGCTCGCAAAAAATAGCATCAAAAGTAGCAGTCCTGAATTAGCCCGTAGTGAAAATCGTATTATCAGTGTGAAATCTTATTATCTCAGGGCTTTTAAGTGACAAGTGCATTTATACCTGTGCTTTTTGGGTCCAGATTAGGTGGATTAGGACCCCCTGCCTGCTGCAGCTCTAAGTATAACTCTGTCAGTGTAACACTTAGAATTTCACACAATCTTGTATTCACCATTTCAGACTGTTGGGTTCAATCACTGTTACACCCAATCTTGTTAGACCTTATCAATAGGATATAAGGTTATTATTAAAATTAATTATCCGATTTCTTCTGACTGACAATTATGTTTTCAACAGCCTGAGGTGACGGAGGCAGAGGCTATCATTGTGAGGTTAATGTCTTTTATGACTTGAAAGGCAGTAAAAGCAAAGTGGTTATTATGGAAATGGGATAAGATATTGCCCTTAATGTGCACTCAATTTTGCCAGTGGCCACTTAAAATAAGGCAGGATAAACATCCCAAACAGAAAAATCCATGTTTAGTAGATTACAAATTGTTCTACAATTTACAACCAATTTACAAATTGCAAAGTATTGAATTCTAAATATCTTCTGGGTCCAAATGGTGAACTGGAAAGATTTTGGACAAGACTGTAAATTAAATAAGCTGAAAAGTGGGGAGAGACATTCGGCAAAGTGTTAGAGCCTGGATTCGATCTCACATTTGGCAAAGCTTGTATAGGCATATGCTGCAGCCAAACCTTTGTGCTGAATGCTAGTTTATGTAACATTTGATGCAAATTAAACACATTTTATTAACCATTGCTAACAAGGTAGTTAGGGCAAAAACAGTAGGCGTGATGGAACACATCCATGTCACCGAAAACTATATCGTTCTATTATGGAAACATGTCAACTGGCTGCTGTGATTGGCTAAAACACCACTTAAAGTCCCTCCTCTTCCCGGACGATCCCAACGAGTGCCATTCCAGATCGATACAGAGCTAACCTCATTAGTGCTGTTGTATCATACTAGCATTTGCCAGATTACCCTAACCTGCAGCACAGAACTCTGAACAGACACTTTCTGATGTAAAACAGTCACTATTAATGGGTCTGTTCTAATCCTTCCAAAAGAAATCCAGAAGGTAGTGTGGTTTTTGTCTTGAAGTAAGAAAATTTAATTGGAGGCAGTCAGACTATTAATAAAGTTATCTTTTTATGAACAGGTACAAGGTCTATGTGCTGAAACAAGTTTTATCATATGGAGCTGTATCATAACTAAATCCACATTTTGCCATCCCTGTCTACTTTTCACTCTTCTTCCTCTCTCTCCACCTCTCTCAGTTTTTCCCACCTCTCTCTCTTTCTCTGTCCTTCCCACCTCCCTCCCTCTCTCTCTCCACCTCTCCCTGTCTCACCCGGTCTCTCTTGGTCCCCTGCCCTTCTGGGCCCAGCTGGGGGCTCCAGCTGCTGGGTTATGGTCTGTCTGCTGCTCCCCAGTGGCTCATTTAGTCAGAGGAGGAAGCACAGGAGAGAAGGAGGAAGTGTGAGAGGGAAGGACACAATACAAGAAATACACTGACGACAATACGAGATTCAAATAAAGGAGACAAGAATTCATACCTAGTCTGTCCAGATCCAGGGATGTTTGTGCTTCAGATTTCTCAGAACTGTTAGACTTGTTAGAAAAAAATGAAATAATCCAACCTAGACAAGGATTGAAATTTAAAAATAAACTTTGTGTGTTGTGAACCAGATATATTTGTAATGTTACAACATGAAATTTGTCTGCACCCATTAGATTTTTTCCCCACAATTTTGACTAATATTGAACATCAAGGAATCGGAAATACACCAACTAGGAGACAAGGATTGAAATTTAAAAATAAACTTGTCTGTAAGAAATGTGAATCTGACAAAATCTTTATCTTTTGTTCAGATTTGTGATGTTTCAGTGTGAAATTTTAGACTGATTTTCTTCACAATTTCTTTGACTAAATCTGAACATCAAGGAAGAGGGAGAAATTCAACCCAAACTTTTCAAGAGGGCAAAAATAGAAATTTGTCGGCATTCATTAGATTTTTTTCACCCCTTTTCTACCAAATTTTTGTATTGAAGGAAAAGGAAAACGATCAACCAGGGCTTTTCAATGGATACAACTTTGAATGAACTTGGTATGTTGTGAATAAGATTGGCAAAATATTTCTCTTTTGTGCAGATTTGTGATGTGAAATTTGTGAGCATCCATTAGATTTTTTTTTCATTGACACACAGAGCTTGAGGAATCATTGCTCTATTTGGCATTAAAACATCTTACTCTGAGACCATAATAGAATATACTACTATGTGCATCCAAAGATTTTCTGTACAGCTACTATACAGTATACTTCCATGGACTAATACCACACAAAGAAAAATGATGAAATAGCCAGGAGGACAACAAATGTGCTACAGTGTATATAGAATTTACTTTGTGGCCCAATTGGTGGCTGAGAAGGTGAAAGGTCAAACTCTTAAGGCCAGTCGTGATTGGTTCCCTAGAGGAAGGCCACACAATACACATCTGGCCTTCAACTTCTCCTTTCCCATTTCTATTCTCTCTCTTCACTGTCTGTAGCACTGCAAAGCAACCTTGAAAACGTCTACTGAATTTCTTCATTTTATTTTTTCATTTATTTATTTATTTTTTTCTTTTTTTGGCCCAGCCTCCACTAACTCGCCGAACAATTATAGCTAAAGGAATCAGAGGAATAAAAGGGAAGAGGCTCCTGGGTAGTTGTGCTTGTACAGTGTTGGAAGTGTGTGGGCGATGGAAAACTTGGGGTCATGGCCTCTCCTCTCAGCTCTGTGCTTTGGGGGGGCTGCAAAAGAAAACCAAGCTTTCATTGAGGACTTTAGGATAATCCGCCAGTCACAGTTTCTATTGAAAAAGAATTAAGCAGGAAGGCAAAGGTCAAAGGGTACAGCGTGCATTTTGTGTGTGCCATAAGGATGCATTTAAATGTTGATTTTTCTATGAGAACAATGGTGATTTTCTATTGTGTCATAAACACTATTGAGACTGCACTGTATTTGAAAGTGGCACAGCAAAATGCCCTCCATGACTCCGTTTTTATTATGTTGACAAGACTGGACTTGAGTGACAATTGATGTTTATTTTTTCCATGTTTTTTATGTAATTTTGTGTAGTGTGGCGAGAGGAGTGTGACGTTTTTTTTGTAAAATTTCAAAACTGGAAAAAAAAAAAACTCTTAAAAGTTGTTATTAGAATTCTTAGCAACCACTTCTTTAGAAACATGTTAATTAAGATCTAAAACTGTGGTGTTTTATTTTCACTAGCTTCAGTTTACTTATCATTTGTCCATATTTTTGAGTACAGATACAAATATATGTTTTAAGTAGTACAGATAAATTGTATAAAAAGCTCTTGCGGTGAAATGTCTGTCGGTATCGAATTATAAAGAGTTTTATTATCCGATTATCAGTAAGTGCGTGTTAGCATGCTAGTTGTTTTAGGATTTACCCTGATGGCTCTGCTCTGGTGGAGTTGTGGAAAGTGCTCATAAACTCATCGCTATCAATAATTAGGATTCTCAAAATGTATTGGTTAAGGTAAGTGAGGAATAATTTTTGACTTCAAACTGTTTTTCAGGTTTTTAAGATTAAAAGTGTTATATTCTGGTGTGACTAAATGTTAAAAGGATATTATGAAGCACTATGACTGCATATACTAGATCTTGCTCTTGTCATTAGATAATAAAATATGAACCGCATGTTAAAGCGTGTTTGATCTGCATTGGTGGTAAGAGTGGCTCAGGTGCTAGAGTGGTTGTCTGATAACTGAAGGTTGACGGTTGTGTCCTTGGTTAAGACACTTCACCCACCTTGCCTGAGTGTGCACAAGCCGAGTGACTGAGTGAGTGATGGTGGTTGAAGAAGTCTCTGCTGCTGCCCCTTGTGGCCCACACAAAAACCTGATTATAATCTGATTTCTGGACATTTACGATGACATAAATGAAATCTGGTGTGAGAAATCCAAGTCATCTTAGAACTCAGAAAATTAGATATTAATCAGATTTTGAGGGCACAGGTAACTGCAGTGTTAATTTTTACAACCAATTTTCCCCTTGTCAATGCCTAATCTTGCCTGATTTTGGAAGTTTAGCAGGATTGGGCCTGGTTAGTATTTAATAGGAATCCCACAGTGGAGCAGCAAACTCTTCTTGTGTTCTTAGGCAAGATACTTAACCCACCCTAGTGAATGTGGTGTGTGAGTGGCTGGCCGTGGTCAGTTGGGCTGAAGGTGCAGACCTCAGGGCAGATGTGGCAACAGTCTAGCTTACCATCACCCATGGAATGCTAGACTAACAATAGACTAGAATTTTTTAATGTCAGATATTTTTACCCCATTTTTTTGTCTAGTCTTTGTGTTTTTACAGTAAATCTCCTGTTTTTTAACTACTTTTTATTATTCAATTGCAGTCAGCAAAAATGTAATTGGCAAAAACCTTTGAGAACCCTGGTAAGACTTTGTTACTAACACTTTGAACGCTCTATGAAGTCTGCCATCTCCGAGCATGAGGAGTGACTGAATTAGACAATGAAAACTTGTCTTCGCTGTCCTATAACATCTATAACATAAAGCCAGTCCATTTGCATGCTCCTTCTGACCTTGCTGTACCCTTGTAGAACCTAATAGACTGACAGTGACGGTGGCCCCGTAGTGACATCCTCTAGTGAAAGTGATCTAAACTAGACTCAAACCTCCTGGCAAAGTCACGGAACTACAACCCACCTTCAGCACCAATTTGGAACCACGATACAGACAGGGACGGGGCGAGGTAGCCCTGAGCAGCTGATCTGGGAGTGGGCTAGAAAATCCGGTGCTAGGGGCTTTAGTGAGTGCTGAGAAATTAATTAAGAGTGAAATAGCAGCAGGAGGAGGCAGCAGGATGGAGGACAATGGAGGACCAGAGGAGAGGAGCCGCTGGGTGTGTGTGGGCCTCCTGGAAGATCAAGACTATTATTGTCAAATCACTGTCTCATTTACAGCCCTTTCAATACGAACTCCCTCTCCTAAAGCTCTTTGACATTGAGATACTGTTAGGAGTAATGTAGTCTGAGCAGAACACATTAGACTAACTCGGATAGCAAATAGGCATACAAGCTATCAGAAAACGATTCAGGGACTATTCTTCTGCTTCTTTTGGGGGGCTGCAGGTGGCTTAAGGGGCCTATGACAGGTTAGACTACTCGTTTTATTAAAACACAGTTAAGAAGTCTGATTCACTCTTTTTAGATTTACTGTATAATCTGTTTATTGCTCTTTTGACTATTTAGTATGTGTTCTGTAAAGCGTCGTTGACTGTCCTGAAAACACTATATAAATCAAATCAATTATTTTTATGTATTTATTTATTTACTGTATTATAAGATCATTATATTTAAGATTTTTGCAAAAACATTCACACTTGTTTCCCAATTTGGCCATTTTTTTAGGCTCAAAATTTTCTTGTTGGAAATCGTAGTGGGGAAACACTAGGGAATTCCATAACTGTTACCAAGCACAACTCCTCTAATTTTCACAGAAGTTATTATATGACAAATACAAATATAAGAAAACAGCTTTATTTGGTTGAAATCATGTATCAGTATCATGTAAAGTATCAGAAAATGTGTTTCTTAACTGTGCTGAACTCACTGTAAGATATCAGAACTCTCTACTTCCTGTAATTTTCAACATATTTGTCAACTTTTCTTCACAAAATGCTTCTTGGTATAATCCCACCCAATTAAGTAAAAATTAGAGAATCATACAGTGTCTCATATGCACTTTAAGGTGGACAGTGCAGTTACAGGGTTGATATTACAGAGGGGTCAGGTACTTCAAAAATACCAGAAACTACAAAATGTTCTTAAAATGTGAAAACCAACATTTATGGATTTCAGTCAAAAGACTCCTTCTGTTTTTAAAGATTTTGTCAGGACATTTCCTCATTCAAAATTGGAATTAGATTAGAATTGCTTGATTGCACAATAGCTTGAAACCCATGAATCGTGACACATTCATACAGAAAACTAAAGCTCACATGTAAAAATCTGGAAGTTGGCAGTGCCATTCCCAAGTGTTGTTGTTGGTTCCTTGGGTAATACACTTCACCCACCTTGTACCGGTATATGTATGAAGTGTGTATCACGTGAGGAAATTACTGTAGGCACCAACCAACAGCCATGTACCCATAATGCATGAAGTACTCTGAGAAAACACTTTAAACATGTAATACCTTGATCAAACCTGCAATGAACTTATTTAGGTGCAGAAATACTGGTCACAATCCACCCACTGTATTCCAGATTCTCAGAGAGTAAAACACTTATAATTAAATGTAGACAGCACACAGCAGCTTATTTTGACATCAAGAGCTGCTGATACAACTGGGGCAAGAAAACATTGCTCAAATACATTTAAAAACATTGGGTAGAGTCCCTTTAAACAATACTGTTAATATGCTGTTAAAATCATTAGACTGCACTAAATCAAAACGTTAATTCATGCCTATTTTCAATTGCTTATTTACTCATATTTCACAAAAAAAGAAAAAAAAAGAATGACTCTTCTAAAAATACGGTGTCGATTTCATTTCTCCTTCCACTTGTTTTCCCTCCTCAGTCTCTGCTCTCCTCAGTCCAGCCCGAGCGAGAGGACAGCCTGCTGTAGCTGCCGGCGGCGTCTGGAGAAGAGGCAGACTCTAATGAGATGTCTATCGGCTGCGTGCGTCTAGACCGGACTGCTCCTCTCCTCTCTCCTCCGAACCAGCGCATCTCTACACAAAACTACCACATGGAAACATCCTCACCACTGCTCCAGGAGAAAGCAGGCTATCCGTGGGGCTTGTGCATCGCCGTCTTGTGTGAGTGACAGTGTGTGCTACTGTCAGGGCTATCTCAGTAATTCTGGTGCTGAGAAGCCGGCCCCTGGGCAGACAATATTATGATGGATGCCCTCACAAACAGCCCTTCCGCTTGTGATTGCCTGGTCGAAGTTACGGGGGAGAAAAATGCCCTCCAAATCCAGGCGCTGCGTAGACACATGCCTACCCAAGACCCCCTTTATTTTCTGGTGGTCAGGCCCACGGCGGAGCTGCACCACAGGGACCTTGGCTAACACCGGGGGGACGCGTGTTGTTCAAGGTGACCTCTCCAAAGGCAAAGTTATAACAAGTGTCCAGTTATTCGTAAATACGTGGCTATGGGCAGGCTGGTCTGGAATAACTTGGTGTAATATTTTGCTATTTAAATGTGCAATGTAGTATAAAAATTATACTATGTAAAGTAGGGTGTGTCTCTAATGTTAATGCATTGCCTGGAATGTTTCACAGTGTGGCATGAAACAAAAATATCTTGAATTTGTTCATTTACAAGTCTTTTTATTGCTAAAAATATCTTGAAAAATATGACTTCTTATTGTGAGCAGGACTGCCTCCCCACTGATCTGACCTGTAACTTGTTTCCATAAAAATGTCATTCCAGACTGTGGAACAACATTTTAGAGGCATGCAGATGATGGGCCTTAACTACTTTAGCCACCTTTCATACTACTTGGCACATCTAAATACCAAAAGCCTACAAGATCTCCATGGAGACAAGAAGGTGGCGAACGCGCAATCCGAAAAAGCTGCATTGTGTAGCTTTAAAGTACGCTCAACAGATCTCTTTATCTTTGCCTAACACACAACCAATCAAAATCAAGCCGCGTGTAAAGCCAACCTCTTTATCCTATACTATAAATGGTCCTAATTGAAGAGGAGTGATTGAAAATTTGAAATGGAAGCGTTCCAGACCCTCTTCACATTGAAAGTTAATGGGTCCAATTTTCCTGGTCATTAATTTGTCTGAAAGAGTACTCAACAATACAGTATAGCCGACAACTCCTACAAAAACAGTGGATTCTCTCTTTATTAACATTTTTTGTTTTAGATTTTTGGAGAATTTGATTTTTGTGATTCTTGTGTATGTATTCCTATTAATTTCACAAACATCCTTACCATAAACTGTATTAAAAAGTGGACCAAGAGAGGCTAAAATAGTGAAATAAAAAGACCAGGATTATGTAGAGCTAAATAGAGTTAATATGAAAATTTTAAGACCAAATTGATGAGGCTCACAGCAGCAGTTACAGAGAGAAGGTTGACAATTTCTCAATATAAAGTCAACTGGAAACAGAATTGATGGAGCTGGACGCGCCCCCGTGAACACTTACTATTTGGTACATGGCGACTATAGCGGGTCAGCTATGTCCATTTATATATACAGTCTATGATTTTTACTCGTACTTCCCAGTACATCCAGTCTCTGTGAAGCATTTTACATGGCTGTCTAGTCATGGTAGTTGGTATGAAAGATCTTACATGCGTCTTACAGCAATTAGCCTGTCTGCCCATTAGAATCCAGTCATCCACATTGCCTGTCAGTGTATGGTTGAAGCCTGTCTCACCAGCCCTCTTTGTCTGTGAACATTTCATAGGCTCTTGTGTGTATACCCTACCCCCACACCAACAACACACACACACACATCCACTGTTCATTAAAGTGCCACTCCGGAGAGGGCCTAGAAATGGAGGGGTAATGAGAGATTGTGCAAATGAAAGGAATCACAGCAGAGAAGGGAGGTAGTAGTCCGCGAGAGAGATAGGGACCAAGGGCTTGTTAGCGACTACCATGCTACAAAGTCAGTTATCGCTCCAAAGGGGGGGACAGCACCTCCTTTTTGGACCAGCTGATTCATCCCCCCGTCCTCCTCCTGGTTTTCGAGGTGACGGGCGTAGCGAGGGTCAAGCTACAGCGCGCACTAGCTAACTTACCTCCCATTCGGACACACGTGTTTGGATTGTGTCTCTCCATCACACGCGCACACAAACACATACACTCACACATCCAGCTTGCTCACTGGGCTTTCGGCTGCAAGGCTCATTAGCTCCACTACAGCTGCCCCTGTTTTAGAGACACTCCTCAGCACGCCGGCTCTCTCCATCGCTCCATCTCTCCATCTCTTGCTCTTTCCATCTTTCTTTCGCACAATCACTCCGCAAACACACATAAATGCAGCAGAGGCGAGCACACACACGGGCATATTGTCCTTCAGGCTTTCTGCTTCTCCTGTAGGCTTTGAAAGGCGCTTTTAAAACTCCACGCGAGCATCTTTATGAAGTGTAAGGGTTGTCAATAACAGACCGATGTGATGGAAAGAGTTGGTTAAAATGTATTTAAAAGTAGGGTTTCAGAAGTTTAGCTTACAGAGTGTATATGAAAGTCAAATCAAATGACTGAGACAAAATGAGAGTTTGTGTTTTCAAGAAGTTTACAAATCATCAGATGTGATAAAAGACTTGGCCTAGATTTGAAAATGCTTTGACCTTGTACAAAATGGCCACCAAAATACTTTCTGTCAATTTCTAAGGCAAAACCAAAGAATGAACGCAATGTGGTATTTGATCCAATAGATTACTGCACTCTAAGTTATTGAACAAATCATTACTGTCATAGAATACAGTGTGCAAGCATCTAAACAAAAATGCTAAAAACAATATAAAATTCTAAGCTTTGGTTGGGGAGCCCTCATGTTCCACAGTATGACATTAGACAGATCTACTATATTTATAGCTCAAAAATACCCTTGAAAAACAGGCATTATGACTGCGAGCGGGGTTGCCTCTCCACAGATCTGGCCTGTAACTTGGTCTGGTTTGATCTCCAATGAAAGGTTTAATTCCATACTGTGAAAAATTCCAGACAAAGCAATAACATCTCCATGGAGGAAAGCTTTTGATAGACCCTCCACGAAAAGTTATACTTTCACAAATACTAAAAATGCACACTAGTTCTGTACTCCCTTCTTTTCATGCAGGATACAGAAAAACTCATTTTGTTAGACTTTTTTTCATAAAACATGCAGAAGACATACATCCACAAGAGTAAAACACAAGATACCCCAAAATATGATTATTGCATTAGTTGTGAGAAATCCTTTGTCAGGTTCTACATTGTGTTGTCAGGTGAGTTGCAGAATTACTATTAAATGTGTGTTTACAATGACTGTTATGCTCAAGAGCACGTCATGAGAGAAGCTCCTGCTAACAGTTTGTGAAATAATTACTGAATTATAGAGGTGTTATGAAAAAATAATATGTTGACAATTGTTTTGGTTTCATTTGCACAAAACATGTCAATCAATCAGGTAACTACCAGTACTTGTCTTATATCCTTTAGACTGATATCCAAGATTTATTTATTTTTTTTCAATATGTATGAATAAGAATCTACGCAACATACCTGACCTGTTCTCCTACTTTAGGTTTGAAGATGCAATAGGTCTACTCCAAGCTTCTGTTCCCTAAAGAAACATAAATAAATGAGGGAATCATAATGAAGCCAGTGGACTTGTGCTGAGAAAAACAATAGCACGTTTTTAAAGTCTAAATTCTCTGATCAATACCAGGTATGTGAGTGTGACAGTGAGCTAACCACTTTATTCGACCTGGCCCACTTTCACTTCTGATTGCTTCTGAACTGCACTTTCGTTGTGGTTGGCACGTTTATGTTAAAGGTCCTATATTATGGAAAAGAATGACTTTTTAAAAAAGTTTTAAGCCATGTTAGAATGTTGATACCTCATCAGAAACATAGCCGGAGTTGTGTTTTGTTTCATTCACATATGTTTGAGTAATCCTGCAATATTAGTCTACATCTCGTGAGGTGGTAGTTTTCAAGTTAACAGCTCCTTTTACCTTTAGTTCAGCAGAGATCGGTAATTCCAGGGCTGAAATTATGCAAATTATTCTAGTGACGTTGTATGGAGTTTAAAAAGACAGTGGAGTTTTTCCTGTGACACATGACATCACAAGGTGGAACAGTGTTTTCTGTTTGAGAACTCAGTCTAAATACGCAGGCTTTGTGAGTTAAATGTGTGTGATTAAAACAAAACACAACTCCAGATCTGTTTTGATGAGGAAACAGCATTATAACAGATCAGAAAATGTCGTAATATGAGGCCTTTAAAGAACTAGAGAAAAGGCTTTTAGCTAGAATATTTGAAATAAGTCGATTAATTTGTGCAAAATGTTCAATGTTCATGTGCACCAATAAGTCCACAGTGCTCTGGGTGACTTGAAAATGGCTTTGGAGTCTGTATTTAACATATTACACACTCATAAAGCACATCACATTTTCAACAAAGCCAAGTCAATGAATGGAAATTGTTAGAACAAAAATCTTCATTGTTTTAGAAGCCAAGTCTGAATCCGAAATTAGTAGGCCTGTATGTTATCCACCATAACAGTTACCATGCCTTATAAACCAAGCTTTATTTTTTCAGTCTATATGTGCTTTAGGCAAGGTCTGTTACAAAACATCAGAGACCCTCCACTTTTTTCTCCTCTTTTACTCAAAGTGCGAGCAATACCATTAAGCACACCGCAAACTTACACCGAGCTTTTTGCCTATGTGTGCCGGGGTCCCATGGGACACCCCCCCACACACACACACACACACTCTCCACCCCCCTTTCCAACAAACAGCCCTTATCTACCACGATCGAGTCTCTCTCCAAATCTGCTTCTGCTGCTGCTGCTACCGCTCTCCGCCATCAGCCACACAAAGTCATTAATTACTCTTTAGTATCAAGCTGTAATTAGAGACACCAATCAGAGCTAGCCCTCCCCCTCCTCCCCCTCCCTCTTCCCTTCCTCTTTTTTGCATTACCCAACCCGGCCTCCTATTAGCACTCCTTCATACTACTCTGTGCTAGACTAAGTAGGCTAACGTTGCCGATGAGCTCCCCCGTGTGCCGTGTGCAGGAGCAAGAGGAAATGTTAGGGTTGGAGGGGTGGAGGGGGGTGATATGGTGGCGAGCATTAATTTGACATTAATTGTGTCATCACTGCTTTAGGTCACCCCCCCTCGCTCGCCCGCTCACACCTCTCATTTGGTCTTGATGAGTGGATCTGTAGAAAGAGAGAGAGGGAGAAAGAGAGAACGAGAGAGAGAGAGAGAGAGAGAGGAGGGGGGGGGGAAGATCTGATTAGATGTGTCCTCCTGTCTGCCTGACGTCGCAGCAACAGGGAGGAGAGAAAAGGTGAGACGAGGACAACGAGAGAAAGAGGAGTGGAAGGGGGGAGAGAGGGAGGGAGGGGAGAGAGAGATAGAGAGAGAGAGCGGGGGCGCGGTTTCATTAGAAGCCACTGATTGGTTTAATAAAGGAGATTGATAGATAGAAGGATTTCCTCCTAGGTCATATTCTTTTAATCAGAAGGAAGTAGAACCCACAAGCCCCACCCCCCCTCCCCACTACGCCCCAGGGAATTTGGGGGTTTAGATTATGTAATATGTCATTGAGAATTTTGATATTAGCAGGAATGTGTAGTTTTGTTTCGTTTTAGAGTAACAAAACATGGCGTGTGTTTTGAGAGAGCCGTGTCAAAGGCCAGAGTGGTCCATGTTATTACTTTGGAGAGTTGATTTTGAGAGATCAGATTTTATGAGAGTATATTGCTTCAGACTAGTATTCTCAAGTGACTGTGAGCCTATCCTCATGCGCTCTTTGAGATCAGCAGAGTGGGAGATGGGAGCGTGCTGGGGACTAGTCAGAGGACACCTGTGGAGCTCTCAAGGTGAACTCCAATATTTCATTTTGAAAACATGATAGGTACAAATTTAAATTTTAAATCCAGGCTTGCACGCTGTACAATCCTCTTATTTTCCACATTTATTTTCAGCTTTGCGCTGTGTCTCATGTCTTTTAATAAGTTGTGTTTGACATTTTCTGTTTATATACATAGGTCTAGGTCAATATTTACAGCTAACCATTGCTTTTCATTGCAATGTGAAAAAGCCAGAGACTGAATTAGGTTTCACTGGTTTACATACTTCAATCATTGCTTAAATTCATTTAAACTGTTTCATGTTTGGTTTGAGATCCTCATTCTGTGGTTGGAAAATGATCATAGTTTACTTCAGTGTTTTTATTTATTTTATTTTATTCAGTTTTTTATTTTATTATATTATATTTTTCCCCATGTATTTGAGAAAAATTGCCTGCATCTGTTTATAAAGTGTTTTACTGGCCCAAAATCAGGAAGTGTGTGTCAACATGCTAGCTGTTGTCAGTTTTATCGTCACAGCAAAAATTTGCTCTGATCTCTGAGGGTTGTGAAACGCGCTCATAAACTCACCACGTACAATAATTATGATGTCCTGAATGCAGTAGAAAAGTGAGGAAGGTTTGGGAAGATGATTTTATGATTTTAGCTGAAAGAGTGAATTGTGCATTTGACTCAAACAGGAAGAGATATGGGTCACACAATACAGACATGCCAAAAAAAAAAGATAAAACATAATGGCAATAAATTTCACATGCATGATACCAGTTCTTTTCCACACAGAAGTAGTTCAAATTTCTAATGTGTTTTCAATGTATAGCATGACCTTTGTTCTGCTTTAAAATACCAAAAATAGTTCAATATTGTAAAATTGAGTCAATTTAACTCAATTAGGTTTTTACTCTTCACAAACAACTGTTTGTACTGAAGCTCCAAGCTGCACAAAAGTATAAAAGAAGTTATTTGTATTAACAATCTATAATTATATTGAAAAAACAGCGGCTTTCGGTAAAATAACAGCTTATTACCTTTAATTTGCACTTTTTATACGAAATAATGGACTATAATCATGGGTATTCTGCTAGGCGGGCTAATGTAGCAAAACACCATTGTGGAAGCTACAAAAGTCTATCAGTGGCCAGAAGCTATATATGAAAATGTAACTGAATAAAATGTTTGAAGAAAAAAAAAAACATTTTTGTGTTATGAATTATGAACTAGCATTGCACCACCATTTTAGCTGTAAGGTGCTTTTATATGGACATTCCTCTTTGCAGCGACGTAAACAGACCTTAAGAGCATCCACCGCAAACATTAATAACTTTGTGTCTACTGTTGAAGTCTGTATTAAAACAACTGTCAATCAAATTCCATGGGCTTTATGAAATTATAATTATTAAAGCACTGATTGATCTGATTTATTTATTTATTTATTTTTTATACTAGTATAACACTGCGTATCTGTAAACCATCTATGCAATTAAAAATATCCAATGATAAAACGTGGTCTTGATGTCGATAATTCCAGTCCAATTATCTTGATACTGGTCCAATAATGAGGCTGCATATGGCGTCCGATAAGGCTGCTGTTTATCTCTAATTGTGTTCATTTACTAGATTATTCCCGATCCTTATCCCAGATTTGTGATTTACAGAGGCAGTCAAAGATTTAGACCCCGCAGACCAAGGTGTTTTGGGCTGTAATAAATCACCCCTAGCGACAAAGAAGAAGGGTATGAAATAAAAAGGAGGCTACACAACAGAACGCATTGTGAGTTGCTTTAAGGTGAAGTGTGTTGCCAGGAGAAACTGCATTGAATCCAGCAGGACAAGGCAAAATGGAGTTCCCAAAACAGCTGAGCAAGAGGACAACAGGTGGGGCGATCTCTGTGGGACTGGAGGTTTAGGTGATAGTAGTTTAGGGGTTTCAAAATGTACAAAATATGCTTACATGAAAGATTTCCTTTGGCTCATTTAGGACCCATCTCATTACAAATGTTAGCCGGGTCAGCCTGCTCCACATTTTCCCATGAGCGTGATTGACAGGTAGTTTGGTCAATCAGGGACACGCATGGCCAGTCTATATCAAAAGACATATGGCTGCTTGTGTGAGGAAAAAATAAAGGATAAAAATACATCACTGGGGGCTGAACAATATTGCAGAGTTTTGCTGAATCAATGAGCAAATGTACTTATTTATTCGTAAATAATAGGTGACCACTGAGCTCCTTCATTTTGTATGTGTAACTGAAATAAATACATCTGATTGCATGAGCATGTTTGGTTGGAGACACTATGGAGAGTGAGGAGACTAGACTGATATCAATCTGCATTAAAAACACAGAGATAACATTCTGGATTTCCTAGCAATACAAATGTAAATATGTGTCTGTAATTTGATTTTATGGCACTACTGAAATGCGCATATTTGCATATGTGTTATAGATAGATTACATCCAAACTACATTATTTGGAAAATTCACTTTAGATTAAGAAATTAGGAAATATTAGAGAACGAAGCACAGAGCAGTGGGCAGATGGTGAAAACAGGGGTAGGTCGGAGCAATGACGTCTTGAATACAGGAGAATAAAGATTGCTCAAACATGCATGAATCACTCTAAACAGAACTTGGAGAGGGTAAATGAGAAGGGAAAATAATACAACACATAACATGGTTAAAAGATCTTAAAAGTAAAAGTTTGCATAATAGGTTTCCTTTAAGTGTATTTGTTGCATTATGTGTTGTTTGTATCTTGAAGAAGTAGTAAAGGGCTGGGAGTGAAAAATACTTTTTTGAATTATTTCTTATGTAGGCTGTTTGTGTGTGTAAGTATAACATGCATTTAATGGTTATTTGTGGAACTACTTACTCAGAATTTATTCATTCAAACGGATTATGAAGATAAGTGTTTACTTATCTCCAGTTGTATTTTTTCTCATGTAGGCTATGTGTTTACTTGTCTCCACACGCCACCAAATGATTTACCTATAACCAACTGTCTTGTGCAATAAAGTAGTATAGTACTGTACTTAAGTAAAAATGGTATCTGTACATAAGTACATTTTAAACTGGGTACTTTTTACTTTTACGTTATATGAGAGCAGACAGCTGTAATTTCTACTACATAAAACTTTTGAACAGGACTAAAAAATAAAAGTTTTTAAAAATTATTATTGTCTGAGACCTGTTGAAAAGACTGAGAGGTTTGTTTATAACACGTTCATAGTCTGAACAAACAAAAATATACAAAAAAACAATGTATTCAATTGTGTCAAATCTTTATCAAAATCACTACATTTGAAATTTATATTAGTTATACTATTTACTCAGGTATTTTGATACTTGAGTGGAGTATTTTCATGTGATACTTTTACTTTGACTTTTTTTGCTCTGGTATCTGTACTTTTACTTAAGCAAGAAAATCAAGTTCTTCTTCCACCACTGTACTTCTGTCTTCTCTCTCTCATTATTTGCAGATGTATCATTCCTATGAAGAGTATGGTTTTGGAGATGATGCAGTATGTGGGATTGGAAGTGCTGAATCCTCATAAGCTCTCAAGGACACGTGCACCCCGAGGCCTCGCCTGGGTGGCTCTTAGAGCTTCACTGTGTCCCCAGTCGGCCTTTGGGTCCAAGGGCAACCTCTCTTCTCCTCTGAATGTCTCCCATGCAGAGTACAGGAGACGCTGGAGTGGGTGAAGAATGACTTTCTCTGTCTCTTTTCTCTTTCCCCTCTCTCTTTTCTTCTCTCTCTCTCTCTCTCTCTCTGCCTCTCTTTACTTTCTCCACTCTCTTTTCTTCTCCTCATCTCTCTCTCTCTCTCTCCCTCTTGCTGCCTTTCTTTTCTTTCTCCTCTCTCTTTTCTTCTTTTCTGTTTTTTTCTGACTTTTTCTTTCTTCTTGTTCTTCTCTTCTCTTGCCTTTCTCTCTCTTTATTACTTCTGCCTTCTCTTCTCTTTCCTCACTTTTGCTTCGCCATCTCTGTCTCCCTCTTCTCTTCTCTCTTTCTTTTCCCTCTCTCTGTCTCTCTCTCCCTCTTTCGTCATACTTCCCTCTCTCCGTCTCTCTCGCGCTTTCTGTCTTTTTTTTTCTGTGGCTTTCTTCTCTCTCGTCTCTTCACTCTCTCTTTCCACCACTGATCTCTTCTCTTGCGCTTTTCTCTTACTTCTCCCTTTCTCTTCCCTCCTCACATCCCTCCTCTCTACTGTTACTTTTCTTTTCTCTTCTTTTCCATCCTCTCTTTCATACCCTCTTCACGTATCTCTCTCCTTCCCCTTTCTTCTTCACCTCCTTCCCTTTCTCAAACCCTCTCCTGCTCTCTACTCTCCTCCCACCCTTTATTCCCCCTCTCTCTCCCCCACTCCTTTCTCTCTCTTCTCTCTCTCCCTCCCTCCTCTCTCTCTTTCGCTTCTTACTCTCTTCTCCCTATCACTCTTTCTCTTGCTCTTTTGTCTTGCTCTCCCCTCTCGTTCCTCTCTCTTTTATCTCACTATCTCCGCCCTAGCAATCTCTCTCTTCTCTCTCTTTTACTCCTGCCTCCCACACTCAATCTCTCCCATCTCTCTCTCTCTTCTCTCTCCCTGCCCTCTCTTTCTCTCTCTCTCTCCCATCTCTTTCTTCTCCCTCCTCTCTTTCCGTCTCTTCTTTCTTTCTCTCCCTGTCTGATAATGAGGACCAGAGGAGCAGAGCGTCCCCCAGGCGCTGCACCTGGCCTGGACTGCAGCCTGTAGACTGTAGCCCCACTTGTAGCCGTCTGTTGGGAGGGAGAGACACTTGGACCAGAGCCAGACTGTGCCTCTGCCCATCTCTGCTGGGGCTAATTGTTCCAATGTAACTCACCCTCAAAGAATTTATGTCATGTTGTTCTGCATATTGATTGGAGTCAATTCTAGTCGTGAGGGTCCGTAGGTGAAGGGAGGCTTTGTGCTGGTACCAAATCTGAATAATTGTAGACGGTTGCCAGTACCAAATCTTCATGCACAAAACTGAACTAGGAGGCAGAAGTTTGATTGATTGTGTAAAAATTGTGAGAATTTGAACATTGGTTGAAGTATTTAATAATTTATACATTTTTAAGGCATAAATAAATAAAAAAAATTCTAAGGCAGGCAAGGCAAACTTATCTGCAGAACACAATCTGTTCACAAAAGCAAAGTATTCAAAGTGCTTTACAGAAAAAGAGAGATGAGAGAGTAAGTTAAAAAGTTTAGTTTTTTTTTTAACAATAAACACATAATGAAAAACATGCTTTTATTTCAGTCTATTGTTGGCAGAAAAAGTTACACATTGGGGCTTTAAGATAAAAGAGTATAGTATGTTCAGTTTTCATATACTGAAGTCATAAACAGAATTTTAGCAGCAAACTAACACTTAAGCTTGTCTTTTATAATTTATATCATGTTACTACCACTGCCAAAAGAGACGTGATGATGTGTTTTTATTCATATATTCATTTTGAGTAGCACTAGTGAACATTTACATATAATGTATTGTTTTGTTATGTATATTTAACATCATGAAAATGTTCACAGGATGGATTTCTTTTAAGAAACTTGCTGTTCTATGGTGGAGCTTTCTGTAATTTTGAGAGATATCCCAAAACATACACTCCAGTAACTTTTGGTTCCAGTTGCATTTGATAGTTGAGTCCAAAACCAGCACCGTGATATGTGCAATACTTGTAGTAGGTCGATCTAAATCAACTCATCGGCCTAAACAAGTGTAGCACAAACATGTTTTTCTCTACTTGTGTTCTTTCTTTAGTGGGAGATATAGCCTGGCTTCTCTCACTCCCACCACACCTATATCTGCTGCCTCCTCCCTTCTGCTCTTCACTTCTTTCCCCACAGAGCGCCTTTGCCAAGTGGAGTCAATTAAAACTGTACATCTAAGTGAGAAATGTCTGCTCACTATATACATGCCTCCAGAACTGCACCCACCGCGCTGCTTCTGCTCCTCTTTGTGTAAAAGTGTGAATTTGTGTTATTTTGAAATTGTGTGAATATGTGCGCTGCGCCTCTATATGGATGTGTGCGTGTGCAGCGGGAGGCGGGGGTCCCCTGGGGTCTGGCAGCATGGCGCAGTAATGTTGCACACTCGTCCTGTGAAAACGCCTCCGATGGGACCAGGACAGCTGTGGCCAAACCTATACGCCGTACAACAGGCCATAACAAGAGCTGGAACACACATGGACTGTAGGCAAGCTCTGACAAAAACTTGGTGTAAAATGAAGAAACAAGAAATTATTTTATGAGCAAAGCTCTTACATTACTATTTAGGTTGAGTGTAAATAAATACACGATTTGGCAGCAAAGGCTTTGAGAATAGAGAGGTCTGTTTGTGTGTTCATGGCAACAGGTCAGTAATATGACAGCATTGTAATTGTATTTTTATGCTGCCAACCAAAACTACATAGATACTGTAGAAGTTAATGAGAAAAGCATTTCTTTCAAATGGCGTTTTAATTAAAACTGTATGTCTTTGATGTGCATTGTGTTTGCTGTGCTTTCTCTGCAGTTAAAATCATGGTGTTGATCAGTTGCCTGACTCTCCACACTTTTTTTTTTTTTTTTTCCCCACTGGACATCCATCCTTTTGAAATAAAATGGCATTTCCAACCTCATCTCTAACCTTATCTTAACAGAGTTTAGTGCTTTGCTAATTGATTTTGCAGAAATCTGTTGTGTTTTTCAGTCTCTTGTAATCTTTTCATTCTTTCTTTTTTCCTTGTAAGCAGCCATGTTTGTTGTGTGTGTCCATGATTGGCTAATCCAACTGTCAAATACGCCTATGTGATCTTGCACAGATTCACCAGTGACCAGAGTCACTTCTTCGTAAAGTGTGTATTCTGGATACCAGGCAAGTTGATCAGTTGAGCCCCCAAACAAAATATACAGTTAAGTTAACTGCATTAGGTAATGTTATTTTTTCATTCATTTCAA
Source organism: Boleophthalmus pectinirostris (assembly GCF_026225935.1). Taxonomy (NCBI): domain Eukaryota; kingdom Metazoa; phylum Chordata; class Actinopteri; order Gobiiformes; family Gobiidae; genus Boleophthalmus; species Boleophthalmus pectinirostris. Next base: position 14,552,415 of record NW_026571447.1, on the reverse strand, counting down.
AATGCACTCTGATTTAATAAAAGATTTATGTCTGTAATATGTAAAAATTTGGTATCTGTCGAATATGGAAATATTATCTGATATTTACACTGTGTCTTTCTCTGTTTGTCCTCAGTGCATCAGATGTGTCTTTTTAAACAGACAAGTGAGTTCAAATGGAAACAGAAGATCAGTGAAGCTAAAGAGGTGATTGTATGTTCAAACAATAAACATAAAAATAACAAAAATACACCCCAGAGAAAACATTTTATAACTATATTTGCAAGAGAATGTTAATTTGTGATCCCAACTCCAATTTGTGTACCTTACTCATGTACAATTTACGCATTGGGGTGACAGTAGCTCGGTTTAGCAGAGCCCACTGAGCTGAAGGTTGGCGGTGTGATTTCAGCTCCCACAGATGAATGTTGTTGTTGTGTCCTTGAACAAAACACTGAACCCATCCTGCCCCAGTGTCTGTGTACACTGGTGTATGAATGTGTGTGAATGAATGAGTGGTTCCTTGATGTAAAGTGCTTTGAGTGCCTTGAAGATGGAAAAGCTCTTTATAAAAATGTGACAATTTACCATTTACTTGACTACCTGACTACAGTTTGCACACAAAAACACTAATATCGGATTATAGCTTTGGCTGAAAAAAAATCTGACCAGCCCTATTGATGTTATATAGGCTATTATCATGAATAAAGTATGGTATAAGAAAAATTGAAAACCATTGCATTCTTTGCTTTTCTTCCATATATCGTCCCAAGGTTTCTGACACTGGGTTTGTATATGCAGCATACACAGCTATTACTCCAATGCTGCCAACTGTCTGGCTGTCTGTGCACTCCATGTTTTGTCCATGTCTGTCAGCAGCCCTCACACACACACACACACACACATACACACACATGCACATACACACACTCACCCATCTCTCCCTCCTCCTCTACCCCTCCTCCCTCCTCCTCCCCTCCCTTCGCCGTTCGCGCCACAATTGATGCCTCTCGACATAGGTGAAAGTACATTTTTCCATCTTGCCATTTTTCATGCGGCTCATTCCCCTTCCCTCCCACGTAGACGCCGTGCGCTGGTCAGACATGGCTCCCGAGAGAAGCCTGTCCGCATGTGTGAATTAAATGCGTATTAAAAATGAACGAGTGTGGCAGAGAGGAAGTCAATTAACAGCCAGTGCACCTCCATTCATCTTTGGAGTGAGGGAAAAGCTACCTGGTGCGAACTTCAAAATGTAATACGACGGGGTTTTGAGAAAGCACAGGTATGGACTTAAGGGTGGCAATATTGACAGAAAATCTCTCCAAAAATCAATAATCAGATGATATTTTTGACATCCATCTGAACTGTGCCTGTTAAAGTCTTGGTTGAGGTATTACAGAAAATGTGAATGGTCTATATATTAGAAAAGCACAAGTGCAAGAATATTGCTATTGAGATTTATATTTGAGATGTAGTTTAGTGCATTGTATTTCAAATATTTTTTTACCCAAAAATGTGTTACAGATTTTGGTTTGATTGTCAAAAATAGGCAACCAGACAGGCCTCATACATACTACTACTACTACTATTACTACTACTCTTACTACTACTACCACTACTACTACTACTCTTACTACTACTACTACTACTACTACTATTACTACTACTACTAATAATAATAATAATTATAATTATAATAATAATGGTTTTGCGTTTATTTGACTTCACTACTTTAATGTTTAAACACTGGTAAGCTTAAATTGAACATTTATTTATTTATATCATTTGAATCTGAATGTTATTACAAACAAGAGTGTTTGAAATGTATAGTCTAGTGATTATCTTATCAGTGAAATATGGTGGATAATAACAGGGTAGCTTACACATACCCTTGAAGAAAATATACAGGCAGTCACTGTATAGCCCAAGCCTGAAAGTCTTATTATAACAAAATCAATTTAGCTCATTCTGTATAGACTTAATATTACATTGTGTGCTCATATAGATACATGGTTGTGTGTGTATTTCTTCTCCAGTGTGTCCAAACAAAAGTATGAACAGTACATCAGTACAGTACAACAGTACAGTACTGAATGAATTTGTTTTATTTATTATTAATTCTTGCACTTTGACAGAGCAGCTCTGAATTTCATTATACTGTATAATCACAATAAAGGCTTTCTATTCTATTCTATTCTACATTGTATTGGGTTTATATGGTAGACATGGTAGATTTTGAAAAGTGAGTATGCTACATAGCTCTTTACAGTATCCAATATATTATTTGTAAGCATTTGGATAAATTATTGTTTAGAACTACAGTGGAAATGATCTAGTCCATTTTTCAACCTGGTTTAGCGTTAGGTTAGACCTGGAATAGTATTGTTGCTATTGTATTTCGATCTGGTGGTATTCGGAAAGCAAAATATTTTCTTTAGTAGTACTTGGTGTGAAAAGTCAGATGTTCGTATTTGCCTTTAAACTGGGATTGCCATGTGAGCTCAATTATATGGTATGAGATTTAAATTAAAAAATCATAAATAATAGTTATGAGTAGCTCTGAAGAAAGTTGCAGAGACAAGTTTTAATCTTTTCATTTGATTTATTTAACAGTCACCAGATGATGATACATTCTCTTAAAAAAGAAATAGACAACAAAACTGATATTCTTTTCAGCTTTTAAAAACTATATTACAATATTCTTAATATATAGCTTTTTTACAAAATAAACGTCAGTAAGAGGGTAAAGGGCGAGTGACATTTTTATAAAATGAACAGAGAGAAAATGAAATATGATGCAAACAACACCAACATTAAAGAGAGACCGATCTCTGTCATAAATAAATATAGCAAAATTAGACATCATAAACTGTATATAGAATTCTTTTGAATGGCAGGGCTGTGCTAGCATAGGTCATATTGTCACTGCTTTGAGAGGTCCAATTTCCCATAGAAAAATTAACTGGAACCAGTGCAGCTAAAGGCCCTGAAATGAAGGTATTTACCCCAATAAAAGGTCTGATAGTCTGTGCCGTGCTTGACCTTTGGCTATCCCCACGCCCCCCTCCCATTCACAACTACCCTCTCCCCCATTCTGCACTTGGTATGGTCCAACATGTCTCCTTGAGGGGACAGTAGAATAGGGGTGTCCTCTTTTTATTTCTTCTCCCAAGGCCAGAGTGCTCAGATGAGATCAACCAACCACCCCCACCCATTTCACAAACAGGACACAATTGAACAGAACACAAGTGGGAGGGGGAAGGGATAGGTTGGGGGGGGGCATGGTATTGGGACGCAGGAAGGTCATACCGCGCGGTCGACGTCTTTCACCGAACACCGCCGCCCTTTACAACTGTAGGTATTTCAGCGTGGTCCTATTTAGTCCTTGAGATTTCAACAACACAACAATCGCTACGAGACAACAGAATAGAGACATATAAAGTGGGTGTGGCAACTTGTGTATGGGGAGGTGGGGCTCTCAAAACCCTGAAGACCATTTAGGAGCCACTTATATGACAACACCATAATGAAAATAGAGTTCATAAGTTTGAACACTGTATATCACTTAAACTGTAAAAACAAGTAATTTCTCTATGCTTCAACTTCGTTATTTTAGACTGTGTGCAAAACATAATTTTATGGTAATAACAGAGGTGCCTGGATCTACTGAGAAATAATTAGGCTGGAATTACAAAATATTTTAAAATAAAATACCTTCTACAAAGTCTATAATTTTAGACAGGTGGTTTTCAATCTTTCCACACCATATATGAACCATCTATGATGACATTTAATTCTCCACTATATCTAAACAATATATATATCAGGATTAAATTATGACTAAACAAGACCTAAAATGAGAGTAAATAAGGTCTAAAATCTGAAACAAAAAACATGGATAATGTAGTTATATCATGAATAAATCTGACTCAAAATAAAACAAATGCTCAAACTGCAGAGACTGGAGGCTACCATACATAACACAATTTGATAATCATCTAGGTCAGCTAAATAAATCAAAACTAGTTGAACTATTAAAATCAAGATTCATATTCTAAAATTAAACCATTTTAACTTTTATTGATTATCCATTAGCACTCTAGTGGCTTACACTTCTAGAAGCTGACATGTATTGTGTTATAAAATCCTAATCCTAACAGCCAATCACAAGCAGAAATGAAGGAGTTTTCAGAAAAAAATCTCTTCAATTTTCAAACAACTATCATCATGTAAGTGGCTCCTCAGATTTGATTGTTTCCTCTTTTTTGCATCTTTGATTAATCCCCAAACTTGTCCACTTAAACATAAGAACACAAAATACAGATATTGAAAGCAATGGATTTCGATGCCATACTATCTATTTTCTGACACAACAGCACGGGAAAGACTGGCAGCACTTTTCTATCTTCAATGTTTTATTCTGTACCCTTTGCTATCAGCAAGTGGACAGTGACATTGGCCTCCTCGGAGCGCGGTGGCAGGCGGCGGGGTGACTTGGCGTTAATCACAGTTTTGTCTCACTTTCTTGGCACATTCAGTGAGAGAGGCGAGCACCAGCACGGACAGCCAGGGGTGAGAGATGAGAGGACAATGCGTTAGATTCTCAATAATGACGCATCGCTGCAGCATCACTTTGCAGATTAAAAGCAAGATGCTGAATTTCAATCAAGCCACATTAATGGCTCAGTGTGAAGAATGGTTACTTTGTCTTCGATGGCAGGAGAGAGAGAGGACAGAGGGGGGAAAGGATGAGAAAAAGCTAGTGCAAAAAGCCCAGGTGAAACAAGAGGATATGACATTTTAATTTGCCAAATTGCATGCTCGCCAGTAATGATAGACTTTATTTAATGATATGGTGGCAACATTCTATTATGGAGGGCAAGAGAACTTTAACAAAATACCAGATTTTAGAGAAAAGTCAAGGTTCTAAAGACTGAGGATCATAAAAACATCCAAGTAAGATTTTAATAAGTGGGAATGCCATTTTGAACAAGAAAGTTAATTCTATATCAGATAGTTTATATCCGTATTTTTAAAACAAGACAAAAACATATCACCTAGTTGCCAGTGGTTGCATATAAGGAAAAAAATCCCATTTTAATTTGATGCCAAGTTGTGACACTTTATCAACGGAGCTTGTGATTTCCTCATTTGTTCCTGTCAAAGACTGCAGCCACCATACAAAACATGCCAAAGTCTGCCTGAGTGCTCAGAGGAAGCAAAGCACTAGGAGATGTGACCCACTTGCAGTAAAGTGCATTGAGAATTTAGTTCTCACAGTAGATGAGAAACAAAGTTGGGCAAGCACAGCTGAGAGATTGTCATCACAGTATAGCTGATCTAAGGAAAAACTTAATGTGACATGAACTAGATCTCTCAATGGGGGGAAGGAGGTAACAGAGGAGGGGCAACCAAAGAAGTGTCAGGATATCAGGGAGAAGGGTATTGGTCCTCTAGTCAAGAATGTCAGTGTTAAGCACAGTGCGATATGGGTAACAAACATGGTTACAATGTAGTATCCTCCCCTTTAACCAGGCACCCAGCTCTGGTTACTGTGAGCTTGTTGTGGTCCACTCAGTCCGCTCATGCCCATTCCCATAGTCACACCCATCCCCATGCCCATTCCAATGCCCACGCCCTGGGCCAGAGAGCAGTCAAAGTTAAAGTCCATCTCCTCCCCAGAGTCCATGATGTCATGGAGAAGAATGGACTCCACATCACAGTCTAGGCTTCCATGGAACATGTCAATATCCAGGTCTGCTGGTAGTCTCTCATGTGGGAGGTGTTGGTCATAGTTATGGTAGCTGCCGTTTCCACTGCCCCCCATGCCCTGGCCGTGATGGTACTGTCCATTAGAAATGCCTTGGTGTTGAGGGTCCGGATAATGGCTGTGACGTGGATGAGGGGCAGCAGCCACATGGCAGGAGTCCTGGGGCATACCGAGCATGCCAGCAGGGTTAGGGGGGAGCGTGGTGGTGGCTGGGAGGTGTGCGTGTGATGGGGGGCTGTACAAGTATGGGGCTTTGTGGTTGTAGGTGTGCAGCTGATTGTTGTTGCCTCTGGGGGTCAGAGCTTGTGCCCGAGGCGGCGTGTGGCTCTGGCTCAGACCATGACCATTGTGGGCCAGGCTGTGAGGTGAGCTGTGGTTGTGGTTGGGTGTATGGCTGTGAGTTCTGCTATGGCTATGAGGTCCGTTGTGGTTGTGAGCGTGGCCATTGAGGTGACCACTGTGGTGATTGTGATGGTTGGAGCCTATGCCGTTACTGGTTTGGCTCATCATGGAGTGGCTCTCTCTCTCCTGTCCTAACATCATGTCCTTGGAGCAGTACTGCCCGTTTGACGTTAGCAGGCTTTGAAGAGCATTTGTGCTGGAGTACGCCCGCATCGTTCCAGAAAAGCTAGCGGGCTTGTTCTCCTGAATGGTCTGCATGGGTGAATGGTGCCGCAACATGCCCATGCCAGTGCCTCCATAAACACCAGCACTGTAAGAGCCCTTCACTGCAGAGCTGTAGTGATAGACAGGGCTTTGGTGCTTGTGTCGCCCAACAGAAGAGTGGTGCTGCTGCGAATGGTGGTGATGGTAATCGTCTATTAACTGCTCGTCCAGGCTGATGGCACCCGTTAGACTGGCAAGCTGTGGCAACTGCTCCAAGGATGGACAGTGATTTCCAGCACCCATTGATGGAGAGCGGGCACTGGTGGGTGAGGGGTAAAGGTGCGGGGAAGTGGAACAAGACAGCACCCCCTCCTCTGGTTCTCCTGCCTCTCCTTCTGCAAGAATAGGTGACAAGCGTCCACTTAATGTAGACGCTGAAGAACTGGCTCTGGAGTGGAGGTCTGTCCACGCATCAAATTCCCCGTCTGTAGAAGTGACCCCTGAACCCTGAAGAACTTTCCGAGGAGGACTGCCATGGTCAGGTGATCCTTGGAGTCCCACCACAGCTGCTCCAGCCCCAATACCAGGGCGACCCACTCTTTTGCCCCTGATTCGGCCTTTGCTCTTCAGATATTTGGTGCTGTTGTCCATGGAGACAGCCCGGCGACGTGGAGCTTTGCCCATTTTTCCTCCATCTGGATTCAGCATCCACCATGAGCTCTTGCCCGTACCTTCATTCTGGACTCGGATGAACCGAGTGTGGAGAGACAGGTTGTGCCGGATAGAGTTCTGCAAAGAAAGAGAGAAAAAAGGATCAAATGGGTTGAATTTCACATTTGAAGTCATTTCTTTTATTCCTATCATTATTTATTTTGGATTATTGGATCAGGCACAAACTGGTGTAAAGTTATGTTGCCCAGGATGTGAATTATGTAGTGAAAAAAAGTTTGTAATTGAAACCAGTCATAAATTGTGTGATAATGTTTGGATCTTTAGGCCTTGACTCGTATGATCCTAGGTGGTCCCTCATTAGTTTGACATAACACCTCTATATTTCACTGTGCTTGGGGCTTGTGGGATGCCAATGCTATGTGGTATTTTCACAGAAGGAGATAGAGCAGGCAAACTTAAAAGTGTGTCCTTGATGTCAAATTATTACATCTGACATACTATCTTTGACTAAATCACAGATGTGCCCGATCACTGTGGCAGCTCATTGTCTTTACTCAATAGATAAAATACTCAGCCAGGTATATCTCTGTACTTTATTCAATCAGTGTCAATCGGTGTCATAGCTTTAGAAATCTGAGCCTGCACTGAAAAACACAAACACATTTTGAAAGACAGCTACAGCTGGCACCGAGCAAGACCCTGTCAACCTCAGCCAACCTGGAACGACCTGGAAGTCAGTCTTGAGGCGCGCTCCGTATGTACGTCAATCCACCCACTTTCATTTCCATCAATCCATCTGTCCTCCTCTACTCCTGCCTTCAGCCTGCCTGGTGTAAGCTGCTGCGGTGGGGCGTACTGTACGTTTGATGTGGGTGCCAGTCTGGCTTAGTGCCAGCGTTGTCTCCTCCACTGTTGTATCTGAGCTAGGACGGGGGCTGCACTGAGAATGAGCCAGGAGGATGGAAGACTAATGGATGTATCCCACCCTCTGACATCTACCTTCTCTTCCAATCTCCCTGTCCCTCCTGTTCTGTCTTTATCACAACCTCGGCTATTTTGTCACACTGGGCTAAGTACATTATTTTGCATGATTTTCAATTTCTGCACTTTTTTGCCTGCCCCGAAGCTGTCATTTTCCACTTTTACATTCATCTCTCTGCCTTGTGTTATTCATCACCAAATACTTTACATTATCCTCAACACTGTCATATGCACACTTTCAGTATTGTGTATTTTTCATATTTCATTTACATGTCGAGAGCGTTCCTGAATGCCAGGTTCTTGATGTGCTACTGAGTATGTGGTTGCAATTTCCTTCTTTATAATGGCCGAGGCATTTTGACATTGAATCTGGAGAAAAATATCAAATCAAAAGCGACCCCTGTGGTTTAGGAATATCCTACTACAATAGGTAGTAACTGACTGAATGTACTCATACTTCTGCCATCTCTATTATGTAGAGGATTATTTGTATTCCCACTGAATTGCGTGGCAGGGAAACAAATAAATCAAATTGCGGTACATAAATGGGAGGCGAACTGAATTCAGGTGATCTGTGAATGCTTCCTTGGGTTATCTCGTTGTGACACCTTCAACACTGGGTAACCATGGCGACCGTGTAAACGTGCAACAGCAGAACTATATCATATTGTGGTGAGAGTCAAGAGAGAGTGGAGAGGGGGGATGGGGAAAGGATGCAAGAGGAGGCGGTTGTTTGATGCTGCTGCTCCAACACTAAACAGCCTTTCATGTCGGCAGTGCGGGTCCGCAGGGGATGCCCGCTCCTGCTTCTGACGGCTCCTGTACGTGCTGCGCCAACTCTCTGTCTCACCCAGGGCCCAATCACACACCTATCAGACCACTCCCAATCATTCTCATCAATTTAAGCATATCCCTCTTCATGAAATATATTTAATTCTGTATTTCAGTCCATATGGGACATCTTTCCAAGAGCCAAACCACTTTATGTTGCAATTTAGTGTGACCTGTTAGATTCAAATCTCAGTTGATCCTGTGGTATGAGGGGAGCAGTCCCACTGAACTTGACGGGATTTGCCCTCATCCCAAACCCTCTTTATCTGATGAATCCACCTGCTACAGAGATTTGTGAGATTTCGGACAGTGGCCAGCTATCATCATCATGCGAGCCGGTGGTTTCCTGTCCTGTAGTTTCCACCACATTAGTTTCCCTTTGTTTCCTTCCTGTCAGCGTGTGCCATGCAGTAGCTAAGAATAGCTCTAGATGCAGGTGCTTCTATTGTGGGTGTGGCTGTGTGCACCTCCTGTTGCCTGAGTCTGAGTCAGGGGCAATTTGGCCATCCTATGGCCCTCACGCCCCCAAAACAGGCAGTCACTGCTAATCCTTCTCCATCCCCGAGTAATCCCAGACAATCCTTGGCTAATCCCAAGTTGATTCAGGGGCACTCCCAGCTGGGTGTCTCATACAGAGCCATGCCAGGTCACCATGGACACAGCAGGCAGCCAGAACAAGCTATGATCCAATAGTAATACAGCGAAAGAGAATGTGAGAAGCAGGGAATATGGCTACTGTGAAGTCTTAATAGGATCGTGTTAAACCATTTTGTGAGTGTGTATTTGAGTAACACAGTGCAGTTGTTGCGACTGAGCTGATGTGAGTGTGTTTTTCATACTTCAGAAACATCTACTACCTGTCTGTCCTTGAGGGTTGGCTTTGCCAGATATTTTGCCCCTACGGCTTGAACAGAATAAAATTGAAAACTTTATTATGTATTAAATATTCATACAACGGAAATTCTCATACAGCCCACCAGCTTGCCACAGCAGATGAATGAAGCCTATAGAAACATACATTGATGGAGGAACACACATCACGCCTAGGTCCATGGAGCTACTTCCTATTCAAATCATACCCCTTTAATACAAAGGGCCACATAGAGAGGCCTCTAAATAATGAATGAGCCGGAGGGTGCACCTCTGCAGAGATGCCCTGCCCGCTCCCATAATAGTGGGAAGCCCAGACAGAGTCGTAAGTAGTGGTGTGAGTTCTTTGTTTTGCTGTCAGTAGTGCTATCAACAGGCACCACTAAATCACACTGATGGGACTGATTCAGCCATAATGCAAAAGAGAATGTTTATGGCACAATCAAAGCTAATTAAGGCCAACAAAGTTTTCTCTGTGGAAGCACAGACAATCAGCCCGGGGTCAATTCTTGTTAAGGGCTCAAAATCATGATTGCTGATTTAGACAAAGAATGGTCCACTATATTATAAGCCTTTATATCCCAATATTAAATGTGTAGGCTATTTTCACAATTACACACAGCACACCGGTCAAAAATCTTTATGAACTGAATATAGGTGCTGCAAGTGTGGCTTCCAAACCCTTCTACACTGGCCTGATGCCCAGCGCACCTCTTACGACAAGAGAAGACATTGAGGGGAAATGTATTGTTCTTTACATGAGGCATGGTCCACTGACTGGAATGGTGACAGCTGTGCTTAAAAAGAGTACAAGAACTTGGGACCAACGATTGGGAGATGGGAACGTCAAAATACAGCAAGGGGCCCCTAGGAGGCACACAAAGTGATGCCCTCAAAATGCCCCCCATTCTTCCCACACCCCTCATGGAGCCCCCCACCCACAACCCTCTAAAGTGTTTTCCCTTTTTACTCTCACCCACACACAGGCTCACCAACAGAGGGGTAAGGAAACAGGTCAAATGCTTTAAAGGACCTATCTTGTGGCCAATGTGCACTCATTCAAACAGAACTAAGAGAGGAACTATGGCCTGTGAGTGGGGTCTGGGAACGGGCAAAAAGAAACCACTCACCCGATTGACACAACCTCAAGGGTGAAGCTGTGTGGTGTGCCTGCCCATCGAAGAACACAGCAGCTGTTCTTGTAGTGGCACCGGGTAAAGCCGTTTGCCACACTCGACTGGTATTACCCAACCATTTCAAGCAGAATGGATCCATTATGTATCGTCAAAGGGTATACCTCTATGGTGCACATTCATTTGATAAGCCCAAATCAAGGGGGAGCAACAGACGCGCTAACTGCATTTATTGTGATGCCGTATTTGCCTGTGCAGAAGGCAGCAGGGATCAGGGGGAGGGGAGGTTTCAACACAGGCAGTTTTGTTCAGCACAGGAATGAGTTTTGTCAGCTAAGCTTGTCTCCAGGCTATTGGTGGAAATTAGCACCGGCTAAATATTCGCTTTTCGTGATTGATGTCACGGCTCGCGATGTCCCTTTGAAGCAAATAAAGAATTTAGAGCCATGTAGATTAATAGGAATGGGGGGTCTTATAAGTCTGAGGGGGACCTGAAGAGGGCCAGAGGTCTATCACATACAAACAGGACAGAAGGATGACAGATACTACAAAAAAGTATTAGTTTACTTGTTTTAGGTGTATGTGTGCAGGAAAAGTGTGTGTAAGAGAGAAAGAGATATTTAGCCATTTGCCTGAGAAGCTCAGCATCAGATGATTAAAATCCCTTTAGGAGGCTTCTTTAAGAGAGACAGATGGGCAGACAGGCCGGTTTTGGAATGCAATCAAATTGAAAAGATTAAAAGGAGCCTCTTTTATTAGGAGGTGAGAAACAGTTACTTCTCTGCCACATGCCATCATCGCCTCCACAGCAGTGGTCACGACTGCATTGGCATGCAAGGTACATCACAGCCCTCATTGGACAGGAAAATAAACTGTGGATTAGGAGTGGTATCTATCTGTGTATCACTGCGGGGTCTCTCTGAATTGGCAGTATTTGTACATTCTTGAAGGAAATACATGAAATGTAAAAACAACAATCTGTTTCTTCTTAAGTAAGGCTATTTGCCAAAAGCTGTCCTGGCATATTATGGACCAAACATTACTTAATCCTCGTACCAACCATTTCAAATGTGCATTCCCTTGGCTGTCATTGCACTTAATAAGTGAGTGAGCACTGTGGAATCACTGAAAGGCATTTTGTATCTGACCCCATTATTCCACTACACAGCAGGAGTGCCATTTGAAATAAAAGCTAAAATGGTAAGTGAGTGTGCTGTGTCTAGCTGCCTTAGAGCATGTATGGGCATCGGAGATGAGCACATTGGAGCTAGAGGGGATTCCTGGCTGACTCTGCACTAATTGTAGCCAATGGCAGACGACTCATCAGCTGAGATGCCAAGTGAAAGGTTGGCATTGGGGTGGCAGGGTCTGGGACAGCACCGGGCTGCCACAGCTTTGGTAAGTAAAAATAGAAACTGACAGATTAGCGGAGCATCTGAGACCCGGATAGGGGATCGGAAAATCCGCTTGTCCAATGCCAGAGACAGCTGAGTGTTTCCGGTGGGCGCAAAGGGGACACAATCTGGGCTCTACGTCTGACGCCCACACACTGTACAGGGGAGCCTGGGAGGGGCACGCAGGACCAGCACATGTAGGCAAGAGAGCGGGTGTGGCTGCTCCAGAGAGACCTGAGAGGGAGGCTGAACTCACGCACTCCCACAGCGCATTCACACAACAGGTGTTTGAGCTGGCCAACCTGTGGGGCCGGCCGCCTGCTCGCACTTCACACCTCGTCTAGGGAGCAAACTAACATTTTCCACTGGGCCTGCCATGCCTTTGTTAAAGACCAACACATTTGTGGAGAGGCTTTTACAGCTTTTTTTACAAGATGGGCCAGATATGCATGTGCGAGCATTTGCAAGTCAATCTGCATTTATGTGAGCGCCTGGGTGTCTATATTTGTGTATCAGTCCATTTAATAGCAAACAGGCACAGTGTGGATTTGATTATTGAAACCTCCCCCTGCTGTATACAAAGAAACTGTTGGCCAACAATGAAATCAATGCAGGCTCGGGCTTTTTCACACTCGGCCTCCACATAATCTCATTCATAACAATGAGAATCTCATTTCCCACATTCTAAAGGTCAGTGCACACCTCTGATCACACTTTAATAAACACCATTCTCAGCGTTTAATTTAATTTCAGCAGAGCAGCAAACTCAAAGGCAGCCGTACACATGGCATGCAAAATTCATCAGATTGTCCCTTTAATTGCTTCAATTTCACAGTACTGACAAGAGTGGTCACAATCGTACTGCGTGACAACACACATCTGCAGAACAGTTGCACAGAAACACACAGGATTAGTGATGTGACGTTTGTGAAGGAAAGGAGCCCGCTCTTTTGAATGGGTCCTTAATGTGAATGGTTAGAATCTGATTTAGTTTTTTTTTAATGAAAGATCAGCACAGAGTAGGCAACATGAGTGAGAGATTTGTGCACCAAAAACATATTTGGCATCACAATAACTGTTTAAATTATTGCTATTGTACTGCAACACTTTATTTAGATTATGGATAATTTCAAAGGGTAAACACTTCTACTCTCAGTCGGAACCATTTTAAACCTTGGTCATTTCTGTCAATGATAAGTTTGAGTTTGTTATTAAAATGAGTTGGCACTAGCTTCTGTCATATAAATAAATAGTAAAAGAGCCAGAATGGCTCTTTGAAGGGAACTGATCCAAAAGATTCGGATCCCATAAAAGAGCCAAACTTGCCATCACAACACAGAATACAGGGAGCAGGAGCCGGATATGGTCACATTTGTTCAGACCTTTCATCAGTTTGGCTTTTGGTTAAAAATGTTTACACTACTGTGATTATATTTTTACAATAAAGTATTTTTTAATGTCTGTAAGGTTGTGGATTGGATTCTAAAAACAAGCCACATCGTCACTGTGTAGAGAGGAGACTCCTTTTCATGTCTTCACTGTTACGGTAGAATTGCTCAGGGTCGTCAAGTGCAGTGCCATCCAAAGTCAGACAGTCATTACCACTTGCAAATTAATTGCTTAAAAAATAGAGACACACAAATAATCTTTTATGACTTGGATCTTGATTGCTAACATGAAACGTCTATAAAATCAGGTGGTTTGCATTTGCAAAATGAAGTTACTATTTTACTCTTTTACTAACATTCAGACTATTCTCTTGCAACGCCAAATTGCATGAAGAACTCATTTCTAACCTTTTTTTTTGGATAGAAACACCAAGCAGTTACTTTCCTAACATCCAACAAATCCTCAGTTTTAATCGATCTGAATTTTCATAAAACCATCTTCACTAATATTCTTGTTCCTCCCTAAGTAGTGGTTTCAAATTCTGTCATCACACCTTGTAAATCTCACCTACAGCACGCTGGCAACCTGTAGCGAGCACGCAAACCCAAGAGCCTTCAAAAACCACAGAGAGACACCTATGCACGCACACTCTCCACACACGTACCAGCGGCGGCGCACACATGCCGGCATGACACAAAGCCTGGCACACCGGGCACACTCATTACCGCAATGCCAAGCTACCAGTTGCTAAGGAGACCTGTGGGAGAGGAGGGAGGGTATCCTTGTTGTTGCCATAGCAGCCCGGCTCTGCTCCCTGCCAACCCGGTCCCTCGGGGAGAGACAAGGCGAGAGGTGAGGGGAGGGTGAGGGGGTGAAGTGGGTAGGGAGTAGGGGCCAGCAGTTTAATAGGGCTACACAAGGTGCAGGAGAACTTCATTAGGCGAGGAACCAGGCTAGCACTTACTCACGCACAGCCCATGTAAACTCCCACTTATTTGAACACCTATATGGGAGAAAGGGTTGAATGGTATGCTTAGAATAAAAAGCAGGGGATTGGAAAAAGAGTGTTGGAAAGGGAGAGGGGGAGGGGACAAGAGAAGGGCAGAGGTGGGCGAGGAGAGTGAAGAACAAAAGAGAGTTAAAGAGGCCCTCTCCCCAGAATTGTAAAGATCTAATGGTGAAGCTTAGGCTAGTTTAAGGTTGTATCAAGACAATCCTCCCATGGACGCAGCCTTAATGCTAACCTTGACCTTGGCTTGAGGACTCCTCTCTGACTACTTTTTGTTTTCGAGCAAAAGAACGGTGAATGTGAAACCAGATATAGTAATGGATTTCAGTAGTATTACAAGTAATCATCCCACCATTTTACAAAACATGGCGCACTGTGAGGTAAGTAAGGTTGAGCATCATATAACACACAATTTTCTCAAAATAAAGTAATAATAATGAACTATCCCCAGCACTGAAAATTAGGGGTGTTGTAGGAATTAAATGGCAAAGTAGACAAGTAAGGAAGACTTACATTAGCTATGCTGCCAGAGGCTTAAAGTACAGTTATTCAATTTTATTATTCACTCTACACACTAACCGCCATGCTTGATAATCAAACTAAACTAATGTGTAGCCTCTTCTAAATGCTAGAATAAAGCATTAATAGCTGCTGTTAATCCTGGAATTCTGGGATCTATTGCTGTTTGAGGTGCATTTCCATTATTAAGTCATTTTTTAGCACTCTACCCTCTTTTTTTTTTTTTTTTTTTTTTTTTGAAATTATACATAACAAAAACAAAAATAGACCAAAAAAACTAAACAAAAACCTCCCACACCCCAACCCTCTCTCCACGCTCATCACACACACAAAACTACACAAAAACAGTGGGCAAACAAACATTAATGCAGCTTTCCTTTTTGTTTTTTGTTTTTTGTTTTTTTTGGTAGTTTTTGCTTTTTCAAGTAAATTTTTCCAACTGCCTCTAGAGTTATCCAATTGCAATAATACTAAGCTCATAAAACCTTAAACATACATTTTAAATGTTTCTATTATGAGAATTTATTTTCTCCAATGCACCACACATCACAATTTCAAGTCGGTGGTTGGTTGTAAGCCTCCTTGTCTTATACAATCATTTCTGATCAGGATAACATTCTCGAAAATATTCCTTTCTCAGTTTCTGGGCATTGCATGTTTAAATTACATCAATAACCATATGCTATGTTTTGAAATCCATCCATATTTCGTCGTATTTGAAACCGAGACCTTATGGAATGAAGCCCAGCTGAGTTCAGTCTCCACAGCTTTGGGTATTGGCGAGCAGTGCCTCAGATATCGACAGGCTGATAACCCATGATACTCCTGCCGGCCTCATATTCTCATAAATTTACTGCCGCTGTACAGTCTCAAAGAAGGGGAGCATCAATTTGGCATGAGCGATGTCTATGCGCATGGATATGGTTACACAGAATATCCAAGTTGTCTCTTCAGAAATGGAGCTGCCAGCCTGGTTCAATGCAATACTTTATAGAAGTGATGGAGAGAGACAGCGTTCAGAACAAAGACAATAAAAATGTGCCTAGATGTTAAACCAATTTATGTAGGTGATCTCAGCTAAGATATTGTCTAATACAGACTTTCAAGGATGACAGCGAGAGAGGTGTGGGCGATATGACAAAATGATGGCACAATTTCAGTTTGATCACAGTTCTTGTATAGAGGTGGCTGATACTGACAAGAATTAATATTTCTATATTTTTGCATTATCTAGATAACAATATTCAAATCAAAACTAGGCATCAGAAATGAGTGTAAAATAAGGAAACGTGTTGCCTGTATCAGTGTCTGGACTGAGGTTCAAGTACAGCACAAAATATGAATGGACCATAAAAGTAACCACAAAAGAGCAAAAATAGCACTTTATACTCTTGTTTGGATTCCTTCCTGATTTGAAGGTCATCCGTTGTTATAGCAATTCAAATCAAAATATTAAATATTTTGAAAGATGAAATCCTTCAAATCAGAAATGAATCATGAAACCCATGTGTGAGCATGAAGCCGCTTTAAACACAAAGCACCAGATTATGATAACTCATAATATTGGCAGATCATCAGAAAATTAGATTAGTTTGATTTTATATTATACATATGGCCCACCTCTACTGCAAGCTTTGACCAGTCGCATATCCCAGACTGCTCAGTCTATGTTCCATTTTCTGTCACTGGCAATCAATGGCAGGTGAAAATACTTCTGATAGTTCAGTTCACAGGCAAGGCAGGCCTCTATCTTTTTGTGAAAACTTAAGAAAGTTCGGATGCATGAAGGGCATTTGGAGAAATACTGCTTTAAATAAAGCCTTTTTATTTTCTTTTTAAAATATCTTCTGGTGCGGTAAATGTCAGACCTGAGCTGTTAGAAGCTTCTTCTGATTTCAAAGAGCGATATCTGTCAAAAATGATGAGATGACAAGAATAGTCATATCTGACAAAACAGACAAACGCACAGTTAATTCAAAACACGTAGATGCATCCTGTCACTAATTCAGCTTGACTATGTTACTATTATGTTACTTTAAGTTTCACTTCATATAAGCCTGAGGTATGCAAAGACTGAAGATCAAAAAGTCACTAAACTGCCAGATTGTGATATGAACATTATGGCTTGCACATGTACGTTCTATTATTAAATGGTATTATGGACTCTTAATTAAAAATACATTTACTCAATAAGAACAAAGTGTCATATGAAATACAAAACATTCTTACAAGATTAAATCAAATGCAACCAAAACAACAACATAATTCCTTTCCTTATCTCTTTACTTACTTATTTCAGAATAAATATCCCAATTAAGCTTACAAGTTATAGTTTTGTTAGTTATCTGAGATTTTTTTAAACTCAAATTTGCAATAAGTACAAATAAGGACGCAAAGCAATATATGTTCCGATATTTGCCGGCGAGCAATCTTATCACTACTTTTTCTTTTTTTCCTTCGTTCTTCTCAAGCCCTGAGAGGACCAAAGTTGTTCTCAGCTCCTCAACGGGAGATGCTGAAATATTAATCGCCACGCTCCAGCCGCAGACTAGTGAACACAATCGCTTCAAACTCCCACCCTAATGAGTGTGTTCATGAATGGCTAATGCGCACAGATGGGGGGCTGATGACTGGATAGATTGCAATAGGAAGGTTATGAAGGGTAGTGGGGTGTGTGGGGAGGGGGTGGGGGTACGAATTTCGACGCGGCATAGAAGCATGCCATGACCTTTCAAGAGCCTCCTGAAAACTTAATTAAGGCTAACCCCACCGCTACTTTCTCCATATGAAATGATAGAGTAGTCCTATCACGATAATTACTACAGTGACTTATAGTTCCATAAAAGAAAGTTGGAGCAATATTTTTGGGGGGTCAAATATTTATTGTGTGTGCTTTGTCTTTGCACTGCATTTTTATTAAATTATTTTTTGGCAATATGATATTTTAGTTTCACTTGCACATATACACTTACGTAATTATGCCTTATTTGACACCTGTCTCTTGCTATGTTTGATACTTATTTTGAATTTATGATTACTATTTATGTTTTTACTCTTTGTTATTGTATTATATATTTGATGTATGAGCTACTGTATTCAAATAATTTCCCTTGTGGATCAATAAAGTTTGTTTAAGTCTAAGATTTAAAGATGCACTGCATCCTTTCCAGTGGAGAGACCACCACCTGCTTGTCTCCATGGATATGTTATTGCTTTGCCTGGAATGTTCCACGGTATGACGTTAAACACATCCATGTAGCATTTATTCATTACAGGTGTTTCTGTTCAAAAATACAATATATCCCTCTATGAGTAGGGGCGACTCTCCACAGATCTAAATTGTAATTGTAGCATAATGATGCAAACTGCTCATGATACATATGTTTAGATTATACTGTGGAACATTTTACAGTCTCGAAGCAATAACAAAGCCAAGCAGGAATGTTACACATGTACACCTTTAACAAAATTATAAATTTAGAGTTGTTTTTGTGGTACAAATCTGCTCTTGGATTTTTGTGTCCATGGTATGAATTAGTTTCAGTATTATCATTTATTTTCTATATTTATTTGACTCATATATACTATATATATATATATATATATATATATATATATATATATATATATATATATATATATATATATATATATTTTTTTTATTTTTTTTTTTATACTGTGACAGGCCTGGATAGAGTAGTCCTATTACTCCAGTGAATCTGAATGTTTAGCCCCTTTGTCCTCTTCGTAGACTCCCAACCGCAGTGAACACAAAAGGTAGTCTTCTTTGTCATGTTGGAATCCGTAAACAACTGACAATGAACAAAAAGCTCGCAAGTACATTAAAACAGTTAAAGTTGCATGTCTTGGCTCGGCCCCCTGCATGGAGGCATCCCAGAAATACGAACAGCGGGGGTCACGGAGAGCGAGATACAAAATGCTTTCACCTCGTGTGCTATTTGTATCCACGCAGAAGTTAGTAAGGAGTCCTGATGAGCTGGAGTCTTAAGAACTCTCAACCTGACGCTATATGGGATTTGTAAGGCCAAAGTAGTGTCTCAGCATGGATACTAAGTGAATGTGGATGTCTCCCATGCATATTTTATACTGCGGTTTGACCTGTTCTTTCACCTATGGGAACTTTTTCTACTCTCATCAGTTTTGTGGATAATTTAGTTTAGAGGAATATAAAGGGATTGAATTAAATCTTTTTTTTGTGTGTGCAGCGCTCATCTTGCAGGGCTTAACAAGATTGTTGAGTTTGTATAAAGGTGCATTGTGTAACTTTTCTGGTACAGGATCTGTCAAATGCTTTTCACCATGGAGATGTTATACAAAGTTACAGGGCAGGTACATAGACATACATAGAGACAAGCCAGTGACAGACCCCTAACCAAAATGTTACATAGTGCACCTTTAACCAAGAGAAAGTTAAAGAATCAAACTAAATCAGAATATGACTGACAGGTTAGTTTATGAGTTGACAAATTGGCTCTAAGAATTCTTTTTTTATCAAAATCAGAGTCAGCAAAGTTCTCTTTTGGGGTTCAGTTTTTGAACATTTTAAAATATATATAACCTGTTGGAACTGTAATCCTCTATAAATAAATGCAATTGTTAGCCAAAAATTGAAGTTAAAGATAAACCAAACTGAATAAGCACAATGTTAAATATGCAACAGTTCAATTCATTTTATATCAAGGGTTGCAAATGCTCCAGCAGAGGGACAATCTGGAACCACTTTCTGTTTGTTAGCAAAATAAATATCTTGCATAGTGAATTTTCCTCGCACCCATAATCTCTTTTTGAATCAAATACTCAAAAAACTACAACATTTGTAACTAAATCTGAATTAGACATGCATTCAGCTTGTCATGATGATTACTACATCAACTTATAGTTCATTATATGTAAGATGGAACAATACATTTGGGGGCTTTATATATATAATGTGTACATTTACTTCGTGCTAGTGGTTATCTTTTGTTTAGTGGTTCCTTTTTGAGGTACCATGCAATTGGAACAGTTGAAGTAAGTAACGTCTATGATTACAAATTGACAAATTTGTTTTTCACTCTTCTTTATTGCAACTCAAGTTTTTTTTTTTTTTTTTAAAGGTGCGCTGTGTAACTTGTCAGGTGGAGGGTCTGTCACTGCTGGTTTCATGGAGATGTGCCTTGAATGTTCCACAGTATGGCCATAAACTTAATCTCCATGGAGACTTGCACGCCAATAATTTACTGATTTGTGGAGAGGCGACACACTCACAGTAAGAATGTATGTTTTTTAAAGATATTTTTGAGCAATAAATATCATTCCTGAATAAATGTAAGACAGATTAGTTAAATTCCACATTGTGGACAATTTAAACCAAAGCATCTCCATGGACCATCACCATGTTGTGGACCCCCTCCAGAAAAGTATACAATGCAGCTTCAAACAATATATTATATTTAGAATATGTTTTTGAATTTTTTAATAGTCCACACAAAATGTAGTTTTCACTAGTGTCATAACTGAACATTCAATCCAGACAATCATCATAAGTGCTAAAGAGTATTATTGTCATCGGTTTAGGACAAGCTGGGCCATTGACCAACTGATGGCGTATTACACAATAGGGTGGCTATCAGCCTAATTACCATTACCATTTTTTTATTTCTTGCCTGACGCTAACAACTATAAGCAGTGTTAAAGAATTGCCGCTGAGTGCATCTTCCCAGGGTACTCCATTACCATAGAGGCCACCTATGGATTAAGTGCACCCAGCATGTACTCGCATAAATAGACACACATGCACAGACACACTCTCTAGGCTTCTAATTAGAGAAGTGAAATGGTGTGACCTAATTCCTAACCTCTCCGCAGCAGTCATGATCCGAGGCTACGCTCTGATTGGTCGGATTACAGGGGCCAAGCGAACGGTGCCCCACAGTTGGGAGTAGGAATGGCCAACGTCAAGTAAATAAATCAGGGCAGTTTCTTTCTGGATGTCTTCGAATAGTGTTTTTGGAAGTTTCTTTGGGAGATTTTGTGTCTTAAAGTCACATCTTTAGTTTAGTATTAAGTACATCTCACCAAAATGTCTCTTTGAGTAAAATTGCCATGAAGCTGAGACAATGTAAGGCAATGAATCACAAACAATAGGCATTTCAGGGTAGTTTGAGTCAGGTATCAAACAAAACAGCTAATTCTTCATCACAAAAGAAAAGACACCACGACATCACAACTTCACTTTTTGTCAATAAATCATTTATCAGTCGGTGCCAACATCTCTCTTTCCATCCAAATATGACATTTCTAAGCCAAACTTTCCTTTTTAATACACAATAGATCACAGTGTTTTGCAAAATAAGTTTTACAGTGCATGGCCTAGAAATAAACAAAAAACAGTGGTATTGTTCTATGAGTATGAATTCAATAGATAGGCAAACCAATATTTTGTATAGCAAAGTACTAAAAACAACTTATTTCTGAATGATTTTGGTCAAGTGTGTTTAATGTACGCTGCATTATGGAATAAGACAGTGACACAGAGATGCAAAATACGATACTGGTATTGAATATCAGTTCCATGATATTGATTCAGACAATATCCTGTTTGGGCCTTTAGCATTCAGCATTAGAACAGAAAAAGCTGGATTGGTGAATCCCTAGGCAAAACACACACATTCTACTGGGATTTTAGCCAAAAGGTAATATATATTTATTTTTTGATAAAATGGTCCATAATCTATATAGAAACATTGAAGCTACATTCTATTTTCCTTCAAATGCAAATAAACAACCATCATTTTACGTGTCCCCAAGCTATCATTAGCAAGCCCTGATGTCCTATGATCACCTCCACGACTCACACGTGTCCATCACATGAAATTTCCCCATGTCAGACGCAGTTAGATGGACCCACATTTACACTAAGTGCGTGACTGCTGGGCGGGCCTATAAACATGGCCTATGTGGAGTAGTGTCTGATGGTCCCATGGATGCACAAATACCCATCTGTCAGCAGCTTTGAGTAGATCCATGCATGTGAGAAAGTGCCTCACCTTTCGCCTGTGTGTTGTGTGTGTGTATGTGGCTGTATCTCTGAAAGGGGGCTGCCTCGTTTCCGCTTGAGCGAGACTGTCAGTGGGCATCAGTCAGCAGTCGGCAGTGTGGCAGGACGCTGGGATCATTAGTGGAAACCGAGGGGGCAGGATTGGAAGAGAGAGGCGTAGAATAAAAGGATGAAAAAAAAAAAAAAAAACACGGTCACATTGGTATGGTATGAGTCGTCCAGCGCCTCTTAATATCCGTCTTGAGAGCATTACACACACTGTGCTGCACTTTCTCTTTGCTGTCACGCAAGCGGCCCACCGCAAAGACCCAGCGAAGACCCCCGAAAGCGCCCAGTTTCCACCCGCCCCCTCCCTCTGTCACTCTCCCTCTCTTTCTCTGTGCTTCCACTCCCGGCTTGACCCTCCCTGTCCCTCTGCATATCTCTCAAACCCCTCACTTAGGCATACTGTATACACGCGCAGCTTTTATTTCTAGATTTGTCCATCTTTTTTCTTCGCTTACATCTTCCCTTTGCAGCCCATTGCTCCCATTTTCACCCACTCTAAATCGCACAGCCAATCCTCTCTTGGCGGCTAAGAATCATTGCTACTTGACCTACTCTTAACCGTAGCAAGGTGAACGAGTGTGCTACAGATAAGACATAAGCCCTTTCAATATTCATTCAATTCGCTACGCTCTGTTCATCTTACTGCCTTTTCAGTCTTCTTATCCGTTTTGAATATGGCTTATACTCTTCTACCTCTGTCAACCCTTTTCACACTGTTGAACCCTCAAACCTGCCTCTAACCTGTACTCAGATGCCCTATGCTGTACACTAGAATCAACATGTCTGACATTTCACAGACAGAACTAGCAAGTCCAAGCTACCTATGTTAACACAGATGCTAAAGTCCCTCCAGTGCTCTTACTCAATAGGTTTACCAGTATCCATCTGTTTGCATTGGCGAGATTAGGCCTATATCCTGTAATTTATTTGTCTCAATGAGCTTGGCTATGGCACATGCCCTGGTGTAGCTTTAGCATTACGGTCCCGCTGATGAAAACACTACAGAGTATTATGAGGTTAGAGCAAAGCAGTCTGGACACATGCCAGTACCGCTTGAAAAATTGAAGGTGTGCGGATGGCAGCCAGTCAGAAACGCAATTGGCATGTGAACATCTGCATGGGTATGAATGAGCAGGTGCAACAGAGGACAGCACGCCGGCTTCAAGGCAAACGCTAATGGGTTTGTCTGTAAATGTGTGTGAAGTACAAAGCAATTACATAAAGTACAAGTATGAAAAATATATGTCATCAGATTTTTTTTTTTTTTTTAATACAATCTTTAATCTTTTCACAGCAAATGATCTCTTTATAGTAGGGCTGGATGATATGGTGATAACAATTGAATCATGATCTGATCTCTGTTCTTACGATCTGTAATTTCGGTTGAACTGTCATATTGCGATTCACAATTACTCTGTTTAAGGCAGCTAGTCCATTCAAACACACACAGTTTTTCCCACTGATTTCTCTAAGGAGTGAGTGACAGCTTGATTTAGCCAATCACAATGAAGTGTGACTTGTCAAAAGAAACAGATGACTTAGTTTACCTCTTAAAGACAATTGAAAAATACAATAACGAACAAATAAATAAAAGTGTAATTGTGCCTGAATCGTCATCAAATTAAAATTGTGATCTGGCTCCAAGTAAATAATTTACATATCCAAGAAAATTACTTTTTTGCCCTATTGCCCACACATCAAATCTTTTATCAGAGCTGGGGACTAGCCCAAATGTTACACTGGTTTGTCACACTATGTAGCTTTTAGCAAAACAAGAACCCCAAAACGGCAGCGGCAATCTCTCCTTTAACATACACAATTTAAAAGAACTAATGCTTTCACTCGCTTGCAGCAAACTCTTTTCATTACAAACAGTAAAATTTAGCTCTGCATCTCATTCTCTCATGCACAGCCCTCATTTATTCCGATCCTAATTGCCATTCCGCACACACACACAGCTCTCTCTCATATGTACAAAGCAGGCTCCAAACACACACTCGGCATTGACCCAGCGGCATCCACTCAGGTCCTCTCTCACATCTCGTCGCCACTCATCTAGATCCCCGCCTGGCAGGTCTTTGGCCATGGGTCCCTTGTACGGATTTGAGAAAAAGACTACACTAAGCTGATTGCTGAAAGAGGAGGGGGGTCAAATTACCATCGCAACAAGTGAATAAAAAGCTTCTGGGGTCATGCTTTGACTTATGTAATACGCTGTGTGTCTTTATGTCTTTGTGTGTGTTCTCGAAGTACCATTCTCCCCCCTCAAGCGCCTAACCCACAGGCCATTTACCCATTTCGAACTAATTGAGGTATCTTTTTTCGGAAGCTGTTATAGCGCGCTTTTAATTATTTATTTTGACGGGAAGCAATCTGGTGGCTAGAGAGGCGCGTGTATACAGTATGTGTGTGTGTCTGAAAAAAGACAGAGACTGGGTCAGTGAGACTTTTCCAGGCTAAATGTGTGTTGGAAGGTGAAGCTGTACTGTACCCTGACTGGGCGATGTCTTGGGGGTTTTGCATGTATGAGCAGAGGGTAAAGAGTTGGCTGTGTACGCCTGTGCATGTGCATCATCTCCGAGTGCATGGCTTTCTGAGTGCAACGGGAGTGCACTAATGGACGCACACTTGAGCTGAAGTGTGCAGAGTGTAGCTGAAGTGCAGCCAAGTCTGGCTCCCAGTCCTGCTTGGAAGGGTTATAATCTACTCTCGCCACCATTCAAACTCTCTTTCTCCCCCTCTCCATTTTCCTCCCCTCTTCTTCAATCTTCACTATCTCAGGCCTCTCTATCAATTTAATATTTTCATCCCCACTTCATTGACTGAACCATCCGCCCGTGTCTCCCTACTGTCTCCCCATTAAATCTCTTTATCCTGCATCTTAGAATAAAGACGTGCGGATCAACATCATCGCTTGCCGTAGCCTCTTCTGAGATGCCCCCTCCCCGCTGTGCAGCCAAGAAAATGAAGTAGGGGACGACTTGTAACCACCAGTCGCCTTGACCTTTATCAAGCTCCGGCGCCTGAGGCAGGGTGAATGAGAGATTAAGAAAATGACTGAGCATCATTAACCCCTACCCGTTAGCGCACACACATATTTGGCACACGAGCGGCGTTCACAATGACTCGGTTGGCTTTTTTGCATTTGGCGAGCATTTTTTGGCAGTTTAGAACAAGCGAAAGCCAAATGTTCAAACTGGGAACACCGCTTGTGCATTCAGTGTCATGTCACTTCAGACAAAAAGGAATAAATGGTGAAGAAGAGGGGGTCGCCATGCCAGCTCAGATTGTGCACCCGTGATTGATCTCTTCACAGCACTTCCACTAATGCCAGGTCCCGTTGTGAACCAATAGACGGTGGAAATAGAGCCAGCCAAGAGACCAGGGACGCTGTAAATCTGCAATAAGCATGGGAAACTGAGGGAGTCAACAGGCTGAGTCAAGGATCCAGAACTTGTATTTTGTATTTGAGTTAACATTTGAGTTAACCTTAATGGTTCATTTAGTGCAGTATGGGTGACTAAGGGTACGCAACAGGAAATGGTAGCCTGGCACAACCTTACAGGCAAGTAGGCTAGTTGTGGAGTTAATCAATCCGAAGAGCTACGCACGCGGCTCTAGCAAGGCAAATGCTTTAGTCTTTAATACTGGTCAATCTATTGAAGAAAACATTGGGATATTGGGCTTGTGTCTGCTACTTTATTATAATCTATGACACTTGTGGATCATTATGTTTTACATTTATGTTTACATTTTAAATCGCAATATTCATCTAAAATGACTTAATAAAAGACACAAGTACACTGACTTCTGCTTTAAATTACTGCAGTGCCCAATGGGAGCTGATGTCACCACAACAAAAAGCCATGTAGCTTTAGACAACTCTGTTGGATAGCTGCAAATCACACTAGTGAGCTGCAGATTTTTTTTTTCATTTGTACCAAAATTACTACACAATCCTGCTGCATCACCAATTAAATTGGAAAACTAAATAAGTACAGAGGAGTGAGCATATTTGTGGTGATGAAAACGGGAGTTGATCGGCAATATGGCGTCTTGAAAATAAGAGATTGAAGATTACTCAGACTTCTACAAATCACTCCAAATACAACTTTGAGGGGGTAAATGACAAGGGGGAACAATTATAACATGGTTAAAATCTCTGAAAAGTCGATTTTGCATAATAGCTCTGCTTTAAGAATGATTCAGTCTTAGTAACTACTTCATTAAGGGGTTAGTAGTTAGGGTATTAATCAAGCAGTTACTAAGCCTCAATCACTCCTGTTCAGCTGTTCATTAAGAGTGAAGTCTTTATTCATGCTTAAAAGCTAATTAAAATGTAGTTATTATAAAGTGTTGCCAATGTACCTTTGGTATTTACAACCCTGGTGCTTACTTTACAATTACAAACTGTCCTTCTGTAAATAATCTGCTATACGTACATCTAATAATTGGCTGCACATATCAACAAGTCCACATTCATACAGCAATCACAGGGTACCTTTGAAGTCAGTCCAAGGCAAGTATAAATGAGAGTGAAAACTTTGTCAAAAAGGAAATCCTGCACAAAACTACCAACTCAGAAGCCAAGTAACTGCACACTTGAGGATATTATCCACAGATGGCAAATAAGATCAATTACTGCAAAAATATTTTCATGAAGAAACAAGTTGTACCTAAGCTTCCTTGAGTATTTTGTCACTATCATCCTCACATATCCTGCATCACTCTCTGGATACGACGAGAACCTGTGAAGGCCAGATGTTAACCGTGATGGCTGCAGCCTTTTGCCAAGCTCGCAGTACCTCTAATGATGGATCATTTCTGTCTCTTCCTCCCTCTGCCGGTGTGTGCGTGCGCCTGACTGGCAACTGTGCATGTGTGGCCGCACTTCTCCTTCCAGTCAATCAATGAGCAGAGACAATTCCCCGAGTGACATTTACGGCGAAGAAAGACAGCCATTTATCACTTTAGTTTTGGGATAATAAAAGAATGACTGAATGAGCCCGTGCGTGTATGCGTGAGGGAGAGAGAAGAGAGAGCTAAAGATGAAAAGGGGATTTCAAAAGCACATGAAAGGAGCAGGAGAAATAGCGAGGGAAGAGGGAAATGAGTGATAAAAAGGCTACTTTGTGCAGAGTGTGAAATAGAACAAGCGGAGGGGAGAAGAGAGGACTGCTGAGTGAGTGACAGCAGCAAAGAGAAAGAGCGGTGAGCATGAAAAAAGCCCCCGGTACGTGAGGGAAAATCACGCAGACAGAGGAAGAGGATCGAAAAAGGGCTCTGGGCAGGGAGAGAGAAAACTAGGAAGAGACAGGAATGAAAAAAAGGAAAAAAAAAAACAGAAAGGGGGAGACAGTGGAGAGCAAGGCAGACGGACCAAGTTCATTCAGGGCTATGAGCGGTTCAGACCTCACACGGACAGCATACCAAACACCAAGCCCTGACCGAGATCCATGCTACTGACATACAAATCCAAACAGGAGAAAGGGGGGGCTATACCTTTTATAAAATACAGAATCATAGCCAGCTGCTCTCATGATCACCTCGTAACCTAAGCAACCCGGCTATAACCCCAATCGGGTCCAGCCTCGGCGCACATATGTTAGCTCCCACACAGATTTGATCACACATGGCTAGGCTGACACATGGCTAGCCAGACACGCCCCATAAAGTGAGGTTATTCCCCAAGGGTCACTTTCCCCTGTTCAGCTCAGTTTAGCTAATTTTACGATTTAACAGCAAATAGTCAGGCATTCAGGCATTAAGAGAACAGCTTCCTGCTACTGATGTGAAAAAATTTGAAAATGCTACTAAGCAAACTGAATCATTTTTACATTTTACTAGGAAACATGAAATAAATATATTTGTATTTATGATATAATGCAAGTAATGGGTAAACTAGTCTCATTTACAACTTTAATAAATCATATAATTGTGGGAAGATGATTGAAAACTAATTTATATTTCAGTTAATGATGTCTTAAAAATGTGAAAACCAGAGCTAGTTCATTTTACATGTTTTGTAGTGGTCCAAAATTATTATTCACTTGCTTTTCACAACTTTCAGAGACCACTTCCGAGTTTTGCCATCATGGAAAAGCTAACAACTAGCATGCTGACTGCACACTTCCTGAATGTCAGACAATAAATTGCTTTATAATTAGATGCAGATAGTACATAGCGGAGTGAGTCTAGACCTCAAAACCTGTTTAGACATTATATCTGTACTGGGGCACAGCAAATGTAGCAGAAAGGCAAATGCATTGGAAAATATCAGGCACAGGCCCTTTAAAACAGCTCATTTTGTGTGAGTGAATACTAAAGTGGCAAATTTCACTAATACAGGGATGCAACAATACCCAAATCTCTCTATATGATATTTTCATGATTTTCATCTTACAGCATATTTATTGCAATATTTTATGAAAGAACAAAATTATGAATATGCTACTTTTCCATTAAAAATGCCTTGACAAGTGTTTGTTTTTTTCATAATACAAAGAATTACTATTTAAAAGTGCTTAATAACCGTTATTTCTTTATGTAGTCTGCACTGAAATAGAGCAAAGGATCATGTTCTATGTAGTTCCCTCTGTATTTAGCTATATCTGTGCCAAAACAATAAATTTAAAAACAAAGAGACTTGTGATTTGATATACTGTGATGGCTGGCAATATCATTGTGAGACTTTTTACAATACGGCATCACGATATTTTGGTTATTGTTGCAGCTTTATTTAATACCATATTTATGATCAAAACAATGACTACAGTTTCACAAATACATAGCTGAATTATCCTAACATACAAAGTATACACTATTGACGCTTGCATTACTTGCTTATTCCATTGGTAACTCTTTCCTATCCATCATCCACAATGAGTCAAGACTAACTGCATTTCCCTTTAGTTCCACAGCCCTCTCCATCACCTATGGGACCTCCATCCAAGTACAGGTAAACAGATTGACCAAGCACTCTTCCCCCCTCCCACCATCATGCCATGCGCTGTACGGCAGGAGATGGACAAGCGCAAAGCATTGAGGTAGACTGGAGACGTGGCTGCCAGGAAGAGCCTGGGTGATGGAGACATTTAGCTTTCACATACATCATGTCATTTTCTAGGCCTTACATTCATGTGAACACAAATGCACAACAACATCAATCCATACAGGAAGAGATATCGGACCTCCAGAAAAAATTGAATTAGGAAATATGTGTAGCGTGATTTGGTGAGCTCGTTTGCGACCCGGAGAGGCATACAGCAGGGAGCGCACTTTGTCTTACGGTGGGAGCAAAGAGAGAGAAGCATCTGTGCTGTTTATCTAAAGCCCCCGTCTAGTTACAATGGCTTGATTTGAAATATTCATATACATGTACGACATGATCAGGGCCATTATGCAGCTCTCACCGAGGGGCTTCACTGAATGGTCTGAATGAAAACCCATCCGTCAGAGTAAATTATGGAGACAAGATACATTGCATAAGCCTATAGATGTGGATGAAGAGGAGTATTATTGTAGACTCATATCAATCATGGGGGTGCACATTCTATAGTGCCATCAGCATGATAATACACCATAGGCTATTTCAAGGATAAACCAACCATTATAATATTTCACTTCGCTCGTAACCGACGGGAAACACATTACGGCCTGTGTAGCGTCTATCATAGGACATCATATTGTTTATATTTTAGATGGATCTGTAAGTAGACAAATGGTACTTGAGCCATAATGAACAATAAATCAAGAGCTCCGGCTAATGATAATTTTCTTTTGTTTGTGCAGTGTAGGCTTTTTTTATATGTATATTGTCAACAGCATCAAGGAGTTTGAAGTGACTACTTGATTACATTTTTAAAAAGCTTGATTTAGCTGATTTTGAAGAAGATTGAGTTCTGAACCAACTGGTGCACATGCAAGAAAATGTGAAAGGTGGATTTGCATGAATAAGAAAATCATTTTAGATGATGTGTGACTCTGTTTATGTCCATGTGTTACTGACAGCCATTAATTCAGCATCGACAAAGTGACCAATTTACCAAGCTTAATCTTTGGGTCTATGTCTTTTATTATCTTTAGTGCAGATCATCTTTAAGAATAGATATTTTTATTGAATAAGTGAAAAAGTTATTCGAGATGTCTTTTCCAGCTAACTGCAAGAGCCTTACGTGGCATATGCTGTAAATATCCAGTGTGTGTCATCTCTGATTAGAGACAATTTGTGAACTAATTCATGTCAATGATGAGGCTAAAAGAAACCCATTCAGTCAGTATTAATGTTATATAGAAAAGAATGACCGAGTACCAAATCTTAGTCTTAAAAAGTTAGCTTTCCTTAACCATCACTAAACTACCATATTGTTGTCCACAGTCTCCAGCTGCACCGTCATCCTCTTGATGATTACATCTTTGTTGGCCACAAAACCACATTTTAGCACCGCCCCAAACAGTGCTAGGCCTGTCTCTGATCTGGAATATGAGGCACATCTTTGAGCACAAATAAAAGGCAGCGCCCGTAGTGCGTTCTGGATAAGGTGTGTGCCATTAAAGACTACACAGGCCTGCCCGGGGCCTGTTCCTCGCTGAGAGCCTGAGACGAAGCAGAGCAGTGTGGAACAGAGCGGGGCCTGTAAGTGCTGGAGAAAAAGACAGAGAGTCGACCCAGCGTGACTACCGCCTGCCTGAGTGGAGCAGCCTGCCTGCAATTAAGGTGGAATCAGGGAGAAATCTGCGCTGCCTTGATAATGAGCCTCGTCTGAATTATTAACGAGAGCTGTTCCCTCGGGATTCAGGCCCCCGCTGAGCCCATCAACCCCCCCACCACACACCCACACACACACACATAAATGCACACACGCACTCACACACACAAAAGCACACACACTTTCATACAGGAGAGAACATTCTGCACATAGACTAACCACTCACACCCGGCAATCACATATTATGCACATTGACACAGCTGAGCAACAAGCATGCCGCTACACATGAAGACAGACATTTCCAAGGCCAGGCGTTTGATTCACATGCTGATGACAATATCCAAAAAGCCGTTTCGAATCTGCAATACAAACAGGATTTGAGCGGGACAGTCATCCGCCGACATCCAAATTGAAACTGACAGACTTTTCTTCTCTATTAGATTACGTTCCTCAAGCACGCGTCTTGACTGAATCTGAGAAAATATTACACGTATTATAGGCTTTTTGATTGGTGGATCCTGCCCATTTCAGTTTGCTTTTATGATAGACTACAAGCAATAAGCCACTATGTCTACACACAATACTATTTCTGAGATTCAAAATATGATTACTAGCCCAAGTGATATTTATATTCACCAAAAGTTGTTTTTTTTGTTTTTTTTTCATATGGAGTCTAATTGACACACTAGAAAAAAATGTACAGTAGGGATAATAGTTTTAAATAGATAAAAGTTAGTTTATTTATTTTTCTTATTTTTCAATATCTGATTTTTTCTGTCTTAAAGGTGCATTGTGTAACTTTTACAATAGAGAGACCATAAAATGCTTTTCTCCATGGAGATGTTATTGCTTTGTCTGGAATGTTTCACAATATGGTATTAAAGCTTTTTGTCTCCATGTAGATGATTCTGAACAGTAAAATCACTTTTGGATAAATGTAAGGTAGAGCTGATAATGTCATACTGGTGACGGACCCCCAAACAAAAAGTACCACAGTACATCTTACAGTACAGAACAAGTTAGTTTTCAACTGTTTGCAGTTCAAAGTTATTCTCATGTACCTTAAAGGTTGTATAGAGGATTTTACAAGGAATGAGAAATCCAGCGACTGTTTGTCATTTTTCAAATGTTGCGCATACGTGAACCCCCCCCTCCCCCACAGCTCCCTACGTAGAAACGCCTCCTCCCGCCTCCTCCTTACGCCAGAAACAGGTTTGTTTCTAGAAAACAAGTGATCATCGCTGCAAATGACTTGTAAACAACTAACTACAGTGTTGGTTAGGCAAGGTGGAGAAGTGAGGAGCAGGGAGAAGAGTGAAACGGGGAGCAGGGAGAGGAGAGGGGAGCGGTGCAGAGAGGGGTGCGCGGAGATTCAGTGCGAATGAACTAGCTACAACACGCAGCAGCAAGCGGGCTCTTTCTTTGCCTTGAAAATTTCGTTTTCAGACATAGGATATCGCATTCGTGTCCTGAAAAACGTTTCTCTAGCTCTTGGAAATAAAGTACGTTTTCATAATAAGCAGTGACCTGTCCAGAAGTAATTTGGCGACCAGTGCGTCAGTCTTTAGACCCTGCGTCTGCTTCAGTCGCGCCATCGCTGGAATGAATCTCCAAGAATCACCTTAGTTTGGCTTCGCTGCTTTTCCCCTTGACTTCTTCTTTCAGCGACCTCAAAAATTTACTTTCTTTTGCAGCTAACTGCTCCTGGATTCTTGTCGCCATTGCAACAAACTTTGTGCTAAATGCGAGGAAGATATAGGTCAAAAAAGCCGCTAAGAACTGTTGCGTTGGTGGAGTAAACAACGTCTGTGCGTCTTGCGTCTGTGGACTGCGTGACAGGCGTACGTAAACCACGTAACGGCAGTGTGCAATCAAGTCAGTTACGCTAGAAACTTAGGGAGTTTGATTGACAGCCTATCAGCTAACAGATAACGAGGCAGTGTCGTTATCTATTGGCAAATGTTTAGCCCCACCACGTCCAGAGTTGATGAATCTTTATTCTCTTTTTTTTGGTCATCATAATTACAAGGCTACTGCATCTCTGTAATGCTATCATTGACAATTTTAAACAAAAAAAAAATCCTCCATACAACCTTTAAGCATTCCAAGCATCCTAATTATTCACTGTAATGTTTTGCTATCATGGTAAAGCTAACATCAACTAGCATTCTAACATGCAATTCCTGATTATCAGACAATCTAAAGCTTTATAAGTAGATACAGACAGTGCACATATTTTGACCTCAAGAGCTGCTCATACAATATATCTGTACTGAGGCAAGACAAATTTTGCTCAAATACATGGGAGAAAATTGGGTGCCTTTAAATATTGTTTATTAGGTCTATAAGAACTGCTCCTACATGCACAATTCAACTTTACAAGAACCCAAATAACTTCATATAAGAATGAGAAATCTGCTTTGTTGATCAAATCCACAATTGCATGCATTCCCTGAAAGCCTTATTGCATTATTATACACAACAGGCTCTTGGAATACTTGTTGGAAAGTACTCAGTCATGGTCGAAACACTTCTAAATAATTCTTTCTAGTTTCCTTTTCAAGAAAATGTATTCCGAGAGCTGGCCTCCATAGCAGAGTTTGAGCCATCCCTGTTGTGAGCTTACAGAGGCAGTGTACAGCCACAGAATGAGCTGCTTCCTGTTTGCACTTGCTACAGTACAGTGTTGCTGGAGGGTCTGAGCGAGGAACACAGTGGCTTTTACTTACATTTTATTGAAATGTGGGTGTTGTGGGTGTATGCCTCCAGCTTACAGCGTGTACTGGAGCAGCAGCAAGAACATAAAGATGAAGGCCATGTACAGATCAGGTTTCCCGGCAGCATAACTCCTAGTATCCAGAGTTTAAAGAGGGGTATGGGCTACTCGCAGATCTATCGCAGGTCTATCAGATGTCTGTACCATCAAACTGTCATTCATATGAACTAACAGACACAGACACTAGTGAGTTTTGATTTACAGTTGGGTCATATATTATCAACTAGATAATATCAGTAGTTTTGAAGCAATGCCAAGAAAGAAAATGAGTCTAGCAAGAAAAGTACACTTTTATCTGATCAGAATTGAAGGGAACTGAAATTTGCAGTATAATCTTGGGCATAAGGTCATATTTTTGTACTTCAGTCAATTTTACAGTCCATTCACATTTTTGCAATAGTTAAAAAGCTCAGTCAACTAAGATATTCACAATGTGTAAGTATATTTCTGATGGATTGCTAAAATATGGATTGCTAAAATATGAATGAACTGTACTTCTTCTGTACTATTTTTGTCTGAATACACATTTGGTAACTAACAAATATGAAGACAAGTTTGTATGGTGAATGTGAAAGTAACCATCAGTTAGCTTTAAATTGCTTTTTAAATTTACTATCGCCTGATCCACTCCAGAGTAGGGGTGGGCAGATTGAAATATTGATAATAATCTGAATTTTGATTTGAAAATATGCTAAATTTGAACTTCTAACATGCTTTATAATTAAAAACTGCAAAAAGAAAAAATATTTAAAAAATGATTGAATGTTGCAATCTTTAAAATAAGGATTAATGGAAAAGATTCGTCATAGCACTGTTTTGATCAAATGGCATACCACTATCATAAAATTAATGAAATTATTTGTGACAATATCACCAACTCCTACTTCAAAATTTCAGTATTTCAGTAATGTCTTTTGTCTGTCTGCTTGCATCAACACTTCAGTAACAAATCAGATGTCAAGATCAAAGTCATGACACAACTAACAATTCAAGTTACTTTTCTCCAAGTTTGCCAACAGTCCCCAGCCACCAAACACAACCACGCCTTTTGGACCGATCACAACACGTTTTAATATAATCTACAAGAGGCAATTCACTTCCGCTCACAGTGTGCCCCCTGCCAAAAAAATGGTTTACCCCACCCAAGAACAGAGTGTTCCTCCATGGGTGGTTCTGTGGAGTTGTGAGAAGTGTACTGGGGATTTGGTGCAAATGCTTTCTCCTATTCCGAATGGGGAATACTGAAATGATACATAAATATTGCAGAGAAGAGAGAAGCATTGCAATTTCCTAATGTGTTCAATGTGCCTCTCTAGTTTAATTGAAAAAGTATTTAATATTCTGAGAAGTGGCTGTAAATGCACAGTGGTGAGTAATAGGCTTTATAAGAAATGCTTCACAACCGCTGAAGTTCGGCTCATCTAAGAGGAACGTTTAAATTAGTTTGAGCCCATAGAAATTAAGACTCCCATCCACTTGTGTAGGACCAATGAGCTGCGAGGAGGTAGGCTGAGGAAAATCCGCCATTGTTATCCTATTATCTGGGAGATAATGTGAGATATGAGATTTGCCTTGGCTAAGAGGAGCACGGTGCTTAAGGCGGTCTCCTAGTCTCACTGGCAGGAGACAGCTAAAGCTCCCAAGGCCAAAGCTCCCCAGAGGAAGATTGCTCGCCTTTATATGGGCCTTAATGCCAGAACCTAGTAATGCATGGCCGATGTACGGAATGTCTAATGGAGGCCAACATGCAGTCTACGGTCTTTGGGAGACAGCCAATGGACAGAAGTGGGGTTGAGAATGAATATGATTTTTAAATTCCGAAAGATTTCCAATACATTCAACCTCTCTGCAAGACAAAGTATCAGGGAAAATCAATGAATAAATTAAGTTTAGTTTATTTTGAAAATGTATTTTAAAAATCTTAAAATATGATTGTTTAGGTGAGTTCAATTTGACAGTTTTGGCATGCACTTTTTCAAGTTGTCATATATGAGCATTTATACTAACACAATATTTTCTCAACATGTTGTGAGAGTATCTAAAAACAAACTGTTAAATTTTCCGCAGACAGCATTTTAAAAGCTTGATTTACATAATATTTAAATTAACTGAAGATCTAGTTCAGCTTCAAGGAATGTATGATAGTATTTTTCTTTGTGCCACACGATTTTATTAGAGTTACAATGGCCCATGCAAAATCCAACTAATACACTTAATACAATTTACTGAATGCCTAATGGAAAAGAAGATGGAGTCTGAGATAAAACCGTAGACAGTCGTGTCTCGTCGATGGAGTGATAAGGAAGAGCGGCCTAATATCAAAGTCAAAATGATATTGTTTTTCATATTACTGTCTCCTGATTGCTGTCTCCCGTATTTGAATGCGTGCCCATGCTCTGGTAATTTGCATGTACATTAATCATTTTCAATGAGAAATGAACTGCCACAGCTGCCTGCAGGGAAAGGCAGTGAGAGTGCGCTTGTTGGCATCAAATCCAGCTCAACCTGAATATACTGCCTGAACCCAACCTGGCTCCTTCTGTGGGAGCCAAGGGGAGATGTAAGGTGCTCATAATCCCGGACCATAAATCTGTCCGGCGTGCATCATACGCTCTCATTCCACCAGTGCTCTGTGTGTACGTCGCACTCTCAAATTACTGCGCTCCCCTGAGCCAAGACGCAAGATAAAATATGAATCAGCTAAAGTCTAGGACAGTTTCCAGTCCCGGCAGACTCCCCGACCGTCATCAAGAGGCACAAGTGAAAGCATTTCTCCTCTTCTCGTACACACACATCCACACACATGAACCACATCTCACTCTCTGAAAGTTTCAAGTCTCTCCACTTGATGGTTAAGCTCCTGTCAAACACTCTCTGGCTGCACGTTTGACATTCATATCCTTCATATTTGCCGAGTGTCTCTCAGTTCTGCGGCGGCAGCAGTGGCTCGGGCCTGTGCATAGTGACAGGATTATGAGAGCCCGTATGCCTCTTTACCGATAAATCAATGAAATGGAGTGATATGATCCACCCTTGTTACAAATACTGCTGCCTGTGGAGATAGGGCTTATGAGCCTTTACCGGAGATAAAACCCTACCTACGCAGACGTCTCTTTCTGCACATTCGCTGTGCCAATCGTGCACTGAGTTTCACCTGTTTAATTCGCTTGATAAGAGTGGCCTTTTGACCGGCTTCCCTGTTGGCATCTCTGGCTGCAAACACTATAAATAAGAGTATTTGGATTAGAGTGGCAAAATGACCGCATGGCTCCCTCTCTGCCCTGCTCTGAACTCCCCTGGCATTTGGATGACCCCAGCCTGAAAAGCCCGGGTAGTAAATGCTCTCCAAGGAATCATGTGCACTTCTTAAGAGTGTTGAAGGAGAAGTAGGCACTTTTTCACTTCGAAAAGAAATGTATTAAGTTTCATTAATGGAATTTTGCAGGAAATTTAAGATTACACACGGAAAAACTTTGATCAATCACAAATATTCAATAATGTTTTACAATTGTGTGGTCATTTCAGCATTTCTAATTTACAGGTGGACAGGTGTGTAACTTTTTTTGTCTCCATGATGATGGTGTTGCTTTGCTTGGAATATTCCACATTATGGCATTAGACCAATTTATTTAATTATTGGTGTTTTTACTGTTTAAAAAGATTCATTCTTCTCTCCATAGATCTTTCCTTTAGTTTGTCCTGATGGTGCTAACAGTTTATCTACATGGGCATTGGTCAGTTTAATACCTTACTGTGGAACATTCTAGGCAAAAAAATAACATTTCTTTTTTAGACATGCACGTGATAGAAATCTCAGAAAAGTTACATAGTATATCTTTAAAGCTAGAACTATAAGGACAGATAGACACTAAATTTGGTTATGGAATGGAATGTGCTTCTATTTGGATGTACAGGCTTACTTCAGACTTTCTATTTTGAGTACATCAAAAGGAGAAAAGATACTGATGCCGCAGAGGTCAGTTTAGGACATAGTTTTTATTTTTATAATGGACTTTGGTGGGGACACTTGTAGTAGCTAAATATAGGCCTTAATTACCAACCATTAGCCAAGAACAAAATTGGAGTAAAACCAGATCCTATTAGCACTAATTAAGAATTGGTACCTACCCAAAGTTCAGTAGTTGAACTTATCTTCCCTTCTAACTAACAACTACATCAAGATTGCATTTACTACTACCTTGTACTGGCTGACAAAGCTGACAAAATGTTTTTATTTACCTTTATAGGAAGACACTATTGGTAAACTGTTTTAAATATATATTTTATGTTTTCTATTCTGATACCACAACTACTTCATGGAACCCACCCCAGTCTGAGCTAATTCTACCAAACAATAATAATAAGCAATAATACTAATAAATAAGCAATAATAAGCAATAAAAAAGGGGAGTGGGGGGGTCACATCAAAGCAATTTCAAAGAATATAGGCTATAACTATGTAAATACTATTATTAAACCAATGTAAAGAACAAATATAGACTTAACACATTCCCACACAGTCCATTGATGCATTATGAATTATTGCTTCCATAACTACCCACACTGACATATCATAAAGCGGACCTCCATGCATAACAATGGCATGATCTAACCCCCTTGAAGTTAATGAAGTTCTCGGCGCCTGCAGGGCTATCCCCACACGACGTCCACACTAAAAACCCACCATTAGAAGCATTAGGGAGTCAAAAGCTAGACTCTGTACTATTCTCTGCAGTGACACGCTGTCAGACCAATCAGCAGCCCCAACATACACGGCGATAGAAGTCGACAGCCCCTCCCCCTCCACACTAACCCCCACAAAGAGTACTACTATACCAAGGCCTGATGCTTTGTTGCCATTGACGAGTGCCTCTCCCACGCACAAGCGCAATATGTATGCATGCCTTAATGTTGGCACTATGATATGCAGTAATTAACCGTAATTAGATTTATATTTAAAATGTAATTGGGTTTAAAATGTTTAAAGCACGAACGGGGGAAGTCAGAATGAGTCACTTATTTCAGTTACGAGTAATGTGTGGATTTCCGATTTGGATTTTTAATGCATTGTTTTCAATCTGGTGGAAAAATGAAACCTTCTCTTATAATCATTCTCGAATTTTTATTATTTTTTTTTTAAGTATGGCCAACAGTTCAAGTACAAAGTGGTAAACCACTGAACTTGAAAATGCGTATTTAAATATAAAATATGTTATGTTTGTTTCAATGGCATTATATGATTGACTACTACTATTAAGTCATGTTATTTATTTATTTTTTTGACTGTTTAAAGGTGCATTATGTAACTTTTGCATGTAGGGCCCATCAAATACTCTCTCCTTGGATGTTATTGCTTGGTCTAGATTAGAATGTTTCATATGGTATTAAATCTTTCTATGTTCATGGAGACAAAACCAGACCGAGTTACAGGTCAGATCTGTGGAGAGGCAACCACGCTCACAGTCAGAATGTACTATGTGTTCTATGTCTTTTTGAGCTATAAAACCACCCAACCCTGTTTAATGTAATACTGTGGATCATTAAAGGCAGAGAAATGACATATCCATAGACCAAGCAGGTGACAGACCCCGAACCAAAAAGTTACATAGTGCACCTTTAAGTGTTGCCAAAAAGTATGCTTATTGAAATATTCAGCATGATATATCTCTATACAAAAATAAATATAAACAACATTTTTGTTTCTATCAGTTCTATTCTGTGTTTCTTTAAAATGTTGTGTGGGAACAGTTGTATTTGACAAAACTATTGAAAGTACTGCACACCCAAAGATGGCATATTAGAACACCAGTTACAATACAGGTGGACATTGCAGCCACCAGAACCCAGAGGAACTGTATAACAAGGTTTACAAGTGCACCTTTATGTAAGTCCTCTCCAGTAAAGACATGATCAGGAAGCCATGACCTCACAACGCTGCAGCTTTCCTAGAAATCAGGGCCCATTAGGTATTTATAGAAGCTTAATGGTTGTGTCTAGGTGTATTGGCTGTCTATTACCCATCATCAAACCAGCATCACATCCTCTCTCCTCTCCAACAGCGGCCACAGCAGAATAATTTATCCCACACTCCTATCTACTTTGGAAAACCATCTTCCTAGAATCGCCACGGCGATTCAATAAACAACCCCAACCATTTTGTTCATGGCTCACTATAACAAAAGCATACAATGTTTATAGCTAATGCACAATGTTCATTGATATTGTGGTTTGTCAGTTTTTGATCTCACTAAAATTAATGTCAAATATAATTATATTAAACACTCAGAGTATGGGTGTGCACCTGTTTTTGGGCATGAGCCAGTGTATAAACAAGTAGCTTCATGCTAATCTGTTCCCATTTGTCTTTTAAAAAGACATTAACAGATGCAAAATTACTTCTCATCTATCAAGAAAGGTATCCAAGAGTGTTCAATATATTTATACTGTTTCAAGGATTTATTTATAAATCACAATAACTCAACAGGATAGAATGAACAAGCAAAGGAAACTAACAGAATAACTTTTTAGAGGCATGCTTTTTGTGCAGGCAAAATGCAGTATGCCTAATACTGTTTTTCAGTGGGAGAAAGAAAATCTTTGAGTTGTAGTAGCAGCGTTCTCTCAATTTGTTGAGAATAATGCAAGGTGAACAGGGTCATCTTTTTGCAAGTTCCAGGCCTGGACGAATAGAGCTGCAAGCATCTGGTTTACACCAAATCATCTTAAAATCCCACCAAGCATGGAGACAATGTGCTATAGTGATCCTGGAAAGGTGTGCTTCTGTAGAATATTAAAAAAATAGATGAAAAAAAAATTATGACCTCCGCTAACCCGACATAAACCACACCTCCTGCCATTCCACAAGCTAAATTTTAACTTGTTACCTTATCTTGCAGAAGCTTGTGCAAACCTGCTAGCCGCCTATACCATCCATGTGAACTCAGTAACTTGCTCTATAAGGGTATGTTTACATTTGAGCCGAGCTTAGACCAAGAACCAGGTCAGCACTGCTCTGCTACTGACATTATGGCTGCCTGCTTTAAACGACTTACCTAATCCTCGGTCATTACCTGAAATGGGCCCCATGTCTCGCCTGTGGCCTTAAATAGCCCCGGACCTCAGACTGCCAATGTCAAACCCCCTAATTTGCAGTTTCATAAATAGCAGCTTGGAGACTTTGGAACCTAACGATAAAGTGGCCCTGTGGTTGAAGATGCTACTCCATGCTGTGACTGTGCAGTGCTGAAGAAACAGGAGGAAAGGGTTAGCCATAGACACAGACATGAGTGAGTGCAAGGGTGTGAGAAGGGGGTTTAAGATGTTAGTGAGTTGATAGTGATTAGGAAAGCAACATTTGCAGGTGACAGAGTTTAGGTTGCGCAACTGTAACTCAACATGTTATTACCTGAGGCTCATACTTAGACAAACTTATTCATAAAATATATGCCAGTATTGTGAGGAAAAGACAAATGTATTTATGTTTTATTACTTTCTTAATAAATAGCACAGGGAGCACACATAGGAATGGTGTTAACTCCAGTATGAATGTATATCTGTGTATTTAGCTGTAAGGAACAACAATGTATTAATTAATGACTGGAGTAGAGTGTGGGTGAAAAAGCAGTCAGCAAATTATGTTTATGTTGACTCCCTCTCTGAAATAAAATGATATACAAAAAGCTGTATGCTAAAAGACAACTTTTTGAGATCAGAGCACAAAAATCTTCCTCTAACAGAGAGACATCTAACGCTAAGGTGGAGGTCTGCATAAAACAGTCTTCTTTATCATACACATCCAGTTTATTTGAAACATCCTGACCACTGCTTGCAGACAGCAATCAAGGTATAACTGGCACAAAATCTTAAGGAGTTTTGATTCATTTAACCATAATAAAGTATTGCTCTACCATTTTGCAATCTATTTCTCCAGAACATTGGTACATTCAAAGTTTTGGTCACAAAACCAAGTAGATGACAAATCCCTATAGCCACTGTCATTTCCTGCAAACTTTACACGCTGCCTTCTCACACACGCACTATACGCTCTCTCCCTTAAGGCCATGTGGGGCGGCCTGCTGATTCTTCTGCCCCTGCCTTGTCCTCAGATAACCATAATGAATAGAAACAAGAAGAGGCTTGAAGCACCAGGCTGATAACATGGGCAGATGTCCAGGAGGTTACTCTAGGCTTCTGGCCAGAGAAACTGCAGCAGTAGAAGTGGACTTGTGGTCAGTAGTGAATATTTACATTGTGGCCAGCGGCTGACCTGATCCCTCAACAAGTGTCTTACTGTTGATTCACATGTTTGTAGAAAAAGAAAGGATGAATATGCATGGTGACACTTTCTTATTTATTTGCCACATTGCGCACCTGATTTATGGAAATACATTATTAAGACGCTGTTTATTTCATGCGCCACCAAAGATGGTGTTCAGGAGCTTTGCACAGCCTTGAAGTGACTACTCTCTTGTATATTACACGCTGCCATCACTGATCTGTTAGAATGACTGACGGCAGTAATGAACTAAGACAAGATAGCGCATGGCCCCATTCATGCGTAACGGACAGAATTCCACAGTGACATGTGAACGGCGCGAAGAGTTTAAAAAAAAAAAAAAAAAAAAAAAAAACGCAAAATGGCTTTCTGTAAAGTGTGATTAACTCGTCAGGGTTTTATGACAGTCATGTGGTTGACTCTTCCCTCTTACCTTCCAGCCAGCGGAGCTGTTACTGTCGCCCTTATCCTTGAAGTAGGGCACATAGCGGACCATCCAGTCGTAGATCTGTGACAGCGTGAGTCTCTTTTCCGGGGTGCTCTCAATGGCGCGTGTAATGAGATCCGCGTAGGACTGGTTCCCCCACGCGTTCCGCCGCGAGGATTTGGCTTTGCGCAGCGGTCCGCTCACATCAGCCAGACAGGGGTGCGTCGCGCCGGTAGCCGGGTGCTTGAGCTCCACCGGCGTAATTCCTCCCCTGCACGCCGGTATGTCCTCCGGTTCTACCTTGATGTTCGCCAGAGGAAGACCCCCTCTGACCTCGTGTCCTGTCGGGAAATCCTCCGGGCACGGCAGCGGCCAAGTGCAAGAGCGAGGCCGACTTTGCGGCTCAAAATCCGAATCAACCTGATGAGCGTCCAATTCGTCGTCCTCCATCATCAACATTTATCCTTCAGCGAGAACGGGATAGATGAAATAAAGGGAAAATTGGATACCTCCACAACTCCCACTCTCCCCACACTGTCACTCAAACAATATACCGGTTAAATTTAAATATAGTAGAAAAATCAAAATCACAGCCTCGCGTGTAAAGACAGAAGAAGTAGTAAAAGTAATAATAATTTTTCGTCCATTTTACGCGCAATTTAAAGTCACCTGTCAGAATGAGCGGGCGCCAAGCATGTGTTCCTTTTAAATCCACTTGCAGCAACAGATGATAATTCAGATAAGGGGCATAGTCGTCGAAAAATCCCCAAGAAGAATGGTGCAACAGCGATGGAAGGGGGAAAGAGGAGAAAATCACAAGCCGGGCAGTGTGGAGAGCATCCACTGAGGCGATAATGCGTGATTACCGTGAATTATTAAATCTTCCAGTCTGCACGGATTAAGCTGGCAGCGCCACATTCAAGTCCATTCAGCCTGAACAGCACCCAACTGTCTGCAATTATAATGAAGAGGCGTGCGCATGTGACGAATCGATAAATTCCCCAGTCTCCAAAACGCACACATATACAGTCCAACAGTGAGAGCTCGTATCCACTTGTCAGGTTGATAAAATAGGCTTTTATCACACCTCCTCTAGCCTCTCGCGTCTCTCCCCACTCTCAGATCCCACACATGTTCTCATTTGCTTACAACTCGTTCCGTCGATGTGAAGCGAGGATGACGCGCCGGCGCTGTAGTGAAGATGCTGCCAATTGGAGTGCGCTCACGAAATCAATACTCTCTGAACACGATTACAGCGAAATCCCAAACTCCCCCC
The DNA here is from genome assembly GCF_026225935.1 of Boleophthalmus pectinirostris. Lineage (NCBI taxonomy): Eukaryota > Metazoa > Chordata > Actinopteri > Gobiiformes > Gobiidae > Boleophthalmus > Boleophthalmus pectinirostris. The sequence continues at coordinate 14,508,692 of NW_026571447.1, read as the reverse complement.
TCCTCCTTTTCCCTCCCCGCTCTCTCCCCCTGTCTGCCTCTCCCCATTTCTCTCACGCACCCGGACCAGCCTTCCCCCAAATTTCTGGAATAAAGAAATGCGTCTTTCTTAGTGCCAGACGCCCTCGTTAAGTGCAGTCCACTCCAAAGTGAAAGCTCCTCAGAGCAGTGCCAAATGCTGTCGTGTGGCTCTGTGACCGCTGCGCGTAATAGTTGCCCTCGGGGAGACCTCACAGCGCGCGGGAGGTTATTTCACCTCTTGATGATTACTCCCAGTGAGTGTAATTTTCTATGCCGATTAGACAGATTTAGTTCAGATTACGAGAGATTAGGTAACCCGAGATTTTAATCCAAGCGGAGTGATGGGAGCTGGGGCTTTTCAGAGGTCAGAATTAAAAAAAAAAATCATTTTGGGTCCAAGCCAGACACACGATTGAGCGCATGGGATGGACGTCTGCGCATGGTCATCTCCTATAGATAGCTCTAGTTGGCTTCTGACACAGGCAGTGGTCAGAACAACCTGCCTTAGTGACCAGGGGATTCCGCCCCTCCTCCCCTTAAAATCTCACAACTAGGCGGGCGCGCGTCACAGGTGCTCCTCTCCTATTCGCTCAACCAAAGCTTTCGGATGTGATTTAAGTCAAACTACCAACTCAATTTAAAACAACAATCTATATCATTACTCTGTACCCTATAGACGTGGTAGATGTGGGAATACCATTATTTATTCATGGACTTTAAAACTGTCCATTGTTTTACGCACATATAGCTACCATTTCTGACGCGTAAAATGACAGCATTTCCAACCCCCACGGGTAATCATTGCGATCCACTGTATTGTCAGTCAAAATATTCAACAGAATGGTGAATTATCCCTCTGCCACAGGCGTATTCTTCCGGAAAACTTAAACTTTAAAAAAGTATGTGACTGCTTTCGGCTGCAATAGGCTACATTTCAGATACAGCCACTGTTTTATTGCACAGAGCCTTTCGTGCGGTGCGGTGTTGCGGTTGAAACAGAACCCACCCTCTTTGGGCAAACTGTTCATTGACTCAAACTGTACTTAAAAGTTTCATAACACGGCCACAATGTGTGTACTCAGACAAGACAGAAGTTGTGAAATGTGTTGAAAATAGCATGGTTTTAAATGGCAGGAGATGTGTCATGATGTGTCACAGAATGACTTCATGCTGGTTAAAATGCCATGCATCTCTCTGTGATTTTTCAAGTATACTGTAGCAAAACAGCATGAAAAGTTTTTACCTTTTCATTCCACAATACACCTGGAGTAGCCAGATAATTACCATCAGCAAAATGACCATTTATACTTCTTTTACTGGATATGACAACATATTTATACAACAATTAAATTTGGTATTACATGTTCAATCACAATTGAGGAGAACAAAGTAAGGAGGCAGATAATTTGATCAACATAAGCATACATACAAACAAAAATGAAAAGGGATTAACAATAGGATTTTTCTATTGCGGATGTTGACAACTGAAATTGTTGTGCTATTGGAAACCTATACAAAGGGGAACAAAGTAAACTGCACAGAAAGGGCCCCTGGTGTGCGGGAGTTAAACCTGAGACCTTTTTGCCATGAGAAGAGTGTGCCAGCCACTCAACCACTGATAAAATTATATATGAGCCACATAATTAAATAAATAGACAAACAAACTAAGGATTTGTGTTTTAATCAACAGGAAAGTCAAACCACCAAACACTGCTGATTTACTAAAGTCTGAATTTGATAAGAATAGAAAATGTGTCAGCAGAAATGAGAGGGCGGCCAGTTTGGTGCTCTAGTTAAAAGAATATGTATGTTTTGCGTCCCTTGGAGGCTGACTCCTCTCTGTCCCAATACCAGACATTCCAGAGGCAGCGTGGCTGGCTGCAGGCTCTTGTGTGGCTGATCCTGGAACAGCATGTTCTGCTCAGCTGTAATCACCTCAACCTGCCACACATAAGACATAAGAACACACCAGAGCAGCAACAAGCCACAGCTTTGTCAACAGCATTAGGGAATTTCATTCACATTATTGAGCTCCAACCCTACAGGACAATTCCTCACTTCACTGACATCGCCAATTCAGACATCCCACAGAAGCCTCATGATGTTGCACATATTCTCCCAGCAACCCTTTCTGCCCAGTGGAATTAGAATGGGAGGAAGCCAGAGAAGCCACAAGAGCACCCTTGGGAGATCGATAGCTGTCTGGGAAAACACCTCCCCTGGTTGTCCTCCCCTCTGAGCAAACAGCCCACACTCTTAACGAGCATATGGACTCCAATGACACTGGAAGGAGAGGGCACACATCCAACCTTTTGGAACTGAGGAGGCGACATTGCAGTTCACCCCTTTATGGCACTGGCCCAACGTAGGCATGACTTAAAGACTTCCGACCACAAGTGGGAGCCAGCTTTGCAGCATCTTGGCAATGGCACTGCCAGCTATGAGCAGTATGTTCACAAGAAACAATGACAATGCTGCCAAGACTTTTAATTAAGTTTCTTCTTTTGGATGGATAATATAGGCCAATGCAGGTAATAGATTTGGTTTTCGTTTCAGAGGGCCAACAAAATATGATTAACAAACACTTTCTGCTTTAGCAAATTAATTATATTTAACAGGTGAAGAACCAAAGCATCTGGACATGGTAGATCAGTGAGACAGGTAAGTCAGGGTGCTCTTCCCCAAACCAGAAGCAGTGTGAGTAATAAATATGTCTAATGGTTCAAATAATATGATGCTCTTATATTTACTTGTTTCACATTTTATGATGAGTAAATAAAAAGCTAAAAAAGATTCATCCCTCATTCTTTCATATTTAAGATACAGCAAATGAAACACTCTCACAGAGCAATAGTTGTGTGTGCAGTTTAAAGACATTGCTTTAGTCTATTTTCCAGATCAACTATGCAACATTTCAAATTGCCTCTGGCAGTTATATCTTTCACTTGTGCAAGTCATTGGTTGGCTTCAACCACAATAGGCATGTGGGCCGGATGCCAAGACACTGATTAGCCTAGCGATGCCTCTGTTCTCCAGGCAATGCGAAGTAGAGGTGCTGTGGGAGTCCAACTCATCACCAAAGAGCACAGTGCTAAACACAAGTTTAAGTGGAAGAAAGCCAGCAAACTGTAGTGTATCCATGCTGGACATGTAAAGCCTTGGGCAAGGAGGCATCTGCCTCTTTAATACATAATTCACTCAGAGCTGAAACATCATGCTTTAGTCCTGAGGGCCAGTCTGCTTCTAGTAGTTGGAACATAAAACTGTCTCCATCAGATAATCCAGTCTTATTGACGAACAGTTAAAGATAAAGAGGAGAACTCTATCATCAATTTAAATATTATAGAAAAACATCCACTGAAGCAGACAAACCTAAGAGTATAATCATAGCAAACTTTGAGAGTGGACCTGCGGTGCAAGAGGAGCATGATGCAAGCAAAGTCATATCACCTTTCTACTTGAGCAGGCCTGTCCGATGAACCTTGACATGCAGGTAGGTCAATTTGAAGAGACAGGCACAAAGGCCTCAGGCTGTGCCCTTCAACATGCACACTGCAGTCGCTCTACATTGCAGCCACTGCAAATGCATCTCCTGTAGTGGTATTATTAGAAGCACTCATGTCTTATTGCTCATGTTATCACCATAACTGACAGGATGTGCATTAGTTACCTCAGCGGTGAACTGGCCTTAATGTTTACACTACAGCATAAAGCCCAATTTGGAGTAGAGATTGGGGAGTGAAAAACCTTCAGCCGCCGGAGTGCTTTCATGTGTAATAGTCCTAGCTCAAGTTCCCATGAAAGAGGCACTAATGGGTTAACAGTAGGAATGAGAGGGGAAGAGAGGGAAAATCAATGCTTTTGTTGAGGGGAAGAAAGAAAGGCTTTCACAGGTCTATGTATCATTAAGCAATTGAGAAAGCTAATTAGAGTGGGGGGAAAGATGTGCAGATCTCACAGCTAATTATTTCCATAGCAACCACAGCTCCTGGAGATGATCTGAGGTAGCTTCTCTGGTACCAAACATTGGTCTGAAGAGCAAGAGGGACACCTAGTGGTAGAGAGAAAAACTTCCAACTTGATGTTAATTATACTTCTCTAAAATCAACACAAGCAATGTTTTCTACCATACTTTGCAAATAACATGTACATGAAAATGCAATAAGCAAGCTGCTTATGGAAATTAATTTTAATAAATATAAATATGTTATATAGAAACAAATACAAAAATATAGCTGGTTCGCCACGACCCAAGTAATTTACTAAGTTACTTTATTTTATTTTATCAGTTGTATTTATTTACACAAGAGAAACATGCATCATTTTAATTATAAAGGTATGCTAATATAAAGGTATTTTTAATATATTTATTTATGTATTTGCCTTTTGGGGTTAGCTATTATTTCTATCCCTGAGTTGTTATTAACAAATTGTATTGATTTGACCAATAAAATAAACAAAAACAAATTAAAAGATAACTATTTGGTTAACGTTTTTAATTATTTTATGAAACAAAATACAAACCAAAAAGTTCAAAGGTTCATCTCACGTCACTTAGTGTCTCTGTTTGCTTGGATCAATTTTCTCAAGGTGCACCAGGGGTTTGAGTTGTTCAGCAAAACTGCGCATATCCTCAGATACAGTGTCCTGTCCAGCTGGAGCTAGAACACTCAGTTCCACTAAATATGACAATGAGAGCCGCTCTATGTTCTCTGTGTTCCCAGGTACCAGAATGCGAGACAACTTGGTCACAACCACTTTCATAGCACCTTTCCTAAATATGTGACCATTGGCTACAAACTCATGGTCCATGCGGAAGCCCATCTCATTAAGAAACTCGGGTAGGCTGTGTGAAGTAGCCACATCCACACAGTTGCGAACCAGAGCATGGCGGCTCTTATCTCCCACTTCAGGCTGCCCTAGGTAGCGGAGGTGCCACGGGGCGGTGGGATGGGACAGACTGCGGCGAGCACGCAGAATGAAAGGGTTGCCTTGTTGGCCTTTCAGAAGATAAACCAATTCATGATCTGTGAAGGTCTCAGGTTCCATATTGTCACACAAACCTCTGAGGCGATGCAGGAGGCTGTCCAATGCCTGGTCCAGCACGCTCCCTGAGAACACAAGACAGTTTTTGTAATTTTCTTTGAAAAAAATTACAGGCTAGGGTAATGGTTAATCAGAATAAGTCTAGACTAGTCTACATTTAAACATATCATTACCATTACAGTAATATCTATGTATAACAGAAATAATTGTTTGACAAGCGAAAAATATAATTGCTAGTTGCAGCCCTTATAATGACATTGTCTACTTCTCTATAGCAGCTACACAGCTGAATTTAACCTAAAAAGTAAACTATAAATACATATGGAATGTAGTCAGTTTATTTACAAGACTGACTTGTTTGATTTGACTTATTGGACTTGTGCTATGTTCATGACAAAGATAGCTCACCTTGTAGTAGATATTCCATCATGTTAATTGTGCCACCAGTAACAGGCATCACAGTCACCGGCGGAGCCTCCATCTTCACTGTTTCCACACATAAAAAGAAAATAAGAGTACTTTAAATCCACGCAATCTTGGCAACATTATTGGTTAGTAAGCTACAGCTTGAGGTACAACAAACGAGTCTAGTGGAGCACCAATTTCATCGAGCAAGTAACATTTAATTCTTAGATAATAATTTAAATAATAAGAATCATTAAATGTTACATGGACTTACCTCAAAACAAGCAGATAGGCTGATAACTGAATGAAGCTAACAGCACTTTGTTCGCTAGCCAAAAGTATGCTAAAAACAAACCAGATTACTTTAAAGTAGCGTTGATATGATCGTCTAGACTATTTACTATAAAACTTACTATTTCTAATTATACTGCATTAAAGGGAGAAATAGGGCGGCTAAAACATATGCATAGATCAAATGTTTTAAGTATGTAGTTAGATCAGTTGATCTGATCGAATGAATGGCAGTCTTCATTTGCTGTCTGCGCAAGTAGATAGGACTTAAGTATAACGCACTACTGCCGCCTACTGGAGAAGTCGATAGTTTCTCAGATGCTATGCCATCTAGGATCATTCATTATAGGCATTTGGGCATTGATTGAGTTTGTTTTTAATCTATTTTACATCACAAGGTGGAACAAAGTATTTTTAGCTTTGGCGATGTAGACTGATAATAAAGAATTACTTAAACATGCGAATGAAACAAAACTCAACTCCAGGTATGTTTTGATGAGTGTAGCACCCAGTCGAATTGAGAAGGCCAGAACTGATAGTTAAATGACTTTTAATCTTTACCTTGCCGTGTCACAGAACCAACATAAGAGCTAGACAAGAACAAAATAACAGAAATTACCATATGATCACCGTATCACTAGCTCATTACACAGTTTAACCGATATCCGTATTTTAACATTAATTCAATACAAATTACAAGAAGCTCAAATATACATTCACAAATAAAACAAACATTGTTCCCCTGTCGACTGTTGCTATCTTTAGGTTTTTATATAACTTGTTTTTTTGTTTTTCACCGTAAACGTCGCTGTGTTTACTTTGCGTCTTTTCTGTATACCAAGCTAATGTTTTTACCATAACTTCCCCTCACACAAGGAAGTCACCAAAACAAAAGCGTAACCTTACTATTAAACGCCATGGACTGTATGTTAATGTATATAAGAACTAACTTGACCTTTACAATGAGGTAACATTGTAAATTTTGTGTAATATAGGACCTTTAAAAATATGGAAAGCATCAAAAATATGCAATGCATAGATCACCTGTAACATCGCCTAGCGGAGTCAGCTGCTTGTTGAGAAGGTGGCATCAGTAAATGTGCATGGTTATTCACCTTTAGATGTTTCACTTTTCACTATTCATTCATTCTTCGTTTTGTTTTATTTCAACAATTAGCATATTCATGGGTCTCTGCAATATTTTGAGCACTTTTGTTTTAAATGGTTCATCGCTATGACTTTCAACATGATAGATTGATAAATAATAAAAAGCCTTGATTTTGACACACGCCAAATTTTAGTCACTATCAAATTAATTGATAAAGAGACTTTTTATACTGTTTAGCAGCAAATATTAGTAAACTGGACACTCTTGGCCTCCCTCTTCTCACATGTGCTTGGATTTAAGACATTTTAACCAACTTACACCAGAGTGTGAGACTCGGCCCCCACCTTTCCCCCATTTGCACGCTAAGCACCAGCTTCCCACAGGGTTGTGTGCTGAGCCCCCTCCTGTACTGTCTGTACACCACAGACTGTATAAAAAGTGGACTAAGCGAGTGTGACATTACCCAAAGCCTTCAACTCCACTCAAATAAAGCTTACAATGCTAATGGTTACAGGAGCGAATCTTGAGCTTGGCTCCATATTTGAAGTCTGACCACGAGTATCATAGCAACCCATAGACTGTATATATAAATGAACATAAGTCAAGGTTACGTAACGTAACCCTGGTTCTTTGATAACAGTGAGGTGTTTCACTATGGAAATCACCTCAGGCGTAACCATCCACTGAAGCTCCAATGGCGCCACATCTGTCTTTGACAGACAGGATGACTGTATCTCAGACTCCGCCACCTCTCCAGATACAGTCAGCCTCCTCCTAATGTAATCATTCTGAAGCGATTTCTTACTGCTTTGCAAGGAGGGCAATGAAGGTGAAATACCTCACTCTGTTATGAAAGAACCGGTGTTACGTTAAGTAACCTTGAGTTCCTTTTCTAATGTTGTTCGGTGTTTCACTGTGGGAGATATGGCCCACTCCCGGATTGCAAACAAAGAAGCGCTGGCCACAGCGCATATATCCTGTACGAACACACCTCTGAACAGGGTCCATGAAGTAGCTACACCCCTGGTGGACTGTGCCCTCAACCCCTGCAGAGGTACCATGCCCCTGCAAGTGTAAGCCAAGAAAATGGCTTCAACAATCCAGTGAGAAAGCCTCTGATTGGACACTGGCTTGCCCAAATGAGGAAAAGTCCATGACATTAACAACTGATCTGCCTTTCTAAGGCCAGCTGTTCTGTCAACATACACTCGCAATGCCTGGACAGGGCACAGAGTATGAAGTCGACCCTCCTCCTCCGAAGAGAATGGCGGAAGATGAAAGGCCGCAAGTTCTAAAGTAAAACAACTATAGGCCGTATCCACCTTGGGCACAAAGGCTGGGTTGGGGCTCAAGCGCACCTTGGACAGCCCGGGGGCAAACTACAAACATGTGGGGCTAACCGATAAGGCTTGCAGTTCACTTACGCGCTTTGCAGATGTTAATGCAAGAAGTAAAATTACCTTCAAAGTTGCATGTTTCAAAGACAGCCTCCAAGGGTTCAATAAGATGGAGACAAAGGGCATCCAGCACAATCGAAAGATCCCACAGGGGAACCAGGGGTTTAACCACTGGACGTTTTTGACGTGTGCCCTTCATAAAAAGACAGACCAGGGGGTGTTGACCCACTGTTTTGTCTCTAAAACCCACATGGCAGGCTGAAATAGCAGCCAAATAGACCTTGATTTGGAGAGAAAGCTTTATGCTTGTTCACCAACTGCTGTAGAAAGCACAGAACGTTGGAAAGAAATAACCTGTCTGGCCTCACAAAAATCTTTAAACATACACCACTTACAGTTGTACAAAGAGCGAATGGAAGTAGCACAAGTGTAGTGCTGTGAGGTAACGCTGAAAATCTCTCATCATTAATGGACCCAACTGGATGAGAGATTACTGATGCCATAAGACTAGCAAGGTGAAGGCACTTCCTAAATGTGACAGTCACGCCCCAATGGAACAATACTAGGCACCGGGCGAGAGAAAGCATTGTCTCAGCTGTGAGAGTCACACGATGTAAAACTGAGTTTGCTCAACCCCAAATATTCTGTGTGTTGTTTGGGTTCTAGCCAGCTCTTCGCACAGTTTATGTTGCAGATCTTTAGGCACAGAAACAATTTAGTAAGTCTTTATTTATATAGCACTTTTCACAGACATTTTTGCATTAGCATTATTCATTCACTCTATACCTGGTGATGGTAAGCTACTATTGTAGCCACAGCTGCCCTGGGGCAGACTGACAGAAGGTCCCTCCGACCACCATCACTCACGCACACACCACTTTCATACTTGGCGATATGGGTGAAGTGTCTTGCCTAAAGACACAATGACAGTTATTCCCACTGGTGCCCCACTGTGGTACCTGATTTTTGCAGTGGTCTCCAATCCAAGTACTAACCAGGCCCGGCATTACTTAGCTTCTGAGATCTGACGGGATCAGGCTTTTACAAGCCGGTATGGCCACAGGTTAGGTTAGGTTGTCTTTTTCACAGGGGATGTTTATTATGAAGCCAAAAAAAAGTCCCCGCTCTCATCCCGTGCCTAGCTGCGGTAAAAACACACTCCAGTCTAGTTCAAGGCACACGTACAAAACCAGTGCAGAGTGTTCTAGATTTAAGGGTTCATAATAAAGACGAGACAGACCGTGTTCCAGTCAAGACGGAACCATATTCTATATCTTTATTGTCCTCCCCCCAGGAACATATAACACACAACATAAGTTCCTACCCACATATTACTACATCCCCCTTTCTCATCAGGAACATTTAATTTTATATTCAGAAATATTAATGGCATGAAAGCAACACCATACTCTTTTTTTTTTTTTTTTTACTGTTGTCCTGTATCTGTACAGTTTTTTTTGTTTGTTTTTGAACCACAGATTCTTATAACAACATAAACCTATATTCAACAAAACACTATAGGCCCGAAAATTTATTCTTTTTTTTTTTTTTTTAAAGGGAATGGGGTAAACCCTCGGTCTGAAAATGGGGATTATTCTGCCCCAACCCTCTTTAACTCAAGTCATATAGTCTTTCAAATACTCTGGTGTTTTTCTGACCCGGTCCGGATAGCGTCTCTCTGGCTGTGGTGAAGTCAGGGGGCATCTCAGGTGAATGTGGTTGAGTCTCTGTATGGCATTTATCTGAAGATGCATCTGGAACTGCGATGGGCAGCTGTGGAGCCACCGGTGTGCGGGACAGATGATACCTGTTTCTCCGGAGATGGCCACTTGGTGTTTCCACAACGTAGGACCTGGGCGTTCCTGCAGTGGACACCACAGTTCGTCTCTGCTGCAGGGCCTTGACCCACACATGCTTGCCTGGCTGCAGACTGGGCATGTCATGAGCTCTATGCCTTTTGTTATAGTTCTGTGACTGTTTTGTCCTGTAAGTCTGTTCTCTACTTTTCACCTTTCCCAAATCAGCTCCGTTTGGATGGAGCTGAGAAGGAATGACAGGAACGGTAGTACGTATCTTTTGACCCATGAGCAGTTCAGTAGGACTATACCCATTGGCCATGGGTGAAGCACGGTAAGCCATTAAAGCTAGGTAGGGATCTCTAGACTTTTTCAGTAAGTTTTTGACAGTCCTGACTGCACGCTCTGCCTCCCGTTACTTTGTGGGAAGTGGGGACTAGACGTAATATGTGTAAAACACCATGTTTGTGCAAACTTTTGAAATGCTTCAGATGCAAATTGTGGACCATTATCTGAACGCACAATATCTGGAATGCCATGCATAGCAAAAATAGATTTACAATGGTCAATAACAGCATCAGAAGTGGTAGATGACAGTTTTGCTACTTCAAAGAACCTTGAAAAGTAGTCTACAATAACCAAATATTGGTTCTTACCAAACTGGAACAGATCTGCACCCACTGTACACCATGGTCTAGAAGGAAGGTTTGTATGTAACAATGTCTCTTTGTTGTGTACTCTCTCACGTGCACGTGTCACAGTTTTCAATGAGTTTTGTCAGTTCTTTGCTAATACCTGGCCACCACACAGATTGTTTAGCTCGTTCTCTGCACTTTGTTATGCCTAAGTGGCTCTCGTGAAGTTTGTTCAGTATGTCCTCTCTGAGTGACTTTGGTATTACCAGTCTACAACCTAGTAACAACAACCCATTTTGAGTTAGCTCACCAGCAGAATGTATGTAAGGTTGAAAAGTCTTATCTACTTCAAATCTGTTGGGCCAACCACTTACACAGAACTGCTTGAGCTGTTGCAGAATTTCATCCTTGTCTTGATGCATTTGTATCTCTTTGAGTCTCTTTTCTGTTGCCGGGATGCTGGCGACGATGGCGTCCGCGTAGAGATCAATCTCTTCCTCCTTTAGTTGTTCCGTGGAACATGCGACCGGTGCTCTTGAAATAACATCAGCAGTTGCTATTTCTTTACCTGCCACATGTGAGATTGTAAATGAGAATCTCCTGAGCCTCATTTTCAAACATTGAATACGTGGAGGAAGTTCATCCAGATTTCTCGAGCCTAACAGTGGCACGAGAGGTTTGTGATCAGTTTGAATGTGGAAGTCTTTTCCTATCAGAAACTCTGCAAATCTCTCACATGCCCACGTTACGGCTAATGCTTCCTTCTCGATTTGCGCATAGCGCTGCTCTGTAGTGCTCAAAGCTCCAGAAGCATATGCCACTGGTTTCCAGTCTATAGTGCTTGTTTTCTGCATCAGAACAGCACCAAGTCCATACGAAGATGCATCAGCTGAGACCAGTGTGTCTGCAGACGGATCATACAGTGCTAGTCCTGGGGGTGTTGTCAAGTCCTGTTTTATGCTCTCAAAAGCCTGCATTTGCTGTGGCCCCCAATTCCACATATTCGTCTTTTTCAAAAGTTCCCTAATTGGAGGTGTCTTTTCGGCTAAGTGTGGCAAAAACTTTCCTAAGTGGTTTGTCATTCCCAGGAAACGTCTTATCTCAGAAATGTCGCTCGGCTCTTTCATGTCTCTTGACTGCATTGACTTTCTCTGGGTCTGGACTGACCCCTGTTGCCTCAATAACTTGACTCAGAAATTAGATTTTTGTCTTTGAAAATTCACACTTGCCATTCAGTGTCACACCTGCATCCCGCAGACGTATAAGAGCTATTCTTAGCCGTTCATCATGTTCTTTTTGATCCGTTCCCCAAATAAGAACATCGTCCATTTGACACACAACTCCCTCCAAGCCCTCCTGAATCTGCTGCATGCGTTTCTGGAAGTGTTCTGGTGCTGAAGAGAGTCCAAAGCACAAACGATTGTAGCAGTAGCGACCAAAGGGAGTGATAAAAGTTGTGAGCAGAGAAGATTCTTTAGAAAGAGGTATCTGCCAGAAACCTGCACTGGCATCTAGCTTCGAAAATACTTTTGCGCCTGAAAGCTGACCTAGTGTGTTTTCGATTGAAGGCAGTTGATGTCTCTCTCTTAATACTGATTTGTTCAGTTGAGTGAGGTCTGAACAGATTCTCACTCTATCACGAGTGCGTTTGGAACCATTCTGTAGGTTGTTCCACCTTTGAAATGACCCCTTGTTTTTCCATGCGGTTCAGCTCCTCTTTTACCTTTGGCAGTAGAGGAAGAGAGATGCGCCTGGGTGTTGAGACGGAGAATGGTTGAGCTCCAGATTTTAGAACAATGTTGTATTCTCCTTTCATTGAGCCTAGTCCGTAAAAGAGCCCTGGAAACTCCTTTTTAATAGTCTCTTTAGAGTTCAAAGTAGCTGTATCGAGCCTAGCTACCAGCTGTAGAGTAGTGGCTGCTTGCCTACTCAGTAAGGGTATGTTTAGTCCCTCAACCACATAAATGTCCTCTATTATGTGTTTGTCTTTTCTCTTGAGTGTAGCAGTAAACTTGCCTTTGATTTTTAGTGGTGATCTGCCGGGCCCCATCAACACCTTTCTGGTTCTCACCAGTTCACTGAACTGTCCTCTCTCATACATGTGTGATGGGACTGCTGTTACATCCGCACCAGTGTCAATTTTGAACACTGCATTTCTTTTGTCCATTTTTATTTCTGTCATCCACGGGCTGCTCGTAGAGTCACTGGATAATGAGCCCAAAAATGCGATCTCATCAGATGATGAATCCTCTGTTACTAAAGCCACATTTACCTCATGCATTTTCTTGGACTTGCACACCCTAGCAAAAAGTCCTTTCTTTTTGCAGCTATTGCATGTGGCATCTTTTGCTGGACATTGCTGAAATGCGTGTCCTTTAATGTCACCGCACCTTGAGCAGGGTTTGGCTTTTTTAAACGTCTGTTTGGGCTGCCATTTATGTGGTTTGATTCCGACGCCCCCTTGTGGCCTTGAGTGCACACGGTTGAGTTGAGCGTTAACAACTTCTCCTTTGAAGTTAGTTTTTAACATCTCCTGTTGTTTCTTTACCAGTTCACTTTGTTTTACTTTGGTTACTGCTTTTTCGAGTGTCAGTTCTGGATCCATTTGCAACTGTTCTGATAAACGTGTGTCTCTGAGTCCGACCACAAGCCTTTCTCTGACCATCTCATCATGTAGTAAACCGTATCCACAGTGCTTAGCTAAACAATGCAGCGCAGTGATAAAGCTGTCGGCCGACTCGCCCATCCCTTGCTGCCGCTGATTAAACTTAGCTCTTTCAAAAATTACATTTCTGCAAGCTACAAAGTGAGCCTCGAGCTTTTGTTCGACTGTCTCGTACTCACTTGCTTGTTCTGGACTGAGATGTAGGGAGACTAAAATATCCTCGGCTTCTTCCCCCATACTGTAAATCAGTGCTTTTACTTGATTTTCATCGGCTTGTGTCTCTAGACCTGACGCGATCCGGAATCTGTCAAAGCGTTTTATCATCCACTTGGTCCAATCTTCTGCTTTGAATGAAAACTTTTCCAGCGGCTTTACCTGATACTGTGCCATCTTGAATGCTTTTTTTTTTTTTTTTTTTTACAGGGCGATGAGTTGCTAATTACCGTTAGCTCCCGCCAACCGTTGAGTTGCAAGCCGCCGCGTTATTTATTTTTTTCTTTTACTATTCGCATCTTCTCCGTCGGCAAATCCCGCTCGTATTTTAGACTCTTCTCCACAAAGAGTAAATCATTAGCAGCACTTCTGACACCATGTTCTAGATTTAAGGGTTCATAATAAAGACGAGACAGACCGTGTTCCAGTCAAGACGGAACCATATTCTATATCTTTATTGTCCTCCCCTAGGAACATATAACACACAACATAAGTTCCTACCCACATATTACTACACAGGGCGTTCAAATGCACCTTGTAAAAACAGCAATGTTCAGAATTTAAAACAATAACACCATAAAAACAATAAGGGGTGTCAGTGAACCCCAAAACAATTAATTTTTACATTAATTCACAACAATCATGTATAACTATTTCCTGTGCGCTGAGTACGCAAGAATATGAAAATACGCGTCCGAGAGATCGATTGTGGTGAACCAATCCTCTTTGCGTATTGAGTGACAGAGCACTTTTTGGGTCAGCATCCTGAACTTGAATCTCCGTAAATGTTTCTTTATAACACGGAGGTCGAGTATGGGCCGTAGGGAGTCGGGACATTGTCCCTTTCTTCGGGACCAGGAAATAGCGAGAGTAAAAACCTCGCTGACAGTCATTGTTTGTTTAAGAGCGATGTGATCTCGTCCTCTAGGACACGAGCTGCATCTCCTCTGGCCACTGAGACCAACACCTCGTTGAAAGTGGGTATCCCCGAAAAATAATGGATAGAATCCACGGATGCACTACGCATGCGCGCCACTGCTCCACCTGAGAAGCGAGTGGCCCCATGAAAATCCCCGGAAGCGTTACTCCCCTGCCAGGACTAATGACGTCCGCCTGAGAAAGAGCGTGAGCTCCCTCTTGTGGCGAAGGCCGAGGAAAAGTTAAACTGAATTGGGTTATTTTTTGTGAAAGACAGCTCGCCCTTAGCGCGTGGCCTGGATGCGAGTGTGAAAGCTTTATTTTCTTTTAAAGAAAGCTTTGTGACTTTGTGACCCCTGACTCTGCAACATGCAAGGGGAAAAAGAAGTAACTGGAGTAATAAGTAATTCCCTCTGGTAACCGGACAATAAAGTCACAGTATTGATCACACACAGTCTGTGCTGCACATTTGTACATGCGCTGAAAGATGTGAGAGGTTGTGAGCCTCTCCATTTTACTTTTACAAGCTGAGATGGCACTGTGATTAGGATGCAGGTGGTAGGCCATTGAGGACTCCACTGCTGGGGGGTCATCCCATGTATCTCCAGTTCAGAGTAGCCCTGAACTGGAAGCTTGCTCTTAAAGGTTGTATGGAGGATTTTTTTTTTGTTTTTTTTGTTTCAAGTTGTCAATGATAGCATTATAGAGGTGCAGTAGCCTTGTAATTATGATGACCAAAAAAAAGAGAATAAAAATTCATCAACTCTGGACGTGGTGGGGCCAGCTAAACATTTGCCAATAGATAACGACATTGCCTCGTTATCTGTTAGCTGACAGGCTATCAATCAAACTCCCTACGTTTCTAGCGTAACTGACCTGCCTGCGCGCCGCCGGTACGTGGTTTACGTACGCCTGTCACGCAGTCAGTCCACAGACGCAAGACGCACAGACGCTGTTTACTCCACCAACGCAACAGTTCTTAGCGGCTTTTTTTGACCTATATCTTCCTCGCAGTTAGCACAAAGTTTGTTGCAATGGCAGACAAGAATCCAGGAGCAGTTAGCCGCAAAAGAAAGTCCGTTTTTGAGGTCGCTGAAAGAAGAAGACAAGGGGAAAAGCAGCGAAGCCAAACTAAGGTGATTCTTGTAGATTCATTCCAGCGATGGCGCGACTGAAGCAGACGCAGGGTCTAAAGACTGACGCATTGGTCGCCAAATTACTCCTGGACAGGTAACTTCTGCTTATTATGAAAACGTACTTTATTTCCAAGAGCTAGTCAAACGTTTTTTCAGGACACGAAAGCGATATCCTATGTCTGAAAACGTAATTTTCAAGGCAAAGAAAGAGTCCGCTTGCTGCTGCGTGTTGTAGCTAGTTCATTCGCACTGAATCTCCGCGCAACCTTCTCTGCTCCCCTTTCCTACTCCTGTCCCCGCTGCCCGTTCCGCTCTTCCCCCTTCTCCTCACTTCTACGGGCACGGAATCTCCGCGCACCGCTCCCCTCTCCTCTCTCCTCTCTCCTCTCTCCCTGCTCCGCTCTTCTCCCTGCTCCTCACTTCTCCGCGAACGAAATGTCTTGCCTAACCAACACTGTAGTTAGTTGTTTACAAGTCATGTGCAGCTCACCGGCTGTAAACAAACCTGTTTCTGGCGTAAAGAGGAGGCGGGAGAAGGCGTTTCTACGTAGGGAGCTGTAGGGGAGGGGGGGTGGTTTCACGCATGCGCAACATTTGAAAAAGGACAAACAGTCGCTGGATTTCTCGTTCCTTGGAAAATCCTCTATACAACCTTTAAGCGGGTTAGCCCAGAAGCGCCTCATCTCCTTCATACATGCACATAGAGCAGGTAGGAGCTATTTGGGAGGCAGCTGGGCTGATGGGAGCCGCTTATCATCATACAGGTCCCTCTCCCCACCATCTGTGTCCAGAGCTGCAGGCCAGGGCACATTAAGCCTGGCAGCAGCACATTTGCACACTTCATACAGGTTGCTATTGTTGGCGTGTTCCAATTGTAGAAAAATAAAGACTGGAATCGATCGATTTAAATCACAAAAATTTATTCCCTATCCAATACAATTCTAATACAGAGCTCTGGGTCAAACCACTGTCCCTGATTGCCTATTTTACACAGGACTTATTTCAGGCAGTCTGAACACCTGCATCTGTCCCTTAACCCAGTATATATACATTCACAGAAATATGCAAATGATATGTTGGTCAGGTTCATGCCTTGGATCCTCCCTGAAGCCTCTCCGTTTATGGGAATGACCGGATCTATTTAGGTTTGGAGCCAGCCAGGATGTCCCCTTGTCAGCTGCTCTGTACAGAATTTCCTTAAAAAGACACAACCTACACAGCAGTTTCTTTAAACACATATATCAGATTTCAGTAGTTAAGCATTAATTGTGTGACAACATTTAAACAAATATATAATTTCTGTATTTAATAATTGCATGTGGTATACTCACAACACTTTATTGTTACGACCTTCACTATCCACAGGTGAGGTAGCACCGGACACACTGGGGGCTTGGGACTGGGCCGATGGAAATGTGGAAATGTGTCTTCCATATCCACAACCTCAAGGAAGTCAGCGTCAGCAGCAGTGTCATCGCCCTCTGCGTCCTCATTGCCTGGGTCCATGTCAAGGAGGTCCTCAAACAATGGAGGCATATCAGTGGCATTATCAGCCAAGATGTCTGCCCAGCTCATAGTAGCTTGTGTGGCCTGGGTGGTGGCTGTGGATTTAGGGGTGGCCTCCATCAGGCATGGGTCCTGGGAGTTAGCCACCGCCATTCTGAGTCTCCTCTCCAATATTTTCTCTGGCATCGATGCACAATTGGAGCTGGACTGGCAGTCCGCCAGTGCCATCTGAGCGTGTTTTGCCCCCATGCAAGCTATGAACATCGGATGAGGGTCCTTGCCCGATATGGCGGGCCGCATGACTTGGGGCATTGGCGGGATGAAGCCTCCTTGGACTTCAGATCCGACCCCAGAGGGTGGATGTCGACATAGTGCCTGACACAGAGAGAATAAACAGAATAAATGCAGTGCTAGTCAAGCCGCAATTTGCGACATGACTGTGGAAACCAGAACTTGGCGTTTAAGCCCGGCTCTGGAGGAGTCTGCTTGCCGTGACGCGTTAGCAGAACCACACACTGCTGCAGAACCGGTCAACAAACAAATTAAACTTTTCAGAGCTTTCTACCTTCTAAGAGTGATGTGTGGGCCTTGTATATGTTGCCGAAGTGTTTTTAGATTGATTTGGCGGGTTTTTTTTGGGTTTTTTTTTTTTTACAAATTGCAGCGTATTTCTGCCATCCTCCCACATGACAACGAACTAAAGCCTGCTACAACAATGACGCAGCCAGCTACACCTATGACGCGTTTGATGTAGCAGAAAGCGATTAGCACCCGCCCCCCTCCACCGCCTCCGCCTCGCCTCCACCCATGGATCTATTGAAATAACTGGATACAGTATTGCTAGTTTGTAGCTGCCTCCAGTTGACGTAGTGGTCACTCACTGGAACTTCAGCAGAAAAAGTCCCATGGGCCGAGACAAGATTTTTCTCTTAGAGCGCAATGTAATCACAAACTGCTCGTGTTTGTCTGACAGATCACCTACAGCTTTCAAAAATTAGTTGGCAATTTTTTACCTATTTTTGGATCATAAATTTTTTCTCAGCTCAAAATCATTCACTTGTCTTAAAAAACACTTTAAATTCGTTAGCTTCGGCTCCACTCTGCTCCACTTCTCCACACCGCTTCTCTCGCTCTGATTGGTCAAAGCGATCACGTGATACACGAGCCCGCGCTCCGTTCGTGCGGTCATCTGCATTCGGTGTGCCCGTGGGAGAAAAGAGCACTACTGCGCATGCTCAGTCGGCCCACAGCCACCGGAAATACCTAGCCGGGCTAGGCTAATCTGGGATCATGCACCATTTAGCTCGGCCCATTGACTTGAATGGGCGGCCATTTTGGAACCTGGGGGGCTTGCCTCCACCCCGCTTCCACCCATTGATACACCGGCAACTAAAATTTTGGCCCTTCATGCAAAATATTGTAATGTTCTGTAGGGGGCGCTATCGGTCATTGGCAAACATAAGACGGGCCTTGACATGTGCTGGTTTAAGCAGGGGAACCTTACATGCCATGCATGATTTCAAACCATGACTTAGTGTATTATTAACAGTAACCTTGGAAGCGTTGGTCTCAGCTCTTTTCAGGTCACTGACCAGCTCCTCCCGTGTAGTTCTGGGCTGATTCCTCACCTTTCTTAGGATCATTGAGACCCCACGAGGTGAGATCTTGCATGTAGCCCCAGTCCGAGGGAGATTGACAGTTATGTTTAGCTTCTTCCGTTTTCTAATGATTGCTCCAACAGTGGACCTTTTTTCACCTAGCTGCTTGGCAATTTCCCCGAAGCCCTTTCCAGCCTTGTGGAGGTGTACAATTTTGTCTTTGGTGTCTTTGGACAGCTCTTTGCTCTTGGCCATGGTAGTAGTTAAAGCCCGACCGATATGGATTTTGTTGTGGCCGATATGAAACCGATATAATGGGAGTTGGAGCTGCCGATAGCCGATATAATCACCGATATATTTAGTGATGTAAAAATTCACATTCTTGAATTGTTTAAAAAACTTAGGTTTGGTTCTAGTGGATTCTAAATTGGGTTTATTTAGGCAACATTTATTGTTATTCTGACTCTTTACGTCATATTTACAGACAGTAGATTGGCCTAATGGCATTTTTGCATCACATTCTAGCTACTACTGATGGATATTCCAGTTTTTTTTTTTGGAGAACCCGCTCTTTTGGCTTGGCTCACTAAAGCAGCTGGCTCTTTCGGCTCCCAAGCGACTCTTGAGATTGTTTTGCTGCAAACAGGACTAAACCAAAACTGAACCAGGACTGAAAAAGGAGTAAACCGGGACTAAAACAGATTTAAAGCATGTGTAAAACAGGACTAAACCAGAACTGAACCAGGACTGAGTGTCGGGACTCGGTCTCTCCCTCACTCGAGCCCAAGATTAGTCCTGGTTTATTCATTTTATGCTGAACTGCAGCCAAATATGCACTTTTTTTTTTTTTTATCCTATGCACACGCAGATTTCTGAAAGTTTCGTTTTCAGCTGCTGCTGCTGTCAAACTACGGGTCTACAAGCGGCTTGAAGAGAAAAAGTGAGAAAAAGAGAAAACACGGCTCCCAATAAGAAACATGCTCCCGTTGTTCGCTTCAAAGAGCCGGCTCTAAGAGCTGCTTCTATCGCGACCGACCCATAACTCCTAAATAGTAAATAAACTACCGCTATTAGCCTTTAGCCCTAAAAACGTGCGCGCCGCAGTAATTAATTATATGCATAAATGTGGATCATTCACACGTTTATTCACAGCTCATTTACATATCAATGCTGGTCCAGTAACAAATATACGGCCAATATAGTCACTTTACAATAGGCCAATAGAAAACAGTCTGTTTATGTGCGGGAGCTACAGCAGCTAATCGCTAATAACAAATAGCGAAAACTAGCTTCAAAGTTGGTGTATTTCCAACACTCACCGCTCACAGGCTCCTCCTCACATCACAAGTCTGCTCTAATAAATGTCCTTTTAATCCAGACTCAAACCGACTGTCCGTAAAAAGAAATAATCTCAGTGTTGCGCACCGCTGAGAACAAAACAAACCAAAACAGCAAAAAACACGAGACACCTTTAGCTGTAGCTGTTTTTCGGGCATCTCCGCGGGCATCTCCGTCGGATCTCTCCCTCTCTCTCTCCGTGCGTCTTCTCACGAGAACTCACGTCACTTTCCAGACTATATTAGAATAGGAAAACCACTTTACCACTTGTACAGTTTTGTAAAATAAAATATTAATATTTCTTATCTCTTTTTAGTTTTAGCAAATATGGTTTTAACCATAACATGAACTATATATTTTAATGAATGAATAATAAAATAAAACGAATTGTCTTTTTAAAAAACATTAATAACTATGAAATATGCTTTTGCAAATGTACTTTTAACACATGGATTTGTTTTTTTTGTTTTTTATCCGGGTTACACATGCAATATATATTTTATAAAAGTTTTCGACACACCTGAATTTTGGGCAGAATTTTTTTTTTTTACGTGTTTAGGGGGTCAAATTAGCGCTCAAAGAGCTGAAGAAAGAAGAAAACGTCACCGTGGGGTGAATCACTTTGGGGTTTGGATACAGCTTGATGTCAGGAGTGTGTTTGGGGGACTACCCAAACACACTTAGCCCATTGACTCAATGTTAGCCAGTACTTGTTAGCAATAACAAACATGTTGCTAGGATACTGCTGTTCATGCAGGGGGCGACCGAGGGATGACAGTTGACAGTGATGAGTGCATGGGCTGAATGCATGGGCATGGACATTACGAAAGCAATAGGCGCTATGGTCTGTAGGGGCCTAATAATTTTAGCAAAAACAACATATCCTTTAACATGGGAATAGTATGTTTTTTGAAAGTTATTGAGATTCCCCACGTCATCGTGGGTTCAGTGGTGAATGACAAGGGCTTACACGATCAGAGGCTGAAGCCCACTGACTCAATGATGAGTCAATGGGCGCAATGATGAGCGCATGGACTTGCGAAAGCTGTTGGCCCTACACCTAATGTTGTGAAAATAATAGACCCTACGCCCTGTAGGGTCTCAGGCCTAATAAACAAATAAATACAAATGTTTGCTTTTTAGCAAGAACAGTACGTTAACATGGGAACAGCATATTATATGTTTTTTGAAAGCTCTCGAGATTCCCCATGTCATCATGGGGTCAACTTACGCGCCACTGTCAGACTTGCATTAGCAATCTGACGGCAATTTCTTAACTTGTGGGTACAAGTTGGCTAACAATTTAGTTAAAATGTGAGACCGACATAGTTAAAATGTGGGAATGAAATTGCTAATACATGCGACCAAGTTAGCTAAAAGATGGGACGAGTTAGCTAAAACGTGAGAACGAATTACATATTGTGGGAACGAAATAGTAGGCTAATTTGAGACCACGATTTATATTTATTTACTTTTTTTTTTTTTGCGCAAGTCATTAGGCGGGCTCTGTACTTTAAGTGATGGTTTGAGTCTCGATTCTATTATTTCAGTGTGACTTCTACGTGCATAAGGTAGAACAGCTTGTTGTCCGCGTACCGGTGTGGTGACACCTGCTTGTGTTCTAAGAGAACACACTGAATGGAGAAGCATGAAGCAGGATGGAGAAGCAGGTGGACTCGCCAAAGGTACGCTACATACACCTCAAAAGAGCCACATGAGCCGAAGTGTCGTTGGCGTACTATTAGATCAAGTTGCACTCCGCCCACGTAAACAACTTTTCCGCGTGCAAAACAAAAAGTCTCTCGCCACCATGACGCCCTGTTCACAAGCCTGCATCGGTGGCGCACGCCCCTCCCCCTAGCCCCACAGGGTGATCAGCAAACCAAACCCAAGATCTATTTACTGCGGAGTAACGAAGTAGTCTACAGTCACAATGGCGGTGCTGTTGGGCTTTTTAAGGGAATTTCAGGTGGAATACAGTTTCTCTCACTTGTTTGCACTGCTATGTTTTGTTGCGATGCTTTTCAAGTTAACTGTCTTGGTTATACGAAGGAGAAATACTTTTAAAAAAATGGAACCATTCCCTGGACCACCGCCACACTGGCTTTTTGGAAACGTCCTTGAGGTAGGCTTCATACCTTTATTATTATTTTAGTCTGCATCACTATGCTTAATGCAATTCTTTACTTTCCTATTAGTGTTGTTCAATATAGGCAACCTATAACACTGATGACCTCCAGGCGACACAAGTAGCTCAAGTAGGTCCGAAATTAAATTTCCAATAAATTTATCTCATAGCTGTTCCGAAAAAATATTCGTAGTCAAATAGTGATTTATCAGATAAATAACAGCTACGTGGTAACGATGACCACAAATACCTATTGTAGGCTTATTTAAAATATGTTTCTGAAACTTTGGAAACTGTAGTTACATGTAGCCTAACATTGCGCACAACCTTGTGTTTTAAACGGCCTTTTTGGACTTAAAACAATGGCCTTATGGATATTAGTTATGTAGCTGCTTAGCCCCTCCGCGTCTACATGCGCTCAGAGAAATCCCTGTGTACATGCGCCGTTAGAGTATCCTGGGTTTTTAGAGTGGTTGCTATGGTAACTGTGGTACAGAAATGGCAGGGAGCTAAACATGTAGCAACTTTGCTCACTTAAGGCTTTTAAAGAGGTTTCTAACAATAAAAAGAAGACATAAATTCAAGTAAGTACATGAGACAGTGGAGCACTGTCAGCTTCAGTAAAAGTCGAATTTAACAGATGAAAAATACAACAGAGCCTCACAGCGTCAATTAAGGTCAAACAACACAGACAGCCACAGAGGGCAGCCTGCGTTTAAAAGGTGTTTGTATTAAACAGTACACTGCTTTATTTCGTTTATAAGTGTAGAATACTATTAGTTAAAAAGTCCTAGTAGGAGTTTGAGTCGTTGTGGGAAAGTGACTGCTCCTGCCGTTTTTGTTACTTCAGTTCACACATGCTCAGTACAGCACCAGTTTTGAGAAATTAGGATACTGCGTTTAAATGCACAGTATCCTGAATACTCTCAAAAAAAAAAAAAAAAAAAAAAAAAAAAAAAGAGTATCCTGGTTTCTCATAACCAGGATACTGGTGAATTCAAGATATTGAAATCAGGATACTTTGTCTACATGGACACACATAATCAGGATCAGACCATAACCAGGATATTCAAGCGCATGTATATGCACTGTTGAGCTGCATGTGGCGCAGTTTAATTGATAGGTGGTGGTCTTTTGACCTGGTTAGAGGGGATGAAGATGCAGAGTGCACACTGGCACTGGTCATTCAGGGCAGCTGTGAAGTTGTTCACAACCAGCACTAAGCGTGATTGAGGGTTGACTAAATAATGCGGGGAACTGAAATGCGACTTGATTTGCATAAATATTGCTCTTCTGTTTTGCAGTTAAAGCAAGATGGCACAAGCCTGGACACAATGCAAGAATGGGGTAAAAATTACCCTTATGCATTCGCAACGTGGTTTGGTCCTTTTGTTTGTCTGCTCAACATTCATCATCCTGATTATGTAAAGACTATTCTAGCATCAACAGGTGAGTCAGGATGACTTATGTTGGAAATGACTTATAAACTAGAGGTCTGCGCAGGACTGAATTTTCAGTCCCACTCTTGCCCGTATCTGCACCGTGCAGTCCCGCTACCACTTGTTCCCGCAAGGAATTGTAATTTTCAGTCCCGCTCCCACCCCCATCTGTGATATTTTGTCCTGCTCCCACCCGCAAGTCCCACAAGATGGGGACGTTCGCATTCTTAGGCTCTATCAAACACGGAGAAGTGGAAAGGAGTTGTCTAAAATGTGTGTGAAATTAGACCACATAGGCTACGCAAATTTAAGCTGCTTAAAATGTTTTTATTAAATATCCAGCACAAATTATGTGTGATAGACATACATTCATCAGTTATATATGTTACTTTACACTCATATTTAATTTGTGGGACTGCAGTCTATCATTCCACCCGCCCATTCCCATGTTGTATAGTCCCACTCCCGCCCGCGCCCACAATGAGCTTTCAAAATGTGTCCTGCACCGCACTGCTTTGTGTTGGGTCCCACGGGTCCCACGAGAAGACCGGCCCGCTTGAGTTCAGGGCTCTATTATAAACCAACATACTGTTACCTTTTATTGCCCAAGCTGTAATAGTTTCTCTTCTCTTTTCACACAGAGCCAAAAGATGATTTAGCTTATAGATTTATTAAAGAATGGATTGGTGAGGCTTTTTTTTACTCCTATTTTCTATAGTATGAAAAGGTGTGTATATAAGGTGTGACATAAAATGGTTCTCTGCAGGAGATGGTTTATTGGTGTCACATGGAGAGAAGTGGTTTCGCCACAGACGACTGCTAACCCCAGGTTTCCATTATGATGTGTTGAAGCCATATGTAAAATCGATGTCCGATTCAGCAAATGTTATGTTGGTATGTTTAATAGTAAAATAAAGCTCTCTTGACATGCTGTAAACCTTTTCAGGTTTTTGCAATTTTGGATTGTTTGAATCTTAATAGTCCAGTTCACTATATACTTTTGTGGGAATTTTTGGGGGATTTGCTAAACTGTATATTTTTGGAAAGTTTATTGTGTGTAGAGTCAGAAAATCAATGTTTGCATTTGCCCAGATGTCTATATGGTGGTCATATTGATTTTTTTTTTTAAATGGCCACCAAAAAACTCTTTTTGAAATATCTCAGCCTCTGAAATGTTGATTTTAACTGCTAAACCCACATTTTCAGGGTCAGGGAATCAAATGGTGCTCGTTACAAAGCTATAAGACTTACCCACATTAACCCTTAGATGCATAAGTGGGTAAAAAATGACCTGGTTTGGTTGTTTTCTTGCAATTTCATTATAATATTCACGTGTAATACTCCATGTTCTTCCAAAAAAATTTCATTTTTTTTTTATCCTGTTGAAATATTTCAACAATATGGGGTAAAACAAACTATAAACATCGCATGCAGTTGGTCAGATAACTCAAAGAGTTTAAAAGTAGCTAACATAAAATTTGGATGTTGAATGTCAACATACACATTTAGACCACAATATGATTACGCAACCTTAGACATTTTCAAATACATCAAATAGACATTTTCTATACGTCATCATTATCATCATCACTTTCATACAACTATAGACCATATATATGAGTGGACAGAGTTAACGCTCTAGCTGCCGGGTGCCGAATAGGAAGTTCTCCAGGAGGCTCTTTTGGCTCTTTCTCACTTGTGGCTCCTCTCTCTGTATCTGCTGCTGTGAGCCTCGCCATTTTGGTCTTAAAATGTTTGTATTAACCCTCTCTACATGATCCTGATTTTTTTCTCTATTTTGTCCGTAAAAACAATCCTATTCATAATATAGAGTGTAGCTCCAGATTCGCTCCTGTAACCTTGAGCATCACAAGCCTCATTTGTGTGGCACTGAACGCTATGGGTCACACTCGCTTAGTCCACTTCTTTTATACAGTCTATGCATACAACATAGCTTGGGAATCATCATCATTCTGGCACTGGCTGCTGCACTGTCACATGTAGGTACAGGCTAAATCTTTAGTATTTGGTGTGCAGTTCTGTAGTTGCCTTTGTACTTGGCAGTGGTGAACCGTGGACCTGGATCCTGGGTCTTCACTAGGACCAATTTGCTGCTATCATGACTTCATTTATATAGAGAAAACTAAATGAAGCTAATCACACATGCACTTACTTCATATATTTGTTTAATAAACATTAGCTGCTGTTGAACAAGAAGATCCAGTCCACACAGAGGGGGTCTCCCACAGGGAACAATAGCAAACGTTGAGGACAATTACAAGTACCTTGGTATCCCACAAGAAAATGGTAACCTTGAAGAGGCAACAAGGAAAGTGGCTATGGCCAAATACCTGCAACGAGTGAGGCAAGTCCTAAGAAGCAGCTCAATGGCAAGAACAAGGTGCAGGCAATAAACAGCTCCGCCCTGCCAGTGATCAGATACCCAGCAGGAATCATAAGCTGGCCAAAGGAGGACAGAAGAAGAAGGCAGACCATAGATATTAAGACACGAAAGCTCCTGACCATGCATGGAGGGTTCCATCTCAAATCCAGTACCCTGAGACTGTACGCAGGCCGGAAGGAAGGAGGCCGAGAACTAGTGAGTGTGGGAACCACTGTCCAGGAGGAAACATCCAAGCTCCATGAGTACATCAAGGACAAGGCCCCGACAGATGACATGCTCAGAGAATGTCTCAGACAGTGGTGTCCAGAGGAAGAGGCGCTGGAGGAACCATCAGGACAGGACAAGCCCCTACACAGGGCATACCACTGGAACATAACTGAAGTGGCTGATGTCAAGAAATCACCCCAATGGCTTGAGAGGGCTGGTTTGAAGGACAGCACAGACGCACTCATCCTGGCTGCTCAAGAGCAAATCCTGAGCACTCGAACAACAGAGGCCCAGATCTACCACACCAGACAAGACCCACGGTGTAGACTGTGCAAAGAGGCTCCTGAGACAGTCCAGCACATAACTGCAGGGTGTAAGATGCTGGCAGGGAAAGCATACATGGAGCGACATAACCAAGTGGCAGGCATAGTGTACAGAAAATCTGTATCTAACATCTGTGAGTATGGGCTGGAGACCCCAGGATCAACGTGGGAAACACCTCCAAAGGTTGTGGAAAACAACCGAGCCAAGATCTTGTGAGACTTCCAGACACAGACTGACAGGATGGTGATGGAGAACCAACCAGACATAGTGGTGGTGGATAAGAAACAGAGCAGAGCCGTGGTGGTGGACATCGCAATACCAAGCGATGGTAATATCAGGAAAAAAGGAACATGAGAAACTAGAAACTAGAAAAATACCAGGGGCTCAAGGAGGAGCTGGAGAAAGCCTGGAAAGTGAAGGCATCAGTGGTGCCTGTGGTATTTGGAGCACTCTGGGCTGTAACCCCCAAACTGGAAGAGTGGCTACAGCAGGTACCAGGAAAAACAACAAAAATCTCAGTCCAGAAAAGTGCAGTACTAGGAACTGCAAAGATATTGCGCAGAACTCTCAGGCTCCCAGGCCTCTGGTAGAGGACCCGAGCTGGATGAGGGTGAGAGAGACCTACCACCGTGGAAGGTGAAAAACAAATTTTTTTAATGTCTAAAAATTAATACTAGTGTAGTGTTTTTTAACCACTGAATAAATCAGAAGTCTGAGGAGCCAAAGTGATATATGACACATACTATACAGTAATATTAGCTGGTTAGCTGTAGTTGTTTATGTTTAAATATGTTCTTAAAATATATTACATATCTTCTCAGTTTAAATGCTCTGTAAATGCTCTTAAGGGATCACACTTTTCTGATATAGCAAGTCTGAGGAAGAGCTATTGGCTCAAAACATCACTGTAACAGGAACTACTTTATGTGTGTATCATTCTCACCACCCATTCTAGAAAGCCTGCAATGTGTGTCTTTGTAATCATTAACACACTAAATAATAAATGTTTTAGTGAGTGGTGTAAAAAACCTGTATTTTTTAAAGAACAGCTGGAGCAGGAAATGTTAACTTTTCATTACAAACATATTGCAATAGAACAACCACACTGGGTTATTATTATCTACTCATGTGTTCAAGGATTAATATGGGAATATGTAACTAGCACCATTGGATTTCTTGACCCTTACAACGGGTTTAGCAGTAAAATCAACATTTCAGTTTATTCAGAAATCGAGATACTATATTTTTTACATTTACAGCAGCCATTTTTTAAACTTCAGTATGGCTACCATAGACATCTGGGCAATGCAAACATTGATTTTTTGACTCCTTATACTATAACCTTTCCAAAAATGTATAGTTAGCAAATCCCCAGAAAGTTCCCACTAAGGTTAAAATGTGAATATAAGGAACCGGTCTATAAGCTAATGACTAGTAGTCAATGATACATTTTTATGACATTCTTGCATTGCTTATATCTTTGTTTACAGGACAAATGGGAAAAATATTCCAAAACTGGTGAGACTTTTGAGTTATTTGATCATGTCAGCCTTATGACTCTGGATAGTATTTTAAAGTGTGCCTTCAGTCATCATAGCAACTGTCAGACTGAGGGGTGGGTACGAGCACAATGGCTTTCAGTTCTTTCAATCTTGTGTATTTATCATTTTTCTTTTACAGGGGAACACAAGCATACATCAGATCTGTATATGAGCTGAGTTACTTAATAAATCTGCGCTTCAGAACCTTTCCCTATCACAATGACTTTATTTTCTACTTCAGCCCACACGGGTTCCGGTTAAGAAAAGCCTGCAGAGTGGCACATCACCACACAGGTAAACCCCACATTACAGTTTTATTACATAAAATATAATGGAAGCATGTTCTGATTTGTGGATCTGTTAATGACAGCTGAGGTTATAAAAAAAAGAAAAGAAGAGCTCAAAGAAGAAAAGGAGCTGGATCGCATACAAGCCAAGAGAAACTTAGACTTTTTGGACATTCTTCTTTGTGCTCGAGTAAGTGCCAAATTCACAGTTGCCAACTCACAGTTGTTGAATGATCTACTTAGTAGGCAAGGCAAGTTTATTTGTATAGCACAATGCATACACAAAGTTATTCAAAGTGCTTTACAGAACAAGAAAGATTAAAATCACAATACAAACTAATCAAAACATAAATGATCATAAAATTAATATCAAAAGAGAAGAGTG
The DNA here is from genome assembly GCF_026225935.1 of Boleophthalmus pectinirostris. Classification (NCBI taxonomy): domain Eukaryota; kingdom Metazoa; phylum Chordata; class Actinopteri; order Gobiiformes; family Gobiidae; genus Boleophthalmus; species Boleophthalmus pectinirostris. The sequence continues at coordinate 14,479,905 of NW_026571447.1, read as the reverse complement.
TGGGATAAAAAACCTTTCAGTCATTTGCTGCTAAATAGAACTGCTTTGAGCCTGGATTTAATCATAGTCAGAGTAGAGGCCTGTCTCACATCTTCAGGAAGACTGTTTCAGGTTTTAGCTGCTTAAAATTGAAATGCTGACTCCCCATGTTTTTTTGTTTTTGTTTTGTTTTTCTAATTAAACAACAAACTTTTTTTTTTTTATTATTATTATTATTAATTATCTTCTTTTTTACTATAAATTATGATTTTTCTTTGTTTTAAGGATTACCTGTATTTCCATCATTAACTATTTTTTGGGCACTATTAAATCCTTATAATTAAGGAATTTTTCATTTCTGACTTTTTTTCATTGTATGTATTCATATTTTATATGAAAATATTAATATGAATACATCTAATTGGTTTTAGTCATAAAAGTTATAAGTCTCCCCTGACTCCTCTCCCTCTGGTCTAGTCCTGACTCTCGGCACTGGCAGGGGGCCACTCCCTGAGCTCCTCAGAATGTGACATAGTTCATATGACACTAACATGTCAGTGATGTAGTGTAGCATTTCATATTTTGATTATTTGCTTTTATCTTGCCATATGTCACCTCAGATAGAAGTAGAAATTATGGATAATAATGCATAAATTATGAAACCAGCATTCTATAGTGTGTTTACAAAAACATAGGCAAAACTAAGTAACATGCATTTGAACCTTAGATAGACTTTTGTGTATGCGCGGGCAAACAAGTTATACAGTTGAAAACAATGGACTGATTAGCTGTTAGTTATTATTTTATGTTATGTATTATCTATCTGCAACTCTCTTTATTTGGGTCTTTTGAAAGGATGAAAACAATCGGGGTCTGTCCGATGAATCCATTCGTGCGGAAGTAGACACTTTCATGTTTGAGGGCCATGACACCACAGCGAGTGGCATCTCCTTCATCCTCTACTGTTTGGCTTGTCACCCAGAGCACCAGCAGATGTGCAGGGAGGAGATCTGTCAAGCCCTGGGAGACAAAAACACCATGGAGTGGTTGGTTTAAACATATTACAAACACACAAAACTAACTGATCTGGAGTTGTGGTAGTGATTAAAATTATGTTTCTTTAGGGAGACCTTAAGTAAAATTCCATATACCACAATGTGCATTAAGGAGTGTCTTCGTCTATATCCACCGGTACCAGGAACAGCTCGGCACATAACAAAACCCATGACATTTTTTGATGGAAGGACTATTCCTGCAGGTATGATACAACACTCGAATGTGAATGAAAAACAAATATGTACTGTATTTCTCTATATATTTTTAATTCAATGGTGTAGTCACAATAAACACAAATGATGCAGTTGGCATTTCAGTTAGTAAAAAAGTATGAATGTGGTATGCATGAGTGTTGGTGATGGTTGGAGAGGCCAATGATGCAGATTGGCAGCCTCGTTTTCATATTAATGATAATACTAAATATGATATTTACAGGTGAACATAATGCAGTTTCTATTTTTCACTTTTCCTACAAAAATGCGATACTATGGCACAGTGAAATATTGAAGTTGATTTTTCTATTCACAGGAAGCATTGTTGGAACTAGTATTTATGGGATTCACCGAAATCCAGATGTCTGGGAGAATCCTGATGTAAGTATAATAATTTATACAGAACTGGAAACAGATTTGTAAGTATTAGTGGTCCTGTGTATCCTATTCTCTAGCTTTCCTACACTTAAACAATACTCAACCAAGTCTGTTTAGCTTTATGATAATCTGTATCACAGCAAGCCTGATAATTCAATACTAATGTCAACTGAGATGGTTTACATAGGTTTCTCTCTGTAGTCTGCATGCTCTTCTCATAGCACTGTGGGTCATCTTCCTTTCAAACTGTGTATGTAAAGGAATTCAAAATTATACAGTGAAAAGTGAATGGATGTTAGCCCATATACTGGTGTTACTGTTGAGAATAGCTTGACCCAGTCCAAGATTTAGTCTCTCCCAAGACCCACAACGCCCCCTAATGAGAATTTGCACAAGAAAAATTGATAAATTAATTACACATCTAATCTGACTGCTATGAACTGTTCCACTCATTTTGCTTTGAGAATTGTAAAATGAAATAATGAATTTCTTTCTTCACTGTGCTTTGAATAGGTTTTTGATCCACTACGCTTCCTCCCAGAAAATATATCTTCTAGGTCATCTCATGCATTTGTACCATTCTCTGCAGGTCCAAGGTACGTCTTATGTAAACAGGCTCTAGTGCAGTGTTTCTCAACCTTTTTTGAGCCACGGCACGTTTTTTACATTGGAAAAATCTTGCGGCACACCACTAACCAAAATGTTACAAATGACACTATATAGTATATTTAATTACAATATAATTTCTACATTAATTTCTACTTACTCAGTGTGAGACCTGCGCCTGTTTAGATGAACACAAAGCTGATATCCTGGCAGGAATAGAAGAAAGACACACATGAAGCTCTTCATCAACAGCTCTCAGTCTCTCTCTGTTTTTAGTTTCTATAGCAGTTAAGCTTGAAAAGCTCTTCTTCTGGGTCAGAATCTTGTCCAGGGCCCATTTCGGAGTTTGCATTCGTCCATTTTAAAAAACCTTTCCATGACTGTCACCATGCACATGCGTTACTAATTCTTTTAAAGCAGGGGTGCTCACACTTTTTCAGCATGTGATCTACTTACCAAATGACCAAGTCATAAAGATCTACCTAATACAAAACCAAGCAAACTGCACTGAAACACTCTGTGCCCCTTTTTTGGACCCTCACCCACAGTTTGAGAACCCCTTCTTTAAGAGAACTTCCTCTGGCACTTTACACAAAACTGTGAAAAAAGTGAAGGAAGATTTTTAAACCTGTTTTTTAAAGTTCCAAACTGGAGTTTCATTCTTTTCTGGTTTTGCAGTGATATTTACCAGCCTCTGCACGTTTACCAAACCAAACGCACATCGTGACAAACACAGATGCATTTGTGCACTTTTGTTAGACAAACTTCAGCCAAATGTGGCAGTAGGTCTGTTCTGTAGATCTGCTCTATGCTGTAGACCTGCTTTGTGCCAACACTGTAACACAAATTTAGACTGGTTTTTGGTCTTGCTCTTCTAATCAGCCGCACTGTGGAAGGGGCCTGTTTTCGCTGTACGCAGGAAGGTGAGGGCGTGAAAAGGCGAGGGGCGGCGTGCTGACGTGAGGCAGATGGACAGGTAGGATGTTTAGGAAGTTGAACCTGCCCTGTGATGCACGCTGGTACACGAGGGCACACGCTGTTGCAGACGAGCCGTGCACAGGGAGCGTGTGTGTTTGTGATATGCCGTAGACTCCGCGGGCTGGCACACCTGTACAAGTTTATTGCCAACAGCAGCGGCCTTAATGAAATATGATGGCACTTGTTGAGTGTCAGACCTTGAGTGAGAGACAAGACCGAGTCCAAACGCGAGTCCGAGACGAGACACGGCGATCTACCCACACGACCTTGGCGATCGACTGGTAGATCGTTATCGACATATTGAGCACCCCTGATTTAAAGCAACGAGGCAATTAGCTGCCTGTCGCCACCCGGACGAATATTACATCACTCTGCCAGTCATTATATACTACACTGTACTACAGCACGGACACTCGACAATGACATAATATTTGCAGGTAATAAGTAATATTTTTTTATTTTTTAAAAAGTGATACTGGATAATTTCTCACGGCACACCTGACGATCTCTCACGGCACACTAGTGTGCCGCGGCACCGTGGTTGAGAATCACTGCTCTAGTGCACTGGACTGGAAAACTATAAAAGAATTAAGTTACATATTAAAAGTCTTTTTTATATTGTCCATAATGTTTATTTGTCTCAACAGGAATTGCATTGGTCAAAACTTTGCCATGAATGAGATGAAAGTAGTGATTGCACTGACGCTGCAGAGATACAAACTGATTGAGGACCCGAAATTTAAACCCAAACTCATCCCAAGATTAGTGTTGCGCTCACTCAACGGAATCAATATCAAAATCAAACCAGTCGAGCCACTTGTGTGAACTGGTTTAATAATATAATATAATAATATATAATATAAGGTGCACTATGTAACTTATAAACTGGAGGGTCAGCTAATTGCTTGTCTCTATGGAGATGTTGTTTTTTTGGATGAAATGTTCCACAGTATGGCATTGGACTTTTCTGCCTTGCATGTATTCAGTTACAGGTGTTTCATGGCTCAAAAATATCTTGAAAAACATGAATTCTTACTTTGAGCAGACTCGTTTCACCGTAGATCTGACCAGTAACTTGTTTCGATTATGATGACCAACTTTGTTTCCATAGTGTAGTTAAAAGCAAAGCAACTACATCTCTATGGAGCTGTAATTCCAGTCACGTGACAGACCCTCCACCAGAAAAGTTACAGAATGCACCTTTAACTGGATATATCTCTAGCAATTATCCTGATTATGTAAATTTAAACTGATTACCACATATTGTAAAAGGTGTATGGTTAATAGTGCAACAACTGTGATTTTGTGATTCAAAGACAGGAAATATATACATTCTATAATAAAAAATACATCATCATTATTTGGTAGCAGCTTTCTACACCATTTCCATTTTATGTCAACTTTCACTTTTTTCCCTCAATTATGATAGTGAAAATGGGTTATTACTGATTACTGATTTTTTATTGGTGGATCTGGTGGTGGTCCCTATATTATACCCATTGGTGGAATGTAATAAAGTGAAAGTAGTAAAATGCTGTGCCTACATTTTACCATGAATACATTTTACTTTTACTTCACTACATATGAGCACAGGTATCTGTATGTTCTACTCCACTACATGTTTGAAAAGTACATTAGTAAAGTAAATTTTAAAAAATTGTAAAGTAATTTTTGAAAAGTAAAAGTATTTTTTTGTGTGTTGGAGACCTGCTGAAAATACTGAGGGTTTTATTTATTAACATGTCCATTTCTACTGACCAAAGTTCAGCACATTTTTTTTTTTTTTAATCAGTCATTTTGAAGCCTTTTAAAACCTCAAAATCTGTATGAAATACTTTTACTTTTTCTCTTTAAGATCATTTTTAAACTTTACCTAAGTAGATTTTTAATGTGATACTTAGTATTTTCTTTGTTCCAGTATCTACTTTTATTTAAGTAAAAAAATTTAGTACCTCTTCCACCTGTAATTATACCCATTCCAGGTCTCTTCATTTGCTTCCTCAAACATCTGTATCTGACTGTTGAATGTCAGATACACAAGTTGAATTGTCATAAAATGAAAAGGTGTTTCACAGAAAGTAAAGTTCAGTGTTCCAGTATATAATTAAGTCACACCGCTGCAATTTTGTCTATCCAGCATGTACATCCATGAAATAGTGGACAGGAGCAATAATAGTGCAACTCAGCATTCTTTGGGGTTCTATCTCTCCACTAGTTTACACTGATCTGTGTTTTTGCTGTGCTCTGTGACTTTAGGGTCCTGTATTGCGCAAAATTGACTATTGTGAGCTTTAAGACATGTTAGAATGCTGTTATCTCTTCAAAAACATACAGTACTTGCAGTTGCGCTTTTCTTTCACTTACACATGGCGATATAACCCTTTACTAGTCTTTTAGTCTGCATCTGCATTAGTTTGCCTCTCAAAATGCTCTGTTCCACCTTGTGATGTCACGTAGTGGTATGTAGTTTAAAAACACATCATGTTGTGGTGTTTTAAAGTGGTATTTTTAGTTTTACAGAAGAACGCATGCAGGGTTTATAGTCCAAGGGCCAGACAAAATTTTGGTATCACTCTAGTGGCAAGGGCTATCAGTGAGCACATAGTTTGTGCACTTCAAAGGCTGATAACTGTTAGGCTTTTCTGAGTTTCAGGTGATACAGGTATACCAAAATGAAAAGCTTAGATGTGGAAGTTTTTCAAAAATCACTGATAGCATTTTCTACCTGGAGTGATAGCAATATGTCAAATTTTGGGATCTGTCATTAGAATATGGTGTGAATGAAACAAAACACAACTCCAGATATGTTTTTTTAATGAGGAAACTACAGTATCACAGAGACCAAAAAATTGTATAATATCGGCCCTTTAACAAATGGATTTAAATGGGCTATTTTTGTTGGAGGATAGATCTTTTATTTCTACAAAGAGGAAAAAGATGATACTGGATAAAGTCTGATTCAAAATTGGATTGGTAGGGTTTCACACACACTGTAGTATGATACATAGTAACAGTTAACAACAAAGCCTCCTTTCCAGTATCTGAAGAGTTAAAACGATTATTCCCTCACTTGTTAATTCACTAACATCTGATTTTATTTATGTAGTTATATCTAGTAAATTAAGGGGATTTGGGAATTAAGATACCTGCAGACCATGGGAGAGAGCCTTCTGTGTCCAGGCCCCTTCACTCTGGAATACACTTTCTCCACACATACACGCTGTTGAAACACTTATCAATTCAAATCACTTTTCAAAACATTCCCAGTTAATATGCCCTGAACCACTCCCATGTATGTGTGGTGTGTGTGCGTGTGTGCGTGACTCTATTCTGTGTGTTACTGTTAACCACTCCCCTGTGGCTTTAACTCCACTCATCTTTGACCTAGTGTGAAATGATACAATAGTATCAATAGAACTCTTAGTTCACATTAATAGTGTTTGTACCAGCCAGTGCAATAGTTGAATATGACCAAGTTGAACTAATTGCATTCCCCTTTTATATTATTATTCATTATCTGAGAATATTTAGGGTATGTTCAGTGAAGCCATTCAGACTGAAGAGGATGTGCATCATGTTTGAGGGCCATTACACCACAGCAAGTTCATCTCTTTCATCCTTTACTGTCTGGCCAGAGATCAATGAAACTCCTACACCATGGGGGTTGGTGTAGGTCATGTATAAGCAAAATGTACTTTGCAGCTGATGTCATCAACATTCCCTGGGGGGGTGAAGCTAACTGGAAGCACTCTTCTACACTACAAAACACTGTGCTCGCTCAGGTCAGACGGACTGTGGGGAACCCCTCTCACTTGTTGCATGTGGAATATGAAATTATTTCATCAGGCAGGCACTATTGAGTGGATAACTATAAGAGTAACAGATATAAACTCTCATTTGTGTCCACTTTTGTTACACTCTAGAATCTGCACAACAAAGGCCCACTGAAGTCACTTTATATTCAATGGTGAAATAACTATAATAATAAGAAGAAGAACAACAACAACAATCACTACAATAATAATAATTATTATTATCATCACCATTATTATTATAAATTAAATAGTTCAAAAATACTAATAAATACAGTACATAAATAGTATAAATACATCAGCCGAAATTAGACTCTGCAGAGTGGCTGAGTGCTCCCTTAGAGATAGGGTGAGGAGCTCAGTCACACAGGAGGAGCTCAGAGAAGAGCCGCTGCTCCTCCACGGAGTTAGTTGAGGTGACTCGGGAATCTGCTCCAAATACCTCCTGGGCGCCTCCCTCGGGAGGTGTTCTGGTCACGTCCCACCAGGGGAAGGCTCCGGGGAAGACCCAGGACAGGCTGGAGGGACTATGTCTGTCAGCTGGCCTGGGAACGCCTCAGGGTTCCCCCGGAAGAGCTGGAGAAAATATGCGTGGAAAGGGAATTCTGGGAGTCCCTGCTCAGACTGCTGTCTCTACAACCCGGCTCTGGATAAAGCGGACGAAAATGGATGGATGGATGGATGGATAGTTATAAAAATTTCCCATGTTTTAAGGAGTTGGATGATAAGTGGATGGTTTTCATATAGTATTGTATCTCGGACAGGAAAATGGGGAAGTAAGGTTTACGAATAGTGGATTTACATTTGTAGATATAAAATTTTGCCAAGATGATTAAAAAATTAATTGTATAGTATTGTTTACTTTTCATGTGATGTATTTTCCAAAAAAAAAAAAAAAAACAGCATGTTTTTAAAAGAAAAGGTAATAAGAAAAGGTGGGTATGTGTTTGAAAAATTCCCTCCAAAAAAAAAACCACAGAGCCTGGGCAGGTCCAAAATAAACGAGAGGCGGTTTTATTTTTCAGCTCACAAAATACAATTTGTGTTCATTGTCCTTCTAAGATTATTCTTTACTGGATAGCAACAATGTAAAAGTTTGCAGCAGATTTCCTTTTGCTTATTGGTGATGAGATATTTGTGTGGTAGGGTCCATACATTTTTCCATGAAATATTGTCAACAAAGTTTCTCCAGTGGTGAATCACATATGGGACCGTAGCTATATTTCTTTGAAACAAATCTCTTATTTTCCTGTTTTGTTTTAACTGTGTTATAAAACAAGTTCTACCAATCGCAGTATTTATAACAGACAATGGATATGATAAGGCTGTGTTGGTAAAGTCCTTGAAAAGCATACGAAGCCCTCTAGGTGTGGCATCCATTAGAACACCTTTGGGGTGACAGGGATTTCATAAGTATTTAGAAATTCAGAGTAGTTCATCAGAAATCCATTGGAGTTAAACAATTGTTTTACATATTGTTCTCAAACCAGTTGGGGGGAAAAAAAGTGACTTGTTGCAGTATAAAACATTACAGTTGTTCCATATAAGGTATGTGTGGGGTGAAAATTAATGCTTGTAAATGATGGACTACGCTAATAGTATCTGTTTATGAAACGCAGCCAGCATAGCTAGTAATTTTTCAGTATTGTAGTAGACGGGTCCCCAAGCTTGGAGAAAATGGCATTGGGAATGAAATTTCAGACTGATTTAGGGTTATGTATTAAATTTCTTAACCAGTTAGTTTTAAATGTGTAGTTCAAAGATGTGAAGTCTAGAAAATGTAGACGTCCTTTTTCTATTGAATTTATTATTACAGTGTTCTTTATATAACGAGTTTTGTTCTTCCAGATGAAATTGTATAGTATCCTATCAATTGATTTACATGTATTCACATCCACATTAAGCCCTAGAGATGTATATGTCAGTCAGGAAATTCCTTCAGATTTTGTAAGTAAATTCCTTCCATAAAGTGAAAGATCACATGGAAGCCACTGACTGAATATTTTTAGTCTTATCAATAATAGGGTTAAAGTGCACCCTAAAGTTCACATTACACTACAGGTTTCTGAGGTTGAGGTTCACAGTTGTAATGAGGACAATGGTCTTTGGTTTCTACTTTCTACCTTTCTACCTTTCATTGTGTTGTTATGTATTGAAAGTTGTGATACATTTTATGTTATAAGCATTTCTCATTTAAAGTGTTAATCATTTAAAGGCCGTTTCATGTAAAGGTAATCATGATGTAGTATAAAGTTATCAACACTGGCTTTTTGTTTTGTCTTGTTTTGTTGTGTTCAAGTTGTATCAGGTGATATGGATGATGAGTCGGCTGACTCATTAAAGATAATGTACCGGGAGAAACAAATAGTAATGGTAAACATCATGAGGCTAACACAGAACTCTGGGGAATTGCTAGAGGCTATCTACCACCTGGAATGTGAAACCTGTGTATAATGGGGGCTGTGTCAGTGGAAGCTTGTCAGTCATGAGATAACATGTGAACAATAGGTACTGTATTCAAAGTAACCTGCTGTATGATAATTGTGTGCTCTACAATAAAAGGGCGATGGAGAGAAGAGAGCTTCAGTTAGGATGAGACAGGCAGAGCTCTCTCCTACTCCTTGCCCAAGTAAAACGAACCACTGTGTCCCTGGCGTGTTCTTTAATATTTGAGGTCGGGGTAAATTCCCTGACAAAAGTGCACTGAACATCTTGGGAGCACAGTGAATAACTATTAAGAATTAGAGTGATTTTCTGTATGCTTTACATATACATTTCCAAACTGTTTTCATGGAAGGTCACATACAGAAACATAGACCATGTGGAGAGCCAGTACTGTTAACTGGTCATCAGTAGGGCTAGGTATCATTAAGAAGTTGCCTGTACGATACATTCCTTGATAGCTAGACCACGATATGATACATATCTCGATACAAAGGCCACAATACAATACAAATCTCAATACAGTGCATTTTCGATTCAATACAATATATTTCAAATTGATTCAATACGGTTCAATAAAAATAATGGCTAAATGATGACTGTGATACCAAAAGTTTTGTTAAACCACTTCTTGTGCAAAGTTCATGAAATACACCCATTTCACTCATCAAAACAGTGAATATTTCAAATGTGTTGCATAAACGAATTTCCTTTCTCAAAGCAACAAAACTGTAGTGCAGTAACAAAATAACTGAGTGAAATATACCAAAAATACTCCCGGCAATGTATCAATACAGCATCCCACTATATCGATACTATATCATCACATAAAGCGATACGATATACCAGTATTTCAATATTTTTGCATACCTTTAGTCATCAATGCTGTGAATCAATGAAAAAGTAGTGTTTATCTGTACTTTTAAAGTGTCTTTAGTCTAAAACCCTCAGGTCTGACTCACATCAAAATGGGTGGCTATTTAAGTTATAATTAGAAATGCGCCAATCCAGCCTTTTCAGTTCAGATACTGATATCAATTCCCGATATTAACCGATACAAATGTAAGGACGGAAAATTGTGTTTATTACTTTAAAACACAGTTAACTTATTGCAGAAGAGATCCAACTGTGTTATGCAACTGTTATTTATCCTTCAAATAACTACTCAACAGCTTTGTTTGAATAAAAGTTCAAACATTGTAGGACAATATCAGCAAGGAACTAGAATATCGAATTAATCAATATTGAGCCGATACCCAATCCTGCAAATTTATCCACACCAATATTCAATACCAGTATCAGTATCAGTGCATCCATAGTTATAATGGTTCAGAATTTAAAACCAACAGTAAATTGTTCTTCCCAGGATAAAGCTGGGGGCCAAGAAAAATAAGCTTGCAGGCCATATTTGACCATCTGTAGTCTTGTGCAATCAGTCTTGTGTCACTGTTGTGGTGCACAAAGCTGAGAACACTGATCACTTTATCTTTCTACATTATGAAAATTATAGGTCAACCAGTGGGATTATATAAACTTGTAAAATATTAACTTTAATAAGATTATGGTTGATAGCCACAGTGTAAAATATGTGGTTTATGTAGTCTCACAGAGGTTAAGGTGATATAACCCTCATGTTTACTGCTTATGTGTGAAGGCGTACTTTAACTTCTTGAGCCAGTTCTGAGCTTATTCCGTAACTCATTTACACTTGCAAAGAGGTTTCTGCATTATGGTACATATTCTGTAAATATATAACAGAAGGCCTGAGTTTGTCTTGTTTCATGTTAAGAAACATCTGACAGTCCTTCTTTCATGGTTTTAGAGCAACTAGAACAGAACAATTAAATTTTCTCATTTGCAACAAAGGCTAATTTGGTAACATTAAAAGAGCTTTACTGAAATGTAACAATATAATAATTCTTGTAGAGTAATGAAAGATTATGCAAAGTTAATTTGTGAAGTGGACTATTACACGCCACACTGTACGTTTAAAGACATAGCATATCTAAGAAATGCTAAAAGCACTAATGTATTACTATTTTATTACAGAAATTTTTTTTTTTTTTTTTTTACAAAACAAACATCACTATGGTAAAGTAATATTGTATTAAAAGTCCAACTGAATCTGACATTAAAGAAATCTACAGCTATTCTTGGACAAACAAATAAAAGTAAAGGTCTTTCATTTGAAATAAATATTGTGCACAAATTGTGGTCTTACATTTGTATCAGTAACTAACAGTCACAAATAGATTTTTTATGGGTGCATCAAATCAGACCTACGAAAAAATTGACAAAGGCAAAGGCTGCCCTCTTGTGGGGACACCAGATGTTTAAGGTTCTTAAAATGAACTGTATTAGGTTGAAATGGTTGAAGTGACCATGTACTTTTCAGTAATACTTTTCAGTCTTGCATCAAACAGCTTAGAAACAATGGGGTGTTGAAATAGAAATAATCATTACAATTGGAAAAGATTTTAATATTTGTCACTGCTCACTCATGTAATGTTTGTAAAAAAATATGTATGTAATACTATTTTAGTAGCATTATCAAAACATTAAAAGAAGTGAAAGGTCAAAATATGTTCAGTAGAAAAAACAAACCACGTGACACATAAATGTAACTCACTGACTCATTTTGTTGTCTGTAATTGGGTGCCACTAAAAGCACTTTTCATTCATAATAACTACATAAACAGCCACAAGAACATACCAGTTTATATGACTTTGCAACTGCTGTCTTATTTTTTCCCCCCAAACAATATCTGCCAATCAATTGCATTTTAGTAATAACAATGAGTATTAAAACCATCAAACTAAACAATTCAAACAGATCATGTGCCAGGCCATAGTCCCTGGTACGCCTCCTGGTAACCTGAGAGTCAGCAGCCCTGTCCACGTCCTTATATAAGTAGTGATGGAGTGGGTTTCTTGCCCGGCCAAGCTTCTTTGGCATACTTCTTTTTGCGGGGCTCGTTGTGTGCCTCGGGTAAATAGGGGGCAGTAACGGGGGTAGGGTTGAGTGTGACGGGGGGCTGTGGAGGCTCTGGGGCTAGGTTCACTTCAGGCGCTGGGTTGGGGAAGGGAAGTCCTCCATGCATGGCTACACCTCCTGGACCGCCAGTTGGGTGGTTTTCATGGCTGGTGGGAGGTAAGTCCCCATAAAGACCACCAGCAAAACTGTAGCCATGCATACGTTTGGATGTCACGTCATCAAGGCCGAGAGTGTTCTGACCTTCCGATCTCCGTTTCTGTTTAAAAAGAAAAAAATAAATAAAAAATTATAGGGTAATTAATTAATTTTAAAGGGTCCATAGTATATTAAGATGATCTATGTTATGTAATTTTCTCATCAAAAATATACCCAGAGTTGCATTTTGTTTAAGTCACACAGGTTTAACACACAAATTCTGCATATTCCCTCAAACGACACCTTATGAAGTCATGTGATGAATACAAGTGCTCCACTGTATTACTAAAGGCAAAAAGGTAATTTTCAACTTGAAAATTAAACTTCGTGGCACCATAAGGTTTATCAGAGCATTCTGAGCTGACTAGACAGACTAAAAATAAAGGGTTACTCAAAAATGTGTGAATGAAACAAAATACAGCTTCAGGTTTGTTTTTGAGGAGGTAAAAGAATTACAACAGGACTTAAAGCTCACAAGAGTCAATTTTGCATAATATATGACCTTTAATTTCTAATGCATTAATGAAACCACTTGTTTATCCAGACAAAATCATAATAATCATAATTTTAAAATGTAAGGTTAATGCTTAAAAGATCACAACCATTATTTGTTATTATGTACCTTCACTGGAACCACAGCTGTCTGTACCATATTTCTGAAGCGTCCAACTGACGGATCAATATCCTCTGCAGAAATAATAAAATAAATTTTAAAGATTTATACAATGTGGAAGTGAGTGCATTATGTCTAAATATAATACATACCTGGGTTAATAATAGAATCCTCATCACAAAATGTGACTCTAGAGCTTTTTCGTTTCCTCTTGGGCCTCTGAATCTCCAGGTTGCCTTCTTCAATGGTCAGTAAAGAAATGCGCTTGTTGTGTGCCGTGTTGAACTCCGTCAAATTCTGAACAAAATTAAGCATAAAATGAAATCAAGCCCACTATAAAAATATGCCCACAGGTTTAGCACATAAAAGACCAAAACAATACTCTTTTACAGCTGTACAAAGTAATAAGCTGTGATCCAGCCCCAAAGTCTGCTAGATTTAGTTTTGTTTACTTCACTGCTGGTTCACTCCTTGTTCCCACAGAATGCTCATTATTCGACTGCAAACACACCGACCCAGAACACTTAAAACCAGGGTGTGACAAGATGTGACAGGGTGTGTCTTCTTGACAACGTTCCAAGAGTGACCATTAAAGTAAGTAAGTCTTTATTTATATAGCAGACATTTTCTGTCCCCAAAGATGCTTTACAAAGCATTATTCAACATTATTCATTCAGCATTCATTCATTCACTATACCCTGGTGATGGTAAGCTACTATTGTAGCCACACTGACAGAAGCACGGCTGCCATGCTAATCGGCGCCATCGGTCCCTCCGACCACCACCATCACTCACACACACACCGCTTTCATACTAGGCAATGTGGGTGAAGTGTCTTGCCTAAGGACACACAATGATTGAATTGATTGTATTTAACTGACCTAGACTATCAACTGTTCATGGAGACCTATGTAGCATGTGTTACGGGCCCCGGCCCTGTGATATTTGTTTAAAGTACTCCCGTTCTTCTTTAATTGCTTTTGTCTACGCATGATGCTCCCGGTCCGCGAGCCCTGGACCCGGATGCGCGGGAGTACCCGACGTGGGACGGAGGCTGGCGTCGCAGCGCGTCAGCGATTGGCCGTTCATCCCTGCGCTTCCACCAATCCGCGGATGACACCTGTGATAGCGGGGGATTGAAAAGGGACCATCTTCCGCCTGCTCGAGGCGGCTGGATCACTGCGGCCAGCTCGCCACTTTTGTTTGATGTTGGGTTGTCTCTTTGTGTTATATTGCCGGCTTTTGCCTCGTTTAGTTCGTTGAGACACCTTTGTTTTTTGTTCGCAGTACATCTTGAGTAGATTTGGTACCTTGTATCTAGTTAGGGCTCTTTAGTTTATTAGATTATTTTGTTTAACTCCTATTTATTTTTCACCTTAATTGCCTGTTTTTTTGTTTGTCTTCCCTTACACTGTAAATAATAAATGCACAATTTTTAGTTAAACCTTTAACATCCTGGTTTTCTTGTTACTTCCCTTTCTCCCCTAGCAAAGGGGACGTAACACATGTTTTGGGTTGACGGGGGAAACCGGAGCGCCCGGAGGAAATCCATCCAGACACGGGAAGAAACATGCAAACTCCACACAGAAAGGCCCGGGCGACCGGGGAGTGCTAGCCACACTGCTGCTTTACATAGGGTTTACATAACTAATGCCAGTCTAAAAATGTTACCTCCAGCTCAGTCTCTTCCTCAGGCAGTCCCAAAAGCCCTTTGAGTTCCTCATCATCTCCTGCCTTGAGATCCCCAGTGCCTGGAGCCCCCTGGGTTTGGGGCTTCTCTCTAATGGTGTAAGTTCTTGTTGAGGCCCCAAAAGAAATTGTTGAGTCTATGGGAACTTGCTGTGGCTTGTGAGCCTCTAAACGGATATGTCCAAGAAATGTACCATGTGCTGAAATGTAAAAACAAAACATAAGCATCATATGCACAACATTAGTGTATAGGCCTATGTAAATTATCTTTATGACAGAACAGTTTTGTTATGTATACATAGATATACATATACATCTAACTGTGTGCTTACTGCTATTCAAGTCTATCAAGAAGACCCTTTTTAGATGTTTGTGGTAGACCAATGCAGCATGAACACGTGAACAGGATTGGTGGTCAATAGTGAAGTCACACCAGTCGGGGTTCCTCCCAAACAGGTAGTATTTCTTCTCATCTATAATTAGTTTCTGTAAAGAGACAAAGTTTCAGAATCTACAAAGGCAAAAACTAAATAAAAAAAAAAAACACTTTCACTTAAAGTAAAACATATGTGCCTCTGAGTAATAACCTCACAGTGTTGCCTTTCACTGAAAAGCTTAAATCTCATGGCTGATCATATATTTTTGCACCGTTCAAACCCAAGCAGCCATTTAAAAACCCTGGTGAGGGTTACTGGGCTGTCAGGCTAGTATCGGGTGCTTTTTCAACATGCATTAAATTTCACTTTCCATATTAAGTCAGTGACAGTCTCGCTTCTATCAGTCTGTCCGTGGGTAACTCCGGCTACATTAGTAGGTTACCGTCACCAAGTGTGGAGTGAATGAATAATGACTACAGTGTAGCACTTAGAGAGGCTTTAACAAGCCTGTAAAGCACATTACAAGTGTGAGGCGTTATTATTTTCAGCAGCAGTTGTAGTTATATTCGAAAGCAATGGATATCCAATTGGACTTACCTCTACTAGTTTGTCTCCCTTCATCACGTCTAGATGAAGTCCCGCCGGTGGCTTCCCTGCCCTGAAATCAACAAGATACGAATCGGATCAGGTATTCCTGACGCGTATATGCATTAAAGTATTAAAAAGGACTACTAGTTTGACAAGAGACTTGCTTAAGGCGACACACTGGCTGCTAGCAAGTAACCTACTTCAGATCGCAAACAGGATGTTTAAACTTTCAGACGTATATAAAATAGCTACGCAGAAT
The DNA here is from genome assembly GCF_026225935.1 of Boleophthalmus pectinirostris. NCBI lineage: Eukaryota > Metazoa > Chordata > Actinopteri > Gobiiformes > Gobiidae > Boleophthalmus > Boleophthalmus pectinirostris. The sequence goes on along the minus strand of NW_026571447.1, from coordinate 14,463,726 downwards.
TGTTGTGCATTTAGCTTCGTAAAGATTTAGAAGGAACTGTGGTAGGAACTTGTATGTGTAGGCTACATGATGAGCGTGGAGGATGCAACGATGCTAACGTAACCTGCAGCCGTGAGGTACACTCGTGAGATAATCATGTTTATCATCAACCGTAGAAGTGCAAGTAGCATTTTTCCGTTTAATTGTGCTTTCAATGCAAACTTTGGAAACTCCAGTTTGTAGATTTTCTTACCACGATGGACAATCAAAGGGAGGAGCGCTCTCTTTACTTGTTTTAGTCGCCATCTTGCTTCATGTTCTCGGTGCCGAAATGCATTACGGGAAATCGTCAAAACTCGGAAAACTGGGTAATGTAGTTGGTCATTATTTTTAATAAATAAATAAACACAGGGGTCACATTTCAGTCACATTGGGTAGACAGCTAATTTATCTCACTATGTTATGCTGAAATACATAACTACATTTTGCTAAATAATATTTCCTTTGGTTAATACCCTATATTTCAAGAGGCTTATGATTGTCATCCTTTATTAATGCTTGTACTTAAATTCATCCATCCATTTTCTTCCGCTTATCCGGGGCCGGTTTGTGGGGGTAGCAGTCTAAGCAGGGACTCCCAGACTTCCTTCACCCCAGACACGTCCTCCAGCTCCTCCAGGGGGACCCCGATTCATTCCCAGGCCAGCCGAGAGACATGTCCTGGGTCTTCCCCGGGGCCTCCTCCCGGTGGGACATGCCCGGAACACCTCCTGAGGGAGGCGCCCAGGAGGCATCCAGAACAGATGCCTGAGCCACCTCAACTGGGTCCTCCCGACATGGAGGAGCAGCGGCTCTACTCCAATGCTCGTACTTGCTGTTGCCACATGTATTTTAGATGCAGGCCCAGTTTTAATCATTTATCTGTGTTTGAAATTTTTTAATCAACTTTAGTGTTGTGAATGAATTAGTGCTTAGTGCGGATTTGAGTACGAAGGGCTGTATTTTGGTTGTGGCACTAGGTCAAAGGAAAATATACTAGTGGTCACCCACACAGGAAGTCCATAAGAGCCCCAGACCTGAGACATGTAGCCTATTTGTATCTGGCACAGTGCAGGTAGGCTACAGGTCCTGGGGGTGTTGTGGCCTATTCTTACTTTTATCCCTGTAGTATGTTGAATCATATGGTTTATATTAGGCTACATTTGACCCACATATGGACCATATTTTGCCATAATACAAACTATTTAAGACCCAAATATGAGGGATCCCTGCTGGCTGAGCACTGGCATTGCTTTGTTTGAGGCTCGTTGATAAGGCCTGTCATTCTTTTTGATTGTGGGTCAAAGCAAAGCTGCCAATTTGGTTCAAATCTGGGCCAAAGATGAAGCTTGGACATTGGGGGAACCACCTGTACTCTGCAGGTGAGCAAGTGTTTGCAGTGTGGAAAGTGATGTGGGTTTTGCAGCTTTTTGTTTGATTTTTTTTTCAGATAAGTTAATTATGTATCTGTGGGTTGGGGACATATTTTATTTCATATTATAGGCATATTACACTCAAAGCCACGAGTGAGCTCAATTCTGCGTATATATGTAAGTTTATTTCATTTTTTGTTACCAGTTGATGGCATATGTTAAACTTGTCCCCTCACCCCCTCCCTTGGCCTCTGCTCTGGCTCACCTGAGCTGTTTCTTAATTCCCAGTATGCAGACTCCATACTTGTGTACTTCCAGGTACAGACTTGTGGGAGCAGACTCAGAGACTTGAGGAGTTCAGAAACACACACACACACAGGCCTCTCAGGATTTACTGACATTACATAAGATAAAGTTCACATGGCAGTAATAAAAGCCAATAATAAATCCAAATTTATTTAACTCACCAAACTCATCCAAAATATACCATTACTATAACACATCAGCCCTTTTCATCATAGTTTAGTTTAATATCTGAGCCTAAATTACACATGATTATAGGTTTTACAAGTCTGCACAGGTAGGTGGATTGAGAAATAGCTCTGTGGTCTTCTTTTGTCAGGGCAAAGCTGGCACATTATCAGACAGAAGTAACACTGATAGCATCCAGTGGTGTTATGTGAGAATACAACAGAGCTGAGTCGGTCAATCTAATTCCAAATGGTAGCTTTAAGTATATTAAGTATTTAAGAACAAAGAAACAGAAAGCCTGTATTGTTCAGTCTGACAGTTCACCTACATATACTAGCTACTATCTTTATATTTCCTTTTAGCAGCATGAGCCTACACAAGCTTTCAATTTGAGTTCTCATTATACAATTTCTATGAATACAGGCAATATGCAAACTGCTCCTGTGACTTCCTTATTCAGTGTTGTGGTTTCGACAGAAACCGCCCCTACTGCGAATGTCATTTGCTGCATGCCTTCATTTTTGTGTAGTCTGCAGCACGTTCATGCAGCAGCAGTGATGGCAGACATAACCTTGCCACTTCAAGAATACTGTGCGTCTTTGGATGAGAACTGTTTGCCTAGAGTACTACAGGTGTGCTCTGGGGTCTACTTCCAAGGTCAGTTATAATATTTATTTGAATTGTAACTTCCATTTTCATGTTTTTCTGATAGTAGGCCATATATATTTAAGAATGCTGAGCCTGTGTTCCTATTGTTCTTATACGGGGGCCTGTCTATTCACCTTTCCTTCAATGATTAGCTCTAATTTTGCTTTGCTAAGTAAATAAAACAGATAAAATCAAAAACATTATTTCCTATCTTACTAATAGGAAATATGTAGACAAACAGATGGCCAACAGTTTCCAAGGTTGTGGCCTGTTGTAAAGTGGTTGATTTAATGCTGATATAATAAAAATGTGTGTGTGTGTACATATATATATATATATATATATATATATATATATATATATATATATATATATATATATATATATATATATATATATATATATATATATATATATAATATTATATCTATTTTTTTCTCATTTAGGTTCAGTATATGAAATATCTGGGAGCGAAGTGTGCTTTTCGACAGGGGATCTCATAAAGATCATTGCCATAGAACTTCAGTCAGTTAGTTGTGAATACGTAAGCAACAATGACAAGTTTGAGCTACCAATACACCACACAGGTTGGTATAAGTTAACTACCACTTAACTACTACTTAAATGTTTTTGTACTGCATATTGTTAGCTCGTGCATTCTTTTCTTAGGTTTATTCAAGGTGATCCCAGAGCCAATGCCATATAACACAGTGGATGAGATGATGAAGCTGAGGCCTATAGGTTTGGAGTCCAGTCTTCCATTCACCTTTACCAGCCGAACCAAGATCAAAATGGGTGACTTCACACTGAGTCCAGGGAAAGAATTAACTGTACGGTGCTTTGAGAAATTGGACGATGGGAACATGTGTGTCCGTTGCTTCATTCGAGGACAACAGGATGCGTCAGCGGAGGTCTGCATCCCTCTCTCCACTAAAGGGGAGTTCTACGAGTGTGAGAGCGATGAGTGCTTTTCTTTGAGTGAGATCATGACTTCTTCCAGTCTACGGAGCCGGAGGTTTCGCTTTGCCAACACAACTAAGCTCCAGCAGCCTCTTCTGTTTAGTCCGGTGTACCAGATCCATGCCATCATGACCTGTAAGCAACCTCTCGTACTTAAAGAGGCCATATTATGCTATTTTCTAAGCTATAATGTTTCAGAACCATACCTGAAGTTGTGTTTTGTTTCATTCACACATGCTTAATACACACACACTGTATATTTAGGTTCTTCTCTCAAACTGAAAACACTCTGTTTCATCTTGTGATGTTAAGAGGTAATACACTAGAATCATTTGGGTGATTTCAGCTATGGAACTGCCAACCTCTATTAAACTAAACATAAATGGTATATGCAAAATATGCAACATAGGTTTCCAGGAAAAATAGCTGACAGCTAATGGAGGTCAATTAAACACAACAATATCACAAGGTTTTGAGCCTTGGAAATGTAAACAGACTAATAATAATGGGTTACTCAAATGTATGAATGAAACAAAACACAGCTCCAGCTGTGTTTTTGAGAAGGTAACACCATTCTAACATGACCTAAAGCATTACATTGTGAAATTGGTTAATTCTCAGTTACTTCTCTTGCATCAAGTCATTGTTTTAGCACAATAAGAACAACAACCTGTATAATGGTCCTTTTTTCACTGCACAATCATCAATATTATTACTGCCACAGAAATGAATTGGAAGCAAGGTGAATAGACAGAGGTGCTTACAGACAGAAATATAGTGGTGGGACTGGGGATTGCCAGGCAACTGCTAACCTTCACTGGAGTGGATAAATGCTCCACCTATGAACCACTGCCTTTATATAAAGAATGAGATAAATAGGACCATATTTACGGCAAACCCAACATAAATATAATTACAGTAATTACAACTAGGTTAGTTTAGGTTAGTTTAGTTTATTTACCATTTGTATTGAAGAGGGTCAAATCAAGAAATTTACACTCTTCTGCACTGTCAATTAATATTACCTTGTCTGCTGCTACATGTTGTATTCAACATAAAAAAAAATAATAATAAAAAAAATTTGATATTGTACATTAGACAAGAAATTATGGGTTGGCCTATGTCACATTTTCACATTACCCGAGAGAGAAAGAGACAAAGGAAGTATTTTGTTTTTACTTTTTGACATTTGTTTTGCATATGTACACATATGTAAAATATGAAAATATAAAACGTGTTAAGTTTACTCATGTATGATGTGTAAAGGAAGTGTGATGCAGAAGTAACTATTTTCATTCATTTCTTTTTTGCTTTCTTTTTCCCCCGCAGTAAGAAAAAATGTACTGAAGTTTCCATCAAGCTTAGAGGTTGATGTCATTGACGTCACAGAGAATTGCAAAGCAGATTTTGTTACCCCCCTGAGTCTGACAGAGATCCTCTCCCAACCAGATGAGAAGTTCCCCGCTGTGTTGGAAATACTAGAAGGCCCTGGATGTCGCGCCATGTTCAAGTGCAACTGGTTAGCTGGACTTAAAACACAAAACAAAGTGATTTTCCACAAAAAAGGTTCAGCTGCTTTGGTTCTAATTTCCAACTTAAAGAGCCGGAAGACACAGCAGTACTTCTTAGTGTCACAACATTACGGCGGTCGACTTAAAAGAAGACCGCGAGAATTCAGCTCTGTCTATGAGGTGTATGCCGCGTCGGTAAATGCGCCTGGGTTAAAGGTGAATGTGACGAGGAACTGTGAGGAAATTGAGGAAGAGGGTGTACCAGCTTTGAGTGTGGGTGAACAGCTTGAGATTGTGCGCTGTGAAAGAATGGAGCTCCCAAATGCAAAGGATACCAAAGAAAAGCAAACAGTTGAGGCACTTCTATGCTATCGAAAAGCTGATGAAGATGATGAGGAAGAGGAAGAAGCTGACAGACTTGACAAGGAGGAGATGTATTTGCCAATGTATATGCAGGGTCATTTTGTGGAGGTGCTGGCTGATAACAAAAAGTACAAATTGAAAGACTTGGGGAAGGAATTTAGCCTGCCACTGGATGTTAAAGTGGTAACAAAAGATCCTGAACTTGAAAGTGACCCACTAGCAGCATCTAATCTCAGAATAGAGGCAGCCATGGTAGAGCCCGTAATCCAGGCAAGCTTTCTAAACTGCCCTGATAAATGTTTTGATATTCCATCCAAATGGCTTTCAATGTCTGTATATTTTACCGACGAATCTCTACCTTGGCCAAAAGATCAACCTCCAAAATGCCGTGTTGAAACTGTAACAGAAATAACAGATGACTTTCTTTATGAGTTTCGAAAACAAGCCACATCTGACGTAGCCCCGCCACCTCGGCCACCAAAAAGGGATGTCTCTTCTTCAAAATCCACCAAAAAGTCCAAGAAGAAATCCAAAAGTAAAGCTGACACTGTCCCGTGTAAAGAGCTCACTGATTTAACTGTAAATTGGAAAAAGAGACCACCGGCCCCTCCTGTGCCGGTAAGTATCTAAAGTTAATAGCAAAAATGTCTCATATAATTGTCATAGTAAATACACTAGCGACCACAAGCTTCCCTTTTTCTGTGCACAACTTAATAAAAAAAGTCAAACATAATACAACTTCCTCTAACCTTGCAGGATGGTATAGAAGATGAGCATCCCCCAACTGTTCCACCCAAATCCCCTGCAACTGCAACAATGATGGGGAAAGCACAGCCAAACACCTATGTAAAAATGCAAGATTCCATTAAAAAAGGTAAAGGCAGCATTTTGTTACAAACTCAGCAGACTATTATTGCATACTCAGAAAGGAAGTTGTTTGCAAGGCAGACACAAAGCTCTATTATACACAGGCATTTTATGAGGTTATATCGGGGCATCATGTAGCAAATGTGAGTCATAATTTAACTTAATTTCCTGCCTGTACAATCCATATATAAAAATAAACTATTTTTTCACTGGTGAAAAGAATGACAATTGTGTCAAGTTACAAGATACACATGTACTCAATATACTCAAAGTATAGCAGTCAGTAAGGCTTAAACAAACTTGATTCACAATTTCATTTGGATACAGTAGCTCACATGTCAAAATTTTATTTTTATTATTATAATTACAAAGGACAACAATATAAATGGTAATAATAAATTCAAAATAAGAAGCAAAAATAACAAGAGACTGGTGTCAAATAAGGCATGATTATGTAAATGTACATATACAAATACAGAAATAAATACTGGAATACAAATATTTCTCTCAGCTATATACAAGAGGTCATATTGTGAAAACAGTGCAGAGATGAAATAGTGATTGGCATGACACAGGGTTATCTTTTACATAAGGGTGAGTTGTTGTAGAATACAAGTTGTAATAATTAATATTTCCTCTGAGCTCGGGCCTATGATTCCATGTTTGTAGAGAAACAGTGAGATAGAGCTTTGTCAATGTTTGTGACTGGTATTCTAGCCTAAACAGTAACACATATACCTTTATGCAGCGTGTACAATTACATAGCTAGAAGTGACTAATTTACAGTGGGCACTTATAGGCACTTTTTACTTGTGCATTTTTTCCAATCCAACTTTGAAAATAAAAAGAAATGTAGAAATCCACAGATAGGCTCTTTTCCTCAAAATAGTTGTTAGTCTATTGTGTGAAAAAAGTATTTCCCCTTCTATTGTGAAAACATTTGATTAAATTATATTTCTCAATATTCTCTCCTCCTCAGTGCCATTGAACAATGAACCAGATGTGGACAGTGACCATGACTATGAGACCGTGGATGAATTAGCCACAGTCATAAAGAAAGCACAAGAAAATGTTCAGTTCTTCAAGTAATCAAATGGACTCCAAAGAGATGTTGTTCACACCAATACCACCTGTTTGGGAGGAAAACATCACATCTTCAAGAACAAAATCGCTGAAGTGTCAGCTGGGTCGGTATATATAACAAAACCACTGAGACACAGGAAACCCCTGAAAACATGTGGTTCCTGGCTATTTACTGTGCTAAAAAATGAATGTGTGTTTGACATTGCAGTTATAGGTCTGCTTATGCAAAATGCGATAATTATTGTATTAATAAATGCTCTACAAATGGAGATAGTGACACCATACATGTACTTTTATTAGTATTTGTTTAAATGTACCAACTTTTTCTAGAAACAGATTTATACATTTTATTTTGACAAAAGGTCATTTCCTAAAGATAAACACTAGTACTTACTGTTCATCATGGTAAAATTATTAACTGCTTTATGTTCAAGGAACAAGTTAAAAGTCAATGCTTTGCACCCTTTGGGGGAATCATAAAATAGCAGAAGCAGCCATTAATACAGGATGTGTGAGCTGAAAACCCAGAAATTCCTCTTCATGACCTTTAGTGCAAGTGAGTACACACAAGCTTTAAAATCAGGTCTATTCATCATTATCTGTTGATTTATAGTGGTCTTCGTCAATGGTGGAAAAAATGTGTCCCTCGTTGCTCAGGAATTCTACCGCTTGCCTGTAAACATATTAGAAAATTTGTGTGAATATATTGTGTGATATCACTAATTTTGCTCTTTGTTGGACTTGGCAGGCAGCAGCATCACTTCTGTTCCCACTGTAATGGGTCACACTTATTTTTGCACATCTGTCACAGCATGTTCACACTTAAAGGCAGACTGGCCCTATGTATGTGCTAAAAAAAAAAAGTATTTATTACATACTTAATGATATTGATGCTCATGCCACTGAGTCGCTGTTTAATGTCTTGAATACTGATGCCTTGTTGATCTGGACAGCTTCTTATCAAACTTAACACCTGAGAAAAACAAGTAGTAGTTTATTTAAATGCACTATTTAACAATATTCATTTCCATGTAAAACACAAAATGTGTTAATCAAATCTTTTTTTTTTGTTCATTTGCAAATACACTTAAATAAAAACTATGCACAGAATACATGCTCCTAGAATTTAACGTCTGGAAATTGCATCTTGACACAGGCCTATACAAAACTATAATTTACTTTTTGTCTAATAGAGTAAATCTGTACAATGCAATATACTGTACTGTCCCAGTACAGTATATTGTAAAAATTCTTAAGAGTATATTAGAGTAAATAATTCACCAATTTAGAAGATATTCTTGGTTATAATAAGACTTGTCCAATCAATTGCTGAGTTAAATACGTAGCGTCCATGTCATAGCTCACCTGATTCTGACTTGCACTTAACCCATTGTTGACCATGTTGTTTGCTCCTGGATAGCCTCCACCTCCACCCATTCCTCCCATACTTCCCATGTTCCCCATGCTTGTTCGAGACATGGATGCCATGCTGCTATTCATTCCCCCTGCACTAGTCTGAAAGAAAAACAAATTCTTATAATACATATGTATAGTTGGTGTCCGGTCATAAATAATACAACAAACAAGTCTGACCATAGACTGAGGTTTGCAGAGTGCCATGTGAGCGTGGACAACCTCCAGCATGTGTGACGTAATCTCATTCATGTCCTCCAGGGGTCTGACACTGAATGCTACAACAGATCTGTGGTTCTGAGACCAAAGAGACACACTACATTACTTTCAAGGAGATAAACTTAGGACATAGATGGTGAGAACAATTTAATATGCAAACCTGAAATGAGCGCAGATTTCCAGAGACTTTGACATATGTGCCTGGTGGCAGTACTGTGTTGTCCACACTGGGATCCTGTTAAAACAACAAAATAATAATAGTTTCAATAGTATATTTTACACATGTACTGTATTTGAAGTATATTAAGAGTACTGACCTCTGTGTCCACCCATTGTTTCACATCCATAGGTGCACCTGTCATGTCATCAACTTTATATTGGATGTTGGTCATAGACTTATCTGTGCTTCTAATGATGCCCACGATGGTAACCTGCAAATGAAGATAAATGGTCATTTTTAATTTTATGCTAACAGCTTAACAATAATAATGTTAACAACAAACCTGTGCTACTTCAACATCCCCCACTTTAAAGGCTTCATCAGCTTGAGAGGCAGACATTAGCTGAGACACAGTACACGGGATGATCTGTGTGGCACGGGTCCTCTGTACAAGAAAGGAGGTGTTATGATGTTAGCCATTAACGCTATTAAACTGCCTTTAATCTGCATTAGACATGTTCACTATGTCTACTAACCCCTTTCTTCTCTCCTCCCTGGGACAAAGAGGGTGACGCAAAGCCTCCTGGAGACTGAGTGTAGCCCCCACCCATGGTAGTGTCTGTGTAGCCTCCTAAAACAGTTAGAACAGACTCATTATAAAAGAAATCATGTAAGTTTACACCTATGGTTTGCATTCGTATTTACAATCACAATTCCATACAACAGTGTGAGAGCTAAGGCTAGCACTAGTCAACGAATCCAACAACAGAGTAATGTCTCAAGAGGCCCTTTGAGTCGGCACTCGCTTACCTTGGTTCCACATCTTGCTCGTGATGTAACTAAAAGCTGTAATACGGGATAAAAATCTTTGATGGTCGACTCAAACTTTCAGTGGAGCAACAGCAACAAGCAAACGTGTGCACAATCCTGAAGTCCCGCGCGCCAAACTCAACAGACTGCGCATGTACACTACAGAAGTCCCGCGTAGCTCTCAAAATTAGTATATTTTTCCCTGTGCATAGTTGGTCAGGCCCAGTAGTGCCATTTCCAGGGCACATTTTATGAAATAACAAAGCGATGTTTTAATATTGAAATAAATAATTAATAAATAAATAATTGAAATAAAGTAACGCAATAATTCTTCTCTTGCAGCCACATCGCATGTACAATAATGTGCTTCATATTAGTTGAGCCTAACAGACAAAGTTTAGGGTAAAAAATTGTATTGTTTGTAGCATTTAATGGCTGTCGGAAATCTGAATTTATTTTTTAATTACAGTTGGTCTATTAATTAGAAAGGAAGCAAACAAAAAGTTAATATATGTTGTGAGCAGTTTATATTTCTTTCAGTTTATAATTAGCCTCATGACATAATGGATTTCTTATATTTGAATGATGAAATTATGAAGTAGCAATATAATTACAGCCTGCGCGTCACACAGTATCTTATCATGTTATTACTTAACAGTAATAGGAATGCAGGGGCTTTGCTGAAACGGCTTCATTTTCTTCAGGCATGTCAGGTTTTATGTTCATCATAGCCTTCGGGCTGTTTGGGGCTAGTTTTGGACTTTCAGGTAAGTAAAATAGTTACTGATGCATATTTTTTGATAAAGGATTTGTGTTTTAATGTGCGTAATTGCACATGGTACTATAGGAAGATTTTGGCACATCACTGACCTGCACTGGGACCCAACTTATGATCCGAGCAAGGAACCTAACAGTGTTTGTGCGTCCAGCGGCAGTCGACCAGCCAGTAATGCGGGGACCTTTGGAGACTATGTTTGTGACTCGCCATGGAACCTGATCAACTCTAGTATATCCGCTATGAAAGCTACATTACCAGATCCAGACTTTATTGTATGGACCGGGTATGTCCGTTTTCTCTAACTTTTGATCACATTTATCTAAAAAAGCTTGCGTTTATGTAATACATTTTTCAAATTTGTTTAGAGATGACACACCTCATGTGCCAAATGAACAACTGGGTGAAGAGGCAGTTCTTGGTATCATCAACAACCTCACCTACATTATAAAGCAACATTTCCCAAGTAAATGTCAACATACATTCCACCAAAAGGTCTTATACTAGTACATTACATAGCTTAACTAAATTATGCATGTCTTCATAGAAACCAAGGTTTACTCGGCTTTGGGCAACCATGACTTTCACCCCAAAAGTCAACTCCCTGCTGCTTTCCACAATATCTATAACAAGACGTCTGAGATGTGGAAGGAATGGTTACATCTGGGGTCCCAAGAAACCTTTAGACAGGGTGACTTTTAAGTCTTTTAAGTGAGAAAAACAAAATATATGTATTCTGCCATAGGCTATACTATATGTTTTCAATCACAGGTGGATTCTATACAGAGGAGCTTCTCAATCGCACAGGCTACAGGATGATTGTGCTTAATACTAATCTCTATTATGATCAGAATAAGGTGACAGAGGGCATGGAAGACCCCGCTGGCCAGTTTGCTTGGGCTGATCACATTTTAACAGAAGCTGCCAACAAGAAAGAGAAGGTATGCATCCCTTAATTTTGTGTCCCATATTCATCAAAACATTTGACAATAATTTTTATTTCTAGGTATATATTATTGGGCATGTCCCACCAGGCTTCTTTGAAAAGAAAAGAAGTAAACCATGGTTCATCGCCAAGTTCAATGAGCAATATTTGAAACTGATTCAGAAACATCATGCTGTCATTCTTGGACAGTTCTTTGGACATCATCACACTGACAGTTTCAGAATGATATACAACTCAGATGGTAGTATTAAAAATCTTTTATTAGTTATGTTCGACTAAATTGAACTGTGTTTTGAATTTCTGTTTCAGGCTCTCCTGTAAGCACAATATTCCTCACTCCAGGCGTCACACCATGGAAAACATCACTACCTGGAGTGGTTGATGGGGCCAACAACCCAGGGATACGCCTCTTTGAATATGACACTGAAACATTGCTGGTTAAAGTAAGTATATTTATAAGATATTACTACTACCTAACACTATTAAATAATGCATAATTTGTCTGTATTGTGACATAGGATATGGTGACCTATTATTTAAACCTGACCTTTGCCAATGAAGCCCAAGAACGCTGGGAGAAGGAATACCGCCTTACGGAAAGTTTCCAAGTACCAGATGCTTCCCCGCTTTCCATGCATAAGATCCTGGAACGCATAGCAAATGACAACTGCTATCTTCAGAAGTATTATGAGTATAACTCTGTGAGCTATGACCTAACCAATTGCGACAAAAACTGTCGTATTGACCATGTTTGTGCAGCCAGAGAGGTGGACTTCAGCCGCTATGAACACTGTCTGGAAAAGGAAGCAGCAGTGTACATGTGTGGGGGACTTCTACCCTTTCTCTCAGTACTCCTCAGCCTGGTATTGACCATATATGTTTAATTATGTATTTGGTCAGGGTATAGAAGTTATGCTTAAGGTAGAAAACGCTTATGATAAAAAAGATTGCCACTGTCTTTGTTATAATTGCTTTACGTGTAATGCTATGATTTTATCTAATTTGCATAACAATTATTGTAATAAATTGCTATGCAAACCCTGTTTAATGACTGTTGATAAAAAGGAGGTATCTTTGCACACTACTGGACTATGAGCCTGCTTCAAGATAAAATATTTATTGAGATACAACAGATCACATTAGGACATCTTTGCAGAAGTGTACGGCTGCATTGCAACACTCAGTGCTTTGTGGTATTCCTCTAAAACCATCTTGTTGCAAGGTGGAGCTGTCAAATTCTTTTGCTTGACAAGGGAACACAAATTATCCAACATGTTTCTGAAAGCACAGCCATCTACAAAAAAAGATGTACGAGGTTATGTTTCTGTTAGTAAAAGGTATATTTAAGACTAAGTTAACTAATCATATGACTGATCCTATTCCACTGTGTGACCCAAAAGCCTCTGATTTTTAGATCCTTAAAAATGAAAGCACTCTAAGAACAAAATCTCAGGATTATTATACTGTCACAAGAAGAATGTTTTTAATACTTGGTTAAATTCAAAAACAAAGTGCCTCGAGATGCCCTTTAAGTAGTCACTCCCTTACTCTAGTTCCATATCTTGCTGGCTATGTAACTAAAAGCTGTAATACAGGATAAAAATCTGTGATATTTGACTCAAACTTTCACTCGAGAAACAGCAACAAGCAAATGTGTGAGCAAGCCTAAAGTCTCGCGTAGCTTTCAAAATGAATATATTTTTTTCCTGTTCATATTTGGTCAGGAAGGCCTAATAATGCAATTTCCAGAACACAATTTATGAAAAATGAAACAATATTTTTTATTATCGAAATAAATCAAAGTTTTGCAAATCGCATGTGGTACTACTGTATGTGCTTCACACAGTGTTGGGAAGGTTACTTTTAAAATGTATTCCCCTACAGATTACAGATTACACACCCCAAAATGTAGTTTGTAACGTAATCCATTAAATTACTTAAAGTGAGTAACGTAATCTGATTACTTTGGATTACTTGATATTGTCATGTTTTTTTAAACGACATGAATGTAGCAACCGCATCCTGAAAATTATTATTTGTTGTCTTCAAATTGTCTGAGCCCAAGTCTCCATGAATAAGCAACTGTTTACTGTAGAAAAACAAAGACCACGATATTTTAACATAGGTTTTGTCTGTTAAAAGACAGTAACAAGATAAGCCTTTCCTTAACCATATTAAAAAATATTATTGATAGAGAAATTATTTTTTATACAGTATGACCTGGTTAGTTCTGGTTTAGTTCTGGTTTAGTCGTGGTTTAGTCCTAGTTTAGACCTGGTTCAGTCCTGCTTTAGTCCTAGTTTAGTCCTGGTTTAGTCCTGGGTTAGTCCTGGTTTAGTCCTGATTTTAGACCTGGTTTAGTCCTGAGTTTAGACCTGGTTTAGTCCTAGTTTAGATCTGGTTCAGTCCTGCTTTAGTATTAAATTAGTAAGTCCTGCTTTAGTATTAAACCAGGTCTAAAATCAGGAGTAAACCAGGTCTAAAATCAGGACTAAACCAGGACTAACCTAGGTCTAGACCAGGTCTTTAGTTCTGGTTTAGTTCTGGTTTAGTCGTGGTTTAGTTCTGGTTTTAGACCTGGTTTAATCCTGAGTTTAGATCTGGTTCAGTCCGGGTTTAGTCCTAGTTTAGACGTGGTTCAGTCCTGGTTTAGTCCTAGTTTAGACGTGGTTCAGTCCTGGTTTAGTCCTAGTTTAGACCTGGTTCAGTCCTGCTTTAGTCCTAGTTTAGTCCTGGTTTAGTCCTGGTTTTAGTCCTGGTGTTAGTTCTGGTTTAGAGGCGCACAGGAGGAAGCGCGGTTTAAGCGAGAAAACACGGTCCACACGCGGCGCACGGGACGGCGGTGTCCGCGCTGTAACTACGGAAGGAGACGTGGTCCGCGGGTTCTCAGGTTGATGACGATGATGAAGGTGTGTGTTTGTGTGCGTGTCCACTCATGTGGCAGGTCACTATAGGACAGTAGTGCAGATACTATGAGTCTATGCAGGTTGTTTTCACCAGTGCCAGTAGCTCCTGTTTCTGTTTGGGTTTCCGGCAATGAGTGGAATTACCGAAATAAAAAAATAAATTAATGGGATGTAGCACAAAATGTGAAAACAGAAAAATGCCGCCTTGTAATCCACTTATTTCAGCAAAGTAACTGTAATCCAATTACCACTCATTGAAACAGTAACTGTAACGGAATACAGTTACTCATAATTTGTACTCTGATTACGTAACGGCGGTACATGTAATCCGTTACTCCCCAACACTGGCTTCACATTAGACCCTTACAGACGAAGTTTAGAGTGTACACATTATAACGTTAGTAGCATTTAAGAACTGGCGGAAATGTGAAATTATTTTCTAATTACAGTTACTTTAGTAATTACAAAGAAAGCATACAATAAATAAATAATATATATTGTGAGCAATATATATTTCTTCAAACTTGATGACGGAATGATGAAGTAGCAATAATTACAGCCTGCGCGTGACACAGTATCTTGTTATTTTTTAACAGCAATGGCAATGTGTGCATGTGGCTGAAATGGCTTCACTTTCTTCAGGCATGTCAGCTTTTAAGTTCATCATAATCTTCGGGCTGTTTGGGGCTAGTTTTGGATTTTCAGGTAAGTAAAATAGTTACTGATGCATATTTTTTGATGAAAGATTTGTGTTTTAATGTGCGTAATTGCACATGGTACTATAGGAAGATTTTGGCACATCACTGACCTGCACTGGGACCCAACTTATGATCCGAGCAAGGAGCCTAACAGTGTTTGTGCGTCCAACTTTAATCGACCAGCCAGTAATGCGGGGACTTTTGGAGACTATGTTTGTGACTCGTCATGGAACCTGATCAGCTCTAGTATATCCGCTATGAAAGCTACATTACCAGATCCAGACTTTATTGTATGGACCGGGTATGTCCGTTTTCTTTAACTTTTGATCACATTTATTTAAAACAGCTTGCGTTTATGTAATACATTTTTCAAATTTGTTCAGAGATGACACACCTCATGTGCCAAATGAACAACTGGGTGAAGAGGCAGTTCTTGGTATCATCAACAACCTCACCTATATTATAAAGCAACATTTCCCAAGTAAATGTCAACATACCTTGCACCAAAAGGTCTTATACTAGTACATTACGTAGCCTAACTAAATTATGCATGTCTTCATAGAAACCAAGGTTTACTCGGCTTTGGGCAACCATGACTTTCACCCCAAAAGTCAACTCCCTGCTGCTTCCCACAATATCTATAACAAGACGTCTGAGATGTGGAAGGAATGGTTACATCTGGGGTCCCAAGAAACCTTTAGACAGGGTGACTTTTAAGTCTTTTAAGTGAGAAAAACAAAATATATGTATTCTGCCATAGGCTATACTATATGTTTTCAATCACAGGTGGATTCTATACAGAGGAGCTTCTCAATCGCACAGGCTACAGGATGATTGTGCTTAATACTAATCTCTATTATGATCAGAATAAGGTGACAGAGGGCATGGAAGACCCCGCTGGCCAGTTTGCTTGGGCTGATCACATTTTAACAGAAGCTGCCAACAAGAAAGAGAAGGTATGCATCCCTTAATTTTGTATGGCATATTCATCAAAACATTTGGCAATAGTTTTTTTTTCTAATGCCGTTTCATGTTCCATTATGGGAATTCCCCAGAGCCTGACCATCCGTGGAAGCTCCAATGGCACCACATCTGTCTGACAGACAGGATGACTCTATCTCATAATTTTTTGACCGGTTCAGCGGCAGTGTGTGTGGCTCTGTTAACGTGTTATGATGAGCAGACTCCTTCAGAACCAAACAACCTATCCTAAAGCCTGAACTTTGGTCCTCAAGGTCGTGTTGTGACTCGTAGCTAGACTAGCATTGCATTCACTCTGTTTCTTCTCCCTGTCTCAGGCATTATGTCAACTCCCACACTTGTCAAAGGATTGGATCTGAAGCCCAAGGAGGCTCCGTCTCATCGTGCCATATCGGGCAAGGACCCTCATCTCTCATGTGCATAGCTTGTATGAGCCCTAAAAATACTCATATGGCAGTGCCCAGTTCTGCTCCCACTGTGCATCGATGCTGAAGAAAATATTACAGAGCAGAGTCAGAGTTGCGGTGGCTAGCTCCCAGAACTCATGTCTGATGGAGGTCACCCCTAAAGCCCAATTTATGTTCATGCATCATCATATGTGTCGCAACCCAGACAGTCTGCATCGCCTTGAACCCCCTCCACAGAGCATCTGCGTTGACCAACATACACTTCTGAAATTTTGTAACTACGCGTCAAACCCATGCAGACAGCAAAGGAAAGCAACACAGAAAATAAGGGCTGTGATTGGTCCTCTCTGCATCGGCTCTACATACATTTCCGGCACTAACGCCATTTATAAATCCTAGCCTCCTTTGCACTGCACAGACCTTGACACAGATCCATTAACCAAAAACGACTTTGACAAGGCGACAGCGACATTGAGTTGATACGGAATTATAATTCGGCCTTTAATCCACAGCTGCTGTCCAGCCTGCACAGGCTGTTAAAAACTAGACAGACATCTTGGCTGACGTCAGGGCTGCTGGAAGTAATTTTTAAAAGGGGGTGCTGTGAAGCCATAGAACTATAATAAAATCTGGAAGATGAATCCAAGATGGCGCCATATTGATTTCAGTGGCTTTTGCTCAATGGCGCATGGGCCCCCAAAATATTTTCACTTCCACATTTACTTTTCTCAATAGGGGCTACCGCATCCCAGCCATGTGACGTCTGTAACGTGCACGCCGTGAAGCGTTTATACCAATTACTGCGAGAGCTGCTTGCTAGCGTGGGCTCAGAGCGGCCCTAGTCGAACTTTTACGAAGTTAACCTTTAGGCACTTTGAGGATTTAACATTTTTAAAAGTTTATGTTGTGAAAATAGAAAAGGATCCCTACAAAATTCGACCTTTGTGAAAGTTGTCGATGCCCTGTCAGCCAAACATGGGCAGTTTGAATTCCCCAAAAATGCATTGTGCTTCTATGGGAGAATTCCAGTTTTTATTATAGATCCATGGTATCTCCATCCTATGCTAAAAGCTTTGTAAGACTTGGCCTAGCTCCACTCGGAGCCTGTGCTAGTTCCGCTCTAGCAACACTTGCTCTGATTGGTCCAAATGCTCCACACCGTGTACATTACCTACATCACATGGGTGGGAGGCGTTAGCCCCTATTGAGGAGGTAAATGCAGAAGTGAAAAAATTTTTTGGCCCAATGTGCCATTGATCATAGGGCATTGAAGACAATCAGTGTTGGGAGTAATGTATTATAAAAGTAATGTATTACAGTAATGCGTTGATTTTTGCTGTAACGCAGTAATGTAAGGCATTACAGGGGGGAAAATTGTAATATTTTACTCGGTACAAATGTAAGTAACGCGCGTTACAATGCTTTTTTAACCTGGATTGAAGTGGTGGGTTTTTCTTCATAGAAATTCGCTAAAATCACCGTGAAATCAGCAGCGGTGAAAGGCCGCAGACGCGGCCGGATAGACCTTCAGTTAACCGCGGGTGAAAGGACCGAACTCTACGCTGTTTAGACCTGGTTTAGACCTGGGTCACTTCTGGTTTAGACCTGGCTTACAGTCGTCCCTCGCTCTAACGCGATTCACTTTTCGCGGTCTCGCTGTTTCGCTGATTTTTAGAAAAAAAAATTTTGTGCAATTTTGCATGCCTTTTGTTTTTAGTGTATGAACACGTATTGCGTTCCTCCCGCTGTGTCCTGATCGGCTAAGGGACTCCTGTCTCCTCTACAGTACAGTACAGAATATCAGATGCCAAATTTAAATACATGTTCAATCTCTAGCAGTGTGATTCTGAAGTGCTGTATGTCTGCAAGTTTTCTCTCCGACAAAATCCACAACGTCGACGAAATGTTCTGCACCGACAAAGTCTCCTGCGCTCACACCCAAAAGACAGAGGACGATGCAAACCATCGCACAAAAAGTTGGACTTCTGGACACGTTGAAGGAAGGTAGAAGTTACGCGCTGTAGCAGAGTTTTGCACCGGGTCTTGTACCCGCAAATAGTTGCTGAAATCAGGACCGCGAGCCCCCGCAGCAGGGTGTCCATAAAAAGCGATCGGGCGACAGCCGCTCTTACCTCCGTGAGGTGCGGAGCAAAGCCGGTCCTTTCTCCTGCGGTCACCTTCGAGCCCGTCCCTACAGTGAGTCCTGTTTTAGTCCTAGTTCAGTTCTGGTTTAGTCCTCCTCTTCAGTCCTGGAATCAGTCTGAGGTTAGTCCTGTTATAGTCCTGGTTTAGTCCTGGTTCAGCTCTAGTTTAGTCCTGGTTTAGACCTTGTTTAGTCCTGGTTCAGTCCATATACGGCTCAAAAGTTCAGCTTTTTCGCAGTTATTTTGGTGAGAGTAACTTAAAGTAATGCAATAGTAATGTAATGCCTTACATTTTAAATGCAGTAATATTGTAATGTAACGAATTACTTTGAAATGACAGTAATAAGTAATAAATAACGCATTACAGTTTTAAAGTAACTTGCCCAACAGTGAAGACAATATGGTGACATCTTGGCATCATCTTCCAGAATTTATTATAGTTCTGTGAGAGATACGGTCAAGCTGCTGTAGATCTTTTCACGTCGCAGGAAAATGCAAAGTGTCCTCTGTTCTTCTCCTTGGCGGAAGTAAACATCCCTCTCAGGGCACTTGCCCATCCGTGGCCAGACGTCTTGCCCAATGTGTTTCCTTTGATTAGTCTAATATTCGGGTGAGGGAACAGACGCTTTCACGCATCTTGGTCCAAATCTTGGATGGTGGCAATAATGCAGAGAGCCTCCAGTGAGAAGAGACCTGAGCTGGCACTCAGGGCACACTTCATCAGGGTGTTTAGTTACTTCATGAACCCTTTTCAGAGGTGTGTCCGTCCAGGATATATGCGCTGTGGCTAGTTGGTCATCGCCGCAGGCCTTTGTACAGTTCTATACACTGGATGTTTTTGGTGCTTCTTTGGCATGGTCATCCTGTCTGTCAGAGATGTGGTACCACTGGAGCTTCTGTGGAAAGTCATACCAAGGGTGATTCCCATAGTGAAACACCTCACAATGTTTTCAACGAATGGGGGTTACTTTAAGTAACCTTGAGTTTTCATTGTTTCTAGGTATATATTATTGGGCATGTCCCACCAGGCTTCTTTGAAAAGAAAAGAGGTAAACCATGGTTCATCGCCAAGTTCAATGAGCAATATTTGAAACTGATTCAGAAACATCATGCTGTCATTCTTGGACAGTTCTTTGGACATCATCACACTGACAGTTTCAGAATGATATACAACTCAGATGGTAGTATTAAAAATCTTTTATTAGTTATGTTCGACTAAATTGAACTGTGTTTTGAATTTCTGTTTCAGGCTCTCCTGTAAGCACAATATTCCTCACTCCAGGCGTCACACCATGGAAAACATTACTGCCTGGAGTGGTTGATGGGGCCAACAACCCAGGGATACGCCTCTTTGAATATGACACTGAAACATTGCTGGTTAAAGTGAGCAAATTTATGAGATACTGCTCAACATAATGAAATAATGTATAATTTGTCTGTATTGTGACATAGGATATGGTGACCTATTATTTAAACCTGACCTTTGCCAATGAAGCCCAAGAACGCTGGGAGAAGGAATACCGCCTTACGGAAAGTTTCCAAGTACCAGATGCTTCCCCGCTTTCCATGCATAAGATCCTGGAACGCATAGCACATGACAACTGCTATCTTCAGAAGTATTATGAGTATAACTCTGTGAGCAATGGCCTAAATGAATGCGACAAAAACTGTCGTATTGACCATGTTTGTGCAGCCAGAGAGGTGGACTTCAGCCGCTATGAACACTGTCTGGAAAAGGAAGCAGCAGTGTACATGTGTGGGGGACTTCTACCCTTTCTCTTAGTACTCCTCAGCCTGGTATTGACCATATATGTTTAATTATGTATTTGGTCAGGGTATAGAAGTTATGCTTAAGGTGGGAAACATTGCCTTTGTTATAATTGCTTTACGTGTAATGCTATGACTTCATCTATATTGCATAACAATTACTGTAATAAATTGCTATGCAAACCCTGTTTAATGACTGTTGATAAAAAGGAGGTATCTTTGCACACTACTGAATTATGAGCCTGCTGCAAGATAAAATATTTATTGAGATAAGACACATCACATTATTAGGACATTTTTTGCAGAAATGTATGGCTGCATTGCACCACTCAATGCTTTGTGGTATTCCTCAAAAAACACCTTGTTGCATGTCGGAGCTGTCAGCTTCTTTTGCTTGACAAGGGAACACAAATCGTCCAACATGTTTTTGAAAGCACAGCCATCTACAAAAGATGCACAAGGTTATGTTTCTGTTACTAAAAGTTATTTAAGGCTAAGTTAACTGACCATATGACTGATTCCTCTTCCACTGTGTGACCCAAAAGCCTCTGACCTTTAGATCCTTGAAAATGAGTGCACTCTAGAAACAAAATGATCAAAATCAAAAGATCATTACATGTGCACAAGAATAATGTTTTTAATACTTGTGTAAATTGGTTTTGCATACCACAGGTACTGTAACTGGTTGTTTAGCCATTCCTCCATATGTTACCATGGATCCTCCTACCCTGGGATTAGAATTACCGTGAAATAGGTCTATGAAAAAATACATAAATAAAAAAACAACCAAAAAAAACAACTTTGCAACAGCCTTACTGTAGATGTCGAAGCAATTCTGTTGCACTCTTTCCACCAACCCCATTAAGAGCAAGTTTAGGCCTTGGACAAGTCTATGAAAGGTGTGTATGTATGTGTAAGTGTTCATCAGTAAATCAGTAAATGTTTATCAGACAGTTTAAAGACTCACACACTTTGAAAAGGTCTTTCATTTCCGGCTTTCTCAGCACCTCTTCTTTAATCACATGAGTAGCTCCAATTGCCTTCAGCCTATCACTGAGCTGAGTGAACTCTGGCCTTTTTAACAGAGCACAATGAGGACTTTTAGTGTAGTCATAAATTCATGTGGACTTAACAAGCTTGTAATAGACTCATGATTTGTGATGTAACAGAAAGTACTAGCGTAAACTTAATTTACCTATCTCTGATTACATTAATAGTACTTATTCCTCGGGCAGCAGCAATCTGTATTACAGCCTGTCCAACTCCACTGTTGGCTGCATTTTGTATAACTGTATCTCCTAAAACAGAAACAGAGAAGTTATGGAAAATAATCTGTCTGCAATTCTTGTGAGTTGCAACACAACACAAAAGTCTGCAGAAAATGTAAATTCAACAATCTTTGTCTTTCTTAAAAAAAAAAAAAATTGAACTGTAAAGATTGAAGGAAAGTTGGAAAGTCAATAGATTAAACTCGCTATAATTAAAAACAATGTTATACACAAAAAAAAAAAAAAAAATTCATTTTTTGCTCAACAGTTCATAAAAATTTGTAAAATAAAGGCTCAAAGAATTATTGGTCATAAAGTTAGTTAGGCTGAAAAGTGTATATTACACTTAGAATATTCATTTAAATAGGTATTTTGCATGGAAGGAACATTTTATATTTTATTTAAATTTAAATAATGCATTTTTAAATTATTTAATTATTTAAAGTTTACTGCCAAACTAAGGAGTTGAGCAATGGAGGAGGTGAGGGCTCTGGGTGAATTGCAACACCACTTGGCGGAGGTCTATTGACATTTATTCCTCTGAAAAGGTTCAGAAGCAAAGGAACCTGGAATTTGGGGAACGACCTTTATTTGTTTCGACTACTACTACAAAAAAATAAGGGAAACCTTTTTTTGTTTAAAATAAGGGAAAGCACTAGATATGGCTTCACTACTTTCTTAGAGGTCTATAAAAAAGAGGGCTGAGATGAATGTCTAAATAGCTAGTTATTAGTTTTAGTTTAGTTTTGAGATACCAAACGCTTATTTAGTTAATTAATAGTTAATTAGTATTATTGATGGCACACACACTCTTACAATATTCTGTCCTAAAATTACTTCTCCATTAATCAATAAAGTACAAAAATCTACATGTATAGCATACTCTTCTGAACTGAACTTAATTTACATGATAAAGACAAAGAGTGTGTAGAGACAACACTATCATATTTAACACAAGTATATTTTGCTTTCTTTAATAGCATCAGCATGATCATACCTGATTTGAGGTCTTCAAAATCAGCGAGCATCCTATAAGCAGTGCATGGATTTACTCCTAGAGTGGCAGCAGTCAACAGTGGAATGTCATTAGGAAGTGAGATTAGATCATCCTCTGAAAACACTGCTGCTGTTCTCCAAGTACCTGGACACAACCACACATCCAATTTGAACTATAGTAAGCTTCCATGTAAGTGAGGATACTGTATGTATTTTACCTAGACCTGCGTCTTTTGGAATAACCCAATCACCAGGCTTTAATGATGTCACCTGGTGGCCCACCTCAGTGACCTCACCGACCCCTTCATTTCCTCCAGTGGCTGGCAGGTCAGGGAGGATAGCATAGGTGCCTTGGATCATGTTGATGTCAGAAGGATTGACAGGAGCAGCTAGCATCTTAACAAGGACATCATTGGCGCCAACAGGTCCAACTTCAATATTCTCCAAGCTGTGAAAAATGGCATCACATGTTCATTTAAAACTCGTGGTGTTTATCTTAGAAGGGAGAGATCATTATTGTAACTATACTAAACATATGGATGATGTCTTTTTAGACTGGCAGGTGTGGGTGGGTTGTACTCAATTAAAATTATTCAAGTAAATATAATTTTTAATAATATTATACTTCTCATAGTAGTTTTCCTAATATATTTGGTAGTACTTACTTGAGTAAAAGGTTTGGTTAAGTGATAAAAAGTTGTAATATTAAATATTTTGTACACTGCTTTTTTTTTTTTACACCGCTTCTAAAGCTTACTCTCACTTTTGTGGTCCTTTACATAATACTGTACACAAAATGTGGCATTTCATTGTATTTTTTATTAGTCCAATTACATTAAATCAGTTTAAAAATGGGCACATTTTAATATAGTATAGTTCTTTTCCATCATCAAGGCACTCAAAGTGCTTCACTCACATACACACCAGTATGCATACCCGGAGGGTAATATTCTCCTGAGAAAACAGAGATCGAACCATCAAATTCTGGGTTGGTGGATGTAACCACTACCAAGTTGATCTTCAAAGTTCTAGTAGTTTCCCCAAAGTATTTTTACTCTAACTTGAGTAATTTCTCATTTAGGCTTATAAAGACTGCTATAAAACCATGAACACATACATTGTATGTGTGTTTTATCTATGTAAATATCACCACTATATAACTAATATCTTAAACAATATGCGTGGGATATATATATATGTTTTAATTTCTAATTAAGTAACGGTGTTTTGAAGTATGTAAGTTTCTTTTACATGAGATCATTCTTCACTCTACCTTTCTTACTTCTGGTGCCTAGACACCTCTGACCACAATGCTCCAAACAGGTTTCTACCACTGGCATGCACAAAAGAAAACATAGTCGGGTAATAATGCATTGTGCACGTGTTTCCTTACTAGACCACTTGAGGGGGATCTCCGTGCTTGTGGTACCGAAGAGCCTTGCAGGTGGAAGCTGCTGCAAGGCTCGCTGAGTGACAGAAGTTAGCTCCCTTAGCATTACTCCTCGCACTTGCACGGGTACAAACGACAGAAAGATGCCTTGCAAGAGTTGTCTGCCTTCTAAAACACACGGTGTAAAGTCGCAACCACATCGCGGAGAACGTCTTGTCATACATATGCAAATACAGTTAGCGGAAGCTGTGTTTTAGTAGTCTTTCTGTGAAGCTTTTTAGCATTTCTGTTACAAGGCGACCATGATGGATTTTATGCTTAGAAGATGCAGACAGCGCCTCTACTGGGCATTTTAAGGAAACTGTCCCGAGAAATATTCAGAGGTAATAAATAAATAAACAAATAAATAAATAAATAAAATTAAAAAGTGTAAATCTTGGTGACTCAGTTGACCACTTCAAATAGTTGCAAAAGTGTAAAAGACAAGTTGGGAGTGTGTTAGTACATTGTGGTACTGACATTATACATTTAGGCATATAAAGTTGTTTTATCTATCTGCGTATTACCAAGATACCACTAATATCTTATGCAATATGTGTAGCACCTGTGGGACATTAGCCCCCACAAAATGGGCAGGTAGTCACTCTAATCTTGTATGTATGTTGATTTATTGATTGGTGCAGCATCTGCAGTGATGCGATCGCTGTATGGGACCGTTGTGGTGAAGAGGGAGCTGAGTCAAAAGGCGAAGCTCTCGATTTACTGGTCAATCTACGTTCTTACCCTCACCTATGGTCATGAGCTTTGGGTAATGACCAAAAGGACGAGATCGCGGATACAAGCGGTCAAAATGAGTTTCCTCCGCAGGGTGGCTGGGCGCTCCCTTAGAGATATTGTGAGGAGCTCAGTCACACAGGAGGAGCTCGGAGTAGAGCCGCTGCTCCTCCACGTTGAAAGGAGCCAGTTGAGGTGGCTCGGGCATCTGTTCTGGTTGCCTCCTGGACGCCTCCCTTGGGAGGTGTCCCGGGCATGTCCCACAGGGAGGAGGCCCCAGGGAAGACCTAGGACATGCTGGAGGGACTATGTCTCTCAGCTGGCCTGGGAACGTCTCTGGATCCCCCCGGAGGAGCTGGAGGAAGTGTGTGTGGAGAGGGAAGTCTGGGAGGCCCTTCTCACACTGCTGTCCCGACCCCGGATAAGCGGAAGAAAATGGATGGATGGATTTTGATTTAAACAAATAAAGACATTAAATTGTCAAATTTATTATGAAATGAAGCAGATTTTTTTTTTTTAACATAGGTCTATGGAAACATACATCACAGTAATAGGTACATGCTGCTTATTGACGAAAGTAAACATTGTTAGCCTGAAATCAGCACAACTGTAGTTTTATGTCAGTAAACATTTGGTACATTCAGTAAGAAATGCACATTTTCTGATCAAGTCATACACATTAATGGCTTATGGTCAATAAAAAGTATAAACATAAAGACAGCAGCACATACAAACATCATTTAGCTGTACTTTATCAGTTACCCTGAGTGAATAAGGCCTATCTAAGAAATCCCAGACCATCAAAATATATCTAACCCTTCTAACACCCGATAAGTAAATTACAAGCACGGTGCACTAGCTCGGACGACCTGGGAATATAAAATGTCAAACAGGAAGCTATAGCTGGCTCATTATCACTTAAAGGTGCATTATGTAACTTTTTGGTTAGAATTAAGTCACCTGCTTGTTTTTATGGATATGTTATTGCTCTGCCTGGAATGGGCCACACTATGGCATTAAACTTCACATTTATTAAGTTACAGGTGGTTTAATAGCTCAAAAATACCAAGAAAAAGAGACATCCTGACTGTGAGCGGGGTTGCCTCTTCACAGATCTGATCTGTAACTTGGCCTGGCTTAGTCAAAATGGAGATGGAGAGGTTTAATGTCATACTGTGAAACATTCAAAACAAAGCAATAACATCTACATGAAAAAAGTATTTTTTTTTTTACACAACGCACCTTTAACGTTTAACACTGACTTGTACTAAACTGTATTAATTGCAGTTTAACATTCTTTCTGTCCGAAACATTGATAGTCTGAAACACAGTATCAGCCATGTGTTGAGATGAGACAATCCCTTATTTCAATACTTCCCCCTCTACTATAATTACAGGGAACAGATACATTAAAAGGGAAATATTATTAATTTCACCTCATGGCATGACAAAGAATAATAGAATAAAGAATGTCATCATAGCATTTATAAAGCTTGTAAATCTCCATAGGATCTGATACACATAAACAAAGAATTATGTAATTTCACATCATGCGGATTAAAATCTTCTGAATTACACTCCCTGACAGTTTTCAAGCCTATCTGTATTTTCCCTGAGATTTCAGATGGCTTTCCTGAGATGAGAGAGTTGCTATGAAAACCTAAAAATATATAGAAAACATAAAACATAATTAAAAGACCTAACTGAATATACAGACAGATTAATACATCTTACACATGATTAGTGCAGACTAACTTTGCATTGGTTTTGGCATAAATGAGATTATAAGAGACAAAATACACCCGAATAGTCTATTGGAAAAAAAAAAAATAAAAAATAAATCTCAAGTCGTATCATAGTATGTGCCAGTAAGGAATGGTGTGTAGCTTTACACTACTCTATAATGGAGCTCAACAGTCCCACCCACTTCAAAGTCCGCTGCAGTTCTGAAATTGAATTTCCCATTTGTCTTTCCCGTACACTGCAAATTTCAAATTCTAAGAATATAAAGGCAACATGAGGCTAACCAGCAATGTGGTACCTAATGTCCCAAATACATGCAACAGTTTTCTGCCAGATGGTCTATATTGAATGTATTATATTCACTTATATTTTCATAAACCTTTACTTTCAGAACCAAGTTGCAGGCGGTTACAGTTGAGCTCCATAGCTAGTACAAATATAGCGAGTTTTGGATCTGAAGTACTTAAAGAACATAAAGATGTTGAAATGCGTTTCCAAATATATAAACAGGCTTGAACTTTGATGAAATGTGTCAAGAAATTTGGATGAAAATAAATAAGTAGTATGATATTTAAAAAATAAATTTTACATATATATTAGTGGGATGTCTGATCAGCTTCTCCTGTAAAACGGGAGTAAATTGCTGAATAGCTAGCTAGTTCTACATGCTCCTCCGTGTAGGGTTGGTGCTCCTGCTGAATGACCCTTCCCAAGGCCATAGGGAGGTACTGTCTTAAATAACTACCTAGAAATAGATCGAACCTGGTAAAAACTAAGCACCAGCCATCCCACTGGTAACATCTTATCTGACTATCCAATTTATTCAAGTATTACTGGACTTCTCAGTATCCAAGTCCAGGTCAAGTATATGGTTGAGATAGTGTATTGTATAATATAGTTAAATCAGCATTGAATCAAATCCACACTGTGGTCCTTAGCAGCAGTGTTTGACACAGAAGGCATAACAATAATATACTGCAGATTCCAGCTCCCAACAGGTAGCCTTCAAAATGCCCATGTGTCAGCTCTGTAGTACAAAGGATTTGATTTAATCTTAAGGGTCCTACATTACACAAAATTGACTCTTGTGAGCTTTAAGACAAGTTATAATTCTGTTACCTCCTCAAAAACACCCATAGCTATCTGTGTTTTGTTTTAGTCACACATGTCTGAGTAACTCTGCATTATTAGTCTGTCTACAGTTCCAAAGCTCAAAATACTTTGTTCCACCTTGTGATGTCATGTAGTGGTAGTTTTCAGTTTAGCAGCTACCTTTTACTTTTTGTTCAGAAGAGATTGGCAGCTCCATGGCTGAAATTATCCAAATGATTCTAGTGAAGGTGTATGAAGTTTAAAAATACAGTGGAGTGCTTCCTCTATTACCACATGATATCACAAAAGAGTGTTTTCACAAGTGATTTCATTCTGAGAGCTCAACTCAGTCCAGGTATGCAGGGTTTGTTAAATTAAACATGTATGAATTGTACAAAACAACTCCAGGTATGTTTCTGATGTGGAAACAACATTATAACATAGATCAGAAAATAGTGTAATATGGGCCCTATAATCACATTCTCCAATGAGGTATTTTGAGCAAATATAGGCAAATGCAAAAATGAGGTAGACTGTGCGCAGCAGCCAGCAGAGTGCTGTATGAAAACAATGAAATTACAAAAAATAACTGACCAGAGTAGGAGACTGCTTCTGGTCGGACATTCATTTGGCCCCATGAAATCTAGATGGTCAGTTGCAAACTTCTCAGATGCCACTACATTGCTTGTAGATAGAACCCGAACCCACCCACCCCTTTCCGTACGATTTGAAAGTAACATTCATCACAGAGCTACCAACTGCCACATCCTTGTCTTTGGATAGTCAGGTGTAACAGTCAGAAAGGGAATTGTAAGGCAGCTTAATGGAAGTGTGTGGACAATGCTATTAATCCTGGCAATGATCATTATAGTCTGTCTAGCCCCTGTATCAGCAGTGGATCCAACATTTAGAAAGAGTCCTGAGAACAAATCCTGAGTGCAATATCACAGCAGTATTCCTGAGTGTTACACCAAAATGAAAAAAAAAGCTCTTAATGAGCAATCTCAACCTGAGGTAGTTTCAAAAGCAGCTTCAACAGGAATTGGAGAGCATCTCCCATATCTTCATCAAAGCAGTGTGATTGGCTTCTGTGCTGCCCCTGGTTTCAGAGTTGCCCTGTTGCTGGTTTAATCTGACGTTTCTGAAGGTAGTGCCAATTGGCTGTGCTCCTCCTCACTCGAAGGCTTTCCCTGAGAACCTTGTGCTTTGATTGGGCATTGGGCAACCATGTGATCGATGCTTTGACAGAAATGGCACTTTTTGGGTTGAGGTGGCAGCTTGCATTCTTTGGCATGGTGGTCTAGGCCTCCGCAGTTGTAGCACCTAGAAGAAATACATAAAAGCTTTTAACCAAAGGAAAAAACTTCACCCCTAGATGGCAGCATTTCCATTTAAAATGCATTTGTTATGACACAGGTTGAGCTGGGGCATCCCAGGTCATCACTATAAATCAAGCCTAAATCTACCTCAGAGATAAATGAACACAGTTAACTTGGAAAATGCTTCGTACACTGTACATTTGTACACTGTAAAACACCACATTATCTTTGCCTCCTATTACAATATGGATATTGAATGTGAATAATAATAGTGATTGTAAACTGGTAAAAAAGGTTCCTAAACAATGTAGTGCAATGTTGTGGAGAGAAGGAGGAGAGTTTAATCTAGATGATTGTCCATGACAGAGCTGCCCAGTGTTGAATTATTACAAAGTAAAAAGGAAAGAAGGAAAATATATTCAAAAAGTAATCAATAACTGAATAACTATATCCTTGAATGGTGGTTACGGCTGTGTTTTCTTGTATCCTGTTTTTATACTTTATAGAAAGCTGAAGCGTTAAGTAATAAGAATGGCT
Organism: Boleophthalmus pectinirostris; assembly: GCF_026225935.1. Lineage (NCBI taxonomy): Eukaryota > Metazoa > Chordata > Actinopteri > Gobiiformes > Gobiidae > Boleophthalmus > Boleophthalmus pectinirostris. The sequence goes on along the minus strand of NW_026571447.1, from coordinate 14,434,087 downwards.
AGGGGTCACTTGTCCAGATGTCAGCATTTGGAGTTTGTCTTTCTGAAGTAAGACACCCATTTCATTGGCATTGAACTCCGGCACAGAGCACTATAACAGGTCAGCTAGAGCCACGAGGTCCACATTCACTGCTGCAGTTCAAACAATGTCTATAGAAAGGCCACGTGCGCAGGGCGTAAGACAGATGGGTGGTGGGCGTGCAGTGGTCACTGTGTGTATCAGATGAGTTTTGGACAGCGGCCGCAGAAGAGGTCAGTGCCTCTTTGTGGCTGTTGGGTTGTTCAAGGTCTACAACAGCACATGGCACGAGCAGCGTACAACAGCATCCATCAGGAGTGAAGAGGAGGGAAGGGGAAGTGCTCCTTTGTCTAAAAAAGCTGCAGTAATGACCTCTGAACCCTGACCCACCCGCCCTCTCTTCAGTTCTCCAACTCTGCTTCCCAACCCAGCCCCCAACCATCTTGAATTTACTCATACATGGTTGCTATGACAACAGTAACCTTTCACCTCTTTGCCCAGGCTCTTGCATCTGTTATCAATTAAATGGACAGGAGCGTTTCCCTCCTTTGGTCATATGTATACCACTAAGGTGGTCTATGAAGTGTGCACTTCAAAACATAGCTGGTCCAAACCATGCACTTGGGAGCAGAAAGTAAAGATCAAAACTTGCAATGATCACTTTAGTCAGTACAATAACAACTTTAAAAAAATTTAAATCTGCATGCAAACTTGTACATCTAAGAATAGAGAGTGAGTTATTGAACTACACGGGGCCTCTCAGGACTCTTTGAGGCGGTAATGATCTCTGCTCTCACACTGACTACTCTCTGGATCTAATCAGTACTGACAGATGGGGTGAAGTTTCGCCTAACCAAGCACCATATTATTGGTCCAACAAAAATGACAACACTCTGCGTCTTAGGACAAGAGAATTTGGCTCAACTAAACCAATTGTGTGTAAAAACAATATCAAAGCATCATTATTCATCTTGAATAATAAATTATTTTCCAAGTTGTGAGCAGAGACTTTGGGCTACCAATCATATCAGGGGATTTGGGAAGGGTGTGAATTCACTGGGGACTTGCCGATTTAAACAGTTATCGATTCAGGTCACACGTCAGGGCTGCTGGTATGACCCTGCAGATAGATGTGGGGGCTGGGTCCAGTGAGGAAGGAAAATAAGGACATGCAAAACATCACAGTGCATCCCATCAAAAAAGCTATCCAAGTACATATACTGTATATATTTGGCTAACATTAACTGTAAACTCAGTAGTATGCTTTGTAGTGTTTTGGGTTAGAGAGTTTCACAGATGTTTAAATATAAACCACAATGTTCATCACAAACATCAAAATAAGAGTTATTTTTCTCTGTTCTGTCTATTTGTATTAGTTTGAGTGTCCCATCTCACCTGTCTCCTTTGGAGCGGCGCTTCTGGACCTTCTTGCCCTTTGGTCTTCTCTCACTGCCCACACATTGGATACCACCAGGTCCAGTGACTCGCTGAGACTCGAGGCCCTTTGAGGACTTCTTGAAGGTAAACTCGACGTCCTCACCTTCTTTCAGACTTCGGAAACCATCCATGTGCAACTTGCTCTAAAAGGAGAACAGAAGAGAAAAAAGATGACTTGTTTATTGAAATTGTGTGCATTTCTTTGATACAAGTAATTTCACACAGATTTGTGATGATATGAGATTTTAGGATGTAGCATGCTAAACCCTATTTTAGGTTGTGGCATACCAAGTCCTCATAGCCTGTGCTGATCCTTTCACCTTTGAGCCCCGTCTTTCCTTCATTATCAGGCCAGATTAGACTTATCAGGTATCTAAAGGCTTTTTCTGCCTCACCTGAGATGAAACCACCGTGACGCTTTTCATCCTCACGAAGAGTTTATTTACTTAAGCCTGCCAAAGACACTGGTCATAAATGTTGCTTTAGTCTTTTTTTCCATGTTTGACCGGTAAACCTGATGAGGATAACCTTCAACCCTTCCCCCTCCAGAGGAACAGCATTCCACACTGCAGCCCCCACCCCCAGTACTCTTCCCACCCACATCACAAAGCTCCACTAACACAGTGACCAGCAGCAAGCACAAACCCTAACGGGCAGGATGCAGGGGTTAGCACTCGGGCTGGGGGGCAGGGTGAGAAGGCAGAATGGCTCCTCTGGAAGGTAGGGGGTCAGGGTGACATTCTTGGGATAGTTTTTGGGCAAGATAAAAATGCTGGAAAACCAATGTTTGACATAAATTTATTGGTTAAGAAACTAATTAAACTATCTAATGTAATTGAGCCCCACATGTTCTTCTCTCTTGCAGTACTAGCCATGTTTCACCTAAAATGACCCTTTCAAATTCTTCCCCTCGGCTTGTTTTGCCAGGTACACTTCCGAGAGCTAAGAAAAGAGATAAAAAGGGGCGTGGCATCGACTCAAGGATAAAACTTTGTAGACTGGCAAACAAATCATTGGGAAATCCCTTGCTCAAAATTCCCTTAGACAAGGTGGCAGGATTAAATTGTCACAACTTTTTGTTGCGGTGTTGACACAGACACAAGATCAATGATGTAGTAGTCGTGTTTTGAAATTGTGGTGATGTGAGCTTTTGTCTAATACACTTTTGAACATGTTTCTTCTAATGCAAATGTAAATATGAATTAACAAGAAATCTGAACAATGTTTTAAGTTGAAGACTCCTCACAAGAGGCTGAATTTATACAACCTTGTAGCTAAAACTAAAACTTGACTTAAACTCTCTGGCTCAACAGAAAAAAATAACAACAGAGTCATTTGAAAGCTCTAACTCCACAGCTTATTCAAGAATGTTTTAGCCATTGCAGAGAGCTACCAGAACTGGTGTGGTGACGTTTGAGTGACAACATGCTCAGTGAGCCCCATTCCCATCAGGCCTGTGCATTGATGACCGTTAACCCACTTCCTCTCTCATGTGTGACCCCCAGCCTCTCCCCCCCTTCCACAGCATAACGGACGCACACTGGCCACATGCGCACACCCCAGGACGGCGCACTCACAGGTAGAAGACGTAGGTGGGCCCTGGAGAAGCCCCCTGCTGAGCTATTAGCAAGCTCTGTAGTAAGCTGAGGGGAGAATGTGTCTGCTGTGGAGTGGGCAGAGAAAGACATCAGAGCCGTAGGGGACAATGAGGGGCTTGGTCACGGCCGAGGGGTGCTTCATTCGGATGCATGGCTCTTTTGTCCACCTGCACAAAGGCCACTGGATCCTGGGAGTTCATTTTTCTTGACACGCGGCCGCTAATTTCAGGTTGGAGGCCCTTTACATGGTCATAACCTCAAAGCATCCATCACACATGTCTACCTTCACGGTCACACCAATGGGATTAAACTAATTTGGGAGCCATGGTGACAAAATAATTTTACATATTCCTGGAACTTGGTAAAATTATATCCTGCATGTGCAACATTTGGTTTAACAAATTTTGTTTACTTTGATTATTGAAAGTATAGCTTATTACCTACAGAAATATTCAATTGTGCATTTTTTCTTTCCTTATACAGCTATGATGGTGAAAGAATCATGCCCTTAATGTTGGAATGCCAAACTGAATTGCTGTTGGATCAAAACACTGAGCAAAGTGTCTCACGCATGGTAATACCCGTGAGGTTTGGTTAAATTAAAGTGGGCGCAACAATTCAAGCACTGAGCATTAGAACATCCAAAACAAATGACACTAGAAAGATGAAAAACTTCAGCAGACAAATCTCTCTACAGCTGGGGGCTTTCACTGGTGCAGTTATCGTTTGACGGCTTTAAACAAAATAAACCCTAGGATCTTGTTCCCCTTTTAGGCTTAAAACATAGCACACAAAACACAGACGGGCGCTTGGCAGACAGGGAAAGCCTTTAATCACTTTATGACAGGAACCTAGAGGTGAAAGAGTTGCTAGTGGGGACTCCTATTTCCCATTCACATGCTAAGCCTTCATCAGCAATGGAAGCCCCCATCTCTTTACACCTTCTTTTCATCAAAAAACTAATAATTTAAGGCCAAAAACTCATCTAAAAATTGCAAGACATGTAGTCATTAAAAGATTACTCATAGGTTTTAGGGATAGCAAAAGAGAAAGATAATGGAGGGGTTTGAAGTTACTTTATTGCCTACCCTACTCTAAAGATTGCTAATAGTTAAGGGTGGAGTTTGAAAAATAAATAAATAAATAATAATAAACGAAAAAGTTATTATGCACTGTATTTAATTAAATATGGTATATAAAGTGTATGTCAAGTTATTTATTAAGAAAGCATTATTGTTTATAGCCAAATAATTAATGTTAATAAAAGCGTTAATTGCCACGAGGTAAGTCTGAAACACGTGCTGCTACTACAGAGACTCCCACGAGGCTGAAGCAATGCAAAACACAGTTGGCTTTGTTAAAAAATAAGAAAAAGAAAAAAAGTTTTGAGTGGTCTTACTTGATGGACAAACACATCAACCGGTTCGTCCAGTGGCACTCCCTCTCGGTTGGTCATGGACAGGAAGCCAAAGCCCATGCGTACGTTAAACCACTTGCACACTCCAACCCCGTGGAACGACTGCGAGTCCTCTTCAGTGCTCGGTCCTTCATCTTCTTCAGTTTTGCAAACTCCTTCAATCAAGCAAAAGCACACAAAAACACATCGTAACTTAAGGTATTGTTTTAATTGATAGAAACAGTGAAAGGATTCTGCCATGCAACGTTAACGCATAAAATCGATAAGAAATCAACACGCCATGTTGTATCGACCCCTTTTCAGCAACAACAAACCAAGTCTTGAAAAAAAAACGCGGCTGAAGTCTCCGTGCATTTGAAAGCATCACGCACGCTAAACCAGTTTGTGCGTAAAACCATGTGCTCAAAAGGCCAATTAGGCAGAACTTTGACTAACGCGCATTAAACTTTGACAAACAGTTTTTTTTTTTTTTTTTTTTTTTACCAAACCTGAGAATTCCTGGTTCGAAACAGAGCCCATGTCTTCACTCCTGCTTTGAGTCCAAATCAGCACCCCGAGCAACTGTATCCTTTTTTTTTGCACCGTCAAGCTGCGTAATCCTCCCAGATCGCCACTTTCATGCAAAATGCGGCACAAAGCAGAAGCCGCAGAGCAAGAAGGAAAGCGGGAGAGGGAGGTAAACAAAAGGGGGCAGGCAACCTTTTCCCCCTAAACAATGAGGAGGAGGAGGGGTGGCGATCGGAACGGGGTGGGGGGTCACCTAGTAATTTGAAGAAGAATCCTCTCCACCCCAAAAAAACACAAAGACAATGCGAAGAGAGCCATCCCCCTTGAGAAGCAGAGATAAGCGCGAGAAGTCTTGAACATACCTTCAGCCATGATGGTAATGGTGATAGCCAGCCACTTTCGCCGCGGTGATGTACAGCTCCTGGTCAGCTCTGTTAGTCAATACAAATGACCAATTCTCAATCTCATCCAAAGAACCCCTGCGTCCACTCTCTCTCTCTCCCTTGGCCATGTCCACGTGATTAACTTTGATATTCCCCAAGGTATAAGTATGGCTACTGCATATGTAATAGGATGCAAAGGCCCAGATGTGCCCTTAAAAATCTTGGGCACGTGTTAAAATGTAGGTAAATCAAAGTGAGTGTTGAGAAGTAAAATCAAAATAAAAAAAAAACTAAATAAGTTGTAGTATCTAAGAACTGGGCCTGTATGATACTTGAAATTACAACAAACTTTGGTTTACCAGATTACCAAATTGAAAATGAATGAAGTTCAATTCGTTAAATCCAGTAATAAATAAATAAAAAAAAAAATCTACATTTTTTAAATCAAGAAAAAAGCTACAAAATTTAATCGAAATCTTGAAGTCCAATTACATAACTCTATGTGTTACTATTGGCAAACGTGTTTTTATTTTGGCCCTAAGCACTGGCCTATATCCTAATTTGGAGCAGCGTTTGTGTTGTGTTGTGCTGAGCCTTCTACATATGGGTAAAGGCCGTACTTTTTATTTTTCACATGTGCGCAACAGGGATAAGCAAGTGTGAGCGTCTTTTTTCCCCGAATAGAACAAAAGGACGTAAGGCGCAAAAAGGCACACGAGGCGGATAAAAACAAGCCAAGCTGTTCTTACGCAGCGATCGATAGTGATTGATTATAACATGTCCACATGCGTGACTGGTGCCTGTGAGATGATGATGGATGAGCCAAAACACAGGAAATGCGCGCGTAAAACTACGCTTTAAAAAAAAAAAAAAATTATTATTATTATTATTATTATTATACATTAAAATAATGTGTGAACTAAATGTGAATATAATGCATCCCACTTAAGGGCTACAGATTTAGGCCGGTTGTTGAGGCGGCCTCTGCTGGAGCAGCACATCATCCTTGTCCTATGTAGGCTGCGGAGTACATTGTCACGACCCAAATTGGCCAGTAAAGGCCATATTATTATTTACAATGGGGTAAATAAAATGCAGGCGGTAAAATGCGCGTCTCTTTTGTGGCACACAGACACCGCGCACGAAAAAGTTCTGATGAGTTGATCATTACTGTTTTAATTTAACAAAGAGAGTGCTTTGTGCGAATAGGCATATTAATCTATCTTAATGTGTGATTAACAACCAGACCAATAGGCTACCTGATACATACCTGTGATTTACATGCATAATAGTAAAACTGAGTAGCCTACATGCATGACTTTTTTTTCTGTTCTAACGCCATCGATTATGTAGTAGCCTACACTGTGCTCTGCAAAACCGCCACTAGAGGTCAGTGTCGCTCTGAAGTCACACCTGTGAGAAGCTGAAAGGATCTGGATGGATATAGTTTGTTGTCATTGAGTGGTATGAAATACTTTCTCTTCACTTATAGCAGTAAGTTATTGTGACAATTAATATAATCAAACACGACTTCTTTGGTGCTTGTTGTTGTCTGATAGATAAATAAAACATGTAGTTAACTGCAGGGCGCGTCACAGCGGAATCCCACACCAGAGTGGTCAGCTTTGGGAGAGACAAACACAGAGAAGGGGGTGTGCGCGCTCCAGTTCAGCAGAATGCAGAAGAAAGTTGACGAGGCGCTGCGTCAGGTGGAGAGTGCGAACATGTAGCAACTACTCCACTCGGCACGTGTCACTTCAGATAGCTCGTTTTGAAATTGCAGTTTTGATCCGGAGATGGCCCGTCTGCGCAGAAAAGCGTGCATCGCCGTGTTTCTTTTCGCGCTTTTCATATTCGGGAGTTTGATGGGACTTCGGACGCTGAAACCCACTGATGGCATCTCGGATCTGGCACCGGGACTGGACTTTTTACCCCTGATAGGAGGCAAGCTGGACCGGCGTTCGGTTGCACGTTATCCCACTTTACCGGCTGCACCTCCAGGTCAACCCCAAGCCCTAAACACCAAAGCGGCGTTGTCAAACTCCGGTCCAGACGGCGTCGTGTTCTATGATGTCCATATATTTTACAGCACTTGGTACGGGGCACCACAGATGGACGGAAAGTATATCCACTGGGACCACATCCTCGTGCCGCATTGGGACCCCAAAATCGCGGCCAGTTATCCCAGAGGAAGACATATGCCTCCTGAGGACATAGGGTCTAGCTTCTATCCGGAGCTCGGCGCGTACAGTTCCCGAGACCCTGCCGTTCTGGAGTCCCACATGGAGCAGATAGGAACATCCGCTGCAGGTTAGTGTATTATTAAGTGGACTTTATGGTAGAATCGGCTGTATCAGTGGAGTTTTGTATTCACTTAGCTGCCACACTAACGTAGCTTCACTCAAGAAGCACAAACAGATTTCAGCACCACGCGACCAAGGGACAGCTCCCGCACACTAGGCTGGGCAGTAGTGTGTTTAGATTTCAGTCTAACTTCTACTTTACCAATCATATAAGGCAATCAAATGCAAGATGCATTTCTTGCTAATTTTGAAAACTAAAGTGTAAGTGCTGGAAATACAGTATTTACTTAACTGAACTTTTTGTTGTTTGTGCTGTGCAATCAGCAGCACAGCAGAATGTAGACTGTGAGCTTGATATTATCATCTTAATAAGTTTATTTTAACAAAGACCATGTGTAATCACATAAATCTCATAAAAGAAGAGATGCCAAAGATAGTGTCCATCTGCAGTCCCCGGGAACAAAATACATCCAAATATACATTCATTTACAATTAAAACATGCATTCTCCCATTTAAAACACCTAACTTCACTTAAGAAACTGCTTAGGTGAATTATTATTATGAGAAACATTTTATAAGGTGTAGAACATCTGAACTATTTCTGTATGTTATTTTCCTTAAACTTACAGACTACTTGTAAGGATGAAGATCATTTTGTAGTGTTTTATAGCCTTCTTCTAAGTTCTGACTATGTGCTGGGGGCTGGTTCAAGCTTAGTCTTCTTATAGCACAATGACACAGTTTATGTTGAGATCCACTTTATTGTCCCCGTAGTGGAAATTTGTCCTCTGCATTTGACCCATCCTTCAATGCCACTGGGGCACCTCATCAGGAGCTGTGGGCATGGGGACCCATCACTGTGATCTTGTTGCTAGGCTTGGTCAGGGCTACCTTTGCTGGAGCATTGTATGTGTTGTGCATGTTTTGGGTTGATAGGGGAAATCAGATTGCAATAAAAACACCTGCATATAAATAAAGGAAGGGAGATATGTTTAATGGCATATTGTGGAACATTCTATGCAAGGAAAAAAAAACATTTCCATAAGGCCAAAAAGACCCCTCTAGAAAAGTCACATGGTGCACCTTTAATATAAGGCGGTACATAAAATATATATTTTAAAAGTTCAGCAACACCAACTGTGCATTGAATTAGTCCTATTGTTAGCCTTCCCTCAGCAGACTGTTTAAATATCATACATTATTGACTTGTTTCTACAGTTGCAGAGTCAGCACAAGTCCGGTGTTGTATAACAGTCTGCGCTGGTGTACACATGATCTGTAGCTTTTTTGCATCCTGTAGCCCAGTGGGTTTATTTTACACAATGTGGTATAATGAGAGTTCTGTGTGTTCCCCTGAAACAGCACGGTCTGGCAGATGGAGGACAGGAGCTCCAAACTTTAGTTACTCAATGTGATGGACATCTGTCAGAAAAGAACAGTATAAAGAATTTTATTGTTCAAGTCACTTCTAGTTGGACATTGGCCATTTTTAAGCAGCAGTCCATGATATCAGTAAAAGTAAGCAGTTTGGAGCAAAGTTCAGACTTTGAAGTGTTGAAGTGTTGTGTTAAATAGCAATGATTAAAAGTCTATTGTTTATTCATTTGTTTATTTTAAATCAAAACAAAACAAAATAAAATAAAAATTATCAATCTGAGCAGGAAAAAAACATATTGCCCAGCCCTACATTAAAATGACAGGTTATAATATATCAATCTATTATTCTGTCATAATCTATGTGCACTTATTTTTTTATGATTTATTTATTTATTATTATTATTATTATTTTTCCTCCAGAGATTATTTAAGCCATCTGCAGCTTCTGAAAGTTTTTACTGTGATTGGGTATATCCACCTGCCATCAGCATGGTGGTGGCAGACCAATAGGAGGAGTGGGTGGCAGAAAGTATCTTTGTTTGAGCACAGAAAAGTAGTATGGTAAGTCTTTATCTCATCATCCAGCCAAACAACAAAACTACTCACTTCTCTTGTGTTAAAGATGCAGTATGTAACTTTTTGGATGAAGTGTCAGTCACCTGCTTGTCACCATGGAGATTCTAAACTATGATCAAACCACAGACCGTATAAAGAAGTGGACTAAGTTAAGATAACATAATTCTTTATTGTCCCTCATGGGAGAAATTTGACTTGTAACTGGGGGTCATATGCTTTAACACAAAGACAAGACAACACAACAACATAAACTCACTCAAACATCCAACATGGAACATAAATAAATAAGAGACAAAGTGTAACCACCAGTGATACACCAACAGGAACATTAAGTCACTCTATACACAGTCAAGCCCTTCACAGTCTTATATTCTATTAATAATTGCACACTCTCTAAGCCTATATGCAGTTTTGATTGCACATTCCCTTGTACAAGGAGTAAGACATCACCCATAGGTTTAGCTCCTACCAAATGAAGCTCATCAAAGCTAGCAGTTATACAGTCTATGCATTAAATTGTGATGTCACCAGGTCAAGTTAGAGGTCTGATCTGAAGAGGCTATTGGTAAGAATGCACAATTTTCAAAGTTTTTTTTTTTTTTTTTTAGCATTAGATAGCATTAGACAATTTAGATAAATTTAACGCTGTGAAACATTTCAGGCAAAGTATTCACATCTCCATTTAGACAAGGTGACGTACCCAGCAACATAGCACACCTTTAAATGCAAGCCTCACATTACCATAGATAAAGTCGCTATTGTAATCTAATCTGCTGTTTCTAGTGAGTGGAGAAGTTTAATGAATTAGTTCTTGGGCTGCTTTGCCAAATCCCCTCGGGTGCCATGCAAGAACAAGCACTTTTCTGAAACAATTTACGAGCTGTCATACACTCCAGTTGAAATATCGCTGCTAAAAGTTGACTTAATAAATATGGCAGAGAACGGTAGGTGCGCATTCATCAATCATAAGTGGACTTTGTGTTATGGGCTTCAGAGGTGGGTCCTGGGAGAGTGACAAACCTAGAGGCATCTGTTTGTAAAGTAAGTAATTAAGTTAATGGAGCGCTAAAGCAGGCCAATGGTACAGCAGTCAATGTGAGTGAGAGTAAGCGCAGTTCAGTGGGCACAAATAGGTCTGTAAAAGAATGTGGACAGGTTTATAGAGGGCTGAGGGGAGCTGAGGAGGAGTTTAAGAATGGATGCAGTTAGGATGGTGGAGGGGATTCTGGGAAGGGTGAGTGGTGGGGACGGGGCTATGCTTGATCAGAGCAGTATTTGGGTTTTTATTTATCAAAAACTTTGAGTTTTAGTGTCTTTCCTTTGAGTTGCTTGTTTTTGTTTTCAGTTTTAGTTTAGTACATTTTATTTTGTTATTGTACCAAATTAAAGGTACAGTATGCAACTTTCATAAATAGGAGAAAAAATGTTTAATGTATCCAAACCTGTACCACAGCAACACAGAGAGTGGAAATTTTTTTTGTGCCCCTATGACCCCTTTTAGTAAGATCCTCCTACTGTAGCCTATATATTATACTGATTTAAGGGAGAATTAATTGAAAAATCTAAAGTGCCATTGGTCCTTAAAATGGAAAAGAGCCAGAGTCAGGCAGTTCAAGTGTCTCAAAATGTCTCTGAGACTAGCAGAAAGAAGGTAGAAAATTAGCTAGAAGAGTTTTCAGCAGAATGGATGCATGGATTTAGAGAGTCAATAAGACTAATAAGATAAGACCAATAAGTTAAGTATAGTGGTGGATAATGGCATTAAAATAATTGCCCCCTTTTCACCTGATTGGACCCAGTGATGCATGCCCATCTCTGCAACATTCTGCCCAAAGCCGTGCTGTTTTGTTTTTTTAACAGTGGATGTTTCATATGGCTGCCCTCAAAACAGTATAAATGTCCAAGTATTTCTTTGCCGAAATTTAATTTTTCGTCTCATTCTACTCTCTAAAACCTGCTGCATCTGAACTATTCAGGACCCCCTCGAAAACGAGATGAGACATCTCAAGGGGCTTATCCTTCAAACAATGCACAATTTGAATTTGAAAACACAATTTCAAATTCAAAAGGTGCATTGGCCCAATCATCTGCCAACCAAAAAAAAAAAACTAAAAGCTAAAAAAACTAAAAACACAAGGTCATCTTCCTTACTTAAAGGTGTACTGTGTAACTTTTCTGGAGAGGGTCCAGAACCTGTCTCCATGGAGATCTTAATGCTTTGGTTTATTTTGTCCACAGTATTTTATTAAAGTAAATATGTCCTGCATATATTCAACTACAACTACTGTTATTTATTGCTCAAAAATATCTTGGAGATTTTAAAGTTTATGACTATACTGTGGATCATTCAAGACACATCTCCATGGAGACAAGCAGGTGATGGATCCCCCATTGGACAAGCTACACAGTGCAACTTTAAGCAGTTTCTGTTTAAAATTTTATTTTTACAAATAAAAAAAAAAGAAAAGAACCTTGGATAGATAAACAATGACATTTGTTTGTCTTTGCTAGGGGTGCTGGTAGTGTCCTGGTATCCCCCCGGTCTGGCTGACGACAATGGGGAGCCCACAGAGGACCTGGTACCAGCTGTGTTGGATGCAGCGTACAGACACAACCTCAAGGTAAACATGCATCAGCACTTTCTCTGTGTGTCAAACTGTGTCTGTCTGACAGTGGAAGAAAGCAATGCATAAAGTTCAGCTTGGCCTTTATTTTGGGGGAGTCCAAGTTTAAAAAAGGTCAAATGGTACAGTGGAAATACATATAGTGCCCAACATATACCAATGTTTACGAGTGCACATTTGGTAAACATACTTTAATTGTGAACCTCTGTCCTTAATAGTTTGACTATTAAACTCTTCATGGATGGACTGCCATCGGCTTGCCTCCATGAATATATTATTCCTTTGCTGGAAATGTTCCCCAGTGTGACATTAAACATATCTATCTTGAATTTATTACATTACAGTATTATTATTACAGTTTAAAAATACCTTGATACCTTGATGGATTCTAACTGATAGCGGGTTCAACTCACCACAGATCTGATCTGACCTGATCTGATCTAATATTCTGGCAAAACAATAACATCTCCGTGGACACAGGGAATGATAATTTATTCATTATAAATAAATAAATAAATAAAAAGCTGTGCATTGTGAATTCAGCTAATATTTGAATAGTAAGGATATAGCCAAGGGAACAATTGTATGTTATTAGTCTCTTAGCAAGCTTGAACCTGGCAAAAAACAAACAAAAAAAACATTTGTTTACATAAGAAGGAGTTGCTAATGGGTAAAAGTGCTTATGTGGCATCAGACAGTACAAGAAAATGTGTTACTCGGGGACTTGGCGTTGGGTGTTTCCAGGGCAACACCATCAGCAGGAAAGCAAAAGCAGGTCAAGGAGCTGCTGTCAGATGTTTAGTGTAAAGTGATTGAGCTCTGGAGCATACAACCGGGCACAGACTGAGAGGAAAGACCACATGACCAGATGCCAATTAGACTGGAAAATGCCTACATGAAAAAAAAAAAAAAAAAAAACAAAGTCTGTCTGCTTGTGGTTAACGTATAGACACAGGAAGGCTGAGCTGTTCATAACTTAAAGGACCTATATTACACAAAACTGACTCTTGTGAGTATTAAGCCATGTTAGAATGTTGTTATCTCTTCAAAAACAGACCTGGAGTTGTGTTTTATTGCACAAATGTTTGAGTAATCCTGCATTATTAGTCTGTCTTTCTCCAAAGCTCAAAATGCTCTGTTCCACCTTGTTATGTCATGTAGTGGTCAAGTGAACCACTACCTTTTACCTTTAGTTCAGTAGAGACGGGCAATTTCAGGGCTGAAATCATCCAAATGATTCTTCTGAAGGTAGGTTAAAAACACAGTGGAGAACTTTCTGTATTGCCACATGACATCACAAGGTGGAACAGAGTGTTTTGAAGTTGAAAGAAGAACTAAATATGCAGAGTTTGTGTGTTAGACATGTGTGAATGAAACAAAACACAACTTAAGGTATGTTTGAGATAAGGAAAGAGTGTTATAACACAGATCAGAAAACAGCATAATATGGGCCCTTTAAAATTTTTGTGTCAACTTCAATTTAATTATTACTCCATTTGTCTACTATTAGCATAAAACATAAACAAATAACTTTATGCTTGCATTTTCATTAATTGCATAGTGCTCAATAAGATAAATACTGTTGGACTTAGTTAAAGAAACCTGACTCGACAAAATACTGCTTTTACTTTGACTAGTTTAACTGACTTAAGTACATTTCTGTTAGATTTTTCTTTTAGAGCTTTTCTCATTAAAGTAAAGGAGAAAGACTGCTCCTTTCTTAGCTTATTAAATATTTACAGAGGATTCTCACTTGTAATGTGATGCAACTTAGTCAGTTGCCATATGCTTTGTCTGAGTAATAATTAAAAGCAAGTGTGGTACTTTCAAAAGGCAATTTTTTCATAACATATACATTATTTTCTATTCATTTGAGGTAGTGGTGCTAAGAGCGCTCTTAAGGTCTTATTAAATTAAGTATGAGCTTTACATGCTGTTCACACATGCTCAGGTCATTATTTAAAAGCAGGTCAGAAGCAAAGTGAGCCTTCTCTGTATGTGACATAATACACAATGACAAGAACGACCAGCTTGTTAAGGCTTTTCTGTCAAAGCAGGTGCTATTAATAATGCACTGGCTACATGTACAAGTACAAGTATACGCTTTTGGAAAACCAAGGAATGATGTCTTGTATAGAAAACACTCAATTAACGCAATATGTTATTTAAGAAGTAAATGGGAGGATTTCCACATACTGGCAACAGCTTTTACTGTCCCTGAAATACAGTAGCAATGCAAACTTAGGTGATGTATGTGGTGATTATGACATGTGCATAGCGTCTTTCATAATAAAAGTTTAATGCAGAGTTTCGAGCTTTAAGGCAGCCTGTGGTTACCATGAGGTTAATGCTTCAGCTAAGGAACTGCTTTCTTGTATTCACTGATGTTGACAAAGCAAAACCAAAAAGCAAGCCTCTTCAAAATAATTTATTTAGCAAAATGGGCAGGTAAATGTGAGGTCTCACAAAAATCTCACATGATGTGATCATGTGAGATTTTTGTGTGTTTGATTAGACAAAAATGGGTTAAGTATTAGTAAGTTATATCTTTTACAGCTCCAAAACAAGTACTAGAATGGAAACAATATGAATTTAAATAAAAAATAAAAAAAACTTAAACAAATATGAAATCAAAGAAATAAAAAAGTGTGAGGCCAAAATTGGAATGTGAAACATGAAATTTATATATTAGGAATTATGTTAAAATCTTGCCTTGTCTTGTGCTCATGGACCCAATCTCGTCCCATCTCTTTTCTGTATAAGATTGAGTTTAGATACAAGATTAAATACACGAATCTTCAAGCTTGGTTGTGTGTGTGTGTGTGTGTGTGTGTGTATGTATATATATATATATATATATATATATATATATATATATATATATATATATATATAGCATACCACAACAATGTTTTTTTTTTTTTTTCCTTTTTAATGCCATGCTTGCTGGGTCACTGATGGCGATCTTGCGTGGCATTCAATCTGCTCTATTAGCGCTCCTCCTGACAGCATTATGGGATAAACCTCATCAGGGCAGCGTAGCATGGCTAACACTGTGCCTCTTGTCCGGGCATCTCAGACTGTACATTATTTCTTCGCCTCCAGCCAAACAGAAAAGAAACTTGGATATCAAACAAGACAGACCCTCTGCCTCTCATCAAAATGCTTTACAAAACAGACATGGCCACTGCATATGCGATCATGCTGAAAAATAAATACATTTTATCTTCATCTATTTAAGTCACTTTTTTAAGTTTTATAAACTTGAAGCTACCCTATCATTTTTTATTAACTACTTTAAACTGTGATTTAAAGAGATGGGACACATCTTTGTCAACTGTGAAATGACCTTGTTACATTTAATTAGTTATGCAAAGGAAAAGTTAAGTTCTTAGTGTTACAGTTTATATACATCAATTTAAAAAATGAATATTTCTCATTGTCACTAATAATAGATTTTTAATACATGTAATACAAATAATTGACAGATAAATTAAAATGTTTTAGGAGCAAATGCTGCAAAATACTTCTACTACATATATAATACACCAATATGCAAGTCACCTTAGCAATGCAGCTTAAATCATTGGTCTCCTTGGGTGAGCCACCTTTACAAAATGACAATGTCAGAGTTTCTAATTTAACAGCAACAAGAAATTAAATAAATACAAAAGCCACAACAGTCAGATGCTTATAAAACATAAACCATTATCAATTTATTAGTACACAAAATCAGGCATCAGAATGACACATTTACATAATATGCTTGTAATTAATCAAATTCAGTTCAATTCAGAAATCCTTTGGTGAGTTAACTGGAAGGGGGTGGAAAGCTACTGGTAGCTCCCAAGCTACAGGTTGGAGACCCCTGATTTAAATATAGGTTAATATAGGCATTCTGGAAAGCATGAATGGAAGTGAATGACTAATTTTCATCTTTTTGAATTTGCAGTTGTAAATGTCCTTACTACATCTAAACGTACTAAAATTTGACACTGAGACATCTCTAAGTGAAGCAAATGCAGATATCTGGATTTGCCAAGTGAATCAGCAGCCTGCTATTTTAATTTTCATCACTTCTCACTTCCCGTAGCAGAAAGGGCATTTACCTTTGGAGTGCTTCCTCTTGCATAAATTCAGGATTTGCTGACAAGGTAGAGAACTTTGGCTCCCATCATTAACATCAAATTTTTGAGAAGCAACTACCTTAAATAATTTTCTTGCTCCTTTTCTCCATCAAGGTCACAGTGAAGGGGAGGCGAGCGGGGGAGTGAGGAAGTGGACAGATGGTAACCCAGGCAGGCAAAGAACACTATCTGAAGGATGATTTTAAAAAGGACTGTAATGCAATGCAAGTCATGAGAAGTGTCCTTGTCTATCAAGTTTTTGTTCATGTTTTATTAACAACTTCGCCACTGTTACTGTACAAGAGCATGCAGTGGTGTTGTATGAGATGGTCACTCTCAAGCAACAGTAACTTCTAAACCGCAATGATAAAAATATGAGTGAACAGTGAAGCAGTGGCTTAGACCTTATATATAAATGGACATAGCTAACCTACTAGCTGAGGCATTCCAAATAGGAAGTGAGCACAGGTGATCTTCTGGCTCCATCGACTCCAATTCACTTTGTACTGAAAAAAACTTCACAGTTTAAAAACGCAGTGGAACACTTCCTATGTTACCACACAACATTGCAAGATTAAAGAGTGTTTTCAGTTTGCGAGAACTTAGCCTAAATATGCAGGGTTTGTAGGTTTGTATGAATGAAACAAAACATGACTCCAGGTATGTTTTTGATGAGGAAACATCATAAGATATAACATTAATCAGGAAATAGTATAAAATGGGCCTGCAATATGCCTTGGGGAGGCAAGGCAGATTGCAGTGTATCTACTTTCCTGTGACAACATGCATGGATGTGTATACTTTAAAGAGCAAACAGGGGCAAGCTATAGGCCCCATGACTGAACACTGTAAACCCTCTGGGGCGCTTGTTGCATCCTGTATGTAGGCCATGCACTCCAGGGAATATCATTCCCGTGGGTGGCCCTCAATAGCATCTTATTCCCAGATTGGAGCTAGATTTAGCCTTCTGTGACCTTAGTGCTGTGTGCAGGCTGGCTTTGAATGCTAAGTGGAAGTGACATTGCTTTAAAAAGCACTGTTTTTGTCTGCCTAATGACCGCTGTTTAGATCAGTGGAACTTTGTGTCCAGTTTTTTGTTGTTCTGGGAGTGTAACGTAGTGCAGTGTTCCAGTCAGATCAGCAGAAACCAGCCCAGGGAGATTAGAGGTGAATGTCAGTGTTTGGAGTGTTCAGAATCTTATTCTCATTTACTTCTGTCTGTAAAGTGTAGATCAAATATGGCAAAAATCAGCTATTCAGTTCAAGTACATTTATCGGCTGATATTTGAGCAACCATAATGGTTTAAAGGTCTTACATTATGCAAAAAAAAATGTATGAGCTACCATTTACCTTTAGTTCAGCAGAGATTGGCAATGCCAGGGCCGAAATTATTCAAATGATTTTAGTGAAGTGTAAGAAGTTTAAAACACAGAGGAGCATTTCTTGTATTATCATATGACATTAAGTGTTTTTCATTGGAGATTAGAACTTAGGGCTAAATATGCAGAGTTTGAGTATTAGACATGTGTGAATGAAACAAAACACAAATCTGGGTATGTTTGTGATGAGGAAACATCATTATAACCTAGAACAGAAAAAGCACAATATAGGCAACTGTGACAACAAAACCACATGTAGTATAAGGTGCAGCATCAAAACCATTGCTTAGGCACTGAAATAATCATGTAGTATAGTATACTGAACTGCTGTAGTTGTCCACTAGTGCTGCATTACAGTTTTAGACCTGGTTTAGCCTTAGTTTAGACCTTGAATAACAGCACTATATTAAAGCCAGTATAGCTCTGTTGGTACTCGGAAAGCCAAATATTTTTGTAGGTGGTACTCGGACTGAAAGTCATCATTATCGCTCATCAGATACTGAGTGCAGTAAATTCTATGCTCTTCACATGTGACAATTTAGAAGGTTTTGTTGTCATAAATATTCCATCTTGTTCTACAGAAAAGGAGGGCAATTCTTGGACTACAGTCTAGGATTACACACTAGTTTTGTCTCTCTCAAAATCAATAGCTTCGATATTTGGATGGGTTAATGCCAGTTTTCTGAAGCATGTCAAGAACTTTCATTTTTAAAACCCAATGACCCCCAAGTTAGTCATTTTTTTTAGATGACAGCCTTGGACAGAT
Source organism: Boleophthalmus pectinirostris (assembly GCF_026225935.1). NCBI lineage: Eukaryota > Metazoa > Chordata > Actinopteri > Gobiiformes > Gobiidae > Boleophthalmus > Boleophthalmus pectinirostris. Next base: position 14,415,573 of record NW_026571447.1, on the reverse strand, counting down.
GATCAAACATGCTCTACTTCCTAAAAATATCTGCCTGACAATAGCAAATTTCATTACTGTAAATACATTAGTGCACTTATAATCGAAGTAAGGGGGACAACCTCATAGGAGCCAAGAGTCCCATTTGCACTTCCAATTCTTCATTGTGAGTCCAAAACATAACCACTTTGGCTTGTCCTTCTTCCATTTTATTACAATTCCAAGTAAAAAAACATTTAAGTATCTCTTTGAAATGTCTAGCTGGCAAAGAGTCTCCTTTCTGGTGTCTTCCATTAAGACGCAGATGTTAAGAGGCAAAAGCGCTTTCCTCAAACTGTTCCCATTGGACACAAGACTGAACTGTGTTGCACTTTCTACATCCATTATTCAAAGTCACTGAATTCTCAAGATGAATTTGAAACATTCAAACTAAGCACTTTTTGTGTTACATGCCACTTAGGCCCCTCGCTCTCTCGTGTTTGGGTTTATGGCCGATAAGGTGTTTGTGTAAGCACTCCCATTAATGTAGTGCCCATAGAATATCGTTTAAATCTGTGTAGTTGGACAGCTACAGCCCTGCAGAACATGCTGCATGTGAGTGACTGTGGACTGTGCTACAAACGTGTTTAAAATCTATATTCAGAGACTGTTGGGCCACTGTGTAATAATGTAGAAATAAAAGCATTTAAGACTATTTTATCCTCTACATCCATAAACCACGCATGTTTGTATCTACATCTGGATTGTTATGTGACTAACTAACTAACTAAACCAGGGGTGCTCAAAGTGGGCACCACAAGCAGCCCTCCACCTCCACAATGTGGTCCACAAGGGGGCTCTGAGATTGTCATTTTTGATTCAATTCTGTATTGAAAACACTGTCAGGAGATGAGAAGGAGTCCAATCCTGTCTATTTCTTAATATTTAAAGACAATTTAATCATACTTTGCGAAGAACATTTTTATGTTCAAACAAGAATTCATTTTGGCACACTGAGGAAAAAAATTAGGTACCACTCTCATACATTGTAGACATCAGGTACCAAGCCAGGACATTGTTTTAGGAGAAAAAAAACAAACAGAAAAAATAGAAATAGAAAATTTAGTGCAATTCCTTGAATCTAGGAGCACTGAATAATGTACATGCAATATTGAACACTCTCTCTAAATCATTGTCATTCTATCACCATAAGTATTGCATATTGTCCCCATATTCTATACTGTACTGTGAAAATAGCCCTAGTTTGATTGTCTGACTTTTGCACATCGTTGTGTTTAGTCTTCAGTCACACTATTATTATGTCTTTCCAATGGGTCATATTCTTTCTGGCTAACCCCAAACCTTTGATTATGTATGAAGTCTCATTTGTCAGTGCTCTATGAGATGAGTCCCCAGAGACACGGATAGATAGACTTGTTGTCAATAATCACTGTTAAGGTCACCTGGAAGTGCTGACTGCAGTGTCTGTGTGAAATGTATGAAGTGAATCATAATGCATTATTAATGTGTATTTTCTCACAGGTAACGTTCCATATCCAGGCGTACCATGGGCGAAATGACCAGAGCGTACACGACAATGTCAAGTACATCATTGACAGGTAAAGTTTGGAGCTACTGCCCTAAAACAACAGTGTAGCAACAAGAGATCTACTCTTCAAAATCACTGTCTTTCAAACTTTCTATATATATATGTTTGTTTTTTTTAAGTTCTATTGAGAAGAGTGGAAGTCCACTATAGGTTATAATTTGTCCTTTTTGACCCCTTTTGTTTGTAAGGAAACAATGAACAATGAACAACCAAAGGTCCAGTATTTTTCAGTCTTTTAAAACTACTTTGGCACCATAGCTTTGGTCTTTGTACAATTTAAAATAGTGGTGTATAGAAAACAACTTAACATTAAGGGTCTGAAGAGTGAAGCTGTGTTAAACTGAATTCGGTTGGCAATATAGTGTAAATTTAACTGATAAACTTATCCAAATTAGTGAAGTTGAATACTTAAAGGAGCAATGAGCAACTTTTCTGGTGGAGAGTCCGCTACCTACCTGTCTCTTTACTGTGGAACATTTTAGACTAACCAATAACATCTCCATGTAGACAAAAAGGTGGCAGATCCTCCACTAGAAATTTTACGCAGTGCACCTTTAAAAACATTGAGGTAGCACCTCTGGTTCCAAGCATGTACAGCTACTTTTCTGTATTTGTTTTTTTGATACACTTAGCAAGTATAGAGATTTCAATTGATGATAACGCCTGTGTTACTTCTGATGTGTCATAATCTTCATTTCACAGATATGGAGACCACGGAGCCTTCTACAAGTTCACCACCAGCAACGGAAAGAGCATGCCTTTGTTCTACATCTACGACTCTTACCTCACCTCCCCCGAGTCGTGGTCAGAGCTGCTGTCTCCCACGGGCTCCCACAGCCTCCGCGCCTCAGCCTACGACTCCCTCTTCATCGCCCTGATTGTGGAAGAACGCCACAAGCACGATATCTTGGCGGCGGGCTTTGACGGCATGTACACCTACTTCGCCTCCAATGGTTTCTCCTTTGGATCGTCTCACCACAACTGGAAAGCAATCAAGGCGTTTTGTGATGCCAACAACCTGCTGTTCATTCCCAGTGTGGGGCCAGGCTACATAGACACCAGTATAAGGCCTTGGAACAATCATAACACAAGAAATAGGGTGAACGGGAGGTATTATGAAACAGCCCTGCAGGCAGCATTAAACGTGCGGCCAGAGATGGTAACTATAACGTCCTTTAATGAATGGCATGAAGGGACACAGATAGAGAGGGCGGTTCCAAAGAAGACTGTGAGCCGGGTGTACTTGGACTACCAGCCCCATGGACCAGAGCATTTCCTGGAGCTCACACGAAGCTGGGCAGAACAGTTCAATAAAGAGAAGGAGCAGTGGCTCATGTGAGGGTTAAACAAATATAGTAGCACTGAATCTCAGCTGATGGGCAGGGACTATTTTTATATATTTTATGCAGTCTATTCAAATTCAATGTAATTAATAATTTACATTTGTCATCAAAGGGTAAAAAAGAAATTACATTCTGAGAGCTTGCCCTGTATTGTGTGTATAAAATGTAGATTACAACAATTATGAATAACCTTATAATACTTACATAGGTTGCCTCCATTTGAAGTTGGTATCAATCTAGCAGCTACATTTAGCGTTATCGTCAGTGTCACTGATGGCTGGTGAAAACAAAACCTCCTATCCAGCTGAGAACAATATCTTTAAATGATATACAGTGGAGGATGTATATACTAAAATGAATTCTCCCTTCTCTTCTAAAGTTAAGTAAAATTTCTGGGTCCTCTGCTGGCTCTGTCTCTGCTCTATTTGTGGACCATGACTAAAAATGGACAAGCGCTGCATGGTTTAAAAAGGAAGGATTTTAGTGATTCATTTTATTACACTTGGCAGAAAAATTGAAGTTTAGAACTTTTTGTTTTGATTTCCTCCTACACTGTACAGTTTTCAAAACCTCAAACATGAATATATCATGTAACATGTACAGTTAAGGAAACAATGCCTAATGAACAGTTATGGATAGGAAAAGCTGATTGTTATTTCTGAATAGCATGTAAAATGGCACTGCTACCCTTGACTGGCCCAGCCGGATATGTTCTCTGAATCTTCTTATACAGAGGACACCTTCACTTTTAAATTATGTATGGACACTTCAACCATATTCCTTTTAGAGGAAATTTTATATTGAATTAAAGTACTAAATGCTGTGCATGTGAAAATACCAAATTCACTGGAGATGCCATTGTCACCCCTTTTACTAGATGAAAAAACTTTCTTTTCAGAGGTTTTTCTAAATAAAGTTCCTGATGTCAACATGTTTGGGAAAAGAGTGGGATTATTGTGCCAAATATATATGGAAATATATTTAGACTTTGTGAAATTCTATGAAATTCTATCAAATGTCTTCTACTAACTTAGCTTTAATATATAATTCATGTTTGGGTCCTAGAATCTAGCACACAAAAGAAAGTTGCATAGATTTGAAAGGAAATATCCTCTCTAATGCAAAGCATGCTTTTGATGGTGCATTATACAAAATATATTATCACAAGGTAGTTTTGTACTGTCAGTCAATACATATACTATCAGTGCACTAGTTTCTATGACTATGAACTTTTATTCTTTTCTTCTAATTATTACTTGGTTTGAACGTGAGGAGGTTTATCATGCATGGCTATACACATAATACCCATGTGATTAGAAGATTAAACATCTGCATTAGACACATACAGAAGAGATTCATTTAATCATCAGAGTACATTTCCATTTATAATAGATAAAACATTTAAATAATAAAATACTTGAGGTAAAATTGAGTTTTTTTTTTAATAAAACAAGTACAGTAACAGAAGACACCCGAAGTCAAAAGACAGACAAAATGTTTCCCCATAATAAAATATAATACAACAGAATAGGCATGAAGAGTCCAGCTGTGATTTAAGACAGGACTGGTAAAGTTCATGGCGAACCTACTACTATTGTCAAGTGAGAGATGACGCTCAAGAATGGAGCTTGTTGTGCGTCTCAGCGTGAGGTACAAGGTCAAAGGTCATTCTCCCGCCGCATCTTCTGACAGTCCGTATTTGTGTTGCAGCACATCAAGTGTCGAGGGAAGTGCACTGTAATCACAATTATGGTCAGTCTGCATAGAAATTGGATTTTACTGTCAAAGCATGTGAGGTATAGATGCAACACAGCAGAATGCAAACATGATGTAAAACTATATTTGACCACATAGGGCTTTTTGTTATTATTAGGCCTGTCACAAGAACAAATTTTGAAGTTCGATATATTACTCCAGAAACTCTAGATGATAAAAGATAATACTCAAACTAATATGTGCTACTAACAGAATTACCCAAGAGCAACTTTATCCAACAAAAACTATTCTAAATCTACAATAGTGTTAAAAAACAATAAGCTGCAATAAATAAACTGCAGAGGTAAACTTTAGTTAGTAGCATATGCATCTGTAATGATGTATTATGTATGTATTATATAGCCAAAAAATCTATCACATACCGATAAGTTGCTATAGTAATTACTGTAACTGGCCTAGTTATTATGTTGTGTGTTGCCAGCCAATTGTCGCCAGTGACATCACATTGGGATCGTTCTACTTGCATCTCTATTGACGGAAGGTTCAGCAGTTACCATGGTGATACAATGCACACATTAGCAAACAGACAAAAAAGGAAAAAACTTTAGGGAAAAAAATATATTTAAACAACACATTTTCAGGAGCCTGTGATCAGTACGAGTGTTCATGGTCTTGTTTAGGAGTTTGACTTTCAACAAAAAATGTGAGTTACTAACTGAAAAAACTGCTAGCTAATGCTAGCTAGCTTGTGAATGTAATGTAATGCAATAATTTGTGAGAGACTTGCAGTACAAATCAGTACAGTACAAATCAGCTCACTTGTTGTAGTTCCAGCTAAGTCATTTCTTTCTAATCAGATATATGTATATGTATATATATATATATATGTATATATATATATATATATATATATATATATATATATATATATATATATATATATATATATATATATATATATATATATACATACATACATACATACATCCTTACCAGCCTTGTCTGATTATTCTGTATTTCCCAAGAACAGACAGGTCTACTACAGTTGAACCAAGGCGGCTCTCGTCACCTATTGGGCCTCCGTCCACCACAACTGCAAGCTTTGGCCAGAGCTCCTTGAACTCCTGAAAGCAAACGTCATACCATTTTTGAAGAGCAACCAAAGCTTTTATCTCCACAGTGAAATCATCATTGGAAAACTACTCACGTGTGCAGCTACAGTACTAGTTTGTGAACTGATGTTGGCGCTGGTGAGTGCGAGAGGCTCCCCACACATCTGACACAGCCGCCTCATGAAGGGGTGGTCTGGGATACGGACGCCTACGAGCTAAGGACATAAAACAATGTCACTGATTTGTCAAACCATTTTTGCATATAAGCATTTAGCTGTAAAGTTTAAACCATAGACTGTATATATAAATGGACATAGCTAACCCGCTAGTCACCATGTTCCAAATAGGAAAATTGTCACATCTCTCTTTGTAACTGTTGTTGTGAGCCTCATCATTTTGGTCTACATTATCCTAGCGGTTTTATTTTGATATTTTCTAAATAAATGGCTATTCCTAATGTGGACCTGGTTCCAAATTCGTTCCTGTAACTGCTAGCATGGTGAGCTTCGTTTGACTGGAGCTGAATGCTATGGGTGACCTCACACTCTCTCACTACAGTCTATCTTGTAAACTTACTGAAGTGAATGGGTTAAGGTCTCTGTTGAGAAAGTCAGTTCTTTCAAACACCAAGGTGACTGGCCCAGGCAGCAGGTCATCCAACAACTCTTCTTTAACTTTTACTTTACAGTATCTGTCAAAACATAAAGTTATGATCAGTCGAGTAGAAAATCAGTTACAGTATAATTTGCCTAAACCATTGATAATTTTCAGGTTTCAGTATTGACACATTGTTTTGAAGAACTCACTTTTGAATATCCTGGACTTCACCCACACAAATTGCTAGAGGTTTCTGTGCATTTCGTCCTTTAATGTCATAGATTTTGCAGACTGCCTCTGAATTTTGAGCAAGACAGGCCAGGCCATAGATAGTGTCAGTGGGCAGGGCGACCACATGGCCCTCCTGCAGAGCCTTCACGGTCTGTCCCAGGACATCAGCACCATCTGCAGTTCAAACACATTGGGGGCATGGATTATTTCAAAAATGGAAACTACATGTTATTGTTTTTGTTCAGTAGTGAAAACATACATACATAGCCAACCACAAACAATTATTTCAGGTTAACATTTTGAGATGTAATAAAGCTTCAAATGTACAGTGTACTTTTGATAAAGATTTGTGCTGAATTTTGTTCTACAGAAACAACTGAATTCATATATTTTTCCTAGCCGTTTTTATTTGTAGATTTTTGTTTGTTCAAACTACAGCAAGCCTAAAAGAAGAATAAGAAAAAAAAATATTTTACTTCTGAGTCCAGTCCAAAATGTAGAAGTAGAAAGTACAGATACCTATTCTCAAACGTAGTGAAGTAAAAGTAAAAAGTATCTACTTTAAAATGTATTCAAGTAAAGTACAGATACCTAAAAATGTTATTGATTTAAGTTATTGATTGTAATTGTAAGTTACATTCCACTGCAGGCCAATTAATACATACTTATTAAACAGAACACACATAATTATAAAATATTGTACTGTGCTGTACACTTGGCCAGTATATGCTTAGTGTTGGATATGTCAATATTCACTTAGCGTTAAAAACCTGAAAAGCACAGGGGTGATTCATTCTTCCTCCAGTCTCCTTCATAGTCGCAAATGTAACTTTTTCCATGCCATCGTGAAGATATACATAATTAGGATTTTTATATATTTTACCCCCAGAACCCTTTTAAAGTGCAGTGAAAGGTAAGGACCCCACATGAACACAGCCGATCCCCGGTGACAGCTGACCTGAGTGGCTCTCGTACTGCTGAGCGCTCGGCCCGTTGGAAGTCTGCGGTAACAAACGCAACACTTTGGTCTTGAGTTCTTTACACATGTCTATTTCGTGTTGATGACTTGCAGCTAAACTTTGAATGCCTCGAAAAGTGAAAAACCTAAAGACAGCTCTATAAACTCTGAGCTGTATGGTAAAACATGTCATTTCATAGCCCGGGAGGAAGCGTGTGTGAATCTGATGAAATAGCACGTTTTCCGGGTTACGCCCACAAACAAAGACGTCACCGCTCTTAAAGGGGCCGTCGACAAATACAGAGCACCTCAACACCCTCTTAAACATTTTGATGTCTTATAAAATAGACTATCTAACTTGTTATTAGATTATGGTTTTGTGACGAGTGTTTAAAAAATAACACTAAAATTAAAAGTAATATTATAACAATATAAATGTAAAGGGAACCGGGTCGCCAATTTAAGATAATTGCTGTCACCTGGTCAAATAGGTAGGACATACAGTTGAAGCAAGTCTGAAAATGACCTCAGAAGCAGGTAATGCAATGCAATTTGACCAAATAAAATGTAAAATGCTATTTAATTTAAATCTCCACTTTTTGAGGTAGCTACAGATTTTAAAGATGTCCCAGTAAACAGTGAAGACATTTCAAAAGAACAACAGGTTTGCAAACCGTGCACATTAAGCCAAAGGTCTAAAGCAACCACTTCTTTTTGTCTATCTTTTTTACAGGCTCTTGCTGATGTTGAGAACAAACTTGGGGCTTTTTCTGACCGGGTAAAGTTGTGCTCCAAAATCCTGGATGACCTTAAGGATTTAAATGAGGTACTAGTGGTGAGTTTTTTGTTTTTGTTTTTCTTTTGTCATTTATCAGATATAAACATTTGAACTAAATATTAACCAAATATAAACTTTGAACTAACAATAAAGTCCATGTTTTACAGAGGAGATCTCTTCAAGATGTGACCTTGCCGCTACAGAAGTGACTAAGAGAATAAATGCTTTTAAAAATGTTCAATAAAAATGGCAATCGTATCAGTGATAAGGATAAGGTTTTATTATTATTACTATATTGCTCTCCATTCAGAAAGTTATTTAGTATATAACTTTGTACGAAACAAGCATAAGCAAACTTCTTCATATAATACATTCTTTAAAAATACAGATCCATAACAGTTTAATTCCTCACTCTTTGGGTGTAGGACATTTGTTTGAAAGCTTTGCTCAAACTGTTGGCTTTCAAATAAATGTCACCTAACTGGCTGAAATAACCAGATTGGGTAAACTCCAGAAAAGCATTCTCAGGCTGCAAGCCCAAAACTCTTCAAAAACATACACCAACAGCTGTAACTTGCAGTAACTGTAGTAACCAGTAAGTTTGAGATGACTGGTATAGGCTTTAAACAATGCTTTACCCAATACAATTCTTAAAACAGAATCATTCAATTACAAAAAACTCCTTCAAATAAGTAGGATGTATTTTCTATATGTTGGAGGCAAAACAGCACAATAAAGGATAACTGGTGCAACATTCATGGGAACAGTACTTGATGGAAAAACTACAAACCCCATAAACCACACTCAAAAAGTGTCAAGGATGAAATCCTTGACATGGAAAATCAAACACAGTAAATGCACTGGAAAGGCAACATCTGCCACTGACATCCTGCATAAAATCATAAGAAGCATTGAATAAGGAAATATCTTAAACGGCAGTTTACACACTGAATGCCACTCGTAAATTGCATAGTTTTTTTTTTTTTTAAACAAAAGCATGTATAGGTAGCATATGGCAGTAAATCTAAATGAATCTATGGATTAAACTGAAAAAAAAAATCATGCATTTCAGGTTAGAGTGAATACATTTAAACTCAAATGTACACATGTTCCACTATTTTTACAATATTTCAGTGAAGCTTTGTTATGAGTTGTTAAAAGGAATGGTCTGAGACTAGTGTAGTGGCAGACTGTCAAAGGCAAAACGGCTCAAAGAACAGTTCTGTCGTAAGGCCTTGTAACTATAGGAAGGGACTCTATTCTTGTCAATAACAACAATAATTTACTTAAACTAAAAAAAATAAGAAAAAGCTAAGAGCACGAGATTCCCAAATGTGAAATATAGTTGCTGTTTTAAGCAAGTACACTCTTGAAAAACTGGAAGGAAAATGCAAAGATTGGGGGATACATTTTCTCCAACCTCAAACTAGAAATTCAAAAGTCTATACAAAAATACAAACTCTACAGTAATCTACAAGTTCTCATATGTATACACTAAAATGTACTCTATTTACACGGTCACCAGGACACCATTTGAATTGCTACTATACAGCAGTTTTACAAAAGTCTGTAGTGGTGCTGCATGCAATCTAACAAGCTCAGATTACTCTTGTAGCAAGTTAGTGTGCAACATACAGGGAAGAGTGCAGCTAAACATAGGGCTACTACAGGTGGAGATACTGATGTCAGAGACTCAAATGTGGGGAGCTGTATTGGTAATGACCAATGCATCCCTGAGAGGGCCATGGCCCTGAACAACAGGATGATGTATACTGGGCTTTTCCATGTGGATGGATGTGCAGTCTACTAAAGGTGTCTCTTAGATAAATTTGCTTTCAGCAACTCAAAACAGAAATCAGTAACAAACAAATAAACTATACAAGTGATTTGAAATAAATTAATATATCTTCTGCTGTTTAAAAATAACGCTATTGCTAGAAATAAATGAAAGAATTAATCATTCAAATAAATTAACACATACAACTTTAAATTAGCATTCAGTTAGGCGATTGAAGTACTATCAGATTAATTTCACTTTAAAAAAGACAGGCAACTGCAATCACAGGTTCTTCTTCTGATGAGTATATCACCTAACACAGTTTACAAGTATACATCACATTTTATGGTCCAAGATCAAATCTCGAAGGGCTAGGAGTTGCCAAACCCACTGAATGTTGGGAGATGTACTTTGTAGAATTCCACAAATATACAGTGCATTCTGGCCAGTTGCATACCAGCTTAAATAATTGCTAGAACCCGTGGTACAGTACAAAGATACATTGAAATACATTGCTTTTCCTATTCAGGCTTTACCTTTTGTTAGGAAAATGGAATTCCTAATCAGTGCTTAGACAACACCAAAATTATATTTAAACTAAAAGGTGTTATGTACACTTTCTTTATATACTCTGTCAAACAGTTTACTTTCCCTCTGCATTAATAAGCATTGCAAAAATCTCACAACACAAATCTAAAATGATTTCAGTGAGACAACAGAAACTATTCAATTTGCATGAATATGGTGTTCACAACATTACAGATCGAGAACAGAACCCAGTGCAGATAGGACTGTATGCTGCACACTGTACAGGAGCAGAGGGGGCGTCACTGAGGAACATGACTGGGGATGTGGGTGTAATGGAAGCCTGCACTTGAGTGGGAGCAACAGAACACATGGAGCTGTTTAGGCGTTACCATCAGCGGTCACGTTCATGTCCTGAGCCACCAGCAGCAGGGCCTCTAGGTTCGCTGCTGACTCTGGACTGTGCAGGGAAAGGTAGTCTGACACATCCATGTTGCCTAAGCTACTAGATGATGCAGCACTGGTGGCGGTGGCACTGGTGCTCACTTGAGTGGGCATAGAGGAAGAAGAGGACGAAGAAGAGGAGGAAGAGGAGGCTTTCTGTCCCACTGCGGCAGAGTCTGAGGCTGGTCTGGATAGGCAGCAGGACGTTGGGGGGGTGGGCTTTGGAGGCTCTACAGGAGGAGGCTCTGTGGGAGACTGCCGCGCTGGAGCGGACACAGGGGACACGCTCTTTACACTTTTGTCCTTTACTGAGTCTCGACAGGCACACTGACACTGGCATGACTCTTCCTGTTTGATGATGATAACAGGAAGACTAAGGCCAATCTGCTGCACTGAGCTACCTGGAATGAAAAAACAAGTCCAAACATTAAGATGTGAGCATAGGTAAAATTAAACTTTGATTGTCTACATAATAATATTGTGTATAATATTTATTTTTCTTTTGTAGATACATTTTTGCCTGGTCTGAACATAAAACATTTAAAGAATGTTTTAGCACATTTTTGTTGGACTGACATGAAAATTATTTTACTAAAAGTATATATATATATATATATATATATATATATCAAGATATTCATTTTAATGTCTAATTCAAAGTGGTGCCTTTATACAGCAACTGACTTGACTCACCAGCATTACCACCCACTGGTATTGCAGTAGTGAAGAACACTTTTTCTACTTTTGGACCTCCTTGGTGTTGCTGTACAAAAATGCAATGTTTAGTAGAGAAAATTACATATAAAAGACACAATGAAAGATAGGCCACTCACTGCTTGATCGGGGTTTTGCTGACTGTTGGCCGCACTGCTGAGGATCCACTGAAGGTTTTGGTCGGACATGACCAGACTGGGCTGCAGCAGGTTCTGTGTGGGAGCAATAGTGATGGCAGCCTGAGTGGAAGCCACAGGACCAGAGGATGACACAGGTGGGGAGTTAGTGGCCAAAGGCACAGGCTGGGTCTGGGTTGTACTGGATGCTGTTGTGGAGAGAGCAGAGACAGGCAGAGGGGCCGGGCTACTGCTCTCAGGCTGCAGGAATGTGGACTGGAGTGCCACAAACTGCTGTGAAGTAGCTAGGTTTGGGGCAGAAGTCTGAACAGGCACATCTGAAATCTGTGGTTTTATTTGGATGTACGGGCTTGTTGGAGCAGAGCAAACAGTAACAGGTGCTGGGGCATGAGTGCACCCTGAAATGGCAGAACAAGACACATCAGTGACTCGGGGCTGGGCAGAGGTGTCTGTGCTGAGCGCCTCCGTTACTGTCTCTGTAGGAGAAACAAACCTTCAAATTATTATACCTTTATTTAGTATTAACCAGGGTTAGCCATAGCACAAGAAATTCTGAGCCTTACCACAGGGATGTGTTTGTTCATGACTGACACTGTTCTCTGGGCTCTGGAACATGAGCTCAAAGATTTTTATAGGGGTCACATTGTTGAGTTCCTGTTATTAAAATACAAATGAAACTAAATATTACTTTCACCAGTTGTAAAATATTAAACAAAGCAAGACAAACCCGTACATTATTGATGTTCTCTCGCAACTCTGAGTCTGTTGAAATGAGGCTTAAGTCACTGAGGCAGAGTGAATGATTTGCATCCTGCAATTGAAAGTAAAATCCTCAAATTCTCAGTAAAAGACATCTATTTGGGCACACTATATTTTTGGAACTGAGTCTAAAAGAAACTCACTTCAGAGTGTGGGTGGATGAGGCTGCCACCAAATGGCTGTCCTTTGTCATGACCACGGATGTGACTCTTCAAGCTGTATTGGCTGCTGAATGTTCTTTCACAACCATCGCTGGGGCAGTTGAAAGGTTTTTCTCCTACAAATACATTAAATTATTACTTCAAGAAAGATAAATCAGTTTTTAAAAGTATTTTGACAAATACCTGTGTGGGTCCGTACATGTGTTTTTAGGTGGTGACTGGCTGCAAATGCTTTCCCACAGCCATCATGATCACACCTGGGGTTAGGAGAATGGTATATTTCTTATCACATTAGAAGAGTCAGATTGTGACCTAAGCAGCCATGTGAAAGCTCACCTGAATGGCTTTTCCCCTGTATGCGTGCGGATGTGCTTTCTCAAGTCGCTGAGTGTGGTAAAGTACTTTGTGCAGCCCTCTGATTCACAGTTGAATGTCTTGCCTGTGTGAAGTCTCTGGTGTGCTTTTAGTCTGTACAAGCAAAATATTGTTTTTGTTATTACAAAGGGCTTTAAGATAAAATACAGAGTAAAAAAAAAACAAAAAACAGTGACAGTAAAAAACAAGAGCAAGATCTCACGTAAGTGGGAAACAATGGACAGTGGGGTGGTAGAATCGTCATGGTGAAGACTACACTGGACCTTGTTTCCATCTACTATAAGCAGGATAAAGTGGGAGCTAACGGCTAACAGTTAAGCTAAGAAAACAAACAGCAATGCAATTTATTCTGATATTACATTACTTGTTAGATTGATGAGTCCAACTTAAAGTCTAGGAAGTTGGACCCAATTAATTACAGATGCTGATCAGCTATAAACATCTGCTCTTAAATTATGTCTACATAATTAATACCGCTGGTAGAACTTCTCTCACTTAACACCATGTGTTATCTTCATTTTAGTAAAATTTAGTTCATTTTATACATAGCCATTTTTTTTTTGTATTGGTGCATACCAACATAGGTTGATTGGTTAATCACCTGTAAGTCCCGCCCCTTCTGAGGTCTGAGAAAAGAATCCAGACTTTTTGATTCTACAGTTTTATCATTTTTAATATCGTTATAAAAAAAATCTTGAATTAATAAAACAAGATGAAATGAAAACAAATAGGAAGTGTCAGACAGGGGTACCTGTAGAGAGTGTTGAAAGCCTTCTCACAGCCCTGCACATCACACTCAAAGGGCTTCTCCTTGGTATGCACGCGCACATGGATCTTCAGGCTGTATGACGTGAGAAAGGCCTTCCCACAGCCCTGCTGGTTACACACAAAGGTGTACTCTCCTCTGTGAGTCTTCTGGTGCGTCCGCAGGTTCCCTGCTGTGCTGTATGTCCGAGTACAGCCCTCAAACATGCACTGGTACCTTTTCACCTGGACACAGCACATTAGACACAGCACATTAGACACAGCACATCAGACTGAAGTACAAACTCAGGAAAGAATTATCTAGATTTATCAAAGAGAGAGATACCAAAGACAAAATAAAGTGCTAAAATCTGCAGCAGTGACCGTCCCAGTCAGATGACTCACTCCCTTCCCAGCAGATACAGTAGTGTGGATAAATAGAATGACTAAACACCATTCAACACCTTCATTTTAACGGGTGCTTTAGCTCATTACCATGTACTGTCATGTCATGATGATATCAACTCAAAAAGATAGAATATTCTCCTCAGCATCAGTACAAATCCACCAGTACAATGATAGAATGGCCACTGTCCATTGCATGGGGCACTCTTGTTTTGTCTGTGTAGGCACAGCCCTGAGGTTATGTGTGCACACACACACAATCCCCGTTCTTTGTACAGCAGCACTACCTCACAACACACACAAAGCGACAACGAGGAAGCTCGTGGTGGAGAACTGCTATTCTCTGCAATTGTTATTTCTGTGAACTGCTGACCACACCATCTTCAGACATGTATTTTAAACTCAAACAATGGCATTAAAACTTCAGTCTTTTGATCATCACAAACACTGAGTGGATCAAATTGTAATAACATAAGTAAACCGTAAGTAACATGTTAGAATAAGTACCTACCTTTTCCTTCTCTGCCATATGTAATAAAAGAATGAAAACACTCAAGGCTTTCTGTTTCATTCTTTCACTATTACTCATCGAGGACAATGCCATTAAAGCAAACATATCCCATGAAATAGTTTTACACGTGGAGTTTGAGCTTGTAACTGAATCTAATAACTAAATCTCATAACAGCACCAAAACAAAGCGCATGGAAATTTACTTATAAACAATAAACAATACAAGTATATCTGTAACACCTTAGGCCTTGAATTGTGTCTATTACATCAGTGTGATGCAGCAACAGATGAAGTAGTTGAACTTTACACAACCATATTTAGTATAAAATGAACTCATGATTCTCACCTCTCGCAGCTTGGTCTCTGGACATTCTGAGTGCAGGGTTAGCGTGGCCCCCTCAATGTTGCGTGGCATAGGAGTGGAGCCAGGGTTAATAGTAAACTGGATCTGGTCCGCAGAAATGGTGTGGTGCACATAACCCTGTGACATAGCATCAGAGTCCACCATGAAGGTCAGGGTTCCATCCTCCTCATCTCCTTCAGTGAGGAAGGCAATGCCATCTTCATCAGCACCACAGTGGCCCTCCTCCTCGCCCTCCTCGTCCAGCCGAATAGGGTCTCGCTCAATTAGCACTGTGGTTCTGTCATACACCCGACCAGAGGAAGAGCAAGGTTCCACAATCAGGTCATCTTCTTTGTCAAAGTGGATCTTGTCTTCCTCTTCCTCATCTTCCCGTCCCAGAGAATCCACCTCCACCTCAAAGTACATGGACGCCTCCGTATGAGGGCCATTCTCACTCATGGTCCCTGGTGCACTCCGTTCTCCCAGCAGGATTTCACACACACAGTAAAGCCTTACAATCCTAAAAGAACATATCAGAACAAAGTGTTGTTTACTGCATTCATTCATTTATATGATTGAAGATGTGTTGACATTAACATAGAGAGCACTAATCCATCAAGAGATTTGTGGAACTCTTGTGATGTAACTGACAAGCAATACACAATAAAAAAAAAAAGGCATGGGAAATAAAACACCATTTACAGATTTCAGTAAAGAGTTGCTTTTTAAAGGTTTGCTTCTGTAATACCAAAATTCAAAGGAGTGGTTTCTTGGCTAACACGATTCTCCAGAACATTCTCAATGAATTGCATAATTCCAATGTAAATAAAATCAGATCATCCATCCAAGACATACAAATACCAAATTTGAGTGTTTTTGATCTATGGCCAAATGTCATGTGAACCTCACAACAGGCAGTAACACGTAATAAACATACTGGTTATTCAAAGCTCTAGCTACATCCTTACTATGATCGTAGTATGAAGGAATTTATTATCGAAAATGCAACACGATTTGTTTTCGTAGATGTGCACTTGCATACACAAAACAAACCCATATATTTACAGATGTCAAACGTTGCTTTCCACACAGAATTTACTTTTAACCGTCTTTTATCGGGAGCTGTTGTGCTGCTTACCAAAAAGATAAGCTATAACGCTAGCTTCAAATGTCAAATAGCAGTCGATTTGTCCCAAGGCTTAACTCCTGAACATCCAAGAATTAAATTTACTTTGTCAACAACGCCCGTGTGCCATACTTTGAGTAGCTGAGAGTCAAAGCCAATTCATAACAGGCAAATTAGCTCAGAGTAAGTCAAAACACTTATTTTTGTCCATTATGTGCTCAAGCATACCGCGGCTAGCTAGTCCCTAGCTGCTCAGTTAGCAACGAGAGGCTAGTGCCTCTGGCTAACCTACTGTCGATATTCGAGATTCCTGTGCCATCAAAGCAGGCGTTTGGTCTTTGCTGACTAGAATAAATGGTTAAACCATTACGATTCGCCTCCTAAAGTCACTGACAGCCTTGTTTACCTGTGTGGACAGCGAAGCCTCCTTCGCTGTTCGGATGTTGGGCACTTTCCTCCTGTCTCCTCCCTCTGTTACGTCACAAGCACGATGTTCCAGATGGATTATGGGAATGTGATATTTTAGTAATAAAAACAGTCAAAACTTAAAACAACAACTTTTATCATTTTTATACAAAACATTTTGCTGAAATGTGAAACATTACAATACAAATGATCTGTTTAAATAAACAATACAATAAAATATTTGTTTTTCCTACATTTTCATGATTTACAATAAATCTGAGTATAAGTAAGGTTCAAATATATTTTATAAGTTACAGTTACATTTATATTTAAAGAGCTATCAAAAAACATGTAAACAACATAAATTTTATTTAAAATACTGGACTTTAGTGTTCATCTTCAGTACATCAAGAGGGCACAGCCTTTATTGGGACGAGCCATGGACCAAGAAGTGCTGGAAGAACTCTTGGGTCTTACGCTTTTCTGTAAGATCTTGCTTTGTCGGAGACCGTAGGATCAACGATGCAAATATAGTAGCTATAAATATCATACAAAAATGTTACTTGTAATACTACTTGTCATACTACTTGAAGTAATGAAATTACTTACTCAATATGTTGACGTCTAATCGATTCTGAGCTGAATTCTTTAACAATTCTCTGAGAAAGGCAGCTATATAGTTGAACACATTCTGATGGCACTGAGGTAGCATGGAAACAACCTAAAAATATGTATATTTTTAGGTTAACAAGGTCAAAACATCAATTTGAGTGGCAGTTGTTGTATACCTTCACACACTGACTGGCATTGGCGCAGCATTCTAGGCACTGCTGGTAAAATGAATAGGGGACAACGGGCTCTGGTAAGGCATCCAAGAATAGAAGCAAAGCTTCTGCTACCGAGTGGTTACTTCCTGCTAATCGTCACTTGTTAAGGAATACAATTAATAACAATAAACATTACAGCACATCCATCCTGAAGGTCCTATGAAAAACAAGTAGAGGCCATGTAAAACAGGCAGCAGTTGAGATGTAACAGTGTAGAAAGGATACGCAGAGATTCTGGCATGCCTGTATCAAGGCAGTCCCTGATATCTGCAAATTCACTCCGAAGCCCAGGCTGTTGGAAAATATCTTCCTGTAAGAAAACACAGAAAATCAAAAAAGCAGTAATTAACCAATCTTTTGGTTTAAATGATTTTTGTATGTAATATATTTGTTTGTTTACATAAAAAACCCTAGTTATCTTATTACCTGTTTAATTGCATTGCGGAACAAATGATCAACCATCATCCACAGCTCTTTGGGGATATCAAGAGTTTTTTCTCCACTTCCCGTTTCTGGCATATTTAACTGTTTTAAAAATGGAAGAAATTATATTTCACATCAATGTCAAATGCAGGTTTATACTAATACAGATTCATCTTGAAATTAATATCAGGATCACTGCAACTAACCATATTATAGAGGGCATCCTGAGGCATGTCTTGAATGGGCTCTCTAATTTGGCACAATGATTTTATGGAGGTGCCATAGCAACTGGGCATATAGTTTCCAGTTACAGAGATGAAATAGTCCTTGCCCCTCTGCAAATGAAGCACTAGAATGTCCTCAATCTGCTGCTTGCCAGAGTTCAGATCAGAAGCTGTTGTGCGGTTTACAAAAATCTCAAGGTCGATTTCCACAGTGCCACCTAAATGTTAAAGAATATGAAGTAGCATAAAATATCCATACATCTCTCCGGTTAAAGAGGAGTAGATTATCTAGAAAAGGGTTCTGAACGTACCCTGAGCGATGAAACCTTTCGGGGGATTAGCAGTGAGCCATGGCTTGCAGTACGTTGTTTCATTTGGCTTTGGAATGAACTCGAACTGACATGGGACCTGCCCATCATTGAAGAGGCTCAGTGTTTCTGCCTGGTGCTGCATGAACTTCACATCTTTGAAGAGGAACTGAAATCAAACATGGGATTAACAACAGATACAAATGATTTATGATATGTTAAGAAAAAATATATGTAGTAACTAGACTTTACCTCACGCTTTGACAGTGTCACAGAAGGAATGCATTCATTCTCCATTTTGTCTATGTTTCGAACAATCTCTTCAAATGTTTTCTTATATGCATCTGCATTTACTCGTTTTATCTGTAGGACACAATTACACCTTTAGGATCACTTATCAGATGCAAAATGATGCATTGTAATAAAATAAATAAACAATAACATTTGTAATTTACCCCAATTACTAGCAAGGAGCTGACTGGTTTGTGGTCGCTGGTCTTTAGTGCCATATGACTTTTGTAATGTTTTTGCTTAATATTCTTCCCTTTCCATAAGATCCGGTCACACCACGCTGGCACACGACACTTCTCACTGAGGTTAGAGGGGATTTATTATTTATAATCACTGAAATGAGTTGAGGACACTCAACCAATGACATTGAAGTGTGTCAGTGGGCCATCCTTCAGTATTACCTGGTATCCCACAAGTCTGAGCCAGTGTCATATTTGTAGGTGGGCTGAAAATGGATCTCTCCCTCCTCAAAGCCAACAAATACAGCCTCCTCATCAATTTGTCGCTTGAGCTATGAATGAATAAAGCCAGTGTCATGAATCAGTATCATTATAGAAAAATATTAATCACAAAGTGGAGTCCCCATGGCAATGGAGTGGCTTACTACCTGGCTCACACACTGAGCAGTTTTTCAAACTTTTAGTTTTTTTAGAACAGTTTTTAATATCACATTATACGACTTTAACGAACTAACAAGTGCCACATGTGTAGTTCAAATTACAACACACAGGTAAGGGACTGTTGGATTTAGCATCCATGGAGAACATACAAAAGGTTAGCTAAGGAGATAGCTTATCAACATTTGCAATACTACAGGCTTTTTACACCATATGTAGCAACAAATGTGGCAGAGAATCTTCCAGAGGAAACACCTTGAGGGAATGAACCATTTCGTCACCAACCGAAACAACAGTGCAGAGTAAGAATGAGACCTTTGCAGTTGCATTCACCTGGTTTCCCCTAGACATTGTTGTGATACTGCAGGACATAAAAGAGGGACACTTTTGGCTCTTCCACTGGATCTGCAGACCCTACTTGACCAGTCCTCCTGTTAAACTGCACTGACACCTTTGACTGAGACACAAAAGCCACTGAGACATGCAGTGTAAATGTTGCTGCAGCAAAACCTGAATTTGCTGCAGGATCAATAAAGTATCTCTCGCTCTCTCTTTCTCTAATAATGCACTGGATTTACAGTACCTTACAAGACAACCAAATTGTTTTACGGTGCATTAGTCATTCATTTCAAACTCCGTGGTGACGAGCTACTACTGTAGCCACAGCTACCCAGGGTCAGACTGTTAGAAGTTAGGCTCCCCATCTATGCCATTCACACCTCCAACCACAACACACAACATACAACATACAACATACAACATACACACACACACACACACCCTTCATACTAGACAAGGTGGATGAGGTGTCTAGACTACAACAGAACTTGGTTAGAGCCTGAATCGATTCTCTGACCTTTGGGTTGAGGGCCAATATTTTATGTATAAATACCTGATCATAGTTGTGCAGTGTCTCAAAGTCCTTCTTGCTGATTAGGTCTTTTACATTATCAACATCAAGGTCACTTATTCTGTAGTTTAGGTCCCCTATCCACAGAACCACACTACAAAAAATACATAAAGATTATAAATTATTGGAAACATATGAAAATGTGTATTATAAAAATATAAGTCATGGAATCTTACTCGTGCTTCATGATTGTTAGTGACGGCTGTGTGGGGTCGAGATGCCGAAACTGAAGGCGACTGCATATGTCTTTGAAATCCTGATTACGTCGCTCATATTCCTCCGTGTGGGCAGCGAGGTGACAGTTAACCACGCAGATATCAGAGTTGTGAAAGTGAAAGCGGATTGCTACTGCACCCTTGTTCCCCTGTCAAGAAAGAGCAAATCCAGCTGCAAATGCAAATGCAATTTCAATCAATTATTGGACATTATATTTACCATTCTCCCCATGATACCAGTGCCCACTGTTTCAGCCTCAATATCAGAGATAAACTCTGCATGTTCCTTCTTTATGTAGAAGAGAAGCATAATGCCCACCAAGCGCACCAACTTCACCTGTAGGGGGTTAAATACAAACTGAAATAAATGTTGAGTGGATCATACCTTTTCATTAAAGTTTTCCCTGATAAGCTCTGAAGTGACCTTGCCAGCAAGGTGAATTCTCGTGATTTTCTTTCATACTCATGAGAATCCATCTTGTCAGGCTCCCATGTAGGGCCTGGGCCACCAGTGGGACGGAGTTTGGACGAATCACAGCGCCCAAGCGAACAAAAAACCATGGCAACACCAAAGGACATACTTCAACCTATTAAATTAAATATTAAATATTGACTTTTTTTAAAAACATGCAGATAAGGGCATTTGCAGACGAGAAAGAATTATAAGGTTTTCTTTCAACTGAATTAATCAAAGCTTGAGTTTCACCAAACAGCTTCAAAAATTTGTCTGAACATTCTAACATTTCCTGATCGCTTTCACTCAAAACTATAGAACTCAATTCAGAGAGATACACAAATGAATCAGACATTAGCCTGGTTAGCTCAAGTTAAGAACTTTTATTTTTTGCTGTGGCCTCATTTACTTTGCAAAACAGGGGAAGTAAAAACACTGACATTGCATTCTTTAAAATAGTAATATGTAAAACAAAAAAGATTACCTACCCAAAATGTTTAATTTAACTGAATGTAATTTACTAAACAAGCATCGTTCCGAATTAACAATGAAAAAAAGGGCTCTCTTACTAAAGCATACTTGGCCTCTGGATGTAGCCCCTCGGTCACTGCCTTTGTCCACTCCAGCTCTTTAGGGGTGTCACTGAAGAAGAAAGCCTCTTTGCTGAGGTCCAGCTCTTGGAAACTGTTACAGAGGAGGGAAAATGTTTTTAATGCGTGTTTGGTGAATCTGAAGTGTGAAATTTGATTTCTAAAAAGATTGTTTTTATACATTTGTTACAATAGAAGAACTGCAAATTTGGAAATACACTCATTTAATAAATCTACCATAACCTAACTTACCCAACACAATAAATGTCTGGAGGGTCAACAGTAGAGCTGAGCCATGGACTGAGACTTTCCTTTGGTGTTTGTCCATTCACATTGTATGTGCCAAGGAAAAAGCTGGAGGAGGAGAAGGCAAAGAAAAGAAAAATACAATCGATAGATAAAACAAAATATATTTTGCCAGCCCTGTTACACTGATATTGTGAGAACCCCACCAACTGGTTCTTGCCAGATTTTGTATATCACTGTTGAAATGATGAATGTTTATGACTTGAAATTAGGTCAGCTCAGGACAAGCAATTACCCAGCATGCATAGCAGCAAAACAAGGAAACACCAATCAGATGTTTCCAGTCCCCAAAAAACATAAACACACCCACACTGATTCACATGAACAAATTGGAGTTCCAATTTACCTCACTTCAAGCCTCAAGAGAAGGGGAGGAATCCCCTTGGGTAACGTAAAAACAAACATACATAACATAAACCTATATGTATATAAAATGAACATGGCTGGAAATAAATATTATGCATTTTTAAAATATTTCACAATATAGTGTGAAATGGAAATATATTTGCAATGATGTATTGAACATGTTGTAGCTTTACGTATGGGAGAAATATTAAATCAATAACACCAGCAGGGGGCAGTAGACCTTTCCCCAATACATAGAGCGTAACCAACTAAAACTATGCCCTTAAGTTTGATGGAACCAAGACTGTGGGACTGTTTTACTTAAAACATACTGAGAAAGGGGACCTGAATTTAGTACAGCTCTAAGAACACAGAAAAAGCAAACCCACAGATGTTGACTCATTCTATTGCATAACATTTCATGGATTAAAAATATGTAGGTACGATACATTTGGACAAACACGACCCAGTCTATCTAGAAACATTTCAAATGTTAAAAACAAATAAGGTCAGATGTCTATTATTATTACAACAACAGTAGAATCTACCATCTAAAAATCTTCCATGTAATTTTTTAAGTTGGATTATTTATAAACTATATGGAACTGTAAAACAATGTCAAGAAATGTTTAGCACAATGTAGTTATATATATGTGGGAATTTATATTAAGGAAGTTGCCAAGTATCTTAGCAGCTTCCTTAACTGTAGTTCTTGATCAATGTAAGCAAACTGACTTTCCAAAATCAAAATGATCTGATCATTTTGATGCCAATATCACCAATACAGTTGCTTTGGGTGAGAAATATTTAGATTATTTACTTCTGGATAAGCAATAGCAAAAAAAAAAAAAAAAATCCTTAAAGGGCTCAATTTTCTGAACTTGTATGTTATAATATTTCCTCATCACAGACATACCTGGAGTTGTGTTTTGTTAAATTCGCACATGTTTAAAAAACTCACAAATCCTGCATATTTAGGTTAAGGTCTTCCCTAAAAACGGAAATCACTCCCATTTCCAAATCCTACCTTGTGATGTGATAATACTTAAAGAGTTCCACTGTGTTTTTAAACTCCATACACCTTCATTAGAATAATTTGAATAATGTCAGCCTCTTTATGGTCATAGATAGATATATAGATATAGACATAGATATAGATGTAGATATAGTTATAGTCTGATCTATACAACTCAATGATGCTACGGTACCTGAATTCTTCCAGGTAGGTGTAAAGGTCCTCATTCTTCAGCAGCTCACAGCGGATAAGGTTGTCCCGCAGGCCGAACTGAGGCATGGCCAATATCTGAGCTTTGTTAGACGCCGTGTGGCTGGAGGAGCGCACCAGATCATCCCGGTCCTCCCGACTGGAGATGCCCTGACTGCACATCACAAAGGAGAAAAAGCAGTCAGGCATGGTTACAGACAGAACCAGACAGAAACTGTAATGCCAATGTCGAGTGGTTTTCCTTTCCCAAACAGAAGTGGAGAGCCATTAGTGAAAAGCTTCTCTACTGAGAGTATAAAACAAAAGATGGAGCTTTGAAGAGACATGACAGTTGCTCCAGTTAAACACTCAAATGTTGAGCAGAATAACAAGGCTACACAGAGAAGAGCTATTTCTGTTTGGTCGATATAGTATAGAGGGCAGTAAGGGACAAGAAATCTAAGACCATTCACTCGGAAATGTTCCAGGAATATGCTGTAACTTAACACCACTCTGACAACTTTAATTAGGTTATATAGGGCATATTCTGTTGTTAATTTTCTGTGTACATTTTCTAATACTTTAATTACCCGTCTTGGCTTGAAGATATTTGAGACTTCTGTAGATCTCCGTTAGAGTTGGAAGCCTTTTCTTTTTCAACAGCTCCCTTTTGGTCCGATGTTTTTCCTGATGAAAAAATAAGGAACTGTTCAAGATACAAATAAGACCTTATTATATCTGATTATAGATTACACAAATCATGAGTAGACATTCTTATAGATTTTAAAAAAAAAAATCCACAACAGACAGCCATGAACAAAGTCAACAAGACAGAGTACATTGCAAAGAGTAGGACAAGTTGTTAAGCTACAAAAGTAACAGCGTATACCACAACATGCAGTAACCACAACGTGGAGGACAATGACTCATCTATACCATATGGCTTTCACTTTATCATTCATTTGAATTGAGTCCTGTTTAGGAAATGACATATTTTAAATAATAGCCATGACACTATTACATAAACAGCTGTGAATCGTGTAGTCAAATGAACTCATGCAATTAACATAGATTCAGTCTGCTATGTCAGCTACTTTATATTGACAGTTGACATTTGATCTTTCTGATGACTCAAAGATGATAAGCGCGATAATATGCAGTGTGAATGCCCAACACTTGTGGTCTTCGTGCACCAGTTTTGTAACAACTTTCAAACGTGAGTGAGATCCAAGTTAAAAATGAAACATAGGGAGGAGAAAACCTGCAATTAATCTGCAGAGTCAGGGACCCTGTTGTCTGGTCATTAGACTGTGTGTGGACACGCTTTGCGGAAGGCTACAGTTTGTGCATTCTAAGTAGCTGGGTTTTATAGCCAAGTGTGAAGTATGAGACAGCATGAACACTGTTTCTTGCAGCTTCGTGGTGAATAGAGTGGGCAGTTGAGAAGAGATAAGTTTTGAATAAATTACATAAAAAAGCTACTAAAAACTTCTATAGTCAATATTGCATTTAAGATGCAGCTTAAATGGGTTAGAACAGTTTGCTATATCATTGGCAGCTAAAAGTATGAGCAAACTGTGAAATTCTTAAAAAGAGTAAAAGTAGATGCACTGTTACAAAAGACTTGATTAGCACCTGAGCTCCAAATTTCACAAGCAAATATTAACAATGAATCATAAACAGAGTAGGAAAGTAGCTTAGACACTGTAGAGCATATTCTACATTCCTACCCATGTAATAAGCTTAAGACCAAGCCAATGAAAATGTATAGTACTAACATAAAGTATACTGCTTATTGGTGTCCATCTGTGGGTTACCATAAGTGCTGAAATAATTAAGTGTTAGTGTGAATGTTCCGCAACAGCTACTACAGTTTCTCAGAAATTGCTCAAGTTCCACTTTAAGTCGATTCTCCATTAATAAATAGCACAAAGTAAAACATATTAAAGGGCTATGTAGATCTCTTTCAGTTTTGACCAGAAAATTCATAGCTTTAGTTTAGAGAAAAAAATACATAATGAGGAACACATGACTAAGCACAAAGTGAACAAAACTAAAACAAAGTATAGGTGCACAGAATTTTCCCCCAACAATTTCAATGGCTACATGCAAAACGTGGTAAGTAAAGCAGCTTCTCATTACAAGCACTGCAATCAATCTCAGCGTGGCTATGCATAAAAGAGCAATAGCCTATTTACAACAACAGGTGTGTCGCTAGGTTTACATGAGCATACTAGTAGACCTCATTTGTATACATTAGCTACGGAATTGCTAGCAAAACCCACACATCTCTCCCAAAATCGCATGCAAATTCATTCTTGCTAACACCCACATGATTAAGAGTGCTGATAATCGCTCGGAAACGTGGAACAACCTGTGGACTCTTCTTTCTTTCTCCTACCTGGCGATCATTAAGCTATGCCCTCTCGAGCTAAATAAACTAGCCTTGTTAGCATTAGCCGATAGCAGCTAAAGTCGTAGCATCTTAAATCCACATCAATTCTTCTACGAGCTCAAGAATACCTATGTGCTAAATATGTCATAATACAAGAATGTTCTTCATACCAACGTCTTTCACCGCCCTAGACATCTCCCCGTACCGCTCCCTATCATTGTGTGTGCAAGTGCAATGTCCACTTTGTATGAGACCTGCCCATGCTAATGTGATGATGGGAGGAGTCTGCATGCATGCCCCTCTCTGGCAGCAGTGCGAAAGATAAGGGACCCTAAGCAAAAGGTAAAGCAACAAGAAATCTATAAAAGCCATCAAATGTAGGCTTATGTATATGGGCTATTTACATTTGACTTCACAGTACAGGCCAAATATTAATAAATGAATACCTTTGCAAAGTATAGGGAATAATTTTATACTCAGTTTTGAAAAGATTCAGTGTTCATCACACCTCAAGTACTCACCAGATTTTCTCCTTTGACTGAGCCTCGTAATCTTTGAGCCAAGGGGAGCAAAAGCCTGCGTAACACTTCCTGGCCCTTTGGTGGGTTTCTGGTATTTGTCAAGCCACTCAAACTTGGGCACCTGGGCAGAGGCTTTGCACACATCTAGAATAAAACAGAGATACCAAATGTCAGATAATAGTAATGCATTGATCTTTTGTGGTGCTTCCATTTTGTCTCCTTATTATAGGGTTTTGGCTAACAACTTTGTCAAATTTGAGCTATTCATCATACATAAGCTATATGCCTTCTTGTTCTATGTATTCCCTTTAACCCAACAAATCTCAGAACTACATGGAACAAAGATGCTCAAAGATGCATTGATGTTATTTTTTCATTCACTGTCCAGTGACGGTACACATACTGCCCTGAGGCTGACAAACATGCAAGGGCTACCAGTACAAGAAGTATCTCACAACAATATAGTGACCCAAAACATGAATCTAAGCAATGCCATTAATGTCTCATCTCAACAACATAGAGTTAGCTATCATACCTTTAAAGCTTAAAAAAAACATTTAGGAAAAGCAAAGCAATTGGTGCCACAAACATCTATGGAACTTCCTGTAGAGTATGAATGCCAGAAAGAATGCCACACATCAGCTTTCTCAAGATAGCTATTTGTGACTCACGTTTCAGTTTGTATACCAATAATAGTACATCTTATTTTTAATTTCTCTACCTAAACTAAGAGTAACTCGTCAAACTGTTAAACTATTTTCTTATCCAAGATAAGATGGTCAGGAACAGTTCTAAGCAAAACATATAACCAAATACATTTATAAAAAATGCCTACCTTGAATCTTTTTCACACTCTGGCGCTTGACAACAGATGCTAGATTACTTGAATGTTCCATCCTTTGTATAACTCTCTAGGACTTTTTGTTGCCCATCATCAAGCAACATTTTAGTTTGTATCCATATTTTTGTAGAGCACGCTGAACAAAACCTGCTTAGGGTTCTACACATTCCTAAAAAAAAACAAAATGTAGACCTACTAATTCTTTAAAATTAATTTTAAAAAAATTGCGAGGAAATCCAAAGATCTTAAGAGACATTTTTTCCAAATAGTGTTTCTTTCGTTTCCTTTAGGCAAATGTTTGCTGCTACACTCACCTACTCACACCTTCAAACTCCTCCTTCTTTTGGAGTTTACTTGTCACCATGTGATGTCTTCAGAACATTCAGTCAAACCAAACTGAGGCAATATCAATACTATCTTAGCCCAAACATTGCACACATAATATTTTAATAACAACGGTGAATGTAATTTAAGTTTGAAATACTCAGGAAATAAACGTAAGTTCATTATGCAACCTCGAGGCATTGCTTGACTTGTTCTGCCGGTTTCCTGCTGATGGGTAATTCAGATAGTTTGTTCTATTTTGTCAGCAGGTGCTTTCTGTATGTAGTTGTAACAATCAAGACTGGTGGTGTAGTTATTACAGAGTTTTGAAAATTCTTATATATTGGTCACCCTAAATGTAGCAGTGTAATGATGATTTATTTGATTATGTCCAACCCTAAACTCACAATACTACATACCACTCCAGGCTCTGTTGATCTCACTGAGGAAGAGGCGTGACTGGGACCCAAAAGGAAGTCGGAGCTCCACTTCATATTCTAGAAAGCTTATTCTTATTCTTGTGTCAGCGCCTGTCAAAATATGCAGAGTATGCTTTAGTAGCCATAGCAACAACAAAACTCACATACAGTTTTGTTGTAACTTACCAACAACAGCGAGTTCTTCAGGGGAGGACACTTTAAAAACACATAATAACATCACATACAAACATAACAAGGTCAATGGTTGGGGCAGTGGGCTAGTTCCACTTCACCTTGAGCAAATGAAAGTAAATATAATAAAATATGAAAAACTCACCTTCTACAACTGCAAAGTCAGTTGATATTGGAATAATATCCTCTAGTGCAACATCATCAGCAGTTATGGCCATTCTCTTATGTCTGTACAAGAAGACTCTGCAAAACACCAGCATTGTAAGACATAAAGCCTACTTGGTTCAATGCTGTTTATTTAGTATTAATTTGAATTTAATCCAGATACAAAGAAAATTAAAATATACCATAAAATAAAATGTATTATAAGATACTCACGCATATTCCTTTCCTGATTCCACTAGCCCCAGCAGTCTACTTTCGGTCACATCATCACAGAGGATATCACATTGGACGGCATACTAAGAGTTAAGACACTAACAGCTGAATAGATTTTACACGTATCTAAAGAGTTAAGGCATAGATTAAGTAGATAATACACCATTTGTTTTTGTTTTGTTTAAAACTATTGTGGAGACCAAGAGAAAACTGAAAAATTAGTATAGAGCATAACATATTATAGGCTACATGAAAATGAAGGTAGACTACTATTCACCACCACTACAATACACAGGTACTTGTTTGGTATGGGTACTGTTACAAAAGTGCCATCTTGTGGCTCAGACACTTTACTACATCTTTTGACAAAAGACACGTCAAAAACCCCAAAGTGCTCGATGTGTCCAAAACTATAGAAAAAAAAGATGTAATCAGAAATTTGGATAAGTTAAACACACAATCTACTTTAGAGTATGCGTAATCTTAAACTGCAGATTACTGACAAAAATCAAACCAAGGATACTATACGGCAGCTTTCTTCCCTTTGCAAAGTTTCCTGAATAGCGACGGATTGGTCCATAGTAAAGACAATGATTTGACAGCTCTTCTCCCACGCTCGCAGTCTAAAATAGCCTGGAAGCAGCGGCGGTGTACCCTATACTTCCATGGTAGTAAAGGGAAAGACACGTGCGTCAAGAGCGCTGCCGAGGATGGACTGCATAATGTCACATAGTTCCCTTATCGATCCAGATGTGTTGTTGAACTTTTTCTTGTGGAGCTTCCTTCGCTAGCCCAGCCCGTCTCGAGCCGAGCTGCCACGCACTGAGTCACCAACGACGCTTTACGTCACGGAATGAGCTGCCAGGTTCGGCTGGGATTAGACCTCAAGGCACACAGCGGGGATTATATGTGAGGTGGATACAATCGGCTCTGCCAAATAAAGGCTGTGACCCTCGTGTACAAACAATCTAAATAAACAAAAAGTGAATCTGGACTACGACTCACTGGCAAACAAAACCGAATTGATTTAAGTTTAAATTAAATGACAGCATGGAATAAACTGCCTATATTGGCTACTGCATAAAATACAATATGCCTAGTAGTTCAGTTCCTATGTTGCGAATGCGAGAAAGAAACGTATATAATCAATTTTTTAAAGGCCCACAACTAGGCCTAGACCAGACTGTTGTTTGTTTTAAACATTATTATATTAAATTGTGAGAAATTAGTCATTTATGACTTTAATTTAACCCACATTAGCAGACAGCAAGTACCGAACAGGAATTTTATCATGAATATAGTTTATTAGATTTTACATTACATAGATTACATGCAGTGATGCAATCACTGTATTTTGTACAGTGCATTATAGGCTCCTAGAATTTAGAATATACAATTTAATCATTACATAACATAGGATTAACATATTAAACAAACGTTGCACATCTCAGTAAAACTGCTGAAGCATTACCTTCACAACACCTTAACCTGGAATATAATGTAGTATCTTATAAAGTGCATACAAAGTCTGTGCTGTGTTATTCTCACAATGGCTTCAATATAGGTAACCCATGCTGGTAGAAGTAGAACAAGTCCTGAATAAGTCCTGATTTATTTTCTTTTAAAACACTGTTCAAACCCCTTTTAACTTGGCCTTGAACTTGAAAATATTGGGAACAGAAAACAAACCAAACATCAACATAAATGCAATAAAATCCCATAGTCTATTTACAAATGAGTATAGTCTGATGTAAGACTCCTGTGGGTTGATATAACACAATGCATGTACCCTCTCACTTATAGCAACAAACTAATAGCAAAAACAACCAGAACTGCACTAACTACTTGTGAGTGCAG
This sequence comes from Boleophthalmus pectinirostris, assembly GCF_026225935.1. NCBI lineage: Eukaryota > Metazoa > Chordata > Actinopteri > Gobiiformes > Gobiidae > Boleophthalmus > Boleophthalmus pectinirostris. The sequence goes on along the minus strand of NW_026571447.1, from coordinate 14,385,204 downwards.
CTGGGGCCCTCTTGTGGCCAAAGAGGGGACATTCAGCGTGCCGTTGAGCCATAAGCATGAGGTCACAGTAGCGTTACAGCATTCGAGGTGACATGGAGGTTGTGTAGAGGCTTTGCAAGAAGTTTGCCCTGAACAGTTGGTGGTGCATCCAGCTGTCCACTGCAGGCTGGTGCCAACGGTCTCCTTTTTCAACTGGTTAACAAGAGCACAAAATTAAAACACAAAATATAAGAAGGGGTGCATAAAAACAAAATACAAATAAATTTTACCTGACAGTGTGGTTGTGAGGCAGTGCAAACCTGGGCTGTATTAAAAACTGTGTAGCAGTCTGTGCCATTGCATTTTCCAGTATGACATTTATTTCCCTAAAAAGCATGAACAAAAAGTTAGGGGGTAACTAGTATGATTTATGCTTTATTTTAGCAGACACTTACTCCTTGTGTGGTTGGGGCAGCTGTAGTGGTTGTGGTAGTAGTAGATATGGTTGTAGATCTGCTAGTTGTTGTCATCGCTACAACAATAATATAAATAGAAATAAATGAGGGGAAAATTATTCATTTTCACTCATAGTAATATTGGAGGAGTAATTAGGGTTGTAATAATACTGTAATATAGTTTGAGTAACTAAGTGGACAAAATAGAAATATGTAATATTCTATTAAAGCATTATAGATAGATTAGATAGATTAAATAGATTAGATAGATTAGATAGATAGATAGATATAGATAGAGATATAGATAGATATAGATAGATATATAAATAAAATGCTTTGCTATTTTGTATAAATTACCAAAGATTTTGTAGAACAATTGAGAAGACAGTCTACACACCTGGTGTTGTGGTCATCATCATGGAAGCAAAAGTATCATTGAGGCAATCGGTAGAATTACAGCAGTTGACTGAGCAGTTACTTTGAGATGTATTACCACAGCTCATGGAACAGGAGGCACTGCAGCTAACAGTGTAGCAAATGTCCATCTGTCTTATTAACTACCACATAGCAAAAAGACAATCAAGATTCACATTTGTCTAAGACACATCGGGAAATGAAAATACAATGATCTGATTCTGTTTACCTCACAATAGTCATAACCAGCAGGACACATGGTGGCGTTCTGACTCATGTACATAGAGTAGCAGTCTGAGTAATTACACATGAATGACGGGCAAGAAATCTATAAATTTGATATGAAATATGAAACATTATACTATACAGTTAAAGTTCATGATACAGTACAGTTCTAACTGAATCATTTCTTACATTGCTCATTGAATAATTACTCCATCCAGTGGTTCCAGATGCCCAACCTCCTGAGATAAGATTTTGTTAGTTTACTTTTTATTACTCTGGTAAAGGTTATGATTAGAGCTTACCAGTGTTGCCTCCCATACTGGCAGAGGACATACTGGGGTTCATGCCAGAGCTTGATGAGACAGGTGAAACACTGGGAGAGCCTATAAAAAAAACAAAACATTTTGTTTGTAAGAAAGAGCACAAATACACACCATTTATACCAAATGCAATTAATCTTGCAGCCACTCTACATAATATTTATGTCTGTATAATCCCTTAGTCACCCAGATAGGATCCATAGGATATATTTTTTTTATTTATTTTTTTATTTATTTTTATTTATTTATGTATTTATTTATTTTTATTTATTTATTTATTTATTTTTTGAGTAAAGACATTTAGCAGCTCATCCAAGAAGCTTTTTCAGTTCTGGTCAAATTGCCGGTGGACACTGCCTTATATCTTCCTGAAGGAAGGAGCTAGCTACACTTCACTACCTTTGTCCCGCTGACAGAATAAACTTTTTCTTTGTTATACAGAACATCTGCTTTGATTTTGTGAGAAGATTCATGATATACCATGTAATGTGTACTTTTATTGCTTTATTGTCATACTTCAAGTGCAGTGAATCAGAGCTAAGACTTTATGAGATCAATGTACATATACCTCCAGTGGATACAGAAACAGGTGGACTGATGGATCCTGTTGTGGAAACAATGGAGGGGCTCACAGATGGCATTGCTGTGGTTAGAGCTGTAACTGGGGCAGATGAAGATGTTAACACTTGGGAATTTGCTGTAATAAGAGTTGTGCTGGTTGTTGCTGTGACTACTTTAGCTGTGGTTGTAGGCTGTGGTGTAGTACTGATAGTGACAGATGGTGATGGAGAATGGGCTGTAGTGGTTGTAGTTACAGCTCCAGTTGTTGTGGTTGCCGTAGCAGTGGTTGTAGTTACAGCTCCAGATGTGGTGGGTGCAGCAGTGGTTGTAGTTACAGCTCCAGTTGTTGTGGTTGCCATAGCAGTGTTTGTAGTTACAGCTCCAGATGTGGTGGGTGCAGCAGTGGTTGTAGTTACAGCTCCAGTTGTTGTGGGTGCAGCAGTGGTTGTAGTTACAGCTCCAGTTGTTGTGGTTGCCGTAGCCGTGGTTGTAGTTACAGCTCCAGATGTGGTGGGTGCAGCAGTGGTTGTAGTTAGAGCTCCAGTTGTTGTGGGTGCAGCAGTGGTTGTAGTTACAGCTCCAGTTGTTGTGGTTGCCGTAGCCGTGGTTGTAGTTACAGCTCCAGATGTTGTGGTTGCCGTAGCCGTGGTTGTAGTTACAGCTCCAGATGTGGTGGGTGCAGCAGTGGTTGTAGTTACAGCTCCAGTTGTTGTGGGTGCAGCAGTGGTTGTAGTTACAGCTCCAGTTGTTGTGGTTGCCGTAGCCGTGGTTGTAGTTACAGCTCCAGTTGTTGTGGGTGCAGCAGTGGTTGTAGTTACAGCTCCAGTTGTTGTGGTTGCCGTAGCCGTGGTTGTAGTTACAGCTCCAGATGTGGTGGGTGCAGCAGTGGTTGTAGTTAGAGCTCCAGTTGTTGTGGGTGCAGCAGTGGTTGTAGTTACAGCTCCAGTTGTTGTGGGTGCAGCAGTGGTTGTAGTTACAGCTCCAGTTGTTGTGGGTGCAGCAGTGGTTGTAGTTAGAGCTCCAGTTGTTGTGGGTGCAGCAGTGGTTGTAGTTACAGCTCCAGTTGTTGTGGGTGCAGCAGTGGTTGTAGTTAGAGCTCCAGTTGTTGTGGGTGCAGCAGTGGTTGTAGTTAGAGCTCCAGTTGTTGTGGGTGCAGCAGTGGTTGTAGTTACAGCTCCAGTTGTTGTGGTTGCCGTAGCCGTGGTTGTAGTTACAGCTCCAGATGTGGTGGGTGCAGCAGTGGTTGTTGGTGGAGGTCCAGATGATGTGGCTGTGTGACGAGGCACAAGTGGGGCTAGTTTTAGTTGCTTTAATTGTGTGTTTTAAATTGCATGTTTTTATTTTGTTTTTTTTAATTTGCTTCTTTAGCATAATTTTAGCTTTCCCCTCCCAGCTTGTTGCATAGACATGAGATCCCCACAGCAATCCAAGCTTGCAATCATTCACACCGGCTCAGTGTTGCGACAGAGAAAAGATAAATGTGCAAGTGACAGTGGCATACAGAAGAGAGGTGCAGGAGATAGACCCAAGGTTTAGAAGTTTTGTTTTGTTTTTAGCAAATTTAGCTGACATTTTTATAACCAAATTAGAAAAAGATAGAGAAATAACACTGCAAAAATATGCAATGAAAACAGCACGTACAATAATAAAATTATTGCTGGATTGTAATTGTTAATGTTTATATTAGTGTTCTAATTGTTAGTGTTAGTAAATAGTCTGTCATTGCCTAAAGCAGCCATTCTTAAACTCTCAGATAATTAACTGGAGGGATCACCAATTTTGGTAAAATGGTTTTCACTGGAGCTATACCTGGTCGCCCCAGACCAACAGACATGGAGCTGCTGTTTTAATATTTGAGTTTCTTTATTCTCCATTTTAATTTAATCTTTTAGTTTGTTTTATTCAGACTTTTTAATCATGTCATTATTTAAATTAAATTTTATTGTAATACATTATTTATTTATTTATTTTAACTAGAGCATTTGTATTGTTACACCACCATGCTATCCAAACTTTTTTTTTTTTTAACCATACAATGTATGGTAAAACACATGAAAAATTTACAATAAACCCCAACCTGTAACAGTTGTGGCTGCAATAGTTGTAATACCTCCAGTTGAGGTGGGCATGGCTGTAGTGGTTGCAGTTACAGTTGTGGTGGGCATGGCTGTAGTGGTTGCAGTTACAGTTGTGGTGGGCATGGCTGTAGTGGTTGCAGTTACAGTTGAGGTGGGCATGGCTGTGGTTGTAGAAGCAGCTGCAGATGAGGCGGCTGTGGTAACTGCCCCGAAAACTGGTGATATGAGCAGAAGTAATCCTAAAAGGAACAGATGCCAGTTCCCTATAAATTAAATTAAAGAAGAAACATAATGAGGAAAGAGGATATAACTGTACTAAGACTGTATTGTGTTGTTTAGCATGATTAATACCTCCACATCATTTCAATGTTTTGAAGTGAAACAGTGAAGACTATATTCATTGATTAAATTCTCTGTGTCATTTTTTATGTTGCTTTACTGATAGTTTTTCAATTGCTGTGAGTTGCACAGAATATAAAACAATAATAGTTAATAATGAAGATAAGCTGAAGATGAAGTCAAGATAAATTAAATGATTACTTAAAACCCCTTCCACAAAGGCAACCTGGGAGGAGCAGTGAGTTTCAAATCTTGATGCAAAGCTAAGCTCTTGTAACTCCCGTTAAGAAATGGAACAGTGGATAACATGCACATGTAGAGCATTTCTAATAGAGGAGGAAATCAGTGCAACATTGCAGGTTAGAGTCTATTTTGTATTACTAGTGCATTTTCTCAATCAAATGTTCATTTTACCAAATTCTAACTTTGCATAATGATCTTTTCTTTAGCCTAAATAATTTGGCATAGTATATCGTATACAATACTGCAGATAATTACCTTTTAAAGAAGTCAAAGCCATTGTAGAACCCCAGACAGTGTTTGATCCAGCCTATAAAAACATGACACCAATTAAAATGCACCCTCACAAAATGACATTTGACATGACAAAATCACAGTCTGATGTCAACTGCAATGCAAATTCTTTACCTAAGTTTTCTGAATTACAACTGGGTTAATTCATTGAGCAGTCCTTTTTGATCTGTGGCTTCCCCTTTTTACAATGCCCAAATTGTTCAAAGAAAACTGATCTCATAATTGTAAGTTAGCTCAATTACTGTCAAAAAGGGAAGGCAAATTTCAAAACAATTCCTTTATATTTCTGTTTGCTTCCACTTATTTACAGTTAGATGCTTTATATAAAAATCTGCACTGTGGTGATGGTAATTACCAGTAATATTAACCCGAGGTGACACCATAGGTAATGTGGTAGAGTTTATTAGAGAACGCAATTAAATATGTTTGTTCCTCGGAATGGACCCCTTGGGAAATGGTGATGGTTTGTTTTTTTACTCTTTCCCTTGGATCCCAGCTCAGCCTCCTGTGGCCCACTCACTGTGGAAACAGCAATGACAACAGTGGCCATTTTGATATCCTTAAAATGGGCTTTTATGTAAACATAGACATTTTATAAATAAACATGAATAATTTAAAGATTCTAGTGAGTAAAAATACCTGAAGACAACAGAAAAGAACAAGAGAAGTATAGAGAACATAAAAAACATAAATGTCAGATATTACAGTAAAAATACATAAGTGAACTGAAGTAAAGACTGATGTAAGACAGTGAATTTTAGGTTCAATAGTCATTTTAAATTTCTTTCTTTTTATTCAGAAAAAATATATTGATGCCTATTGATGCCGTCCACAGATGCTCCACGAAAAGGATGCCAAAACATGTCAGCTAATTAAATATTAAAACTATTAAATAGATCATTCAATGGAAAAAAAAAGAAGTTATCCAGAGGCTTTCCAAAACAAAATGACTTTATACATGTTAGATCCTGTAAAACCATAACATTTCAGGTTAGTCTTTAAAGTAGAGTGAAAAAGTACCTTAAAATACTGACGCAAATAGCTATAAGCAACTTCTACTCTATAATAAACAAAATAATTGCTTACTTTCTTTGCTACAGTGGTCCTGATCTTTATGACAAAACACCAACATCCACTATAATGTCGCCAAATTCAAATGACCAAAAAAAGTCCAACCGACCAGTGGACTCACCTGTCTTACTTTCTGGCCGCTCAAAGTCAGCTGCAGTTGAAGCTGAATGAGTCCTTTCTGTATAGTTACCTCTATGGTTAGCCCCGCGTCGCGTCACCTCCCAGCCTTCACTTCCTGCTGACTGCCCTCGAGTAGAAATAAGTGGAGTCTCTCACCTTCTTCACTGTACGTATCATCCCAAGAGAAGAAGGAGGCTGCGTGCTACTGGTTGCTGGGTGGGTCTAAAGATGCTTGCAGTTTGATGTCCTAATAACTGGAGGGAAAATATATTAGTTATATTAGTATTAGTTTTTCTGCAATTAAGGTATAAAACAACATTTCCCATATAATCTATGAGTTGCATGTGTGGATATTGTGTTACGTTTTATTACAGTGTTAAGCTTGTTCTAAGGTTGACAAAAACTCTCCTCCCTGCAATTAAAGATTTACAAAAATAGCTGGGTGGATTAAGTGGTTTTTTTTGTTTTTTGTTTTTTTCTTCATTCAGAGTGTTCAGGTGAGATTTCATTTCCTGATACACTGATTGTATAGGGAACCTCTTGGTTTCTGTTCAACACAATGTGAAATCAGAGCCCCTCTTTCCACCAGCTATAAAGCCCCCACACACTACAATTACCTCTTTGTGGCCTAAAGAAAAGTAGAATTCTCGGGCAGCACACGAAAGGCATTGCACAATTCAGGTGAGAGAAGCTGTCTGTGTTCTGTTCATTGAAACTGAAAAGAGAGGGAAAAATGAAATCATTGAAGAATTTTGTCAAGTTGGTGAGATATCAAATTAACACAATATCAAATTCAGAGAGCACACATTTTTCGTGTTATGTAAGGAGTCATATGCTCTAATTCACTGTGACAACGATTATTCCTGATGGCAATGGTACAGATAAAAAACAAATATTTTTTTTGGTAAAGGACCCATATTATGATATTTTTTGTGTTATTATCTTGTTTCTTCATCACAAACATTCCCATTGTGTTTTGTTTCATTTACACATGTTTAACGCAGAAACCCTGTATTTAGTTCTTCTCTCAAACGGAAAACAATCTGTTCCACACTGTGATATCATGTGGTGATACAGTGAGTACTCCACTGTGTTTTTAAACTTAGTACACCTTAATCGTGTGGATGATTTCAGCAGTAATATTGCCAATCTCTACTGTACAAAATGTGAAAGATTGCTGTTAATTTAAAAAAAAAAAAAAAAAAAAAGCTTCATGACGTCACAAGGTGGACCAGAGCATTTTGAGCTTTGGAGCTGTACACAGTCTAATAATGCAGGATCACTCAAATGTGTGATTGGAACAAAACATAACTCCTGGTATGTTTTTGAAGAGGTAACAGCATTCTTACATGGTTAAAAGCTCACAAGAGTACATTTTGTGTAATATAGGACCTTTAATTAGAAATTGTTTATTTTACAATAGAAAAGATATACTGTATACTTGTAACTATGTACTATTGCAGGTGAAGAGAAACCACCAAATGAACAGCGCATTTCTGAAAAGTCTTCTGACCATCACTATTATTCTCTGCATGGATAACCTGGAATGACTCATGGCACGGACATAAGCTGCAGAGTGTCTATTGATGGACATGTTTACAGCGCACACATGACCTGACCAGGTACATTTATGAGGCTTTCACTCACAACTCGCCCTGAACCATATTCCCTGTAGGCTCACATTTCACCTGAATTCCCAGTGTCATCTGAAACCCAAAGTCACTCGCACTGTATAATCAACAGAAGAAGTGCCTCCATGCAATTGATTTCGGAAATATATATGGTCAGTATGGTTTCAGTAAAAATAACACAAATGCAGCAGCGAAAAGTGACAAAAAGAGAATAGATGACCACAAATGTACTAATGTGTCTATGGGCTTGTCACTGTAAAATTTTAATTTAAATATCAATTTAATTATATGGGCTTGGCACTGTAGAATTTAAAATCAAATTTAATTCTGCAGTGCCAAGCCCATAGACACACTGGTATATTTGCTATCACCTCTTCGTCACCTTTCACTGCTGCATTTGTGTTGTGTTTTACTCAAACCATACTGACCATATGTATATTTCCGAACTCAGTTGCACTGAGGCACTTCTCCCCTTGAATTAAATTCAAATTTAAATGTAATGTTTAATTTTAATTTTAATTTTATTAAAAGCATGAATAAAATAAAGTAGTAAATTGTTACCATATATTTTCATCACTGCATACTGTGATGGGATGATGGTGATGATGGGATGGTAATATGGAGAAAGAGTCTTGCCTAAAGGCTCAACAACAAAATTGGGTCAGTGAGTAAACCAGATACATTCAAACTACATTCAAGTACAAAATACTTGATAATGACAAAACAATACGAGGAAAGTGTAGTTGACAATCCCTTCTTTACTTCCGGTAGGACTCAACAAATCAAATTAAGTAGACTGGATGGAAGTGAACTCTTTAACGTGTTTAACTAAGAAGATTAGACTAGCCAGATTTAGCTAGCCAGCAGTTGTCAGCAGCACTGTCCACACACACACACAGCCTGTGGTGCATAGCAACAGGTCAGGGGAGCCGCGGACTTTCACAAAGGACTGACGCCCATTGAGCAAATATGAACTAGAGCGATTTATGATGACATCACCCTCTCTACCAGTTAGTCCAATACAAAGGTTAGTGTTTATGTAGTTCATATTTATGCATTCAAACTACATTATTGTTATTGTTTACTGGTTTATGTATTAGGGTTGTCATAAGTACTGAAAATCACACACTAATCAATATTAAAACTAGTGTAGAATCTATATACTACTATAAACTATAATGATACTAAAAATGTCATATTCACATTACAGAAAGTTTCATAATGATCTTGACCTGTATCAGAGCAAGTATAAGATCACATAGACTAGTATATGCCTATGGACCACATAGTAGTATAAAAATTTGATTCTACTGAAGAGTTTTTGTTATTGTCATGGTATCAAAATCAGTATTAGTACCTTGACAACACTATTACGTAAACATGTTTCTGTTTGTAATACCTAGAGACATTCTTCTCTGTACAGTAATGTAAGGCTATGCTGCCATGCTCTTCCACAATGGCCTATGTCCTGTGGCCTGTTTGTACATGGACATTCAAGGGGATTCTGTGCGCCTGCAGGTTCCTCTGGGTGAGTGTGTCAAAGGAATAGTACTGTATAACTTAATATATACTTTAACTTTAGTGATTTGTAACTTTTCATTTTCAATGCAGATCTGTCCATATAATGCCGTTCAGTTCTTGCCACGAGAAAGACGCAAAATCAACTACACACAGGGACAGTCAATAGCAAATAAAGGTAAGAATCTTCACATAAGAAATATATGCAGTATATGCAGTAAATATAATAAATACAATATATTACATACTACAACACTAGCTATAAGGTGTCAGAAAAGGAATAAACTGTGAGTTTTAGTGCAAGTGTGGATTTTATGTGTGAACTGAAGGCTTAAAGCTGAACTGAACAATATCAAAACTGTGTACTTTTACTTTATAAACATTATTAAGGGTCAAGCATTGGCCACTGTGCTGTGCCAGTTCAGTTTTGGCAGTGTCTGCTTGTCTGATGATATTGCTTATAAAAGTTTTAATAGTTGATGATGCTTCTACAATGAGTCTGTTAGGAATTAGAAACATCGTAGACTTGAACTCTTCCTTTAAAATTATGATTTGATAATGATATGATTTCTGTTCTATGCTCTGGAGGTGGAAGGTGGAAACCTTGTGATGTCATGAAGCTGTAGTTTTCAAGTTAACAGCCCTTTTTTTTTTTTACCTTTTGTTTAGTAAATACAGGAAATTCCAGGGCTGAAATAATCCAGTGATTCTAGTGAAAGGGTAGGTTTCACTAGAATTTAAAAGTTTAAAAACACAGTGGAGCACTTCCTATATTAGCACATGACGTCATAAGGTGGAACAGAGTGTTTTCCATTTGAGAGAAGAACTCAGGAATCCTGCATTAAACATGTGCAGAAGAAAACAAACAAAATTCTAGGTCCTGATGAGGAAACAACATTATAACATTGATCAGAAAATAGCATAATAGTAATGCCCAGCCTGCTTAGCTTCTGAGATCTGACAGGATCAGGCTTTGACAAGCTGGTATGGCCATAATTGAGTTGTACTTTTTTAGTATTCCTTTTATCTACACATTAAAGGATAGGGTATTTAATATGAAGTTGAATGATGCTCATTATAAATGGTTTGACATCTAAATAACAAATTATATATGTGAACCAGTGTTAAAATATGTAGGAATTAAAAAAAAAAAAAAAAGTGAGCTGAATCAAATACTCCTACACTGAAAATGTGACTGTGCAGAGAATGATGGGAAAAATAATAATAAAAAGTAAATGCAAGGGTTGGGGCAGTTTTTGTTTTTATGTGTAGCTGTTTTAGATTTCCAAATGCAAGTTGTGTTGATTAATTTTAATATGTTTAAAAAATATATATGTATAAATATTAACTTTTGTGTAACAAGGCTATGAATGCAAAGTCCCTGGCACCATACCCGGGAGCCCTGACCATACCACAGAACTCCACAATAGAGTGACCAAGACAGAGAGGGAGATCCTGGCCCTGAAGACCAGAATAGCCTGTGAGAGGGCATCATGGGAGCGCAGGTTTGCAGAGCTGCAGAGAAAACAGGATCACCTCCTCACCCAGGTCTGTTCAGATGCACTGTTAAGAGTGAGTGTGTGTGTGCATGCATGCGTGCATGTGTGTCCGTGTGTATATGTGTGTCTGTATTTATGTGAATCATATGAATCACCTCATGACTGTTGCCCTGATATCCTCAGATGGCCTCTGGAGGAGTGCAGGAAGTGGGGAGTGAATCTGGACTGGACAATAGCGAGGTCTTTGAGGAAAGCACAAGTAAATTATTATATATATATATATATATATATATATATATATATATATATATATATATATATATATATATATATATATATATATATATATATATATATATATATATTTTTTTTTTTTTTTTTTATTATAGGTCTGGATCTGCAATTAGCAAATCACAAAGGGCAAGGGTTTTTGAAGTCGCCAACCATACTTTCAACAGACAACATAATATCCTGTCTTATTCTTTTTAAAAGCACTAGATCTGTACATGCTCTGAAAAATATGTGGTTCTTGTATTGCTTAGTTCATAGGCCCATTTTCCTAGATGTGTTTGAAATGAGATATTAGATATCACTATTTGATATGTTCCCCAATTGTACAGCCAGAAAGTATTGACCTAGGACAGAGCATATTAATCAGTGTGTACAAGCAGCTTCAACACAAATATGCCTGAGTTAACACAGTAGCTAGATGTGCTGTCCTAAAGCATATAAAAACATTTAAACATTCAGTTAGACAACAGCAGATCCATTACTTATCTGAGACACTACAAAGAAAGTAGAGTAAAACAGTCATAAGTAAAAGTTTAAAAAAATCCATGATCTACTGAGTAGTTAATAAATATTCACATTTCTTGAGCTTGTCAAGTTTAGTAATGACTTATGTTGTCTGAATGCTAACAGGTGAAGTGTCAGATAACAGTGTCAGCGAATACTCCTGTGCATCCTCAGACAAGAGCTCAAGACTGTCCTCCTCTTCATTGTCTATTACCAGGTAGAAAAACACACATATTTCTCATTGTTACTAAGACATGGCGCTGGATGCCCCAATCCAGCTTTTCCCGTTGTAGTACTGATTTCTGCTGGTATGCTTTCAAGTATCTGCCAATACAGGATGTCGATATAGACTGAAAATAAAATTTATTTCATTTTACTTAATTAACATGTACCAAAAGTAATCCAAATGTGTATATAGCTATTGTTTATACTTCAGCTAACTACAGAAAATCGTTGTGTACCGGTAAATAGAAATTCAAACATTATAAAACTTCCTGGGCTGAGTTCGACCAGTAAATACATCACATTATATGCTGAAGCAAAATTTTCTGAATACGTGCGAATATCTGATACCAATCTACCAATCTCTAGCTATGACCATAAAATATGATACTGAAAAATGAAATGAGCTCATGAGTGACAATGCAGTGTGTTGACGAAATTGTCTTGTTGTGATTTAATGTGTTTAAAGCAGCGTTATGCTCAAATACAAAGCCTATTCCCCACTTCTCCTATTGAGCTGTCTTTGTCATGCTATGAGTGAGTAATAGGCAGATTTAACCAATCATTGTGAAGTATGAACTCTAAGATCAGTACAGCAGCTAGCTTTAGATTTCAAGTTAAGTCAATACAAAGTTGTTAAATGATAATGTCACTTTCAGGTTAAACTGACAACTTCACAGCTGCTCTAGCTTTATTTTTGGAAGTGACACACTCCAGTAAACAGAGACAGTGTGTATATCAACTGAGATAAAATAAAAAAGTGTGATCTATGCTTTAAAAATGTCACATTAACTTTAAGAACATGAAGTTATCTCCACTTTTTGAAATTGATAGTGTGTGTTTCTGTTTTGTTTTTTTGCATATTAAAACTAAGCTTAATGCTTTTCTACATGTAAATGAGCCCAAGTCAGCCACACTGATTACTTCTAATCTTCAGTCCACTGTACAACCAATCTGACTATTTTTGAATGTCTTAAATTTGACTTTACAAGTGTCTTAATTTACAGTTAAAAATAATGAGTAGCCTCATAGGTCCCAGTTATTTATTTATTTATTTTTATTGTGAAAGGCTTTATAAAGCTACATATTACTATTCATTTCTTTCCATTTCCATTTATTTTCATATGTAATGTATTTTTGTAACTCCTCAATCTGAACAATTGTTCTGCAATCGTCTTCACAAATCAAAGCTTTCATTATCAACATTGTAAGTTTATGGCTGTCATATTTCCCACATTCTCACATATCAGTCTCTTTCTCAGTGTGAAGTCTTCCCCTCACCGTGTGTTTGTGCCTCACTCTGCTCTGGACCTGAGGTTGGGGCACAGGGTCAGGATCATGCTGCCATCTGGTCGCATCAGCACAGGAGCAGTGCGTTTCATCGGTCACCTGCAGGGGGAGGAAGAGCTCCACCTGGGCATTGAACTGCACTCTCCAGACCATGGATTAAGAGATGGCAGCCACAGGGGGCAATGCTACTTTGAATGGTGACTTTTTTTTGGGATAATCTGTTGAAAAAGAAATGGGGAGTCACAGATGAACTATTTTCTTATGAGCTTTAAGACATGTTAGAATGCAGTTACCTCATTAAAAAACATACCTGGAGTTGTGTTTTGTTTCATCCACACGTTTGAGTAATCTTTTATTATTACTCTTTCTACATCAGCAAGCTCAAAATGCTTTTTTCCACTGAATGATGTCACGTAGTGGTAGTTTTCAAGTTAATGGCTACCTTTTACATTTAGTTTAGAAGAGATCGGCAATTCCAGGGCTGAAATAATCCAATTCTAGTGAAGTTGTATCAAGTTTAAAATCACAGTGTAGCACTTCCTGTATTACCACATGACATCACAAGGTGGAACAAAGTGTTTTCTGTTTATTTTCTTAGCCTAAAAATGCAGAGTGTGTTAAACATGTGTGAATGAAACAAAACACAACTCCAGATATGTTCTTGATGATGAAACAGTATAGTAACATAGATCAAAAAATTGTTTAATATGAGCCCTTCAACTTTTCTGGTGGAAGGTCTGATATAGGCTTGTTACCTTGGAGATGTTGTTTTGCCTACAATATTCCAAAGTATGACATTAAATTCATCCTGGAAGACAGGCCAGGTCAAGTTAAAGGTCAGAGGCGACTCCACCCACGTGGTGGTGGAGGTATTACTCAAGGTATTATTGTAGCGTATTTGTATTTAGATAAGTTAAATGATATGTGCTCCTGTGGGATATTCCAAGCAACGCCTTGTCAGTATTATACAGGATAAGAACAGGTGGCATACCCTTCACCAGAAAATAACATAGTGCATCTTTAAAAGACTTTCAGTATTCATGATTGGGTTTTGGTTATTTGGGTGGAAAATTCCTAGGATAATAACATTTAAAGCCATAGGATAAAATATTGCTAAACATTCAATACAACATGCATTACGTTTTATATGTACTTATATGCATTTTGAATTTTTTCTGTCTCTTGCAGCAAACCTGGCTATGGTGCCTTTGTACCATTCCACAAACTCCTTATGGCCTGGGAATAATGACGGACACCACTGAAAACTATGGACTTTGATTCCTGGAGCATTGGCTCACCTGAAGAAAAAAAAAAAAAGATTATTAATACAAGAAATCTTTTCAAATGTGAACATGAAAAGACAATAAAAATGACCTGATGTGAAAATGAAAGGTGAGAATGTTCAAGTCATGTCTGTACAGACTACAGTGACTCATGGTACTGGAATTTAGAGTTTATCAGTTAAAAGACTTGTTTTGATGAGTTGTTTTATTGTATTGCTTTTATTACTTATTTTACTTTTTCTATTTTTGTCCAATGATTTACTTTTTCTTTGTTCAATTGTTTAAATTATTTCCAAATGTTTTCCAAAAGATTACAAACCGCTTTAGACAAATCTGCTGCTTAAATCAGTAATCTGGTGATGTGTTGTGGCACAATGAACAAAGCATTTATCACTCAATTATAATTGATATGAAATGAATTATATATAAGATGTCTTTAAATGCTTTTTAAATTGCTGCTTGTAATGGTAAATCCCCTACATCACGTCATTTCTTTCATTATCTATTCACAAAACAAAATGCCCCTTTTTTCAAAGAAGCCATTAAAGCTTGGCCCCAGGGAGTGTCACTCCATGCAAATCTCTCATCATATATTACCCACTGGAATTCTTTATCCTGTTTCCTTGTATTACCTTTGCATCTCATTAAATAGATAGTATTTCCATGGAAGAATAAGATCTCTTAATAATAAGATTCTTATTATAAATGCATGAGTATTACATATATTTGCTCTCAGAATTTCTTCAAAGTTTGCAAATGCAGTTGTATTGGATATTTTAAATTTACAAATAAAGACTGACATGGCATTTCAAATTTATATTCTCATTTTCTTGAAAGCAGCAGACAGTATAGGGACAAAATGAACATGTTTCTGCAAAAGTAGAGTTAGAGCAAGAACTGTAGATTTTCTTTACTACTTCAAAGAGACAGAGAGACGTGTTGTCTCACGTGTTGCACTATTGTTTTTCAGTAGCGCCCATAGTTGGTTCAGTTGACATTGTTGAACCCCTTAGGGACAGGCTTGGAAATACAGACAAATATAGACATATTCAGTGACCTTTTCTCCCAAACATTCACACGAAATGAGTTTGTGATTTGTTCAAGCTTGTAACGTGAGCTGGCAAGTTGAAAATCCTTAGGCCTACATAGAGGAAATGGCTAAGGTCTGCTTAGGAAATGTTTGAAGGGCATGTTATGTTATCTTGATTAATTGAAAGAATTTTTCACTTTAAAATGTATTTATTTGTTTTATTTAAATTATATTTACATTACATTCATTGATTACATTTATAGTTTGAAAACTAAAATCCATTACAAAGTTCATAATTATTTGTTTTTAGACATGTAGTACCATGGTCACACAAATACCTGTGTATGCACAACCTTTTATGGGAGCATGTTGTGAAACTAAATCTTGTTCCTGGTACAAGAGAAAGGACAAAGACCATATCAGTTTTGGATTCTGGTAAAACTGCGCTACTTCCTTGAAGAATTTATTTTGCATTCTGTCATGAATGTAATATTGAGTCATAACTTGGCAGCCTTTATTTAGAATTAAATTAAGGCTGACAATATATGGTAAAAAAATCACTAAAACAGATCAATAATACTCATAGTCATCATGAGAACTTCCATCAATAACAACCTGACACAATATGTATCAACAGTACACGCTCTAGAAACACGCTTCTAGAGAATTGTTGGAATTAAAACACACTCCATCTTACATTTGACACTAGGGCCATACGACCATTTTCACATAAATTGTTCTGTATTAAAAACAAAACAATAAAAAAATCTTGTCACAAGGCTCATATGCATGCATAGTGGTCTCAAATCTGAATAAATACATCAGCATTTGATACAAAACATATTGCCAATTCTTTATTCAAATCTGTGCTAATGTAATACAGACGGTAATAATTATACAATCAGTGTTCCTTATTGGAAAATTCCCTTCTGATTCTTCACTTTCAATATCTCTCCTGCCAGTATTTCAGGGTCCATTAGATTTGGGAACATGTTCATAACAATATCGACATCTTTGGGGTTAAAAATGGCTTGTAACCGACTGCGTAGTTCCATCTTTGGGTCATCAGTGGAAGCTGGCGGTGGCCTTAGGTGGTACTGGGGGTGACTGTAAGGGCTGCTGGGGTGAAGGGAATGAGCTGTGCCTGGGTTACTTGTCCTCGCTTGTGGCATGCAACTGTACGGATCAGACCAATAATTCTGGTCAGGATGAGGTGCTCTGCTGTACTGAAGATGGACTGGTAGGCTGCCTTTATTTGGAATACTGCACGGATAAGCAAAGGAGTTGTATTTGGGATGTTCCTCCATGTTTCTGGCAGGCTGCTGTCCAGTGGATAAGGGAAGCATGAAAGAACAGAAGTTTTTCTCCTGCACAGAGGCATGTCTGGATCCAGATGCGGCCATGCTTTGTTGTTGGGACCAGAGCCGGTGGGAGTTGCTATGGCTGTCGTAAGAGCCCAGGCCAGAGTCCAGGTACTCCTGAGAGCCGTTGGCATAGTAATGACTGTGCATGAGCTGAGGTTGCCCTGCCCACTCACTCTGACTGTGCTCCCCACTAAGTTGTATGTGATTCTGACTGCTCCCATGAGAGTCTCTGTACAAGAGGACATTTTCACTAACCTGGATGTTTTTGACAGGATCTGCATCTCCCAAATAGAACTTTGGTGATGATCGGGCACTTGGTTCATTTGAGGAAATCTGGGCTTTTTCTCTCAGTTCATCAGCCACAGACATGTAAGACTGGTTGGTCCGCTCTGGGTGATAGAACTTGCATTTGATGCCGTAAGTGCACTTTTTGTCTGCAAAAGAAAAAAAAATAAAACTTTTCAGCTTCAGTGGATGGTTTCTAAATTGAAGATTGTAGCACAAAATTGGATTTCTGAGGCTGAATACATAACAGCGCAGCATGATAAGATCTTAGTTGCTTTTGGCTTTATGCTGCAATACAATATAGAGCATCTTCACATTTAATCAGTTCAGTATCAAAACAGATTCTAACTGAACTTATGTGGAAAAACACTTGCTCTAACTCAGGACAATGGCAGAACCAAAACAGACAACAGTCAACCAGTTATTTATGTTACAAAAGGTAAGGGAAAACAGGTTAAACCTCACCGTAGGGACAAAGTTGTCTCTTCTGTTCTATAGGCAGGGGCTTTTTTCTGAGGAAGTTGTCAAGAGTGGGGCCATGGCGACCAAGAGGGTCATCTGGGGGCATGAATCTGAAAAAAAAAAAAACCACACACACACGGACACAGTTACTTGCATGTAGCATATTAGTCATGGAAGAAGCGATTTGTTTGACTAATTACACACCAGAGAATATCAGGCTTGCAATCGCATTAATTATTTATGAGGCAGTGCTAAAACAGGACAGGCCCTTCCAGTGCCTCATAGCTCACCTGTCATTCACAAATGAGTACATCAGAAGCCTCTCTTCAATGCACTTTTTCCACTCCGGTTTTTCTCCTTGGAGGTCACGATAGGTGTCATTGGATACAATCACGGCCTCGGACTCGGACGCTACCTGGACAATGTAGCGATCATCATAACAAACCACTCGCTTGCCCCTGACATGACGAGAAGGAGTGAAGACAAGGATGCCACGGTTTTCAAGCTCTGTCAAGATGCGTTGATCTGAGGAATGAATGAATGAGGAATGAATGAGAATACTTTTACATTACATTTCTTAAGACATTATATTTATGATGTAAAGTACATTCAACAAAACAGGTGTATTACAACTACCCAGAGAAGGTGTTGAATAATAATTAAAGAGCTCATTTTATGCTATCCTTAGTTCTATGCTATAATGTTGTTTCCTCATCACGTACCTGGAGTTGTTTGTTTCATTCACACTTGATTAACACACAAAACTTGCATATTTAGCCTGAGTTTTTCTCTCACACTGAAAACACTCTGTGTCACCTTGTGATGTCATGTGGTAATACACGAAAGTGGTCCATTGTGTTTTTAAAACTGCCAATTGCCAATCTCTGCTGAACAAAATGTAAAAGGTAGCTGTTAATTTTAAAACTACCACTTCATGACATCATAGATCATTTTGAGCTTTATGTAAACAGAATAATAATAAAGGGTTACTCAAACATGTGTGAATGAAACAAAACACAACTCCAGGTATGTTTTTAAGGAGGTTACAGTAGTATAACATGGCTCAAAGTTCAAGTCAATTTTGCGTAATACAGGAACTTTAAATAGTCCAGTAGTAACACATCTCAAGATGTATGTATTCATAGAAAAACACTACTCTTGCCAACAACAGGCACTTCTTTGATTACCAGCTAGAGTGCACTAGAAACCTCACTCTCCCACTAAACAAAAGGACAAGTACAAACAAACCTGTCTAAGGTTTGATATCAAATTACCAAAAAAAAAAGAATGAATGAAAACAGCTTATATTGTGCGTGCTCCAGGATGTAGAAATGATTTCTTAACTTGTGTGTGAATGTAAAGCAGTGATGCACAGATAAAGCACTCAGAGTCTAGTGAGTGTCTTTGTGAAGGCAGTCACCACTTCGAGTTCACGCAGTGCTCAGTCATAAACTAGGTGTGGAAGAACAAATACAGCTGTACTTCCTGATGGGGAATACCCAGCTCCACTGTAGAGCTTTTTTCTGACTTCCTTGTTGAGGGAATAAAAATAATACCTTTGGACAGTTTCACCCAGAAAGAAGGAGAACTCAAGACATGATGTACTGGCTTCTATCCTTTCAATTAGTTTTCCAATATCACAACATCATCACATTCCTTGCTATATTTACAACAATAAAAAAAACAAATATTTGTTTCTGCAAGACTCCAAGGAACATACACCAATAACATAGCATTTGCACTTAAAGGTGCACTATGTAACTCCCCAACTTGTCTCCATGGAGATGTTGTTGCTTGGCTTACAATGTTCCACAGTATGCCATTAAACTTGTCTATCTCTACATCTCAATTAAAAGTCTTGTAATTGAATAAAGCTAGAGAGATAACTTTATTGCCATATCATAGTATTTGTCTCATTGAGACAAGCAGGTACAGATCCCCACCAAAAAGCTAAACAATACACTACAAAAGGGCAAGAACTAACTTACATTTAAAATAATGTAAGTTTACAACAATAGTATCATTATAAACTAATACACTGTATAA
Source organism: Boleophthalmus pectinirostris (assembly GCF_026225935.1). Classification (NCBI taxonomy): domain Eukaryota; kingdom Metazoa; phylum Chordata; class Actinopteri; order Gobiiformes; family Gobiidae; genus Boleophthalmus; species Boleophthalmus pectinirostris. The sequence goes on along the minus strand of NW_026571447.1, from coordinate 14,365,683 downwards.
AATGTGTTAATCTGTAACTGTTACTGCTTTACATATTAAGTTTCTTACATGTACTGGGTGAATACTGAGAATTTCCCTTCTTTGAAATCAAATGCATGTGTTACACATGACATCCAAACATTTGTTTGCTACTGTGAAACTAATCTTCATACAGATAATTTTGCTTTGAAATTCCTGGCCCAGAATCAAGCAGGAACTCTCACATCCCTTCATTCCAGGAAGAAGAAAATGCAAACTATTTCCTCATAGCAGCAATTTCACTCATTACTCCAGTTCTGTTAATGCTAAACTATGACAGGACCTGCAGTCCTCTTGTGTCTTTGAATGAAAACTCTTAATACAAAGTTGTATTGTATCCTGGCTGTAACCCAAAGTTTCCTTGCTTGTACATTTATATTCTTACCAGTAATGGGGGCAACAGCCCGGGGTTGCTCTTTGCGCCAGGTGGGAACAAACACTTTTATATCATTATGACCTCTGTCCAGGAAAAAGTTCACTGCCAGCTGGATGCCTCTACACGAGAAGATCTCTTTGTTGCCATGACTGTAAAAAAGCAGGTGCAGAAAGTGAGGGAAAAAAATATTATAAAGAAGTTGTTAAAAGTCAGTAGTATGTCTCTGAATCAGTTCTGAGCAAATTTGCATATTTGCGCAGAACAAAACATGCACAGACAGAGTGGGGAGTGCACTTTCAACACCAAACCGTAGAACGTGTTTCAGAGTCCAGAGGAGTACCTGTCTGCACTTTTGTAGAGATAAAGTTGATCATTATCTAGGACTTGGTTACGTCTTCAAGTCTTTAGATTAAGTACTGACAGTTTAAAAAAAAATATATATATATTACAGTATGAATAACATGAGGATTTGTGGTGAAATAAACACTTGCACTTCTCATTCAGTAAATAGGATATAACCTTACCTCATGGCCACATTGCTGCCATCAATAACAATAGGCCTAAGATCCTCATCTGTATGTTTCTTGTGCACAGCTTCTGGCGTGTTTCTGGAAGGTCCAGAGGTCCAGCTGGGAGGCAGGAGAGAGTTCTTGAACCCTGTGCTCCTCTCATCATTTTCTGAATTTGAAATGCAGGGGGCTGCCCGGGCCCCAATCCGAACCAATTCTCCCAGGACCGCGTTGGTGTCAGTGTCTAGGTCTAGCTTCCTCAGGGCAGCCTCCACGTCTTCTGAAGAGTAGCCAAGTTTTCTGAAGAAGTCCACTTTGAGTTGAAGCTCATTGCCATCTGGTTTTGTCAGGTCTGGAGCTGGATTCTTGCAAGGGAGTGCCATTATATATCATCTGATTTTCCTAAACAGAAAAAGTCGTGTTAGATTTACATATAACAGTAAAAAAAAATCTCATCCTGACTACACTGTTACAACTGTCATAGTAAAAATGTTGGAGGATTTGAAGTGGGGCATAGATGATAATTTTCTTAGCAACATTTATTTTATCCGATATCTACTGAACTATTTAGTTTCGTACACCAGACTACAGCCTTGTCTACCGTGTTGTTTAAGATTATAAAGTAATGAATGTTTATGAAGTCTTAAAGATTAGATACAGACAATAGTAGGCTATGGAAAGTAAAGCATGCTGTTATAAATGATAAGATGGGGTAAACAAAAAAGGTAGGCTACAGCATTATGACACAGCTCAAACAGATCAACTTAAATACTATATAATTACTAGCTGACGCAATAACACAAAGCAACTTACTGTATTACTAAACGTTAGTTGGTTAAACATGATCAACGAGACTAAATCTGTTAACACGTTTGAGTAGGCTACAAGTAGGTTAACAAAAGCACTTGAGAAGACAAAAGATAAAGTACATAGCCTACCTGACAGGTGACGGCCAGGTAAACACGACGTAACTGCGGTCGACAGGTAAAGAGAGCGCACTTCGCGACGACGCCAAATATAAGTGCACCGGCTACTTGCACCAGTGTGATCGCTATGCCTCGTGTTTTGTTTTTCCGCAGAAGTCAAAGTTTTCCTGTACAGTAAGTAGGCTGAATGGGTGAATGGGCTTGACTTTTAGGCGCCTCCCTCCTGGGAAATTATTTCTTTCTTCCCTGTTCGTCCAGAGCGTTCAGTCACGGGCGGCGTGCGCAGGCTTCCTGGTGTGTTCCCCTCTCGTGCATTACATTACAGCCCTGGCATAATGTCAGCGTGATGACCGTAAAGTGAAATAATCATGTCAGGAAGGAAGAGGGATGTGTTTGGGCAACTCTAACGACAAAAAAGGTTCATTACGGGTAACTAGGCCTACATGCCGTGTTAAAATAGAATAGAGAGCGTCACTTTGACCGATCAGGGGCCTCTGACGGGCACACAGCTTAGAAACAGGTAGACAGAGGTTGGTTTAAGGGTCCATATTACCATATTTTCTGATCTACCTGTATGCTATAAAGTTGTTTTGTCATCCAAAAAATACATATTTTTTTTTGTTTTTTTTTACACACCCAAACCCGGTATATTTAGGCTGAGTTCTTCTCTCAAGCAGAAAACACTCTGTTCCACCTTGTGATGTCATGCAATGGGGAAGTGCTCCACCGTGTTTTTAAACTTCATACACCTTCATTAGAATCATTTGGATATTTTCAGCCCTGGAATTGCCATCTTTACTGAACTAAAGGTAAAAGGCAGACGTTAACTTGAAAACAACCACTACTTGACATCATAAGGTGGAACAGAGGATTTAATCTTTGGCGATGTATACAGAGTAATATTAAAGAATTACTTAAATGTATCAATGAAACAAAACACAATTCTGGGTATGTTTTTATGTGTTTATTTATTTATTCATTCATTCATCCACTCATTTATTTACAATGGTCACTTGAGAGAAGCTCCTGCAAATACAGTAAATGTGTGATAATGTGTGATCTACCTAAAAACATAGATTTGTATGCAGTCACACAAATAACCTGTCCAGACAAATGAACTGCAGCCTTACCCTTTACACACTCATTCACACACAGGCCTAGACTGGCTGTGTGTGATTTGGCTTCTTTATTAACTATTGTACTATGAGTAAGCCTGTAGGAGACTGGGGCATGTTGTCACACTCTCATTCCTGTCTCTGTCTCTGAAACTAAACTTGACAGAAATGTGTATGTGCATACATACCAAATGAACAAGCAACATCTCAGCTATTTTGGTCTTTTCATTCTATTTCAGTGTCTTGTACACACCCAGAGTTATGAGAATTGAAACACGAGGTTGGACAGATGTGACAACACACCACATTGCAGGGTAAATTATCACACCAATAGGGCAAGTTGTCACACTGATCTTTATCAAACATTTTAAATACTAAATCTAATGGTAGGATAGTTGTGTTTTTGTTTTTTTTTTTAGTTTAGGGATATGCAATCATTGTTTATACAAAAGATTTCACCCAATTATTAAGTGCACAATGTGATGGGGACATGATCTTAGAGGTCAGTTTTTTTTTAATAATGGGGGAAATCCAGTTGTTTTGCTTACAAGACTTGTTGGGCAGGTGTGGACTTATCAATGCTATAATAAATAAAGCTAAACCCTTCTAAACAAAGAAATGCTGTTTGGCTAAGTGAGTGAATATGTGCGTGGGTTCCTTCACATCGGTGCATTTCCTCAGTCATGAAGGCCACACCCATATGCACAATGGCTTATCTACCTGGGATATACAGTAAGAGTCAGCATAAAGGCTTAGATGGCAAAGTTCAGCATGCATTACATACCCACATTGAATCTGCCCCCAGGGGCATACAGGGTTTTATTTGACTGCATGACTCTGACTCATTTTGTAGTATGTAGTCCATGCCGTGCCTGCCTACCTATAAATATGTTTTTAAAAGTTAGACAGTGACATTAAAGCTATTATGAGTCATGAGTTTAGTCATTAAGTCAGTTTAGTCGTTAAGTCAGTTTAGCCATTAGCGCATTTGTCCAGCAGAGGTCACCCTTGCTCTATGTGTGTTACCTATAATGCTATATGGGACCCTGTGGGAGAACTCTGTTTGCAGCTGTTAGTTCTGGATCCGCCTTGAGGTTATCCAGTTCTGCGTGTGGTTGTGTATATGTGTGTGTGGACGGGTGTTCATCGCGTTGCAGGGACTAAAACTTAAGATATACTGTGTAACTTTTCAGGTTGAGATTCTGCTATCATGGAAATGCTATTACTTTGCCTATAATGCTCTACTATATGGTATTAAACTTATATAAGATGCATTTATTTTATTCTAGGTGTTTTCATTGCTAAAAATACCTTTAAAAACTTGCATTCTTATTCTTCTTAGATGACACCAGTAAATTGGCCTGGCAGTGTCACCTGCTTGTTTCTTGGAGACTGAAAAGTCTAATCTCACCTTTGGAATATCAGAGGTAAAACAATAACATCTCCATGGAGATAAGTAACTGGTACGTCCTCTACCAGGAACGTTACATATTGTACCTTTAAAATTGGGCAAGTAAGAATTAAAGGGAAGATTGCTGGGTTACAGATTACATCACAGCATTCTTTAAGACAATATAAATTAATGCATATGGGGGGCAGCTAAAATGAATACTGTTAAAATGCAGTATTATGTTGTACTACAATGAGTTCTACGGTTCAGTCAGTAATTGAAAATACCAGGTTTAACATTTGTGAATTTATCTTTTGGATATTTCATGGTTAAGTACAATGTAATCGAAAGGGAAATCTGGCTCTTGCCCTCCATCTGGGCCAATAACATCATCACATGCTATAATCTGAAAACCACCAGTTAGTATCAGTTTCCAGGAAATGAATGTAAGTCAATGTAATGTCCTCTCAGTGCATGGATACCTAACATGTTTGTTTATCTGTGTGTGTCCGTAAACTGGTCCTTGTGTACAGGGTTAATGGCACAGTCCAGTTGGGATCACACTGCGTGGAGCTGGTTAATGGCATCCAGCGAGTGCAGTTCCGGAGAGTGAAGAAAGCAATCAGGGCTGGCAGCCAGGCTAGTGCTTCCTCTAAGGGCCCACACCACTGGTCTCAGGTGTGAGGAGGGTCCCACATTACTGCAGGGCAATGAGCTGCAGCCACCAACAGTGAGCAGGGCCGAGGTGAGCAGAGACACAGCACTCACCTGTCACATGTGATGGGACACAACACACAAAAGCACTGAGCTGTGGTTTAGTGATGCATTGTCAAATCTGTATTTCACCAAGAGTGTTGCTTACTATGAGGCCTGGGAATCACAGAGCTCCCCATTTGATACAATGCAGGATACATGGCTCACAATATGATATTGTCACAGTATGCCGATATGTGTAATAATCAATATAATGCACATGATATTTTGCTATTTTTAAGAACCAAGTACATTTTAGCAATAATATTTCTTTGTTACACCACTACTTGTGCAAAGTTAATATGAAATACACAAATTTTAATCACCAAAACAGTGAATATGTCAAGTGTATTGCATAAAAAAATTTCCTTCCACTAAAGCACAAAGCAACAAAATTGTAGTCTCACCCCTACTTACAGATAATAACTAGTAAGTTATTAAGTAATTGAGGAAATTGTAGTTTGCAATTGTATTTTTTTGAAAACCTGTATTTGTACTTGTATTTAAGTGTAATTTTGTTCCATTTCATAACAAGTGGGTTACTGAGTACAGTACAAGCCACCATTAATGTTTCACTACCGTATCTGTTCCTGTCTATACCTAAAAAAGGGAACAGTACTGCATCGCCTGTTCTGATTGGCCAGAGCTCAGTGAAGTTGTGATTTGTGATTTAAAACACCTTAATTCAACTTAAAACAGTTTAATTGATCTTGTTTTTAAAAAGATAACTAGTACATAACTAGATAACTAGTACCAATGATAACTGAATATTTAGTCTTGCATTTCTTTAATAGACAGTCAAAGTTGGAGTATTATTAGTTCATTCCCCAATGTGAATACAAAACCATTTAACAGTTTTGGGAAAATAGATATATGTTTAGTTTTATATACACTATATTAAATGACCTTGATTCTCCTTGTGTCCAAAGAAGCTCCTGAAGTCAAAGGCAGTTCGTTCCAAATTTCATCAAAAAAATTATAGATCACTAATCCTTTTTTTGTTGTTATTGTAGCTTCAGTGTACGATAGGCCAGCATTAGCAGAGATTGGATATTTGAAACATCAAACAGCCCTGTCCCTTGCATCTTGGAGAGACTTCGCTCAGCACAAAGCTCTATCTTTTCCCTGCAGGCAGGTGTATTTTGGCAAGCCTTATTAAACCTGAGACAGTTGATCAAATATTCAGCCAGCCTCATTGTGCAGCCCAGAGCTTTTGGATATGGTATTGATAGTGCTTCGCTGATAAAACCCTGAGCTTTGTAGTGTCTCTGCCTCCCACTATCCCTTTCATTGACTGCCCAGGTCAGCCATCCCATCTGTCAGAAGAAAGTAATTTTTGTATGATTTCTTTAAAAGCGAAGCAAAGTAAAGAACAGTCGGCCCTTAACTGGAGTAATCCATCTTGCGCCAATGGTGTCAGAGTGATTCACGGTTTCCAATTTAGCCTTGGTTTGATTCTAAAGCAAATCGGACAGGACAGCTCCACCTTCTGTGCTACCCTCTGTGGCAAGTGCTTTCTAATGAACATATCCCCTAACATTCATCTTCTTCAATTATTACACCGGACACCCCGCCACTTGTCCTACATAGATCAGCAAGCAAAGACCTCCTGGCATTGTGTGTTTAGTGTAGTAACGTTATTGTGTCAAAGCTGCTGTGAATAGAGAGAAAGAGCTGTGAATACTGGACTGAAGCAGATGGGAAGATAACTTGGCAATGATAAGGGAAGGTTGTGATACAGGGTAGATTTTAAGTAAAAGTTACACTGGCAATGTTGAAATAGAAGATAGCTTAAGAAAGTTTATATAGGACTTTGCTCTGCTTTCATAAAATGATTTTGTCTTGAAGAAAAGTAAAAGTAAAGTGTGTTGCCCCATCAAAGTTGAAATTTTATTCTCATCTAAATTTGTCATTAGCTGTTCTTTAATTGTGTGAAAAAATAAACTTTCTCTACCTTTTGTAACTTGTAGGTGCACGGTCAAACTTATCTGGTGTGTCCACCCACCTTGTTTCCATTACTTTGGCTAGAATGCTCCACAGTATGGCATTAAACATATTTAGCATTTATTCGATTACCTTAAGGCAGACTGTGCATGCATGCATTCTTTATCACTGGCTATCATATTTCTTATGGCGATTTGGCTTGTTTTTCAAACAGATTTGACCTGTAGATTGACCTCACCATCACCTGCTTGTCTCCTTGGGGACATAAATGTTTAATGCAATGCTATGGAATATACCTAACAAAGTAGTAACATCTCCATGGAGACTGGTGATGAATTCTCCACCAGAAGAGTTGAATGTACCTTGAACAACTAACATGGCTGTTGTAAAATTCCTATTACTGCTGCCATGATGTTGAGATATTAGTTTATGATTTGTGATTAGTGGTGAGAACAGAACATTAGAAATAAAATACCAAACTACTCCAAAAGCCACATCTTAAAATAAACTTGTGCCAGCCAGCCATACATCATCCAAAGAGCATTGTGGGTAGGTGTCCTGGATCAGGGTGCAGTTTCAGAACATGCAGGTGTATCCACAGCATGAGGTGGCCTTATCCAACCGCCTCCTAAATAATCGCCTCTGCCTTCTCAGCTCATTAGGCCTGGATTTTACTCCACAATACTCAGACCCTCAAACAGCACAGTCACAGGTTTGCAAATACTATAACAAAAACCTTTTCTAATAGATAGGTCTGTCACAAGAACACATTTTGAAGAATGATACATTGCTACAGAGATATAACGATATAAACAATAATACTGAAACTACTTCATGGCACTGATGCAATAACAATAATGCAACATAATCCCAGTAAACCATTTTTAAATAGACAGTATCATTACAAGGCATGAGCTACAGCATATCATGTACTATAACTGGTCAATAATTAGTGAATTACTGAAGTCACTTATTGAACCTTTTACTGCTGAAATGTTATTGTATTACAGCAAGTACCTTGCACATTCCCACTTTTACAAAGAAAATGTAGGCTACACATGATAAATATTAAACACCAAAATACAGTATGTTGTTCCAGCGTCAATGTGTTGAATAAGTCGATATAGTAATTATCGTGACAGGCCTACTAATAGAATGGTATGTTTTTTAAGAAGGTTGAGAATGCTGTTTTATCCTATTTTATTATCAAATCAAATCAAACCAAACTTTATTTATAAAGAACTTTTCATACAAAACTGTAACGCAAAGCGCTTTACAGTGATTAAAAACAATCCCACATTTCCATCCACCTACCCACCAACCCAGTACCCACACCTGCCCGACCCCACACAACCAAACAACCCAAACACTCACACACGCACTCACACACACACACAAACACACACAAACACGGTAAAATACATAAAACAACACATAGTAAGATGTGAGGCTGAATACAGGCGAACCAGTTTTGGTGTGCTTTTGTTTTTATCTCACCAATTGCAAAACCTCCACCAGAGAAGCTACACAATGTACCTTTAAAATAAGATAAAATAAACTATAACCTATTATTAAACTATTAATATAATCTATTAAGTATATAATCACAGATAAAGACTTAATTACTGGGCTGCTACTAACATTCCAGACAGACATATGTCTATTAGACCAGTTTGACCACTCCTACAAAGATATTCAAACAACAACAACAACAACAAAAAACAAACCTTTCCCAATGCAACAGTAAGCAATTCATGCTGAGGAGTCCAGGCGGCGCTCTGAGGTATTCATTACGACGATGTCTAAACCCACATCGTGAAGTGCTGCTGAAGCCTGTGCAGTCTGTAGTGGTTAGAGGCAGCTGTTGCTCCCTGTTTGCACTCAGAAGAGGAGGCTGTGATAATGAATGCACTCTCTGCCGCCATTGCAGCTACACACACAGGCTTTTCTGCCCTTTCAGTATCAGTACAAGAATAACTATAAAATGTACCTTGAGTTTAATCTAAATGTAAAATATAGTGGGACTGAAAGTGGCCCATATTAAGCTATTTTCTGATCTGTGTTGTAATGTTGTTTCCTCAGCACAAACATACCTGGAGTTCTGTTTTGTTTCATTCACACATGTTTAACACTCAAAGCCTGCATTCTGTGTGAGTTCTTCTCTGTTACACCTTGTCATGTCATGTGGTAATACAGGAAGTGCTCCACTGTGTTTTTAAACTACATACAACTTCACTTGGATAAATTCAGACATGGAAATGCCCATCTGTACTGAAATAAAGGTAAAAAGTAGCTGTGAACCTGAAAACTGCCACTACATGACATCACAAGATGGAACAGAGCATTTTGAGCTTTGGAGATGTAGACAGACTAATAATAATGGGTTACTCAAACATGTGTGATGAAACAAAACACAACTCCAGGTATATTTTTGGTGAGGTAACAACATTATAACACGGCTTAAAGCAAATTCTAGTATCACATATTGTGATATATTCAGAAAGAAGATAGTACATTGTCTTTTCTGATGCTGAAAGACACACAATTCAAATCTGAACCCATTAGCCGACAAACAAACAGAAAGAGTATATTTAAGTTTACATTTCATACCTGGACCCATTTAAGTCTATTGCTATAAGACTATAAGACATACACAAACTCATCTTAGTCACACCCCAGCGGCACAGTGCAGCCTAATCCATAATAATGTCTGTCATAATGCTTTTAAACACTATTTCCTCAGTGCCAGATATAAAACAGCGGATACATTTTCATAGTGTGACAGGCGCGAGTTGTTCTCACATTTCCGAGTTGATTACTTTGATGGGGTTTGGCCGCGGGGCTGCTCCTCTCTGCTGACGGTGCATTGTTTTGCAGTTTAACCTGTCTAGCGATAACACACTTCTGATTGGTCTTGCTGCCGGTGCTGTAGAAGATACTGCTCATCTCAGCGAGTACAGCTGTTCAGACTTTCTCTCACTCCTACCGCCTGCAGGGGTTGGCAAAGAAAGATTTGAGGAGCTTTGTTGTAAATTAGGTTTATAGGCTTTAAATAATGTGTAGATAAATAATGCAACAGATTGTAATCATTCACTGCTGACAACTGTTTTCCTTGTCTGCAACATGGTGGAATGAATCAATGGAACATAACTAGGAAGGAAAGCCAAAATTATGTGGTAAACAATGATTAGCATGGTGTTCTGCCCTCTAGTGGAGAGAGCATAGTATGTCAGGGTTCTAGTATGTCAGGGTTTTGTTATATGTTGATAAGGTATGCTTATTTCTACTGGAAACAACAATCAGTATGGGTCACAGCTGGATTTCACAGTGACAATATGATATTTAGTATACAGCAAATAAATTATATTTAAATTTAGCATAGTACATGGATACTCTCTTTCCTAATCACAAACATAGCTGGAGTTGTCTTTTGCTTTCATTCACACATTTAGCACAAAAACTCTGCATATTTTGCTGAGTTCTTCTCTCAAACAGAAAACACTCTGTCATCCACCTTGTGATGTCATGTGGTAATACAGTACGTCAGGCAAACTATGGCCAAATGCAGCCTTCAGACAAATTTTTCTTGGCCCTCAGGCTTCCAGGTGAACTGACCCAAATTACCTTGCATCAACTTTTTACTGGAAGTTTTTTAAAAATCTACCTTGACAAAGTTAATATTTAATATATAGTGTGTGGTTTTAAGGCTCTTAGCATGAATAATGAACATGCATATATTTCAATTATTCACGGTATTGAGCTCCAGTTTACGCCCCTTGATCAGCCCTCTACTTCGTTTGTGTTTAGAAATGTGGCCCTTGATGACACCCCTAAGTGCTCCACTGTATTTTAAAACTCCGTACACCTTCACTTGAATCACTTGAATTATTTCAGATCTGGAATTGCCAGTCTCTACTGAGCAAAAGGTAAAAGGTAGCTTGACATATACCACTTCCTGACACCACAAGGTGGAACAAGGCATTTTGAGCTTTAGCGTTTTAAAGAGTATAATAAAAAGTTATGTGTGAATGAAACAAAGCATTATAACATGGCTTAAAACTCACAAGAATCAATTTTGTGTAATACAGAACCTTTAAATTCAAGATAGCCGCTTATCACCACTAAGTATGAGGTGAATAAATAATGCAATGTAAAACGCTGTGGGTATCTTGAAAATCTCTATATAAATCCAATGCATTATATTGATACAGCAGCAGGGGGCACATTAAGCAGTATTCCAGTTAGTTCAAACACCCTCTTTCTGTTGTAAACATGATTCAACATTTGGCGTAACACTACAGTTTAAAGTGAGTGGTAAAAGGTTCCAGTTTAGTGGTGTTGTGCAGTAATAACAGCCATCAGTTACATGAGGGAGGGGGGGTAATTTTTCTCTTTGGCCAGTTTATATATGGAGTCCATGATGGGGCGCTGACAGCTCTGTGTGTGTGGGCACTATAGTTTACTGTCACGAGCACTGCCACGGGGCCACTGTTGATGTTCACAGGTTTCTGATTCACACGCAGTGGGACAAGTCACTTATCACTGCACCATAGACAAGCCACATCCTTTACTGTAAGAATCCACAAGAATCCACAACTCAGCTCTTAGTAATCACCTTCTCTACCATCTGAACCCCAATTCATCTCACAAACTCTGCAAATTTAAGCGACAGTTTAAAAATCTTGTATCTTTATGAGCCTGATTTCCAAAAACTCTTCTCCTTTTCGTCTCTTTTTACAACCTGCATAGTAAAATACTCACTACAAATATTGACTTCATGAATGCGATTTGCCACAGATTTCCAAGTATAATTTTCATAGCCTGCAATTCATGAATTCTCACCGTTGAAATATTCGTCTTTGTTTTTTTTTTAATATACTAATAATACAGTGTGCAGCTAACCACAATTTGGTGAAATCCATATATCAGCAAAAACAAAAACGCACCATGGTAAAAATTAAATACATGTCAGACAATTAGTAAACAAAAAAGGTTTCTGCATTTTTGAGATACCTCAGTTTGAGCTAATGCTAATTACGTAAAAATACCTAATATGCCTCTCGCTGATCTGATTCCTCACTGCCTAAACCCCAGCATCTGCCGCCAATCATTACTTACTGCTAGTGCAGCCTCTTCTGAAGGTTCTGAGCTTTCACATGAGGCATGACCTGACCATGAGGAAAATATATACGTGCCCTGTTTATTCAGGTTCAGGCTCTGGCTCTGGCTGTGATTGTACTACATTTTTAAACTGAAAGAGTACATGCAAGATACTGTTCATTTAAAAATAAATTAATACAACTGAATAGGTATACACACTCACTCACATATCACTTTTTACAGCACATTTCTAAGTTATTAGTAAAGCCATTCTGTTGTAAAAATCTACCTCCACATTTTATAACATGTCCTGATTAATGCACTGTTTTAGCTATGGCAACTGTCTCTTATGGCCCCATTAGGATTGCCCACCAAAGATTGATACAGTCTGTTACCGGGGCTGCAGTCCGCTATCGCGCTTTTTACAATGTGTGCTTTGGGGGCTATACTCTGTGCTTTTTATGAGCTCTAAATCACTTCTATCTTCCACCGAGGAATACCGCCTAAACCACAGCACTAGAATGATGCTTCTTTTTATTCCCCAGCAGTTTAGTGCAAGCTTTAACCCCCTCCTCCCCACTCGCCTTTTGTCTCCCTTGTCGTGTAAAAAATGTAATTCTTTCTTATCGTGACCTGCACATTTACCCATTCAAACGGTGACTGCCAGTTTTTATTTGCCCCGCTTCAGTCTGCTTGTCAGCTCTACGCCGAGAATACCTGAAATTTGAAACTCATTCATAAATTAGAATGAAAGCAACACTACGAATGTTGAGCTTTCTCTTGTGCTAAATAGTGCGCTCATTTCTTGCCAGTTCGCTGCCAACAAGTTTAATAGAATTTTGCGTGGTAATAATTGCAAAAATGCTAATAGAAATCTTTTGGAATGTAAAATTGCAGGAAACAAATGAAGGAGGATGAACGTAATAATAGTTTTGTCCATATCTGTAATGAGACAGCAAGGCAAGCGGGACATTAGGAAGAAATTTGGATTCAAAAACAGAGCTCCCGAGTTAATCATGTGAATATTTAGGATTATGATAGTGCTCTAATACAACAATAAAATGGCAACTGGGAGGGGTGGTATCTTTGTCACCTGTATTGCTGAATTCTGTGGGGAAAAATACCGAAGGTTTCAATTACGGAGTACACGGAAAGGGCATCTCGGAAGTGGGATTGATATGTCACTCCCGACAATGTCCAATTAAAAATGTGAGAATGCTTCTATTATTCTGGAATAAGAATCGCCAGGCTGGGAGTGCAGTGACAGACGTGCACCTCGCGGTTAAAGGTGAAACTCTTCCAGGCGTGAAATGACTACAGCGAATATAAAATAATTCCGATTTCCCTGTGGTGGCAGTAATTTAGTTCCATAATTATAATGGAAGGTGTATATGCGTTGTGAGGTCGTGTTTGAGCAGCTCTGAAACACGGAGAATGGGGTTTTTATGATTATAGACAGTACAAAGTAAATTTCTTTCATTTTAAAGCAATACTGGGCAACATTTTGAGATGGTATCAGTTTAAAGGCAAACTGTCTTTAAAATGGCAGCCCCATTTTAGGTTTGTAGTGAATAAAGCCATTTTCTTCACAAAAATGTAGCTATCTTAAGTAATATTTTGTCCCTCTACTGACCTCTTGTGGAGTCTGTTGGTGTTACGGTTGATTTACAATACATCAATTGGCTCTGAGCACAAAATCATCTAGCAGTCACACCATTAGCATCCAATTGTATATCTGTTACTTTTTTTGAGTTATGCTGAAATGAATAGATATTTAAAGATCAGGCATTGGACAGTGAGTTGAGGGTGGATGTAACTGACAACATGTTAAAAAATAAAAATGAATACAATGTTATTGTTTGTCCAGAATGTTTCACAGCATGGTATTAAATCTTTCTATCTTCATGGACACCAAACCAGACCAAGTTACAGGTCATATCTGTGGAGAAGCAATCCCTGTCACAGTCAAATGTTTTTTTTAGGTATTTTTTAGCTATAAAACCACCTGTAATTAAATAAATGTAAACTTAGGTCTATTTTACTATGGAACATTCCAAACAGAGCAGTGACATATCCATAGGAACAAGCAGGTGATGAACCTGAATCAAAAAATTGCATAGTGCACTTAATTAATTTGAATTTTAGTCAATTGTTTATTTTATATCTTATGATTTTAATAAAAGTGCCTGCGAGCTTTGAGACACACTGTGAGCCCATTCCAAATGATAAAGTTCAAGTCAGTGCCAATGCTATTCAACACTAAACAAGTGAAGCTATGTTATACGCTGTTATCTCCACATCAGGATTGTGAAAGGTACTCCCAACAGCAAATCAATCTTGTAATAAAATAAAGACAGATTGATTTTTGCATCACTACAGTAAATAAATAATTAATGTTCATGTTCTCCCCTAGCTCTCCACACCTTTCTTTTCTCTGTGCAGTGGTCGACATTTCATCGCGTTTTAACATGTTTCAACAATCAGCCGTAGGGCATGATTCTGCGGCTCTGGTGAAGTGTTTTGACGTAGTTTGAGGAAAAACTTCCCACTTTGTTGAACTGTTGAGGATAAAAATACTCACAGTCTGCTATTGCATTATAACTACTGGTAATTTTTTAACTTCTTGAACAAGTAAATTTGGGGATTTTCAGTGGGTCATTTGGGGGTTCAATGCCAGTCCTCCTTTATGACCAAAAAGCCTCCATTGTCTCACATACATTTTTTTCTAGGGTCACTAATAATTAGAGATATTAAATGTTAATATTAAGAAAGAGATTTTTAAATTTAATAATAACACAAAAAGAATAAAATGTTGAATTCCCCAATAGAATGGAAATCCATACATCTAACCAAATCTAACCATAATCAAATAAAATAAACTGTCATTATACATAGTCAGTGTTTACCATTAATACAATTAATACAGAAGACTGGCCCCCCATAGTCTAAAATTCTCCCCCAAGATCTAAAACAACCTGGGCTATATTGACATAACAAAGCTAGACTTCATTGCCCATTGTATTGTCATGAACTTATAAAAGCGACTACACTGAGTGAGTGTAGAAGTGCTTAAAAAATCAAATATTGGCAGTGAGTGACATTGATACTTCACAAATTGAAAGAGATGAAATGATTTAAAGGAAAATTATTGTGCGACATTAACTGAACAAAATTTGTTCTTAGTCATCAATGTTGAAGTGCCTTGCCCAAGGACACAAGGGCATTATGCTGTGGTCATGGTTTAGTTTAAACAGCATGGCTTAAATTGAACCACTAGTTGTCCTTTCCCCAATGCTTTTGAGCAAAATATTTTCAGTATGTTCTAAAAATGTAAATTAGTTGACATTGTAATCTACCAATGTCAACTGTTAATGCCAATGTTATCCAACAGTGGCTCATTTTAATAAATCAATGACTATTCCTTTTTGCTTTCTAGATGTTTAAAACCCATTCTAAATATTTGTTGTTTCGCCTGTACAGTGGTTTGTAGAAAGCAGTTATCATTAAAATTCATGCTGCTGTACCACTGGCAATCTGGCATGCCATGAAAGCTAAGGCTATGCAAACAGAGCTGACTTGGTCCTTACCGTGACCCTGTTGAAACTCAGCGGTGATAGAATACAGTACAAATGCTGGAATACATTATAGCTACCGGCAGCTGCAGACTCCAACCTGACACGTAAATCAATGGTAATGAATATGTGCTCCACAAATCTAGCAGAGATGAGGAAGGCAGTGCACGGGGTCCCTGGTGACATGACTGTGGATGGGTTTAAGTGTTTAACAATACAGAAAAATATACTAGTTGATTGAATTCTGTACACTCCCACTCAGCTTACACCATGCATCCTACGGTGACTATACCGGACCTAATTACCGCTTGGAAGAGACAACCCAAGGAGAAGCACATGCTGGTAAAATGAGAACTTTCCCTGTTACTGAACACTGTTATTGTTGTGTATTGGCTCATTACACAAGGCTTGACATGTTAAATGCTCCTAAATTATCTTCGCAGGGGTCATCATTGGGACTTATAAATAAAGTAATTGGGATTCACTAAGACAACTATGAAATTCAGCCAGTGTCACTTTGTGGAAACCGTCTAACAATAGGATTCGTTCGCTCGACGGTAGGCAGGTACTTTTTTATTTACCCAATCACTGCTATTTGGTCATGACGTATGTAATGTGCTGCAAACGGGGCTAACTGGTATATTAAGCTTTTTCCAAATCCCGTAGGAAGAAGGGCAATAACGTCCTCCCCCTTGATAAAATTCATCAAACATTCTCTTTGTTCTGGCTTTAAATCCTCGATCTCAGGAATCGTTGCCAACACAGAATGTATGGCTCATCTCTGATTGGCTGGTGCCCGGACTTGTACTTCCAGGGTTCTTGCAAACCGTCTAGTGCAGGGGCGCGCAATATGTCGATCCCGATCTACCAGTAGATCGCCAAGGTCGTGTGGGTAGATCGCCGTGTCTTAGTGCTCGTCTTGGACTCGATCGCGTTTGGACTCGGTCTTGTCTCTCACTCAAGGTCTGACACTCAACAGGTGTGATCATATTTCATTACGGCCGCTGCTGTTGGCAATAAACTTGTACTGGGGTGCAGGAGCGTGTGGGGCATCTAAGTGCAGTCTGTGCTCTCATTTAAAACCCGCGAAGACTCTACGGCACATCACAAATACACACGCTCCCTATGCACGGCTCATCTGCAACAGCGTGTGCCCTCCTGTACCAGTGTGCATCACAGGGCAGGTTAAACTTCCTAAACATCCTACCTGTCCATCTGCCTCACGTCAGCACACCGCCCCTCGCCTTTTCACGCTCTCGCTCCTTCCTGCGTACAGCGAAAACAGGCCCCTTCCACAGTGCGCGCTGATTAGAAGAGCACGACGAAACGTGAAGCAAAAACGAGTCTAAATTTGTGTTACAGTGTTGGCACAAAGCAGACAAAGCACTGTTCCACCCTGTGATGTCATGTGGTAATACAGAAAGTGCTCCACTGTGTTTTTGATTTCTCCTTCAACAGAATCATTTGGATCAATTCAGCTCTGGAATTGCTAATCTCTGCTGAGTAAAAGGAAAAAGGTAGCTGTTGAAACTACCGCTTCATTACATCACAAGGTGGAACAAAGCATTTTGAGCTATTGAAATGCAGACATACTCAAACATGCGTGAATGAAACAAAACACAACTCTAGGTTTCTGAGGAGGGACCAACATTCTAACATGGCTTAAAGCTCATAAGAGTCAATTAAGTATAATATAGGACCTTTAACAAAATTATATGATACGGTCCACAAATAAAATACTTCTATCTGTCACTATTCTTTGACTAAATTGTGACTAGCTGTCAGAGGAATACACCTCTCAAAACACACTTGTTACGCATGATCCAACAGCTTACTCACTTGTTCTAAAGCAAATCCTCTCCAGTTAATTTACCAGTGTCTTGGTTATTTTAGTGTTGCGATCAAAGCTAAGGGAAATATTGACAGTCTCATCTGCATGTGTCTCATTCATCCCTTCTCTCGGCTGAGCAAATTAAAGTTAAACTCGGAACATTTTCTGCTCTGACACCCAATTATTACATTACGCTAACGTTCGACAGCTAGACTCGCCACACTTGAGTTTCAAAGAGGCGCACGGCAGGCTGTCACAACTTAGAGGGCTTTAGAAAACTGTAAGATGATTCATTTCTTACTGTTTTTGGCAGCTAAAAGCAACTGTAAAGAAGTAGAGATGCTCACTGTGAGTCACTGGAAGTTGGACAGTAGAAATTATTCTGTGCATTTAAAGGTGCATTGTGTAACTTTTCTGGTGGGGAGTCCATCAAATGCTTTTTTCTTCATGGAGATGTTATTGCTGGAATGTTTCATAGTGTGCTAAACATTTCTATCTTCATGGAGACCAAACCAGACCAAGTTACAGGTCAGATGTGTGGAGAGATAATACCGCTCAGTAAGAATGCCTATTTTTCTAGGTATCTTTGAGCCATAAAACCACCTATAATTGATTAAATATAAGGTAGATCTGTTTAGTGTCATACTGTGAACATTTAAAGCAGAGCAAAGACATATCCATAGAAACAAGCAGGTCATGAACCCCAGCCAAAAGTTACATAGTGCATCTATAAGACAAAGTATAAAGATAAAGTACAGTTCACTCATTGCACACCACAATTTATATGAAAACACTCATTCGGCATGCCACATATTCATATTGTAATGTATAATTTTGAATGTAGCCAGTGTACAGTAGCATTTTTTTTTAAATTTTGTTTTGGCTTGTGATTGCATACATCATAATGTAACTCAACTTGTGTTTCATACTAACTGAAAGCTTAAAATGTGGCCATCTTTGCATGTCAATGGCCAGTCTCTTGGAAGATCTTGGAAGCTAAGCAAGGCTGGGCCTCGGTAGTACTTGGATGGAAGACTACTGTGGATACCAGGTGTCACAGACATAGATCCATGTTCATAGTGGGGCAGCAGTGACTCTAGATGAAACTGCCATTGTGTCCTTTGGCAAGATACTTCACCCATATTGCCTAGTATGAATGTGGTGTGTCTGTGTGTGTGTGTTTCTGTGAGTGTTAGTGAATGTTGGAGGAGCTCATGGCATAAATTGGTCTCAGTTCTATCAGTCTGTCCCAGGATAGCTGTGGCTAGAACAAAAAGTTTTGGTTGTCACAAACCTTTGTGACCCAAGTCAATTAGACATCATTCATAAATGTAAACAATGAAAAACAGTAATTGAACCTACAATAAAAGGTATCCATAAGTAGTCTTGGAATGTAGCCCATTTCTTTTTCTTTTCAACATTCAATTGAGCCAGCAATACTGGAACAAAATAGTCAATAAAATACTTACAAAAAGATTAGAAATTATACAAAACATGCCTTAACATTTCAACATTTCTGATGAAATAGGAGGACCTGTCTGTGTTTTTGTAGCATGTTCCAGTCCCGGGTGCACACGGAGCGCACCACACACATATCAGGCAAAGCATTCAGTCTGTTTCTGTGCTTTGTCTTCATTTTTGTGAGCACAGAAAATCCCAATTTACACATATATATAGTAGTGAAAGGAATAACCATAGAAATTCTGGCCCTACTGAGGACAGGATATTCTGACGAAATGCTTATCCTGAATGACGATAAGGTAACAGATCCATGTTTACAAGAGTATATTGCAGACCTAGTCCCAGAGACCTAGACCCAGTCTTTGGGAAACAATGCTTTTATATATGTGTGTGTGTGTGTGTGTGTGTGTGTGCGTGTGTGTGCATGTGTGTGTGTGTGTGCTAGTGCTTAGTCGTGATCCTCTGGTTTAAGGCATGTTTTTATATTATATTAAAATGTAAATAGAAGACATATTATTGGGGAAAATGAACTGAATGTGTTGAGGCAACACTTCCTAAATAAAATATCAATGTTAGATTATATAACATCATGCAGTGTATTCAACTTTACATATTACAAAGAACGTCTGAAATGTTCATGGTAAAATCTCAATTTAAATTTCAGAAGGCAGACCAACTGGGATAAATCTGATAACTGCACACTATTCTAAACCACAACATCACATTCAACCTCACTTTTCATTTTGAACCCTTTCCCACTTGACATTTCAAAATATTTTCAACACTTTTGTCCAAACAAACTGCTTGAGAGTAAAAAGAAGTGACTGGTAAAAATATAGCCCACCTGCTGTCTTCTGCGAGTGCGGCAGAGGAGCAGAGGGCAAACATGGCCCGGAGACACAGGCTCTGTCAGTGCATCCTCCGCCAGGCTGATTTCACGCTTCACATCCTCCATAGAAAAAGGCAAGCTGCACGTCATGCCGTCATCTACCAACAGGGGTCACTCTCAGTTCAGCAGAGGCAGCATAAATAGTGCAATAGCAAAGGTAGAGTCAGGATGCGGTGTGAATGAAGGTGAAATTATACCATTGTCGGTCAAAGGGGAAAGACGGAGAGTGAAGCGGACATTTTGGAGCACAACCGAATAATCAAGGTATAATGAACTGAAATTAAATGGGCATGGTGACAGAGAAGAAGACGGATGGATGTATAAAGAGAATAGATAAGGAAAAATATTAAATAACTGGTGATGAGGTGGCGACTGAACACAATATATGGTACCTAGATAGTTTCAACACCTGGATTTCAATGTAAAATATAGTTCTTGGCATGTTATTATGATTTTTGTTCATTCACAACTAATTGAACTTGTCTGCATACCCATACCTCAGCACTGTTTTATACCCAATTTCAGAGATTTTTAAGTAGTTAAACTAAAAATTACAATGTTTCAAAGTGAGCTATGTTTAATGTGTTATTAAACTCCTCCCACAATCGCATTTTAAATAGAGCTGCTAAAAGAGGGGCGAGGTCTGGAGGAATAAGGAACAGTGTGATTGGTCTAACAGGTAGCCACACTTCACACTCTTGCCCTACAGTCAGGCGTTTGTGATCAGAAACCCCTGGATTCAGTTAGGGTAGTATAGAGTGATGTCACATAGTACCTGAAATTGCAGTAGCCACTGGAGGCAACACATACTCTTTGTCCAGAAAGCTCCAAAAATGACCAGTTGTGTTGTGATAGCGCTCTGACGGGGGACTGATTTTGCACTGGGATTAAAGGGAGGGAGAACTCATCAAAAACGAAAATGAAACTTATAAAACATGTTAATACGTTGTTTTTGGCGAATATAGCATTTTCAAAAAGTGATGTGTTAGCAGTCAGTATCTCATAGAAGTAATAGACCCTGTCTGTAAGCACGCATAAGCAAAAAGATGGAACATTCCTGCTTAGAAGGGGCTTAACATCCATTCACTTTTGAGCTCCTCCTATTGGATGTGTGACCTTGTGCTTGAAACTACATCAAGATGTGCTATAACACATTAAACTATCCATAAAAGAACCCTTAACAAAATGAGATCAGATTAAACTTTATAGACTATTTACACTGAGATACGAAGAAACCACTACATTCTTTACTCTAGTTCCAGTCAGTATCTCACCTCTTTTCAGATTCGGACCTGTTCACCAGTACATCAAAAACTCCCTGTGATCTGGAGGGAGTGAGGAGGATGGATTTGTCTGCTTCTATTGGCTCGTGAATGCACCCACAGCCCTGGCTCTCATCAATCATTCACAGTCTATACTATTCCCCTGGACGCTGCCCCCGTGCTCGTCCTCTCCCCTCTCCCTCCAAATTCTCCCTCTCACTTTCAGCCTTATATCTGCCTGTCTGTACTCCATTGTCAGTCCTCGGAGCACAAGTTGAGAAACATTAAAGATGAATGGGTTTTGGAGCTCCCCATAGGATCCTGTCTTCAGTTTTATTTCAGAGGTAGAAGTCTGTCTCATTGCTTTGGTGGTAGTTCAGTTCTGGTTAGGCTTAATGCAAAGTGAAAAGAGGGGGGATTCTAGGTAACGTTATGCTCATTGGCAATAAGCAGGAGTCAAGTAAGCTCTCACAGTGTACTGAAACAAAAACCGTCTGTTATATAAAAGTGGCAAGTATTGATGCTTCAAAATGCATCTCTTTTGGACATCCTGTAGAGTCTGTTTATGTTGTTTAATTTGAAGGTGCATTAACTTTCTGGTAAGGGCTCTACAATCTTTTTGTCTACATGGAAATATTGCTTTTCCTAGAACACACATTAAACTTATTTATATGGCATTTATTCTATTACAAGTTTTTCATTGCTCAAAAACTACAGGGTCTGCCATTGTCGTTTGGCTCGCACCCTCCACCAGAAAAGTTGACTTAACACTATAATAACAGTTTATGAAATGTAACTGCTTATACTTACATTTAACAATAATGCACAACAGTCAAGTTTGGTAGTCAATATTCATGGCCTTTTATTTAAATTTTGACAGTGAAGTGAAGCTATAATGTTGTTCTATATCAAAAACATGCCTTAACAGGCTTTAGATGTCATCCGTGCATGTTTAACTAATTTTGTGATCTGTCCTGGACTGTATTTGGACCCTATTTACAATTAGCTGTAAGATTCTGTCCAATGCTCAACACACAAACCTACGTCATCCGTGCTCCCACTTGGCAATTCTTCATAAATAAACAAAAGCATGATACAAAACTGTACACAACAGCTTGACAAACCTGATGTGATGTAGTAGTTTCATTAGCGGGATGCACGGTGATTGCAATGTGATAGTGCTCTGAAGGGGGAGTGACTTAGTATGAAGAGCAAAGAGAAGGGGAGAGTGTCGACAACAAACCTGAAACTTACAAAACACTAATACATTATTTGCTACCAGTATAGAATTTTCAAAACAATAAAAGGTAACATAATGACCTAAATATTGCAGAAGTAAAATATCCCTCTTTAAAGGCGCATTTTTTCTATCATCATGGAGACCAAACCAGGCCAAGTTACAGGTCAGATCTGTGGAGAGGCGACACCGCTCCCAGTCTGAATGTCTGTTTTTTTTTAGGTATTTTTAGATATAAAACCACTGTAATTGAATAAATGCAAGGCAAAGCTGTTTAATGCCATACTGTGGAACATTCCAAGCAGAGTGATGACATATTCACAGAAAAATAAGGTGACAAACCCCAAACCAAAAAGTTACATAGTGCATTTTAAATGTCCTTGACTGCAGCTTCATTTTTTTCTGCAGGTACACTCTGACATATCAGGTTAGTTGAAATATTGTACAATGACATCAAGTTTTAAAATGGACATAAATGAATAGTTCTCCTTTCCACAGATTGTGTAGAGTCATTTTATTATTCCTTGTAGTTAACACGAGAAGTGAATGAATTGCCGATGCAAGCCCCAGCTCTCTCCCTCTCTCCCTCTATTCCTCTCTCCCTCTCTTCGTCTTTCACCCTCTATCTCTCTCTCTCTGTTTCTCGCTTTGTCTCTTCCTCTGTCTTTCCTTCTCTTCTTCTCTCAGTCTCTCCCTCTTTTCCTCTATGCCTCTCTCCATTTCCCCCTCTCTCCTTCTCTCTGTCTCTCCTTCTCTTCATCTCCCCCTCTCTCCCTCTCTCCTTCTCTCCCTCTCTCCCTTTCTCCTAACAGATGCCAGGGTTTCTGCGCCGCATCCAGGGTGATTAACCTCAGATTTCTCTCTAAATTTGGATGCTCCAGATTCTGGTGTCGCAGGATCCAAGCACCAGCTCACAACACGGAGGTGCACTCTACATCTATTTTTGATAACTACCACTGCAAGCTGGGATGAAATGACATATGGAAATTATATGGAAAATACTGTATTCTAACTGTGTGCAACATGTGATTTTTCATGGTTCTATTAAACTGCAGATCCCTTTAAAGACTCCTATAGATAATTCTCAGACCTGCAATTCAGATATCTTATTTTTTGTTCAGGGATTAATTCTGTTTTTATTCATTAAATGTATTAATGTTATTTTTTTACTTAGTTGTATTATGTCTCTATCATAAATTGTCTGTTTTGGCAGCATCTCCAAAATGGCACTGTTCAGAGTAGCTAAAAAATACATTGTGACGTAGCACAGTGAAGCATCATTGAATTACCCTGTTGTTTTTTTATGTTTCACATCATGATTTTGTGAGCTAGTCGTAGTGTTATTTTTGGCTATTTATCTCTGAACACTATTGCAGTATATGAGAGTAGCATAATAAACTGTCCACCTTAGCTCCCAGCATTTTCACAGCTGAATAATCACTTCATCTATACTAAGTCATATTTCCTAAAGTATGTGTCTATTAAAAGCTCACAGTGACGTGAGAATGGAGCGAGTTTAAGTCTAGAGTTCCCCAGTGCACTGTTAAGCCACAAGTGCCCTTGTCAATAATAGTGTTTACACGGACACTCTGCGGTGACTGGGTTGGGTACTTGTGAGGATGACTGTTTAATCTTGCCTTATGTCACTCCAAACATCCCGGGCAACTTGCCACATTTATGAACTACCACTGTTTCAGACGACAGTAGCGCTGTTTGAGAACAATTAATATCACTGTTATAATTTACTGCGGCAAGATATGTTAGGATTTGTACAACTTAAAGAGCCCATATTGTGCAATTACTCTTATGTTATAATGTTGTTTCCTCGTCATACGTGGAGTTTTTTTTGTTTCATTCACACATGTTTAACTCATAAATCCTGCATATTTAGACTGAGTTCTTCTCTCAGACCAAAAACCCTTATCACTTTGTGATGTCTAACAGTAAAACAGGTGTTTTTAAATACACCTACCTTCACTAGAATCATTTAGATAATTTCATCCCTGGAAATGCCATTTGCTACTGAAAAAAGGTAAAAGTTGCCTTTTACTGTAAACTTGAAAATTACCACTTCATGACATCACAAAGTGGAACAGAGCATTTTGAGCTTTGGAGATGCAGACAGACTAATAATGAAACGTTACTCAAGCATGTATGAATGAAACAAAACACTCCAAAATTCAAAAGGTATGTTTTTGATGAGGTAACAACATGGCTTCAAGCTCACAAGACTCCATTTTGCATTATATGGAACCTTTAATATGATAATATAATAATGTTTTTAGGAATGTTAGTGTTTTTGTGTGGATGTTTAGTTTATTTACAGTTGCACTCAAGCTATAGCTCAAATGTTGTTGCATGATTGATTGTTGGATTGACTGATAGATTGATAGATTGATTGACAGACAGACAGATAGATAGATACTTGATGGATCCTGAAGGAAATTCAAAGTTTGGCCACAGCAACATAGAAACAAACATAGCAACATGACCATGACTACCCCATGTGGAATAAACCAGCCATTTTAACAGTCTGGTAAGGTTTAAAGCTCCCCAATGTCTACAATTCATTATCCCATAAATGATTCTACCTCAAGAAGTAAAACATAAACTGCTCATTGACCACTGTCATAAAAAGTTCACCATTAAGTTTCACAATATTTGTAAAGTGTGTGTCCTTGCTGTTCTCCAAATCACACCAAATGAACCACCAAATAATTTACTATAGCTCCTAGCCATCTCCAAACAAAGTGACATCTATTACCTATGCATTATAATGAGCCACGAAATAACACTACGCATGCATGAATTACACAGCGTAAACCTGGCTAATGAGCTAAACATTATTGTGCCTGTTAAACTCCAAAAGCAGCTAGCACAAATGATGTCTCTCTCATCTTCGGTTTCACAGAGCAGTCTTTGGAAAGCAGTGTATAGCCAGCGCACGTCTGATCAGAGCATCAAAGCGGGCTGAGATGCAGATGGACTTGGAGCTCTTCATTAAACATGCGCTAAACCTCTTGGCTGTGGTGGACACTGGTGGAAGGGAGCCACTTAACCAGCTGTAGAGCGAACACAGTGTTACAAAATGGTGGACCGCATTTATATTCCCCAATCAATATCATGGACGATACCTCTGTGTGCTAAAAGCTCTTTATCGACTTTCATTACTAGTATATGTGTCAAATGTTTGTCTGTGTATGTTTTGTGCAGGTTTTGGGCTAGTTTTGAGTAGGCGGGATTCTACAAAAATGTATTAAGTTTGTGGATGAGGTCAAGATCAGTTCACTGTACAAAGTTACAGATTCAAGTCAAGTGAAAATGTGATTTATAGTCCTTGTGAACTTTGAGTCATGTTATAATGTTGTTACCTTCTCAAAAACATACCTGGAGTTGTGTTTTGTTTCATTCAAACATGTTTGAGTAATCTTTTATTATTAGTATGTCTACATCTCCAAAGCTCAAAATGCACTGTTCCACCTTGTGATGTTATGAAGTAAAAGGTTTACTGAACTCAGTAAAAGGAAGCTGTTAACTACTGGATTGGTAATTCCAGGATTGAAATCATGCAAATTATTCTAATGAAGGTGTATGGAGTTTAAAAACACAGTGGAGAACTTCCTATATTTTCACATGACATCACAAGGTGGATCAGAGTGTTTTTAGTTTGAGAGAAGATCACAGCCTAAACTTGTATAAATGAAACAAAACACAACTCCGGGTATGTCTGTGAAAAGGAAACTACATTATCACATACTAGTAGATCAGAATACGGTGTAATATGGGCCCTGTAAATGTGGAACACATTAGTCCTCAACTCTTAAAAAAAACCATGGTCAAATAAGCAGAACTGATAATTCAAGAAACACCACAATGACTAGCCTGACAAGAACAGCCTATTAACACCCATGATCTGACAATGCCATGACAAAGCAGGTAGCCTATTCAAATCTAATTACCTTACTAGCTCCTTCAAGAAAACTACAAATTAGACTTTTTCAGTCAAAAATAATAAAGTTAAAGGAGCTTTTGCAGTGCACAGAATCAAGAGTTTGGATGTGATAATGAATTTACTACTAGCTTTGTGGTTAGAAATGCCCCTCCTTTTTGGACAAATACACGTTTATACAGTGGTTTTCGCATTGTTTATAAGTTGTTGGCAATATACAGAACATATACAGATTTCTATGCAGTGACTGACAGGATAGTGATGGTCCAATTAGAGCATAGAACAGACTTGTGAAGAGGGTCAGTGTATAAAAGGGCCTGTTATGCTAATTTCTTCTTACAATATTGTTTCCATCAAAAACATAACTGGAGTTTTTTTTTTTTTTGTATTCAAACACTGCTTATTTAGGCTCTGTTCTTCTCAAATGGAAAACACTCTAATCCACCTTGTGACATCATGTGGTAATATTGGAAGTGCTCCACTGTGTTATTAAAACTACATACACCTTCACTAGAATCATTTGGATAATGTCAGCTCTGCAACTGTCCAGTCTCTGAACAAAAGGTAAAAAGTAGATGTTAACTTGAAAACTGCTGCTTCATGACATCACAAGGTGGAACAGAGCATATTGAACTTTAGAGATGTGGACAGATTAATAATAAAGGTTTACTCAAACGTGTGTAAACGAAACAAAACATAACTTGAGGTATGTTTTTGAGGTAACAAGAGTCTAACGTGGTTAAATTCTCTCATTAGTCAATTATGCATAATATAAGACCTTTACTAAATGTTTCAGTGTTTGGTTTGGGGATAGTATTAATAATAAGATTTTTCTGTGTGTTCAAATGGAAGAGTTACTTATACTTAGAATATGTAGCTATTAGTTACTCCTTGTGTGACAGACCATATTGGAAGCTAATGTTCAACACTATCATTTACATGCACGAGGATGATGTTGCTCTTGTAAAACAGACAAACCAACCACAGCTAACTTCACAGAGCCTTGCGTTCCTGGAGCATGCATCTGTAGATCCCCATCTGCCACTGAGTTTACTACAGTGTGTTAAACAGAGTGGGCATCATCCATCACTGCCACCCCCACACGGGCACTGCCAAGCCCCCAGAGAGAGCAGCCGGAGCAGGGCAAGACACAGGAGTGGGTCCCCTGCCTCCAGAGAGATGCAGCTTACATATTACACAGCATGGAGGAACAGAGAGAGAGACCCAAGGCTGGAAGTGTCCCTCTAGGGCTACCGTCATGCTGTGCTCGCTATCAGCTCTGGGGACTGCGTCACACAACAGCACATTAACACAATGCTGAACCTCAAGAGGCAGGCCATGCCGTGGGAGACCAGATCACCAGTATAATTATTAACAAGATGATTAGCACTTAGGTGAGAGATGTAATAATAACAGTACATGTGTCTAATCCCTTCTAGCCACAGATGACCCGGGCAGGTGGACAGAGTTGTGGTTGCAGTTCCATGCTTGTGGCCTTTCCAATGAACCCCTACACATTGACAAGCACCCTGACTTACAGTACAATACAGTTATGTAGGGAGACTTCGATACCAATAGTGGTATTGAATATCAGTACTGATCCATGAACATGAGCTGGATCATTTATTGGCTTCAAAATATTGGTTCTGCTGATTTCCTGGTTGAACCTATAAATTGATATATTATAATAAACTATTTACTTGTCGTAGAAAGTCTCACAATGTTTTTTGTAATTAATTGACTGATGAATACCAAGTACGTAACACATTCTGTCATACAATATTTTTTGTTCATAGTCACTGCACTAGTGTCTGTTGATATCGGATTTGAAAAAGCTGGACTTGTGCATCTCTACAGCTATTTAACTATGCACTTGCACTTGAATCTAGTTTTGATTCAATCACAGTTTAGTCCTGGTGTAGACTTGTATCAGTAAAATTCAAGTCCTGGTTCGCATTTTCAATGGAGAAGTTACCGTTAGCATTGCAAATGATGAAAAAACAGGGCTGTTTTGGTGGCTAACAACCATATCTAACAGCAGAGCCTTCTTAGAAAACATTAGCCTATGTAGCAGTGTATTGCTTTGTTTATTGAAGTAGCATTAGTGCCAGTATTCACACAATCTGATATGTTTTGCTGGACAAACTGTACACAGATATAATGGCCCACAACAGTTTGACAGTGATATTTTTTATTTTATTTAATCACGCACCACAAATCCTCTAACAGTCCCTGAAAATAACAAACATTTGTTTCCACAGTCCTCAAACATTAAAATTAATGTAATGTAATTTGTTGCCTCAAAAATTAATGGGATAATAAAATCTAAATATCTTGAACTGGTTTATTCTCTATTTTTATCATCAACCTTCAAAGATAACTTACAGTGATGCCCTTAACTCCAAGTAAATGAACACTAAACAAACTAAAATACCATACCCACATTTTGCCTGATACACCTTCCCCTCTGTTGTGGCTACATTGGCTTTGCATGGAGCTGTGCATATTGTTTTGGAGATAGTGAAGAGCTCTCCATGTGCTCATGAGTGTGTGTAGCCCACGGGGAGACAGCAGGGTTGCGCCTCCTACACCATGCGGACCAAACCCACGCAAACTCCACTCGTCTGAGCTGAGAGCACAACCAGAACAAGGTCATCTGTTTGGTTTGGAGCATACTGTGGGCCCTAGCACCACTTTAGCTCCCTGTGGACAAATATCAGGTTTTCACAATTTGCCAAATGAAAACAATTTACCAGCTGTATTTTCAGTCCACATAGGTCAGTGATGAATACATGTTTGGTTTCGACTTCTGTCATAAGAAATGCAGTACAATGCTTCTGTTATTATCCTTGTTGGCTATATACATGTTGAGAAATGTTTAGTTTTGTTTAGTTTAGTCTTAATGAAACAGGGACCATGCACAATATACATTAACCTTAGCAAAAGAGTTGTATTTTATGCATTGTAGAATTTGCTCTAATTTCCACCTGTAGTTTCTAGGCAGGCTGATGTTAGAGTTCATGAAATCAAACATACAAAAATAATGTCTTTACAATGACTGGATCATCCTAAAAATGTCTAATTATTCTGAAATGCACAGTGATATAAAGTTTGTCCATGTTCAACATTAAGCATGCAGTTGCTGCGTCTCAATCCACTGGTGGGCTCTGAAGCTATTACATGTAGTGATTATATTAATGAGTCAGTTATCATAGGTCTGAATATATGACAATAATAAAATGCTAATGACACATAACTTTGTTACTGTTTTCTTTAAAACAACACTAAATAACTTCCTGCATGCTTCACGGAAGATATAGATATTCATAGATATATAAACCAGAATTCCGAAACCAAATCATGGGCAACAGATAAAAATCCTCCAGCTAAGGTAGTCTTTTAGCTTAGCTCAAGGATCAGGAGAGCAGCATTGAAGAATGGGTCAAATGAAGAGGACAAACTTCCCTATGGGCACAATAAATGTTAACCTGAACTTTCGTAACATTCTCCAGATTGATATGCTTTATGCTGTACTGTGGAATAATATATGGCCAAAGGGAACAACATTTTTATGAAGACAAGTGAGACCCTCCTCCAGGCAAAGTAAAAGTCAGGTCAGGTTTGGCATGCAAGTTGCATATTGCACCTTTTATAACTATTACAAAAATAAAATTGGACTTTAAAAATTATGTGTTGGTCAACATAGTTTTCTGTAGCAGTTCCACCCACATATACAATATTCACATAGTTTCCTGGGTGCTTCCTCTTTTCTTGATTCACACAGCATCATGCCAAACCTGACACTCCCTCCACTGCTGACTCAGAGTGACTTTTATAAATGGCAAAATAAATCAAAAGGCACAAGAGAGAACACATTTGATGCAATCCTGTGGCAATTGAATGATAAATTTGCTGGCCTGTATCGTGTGCTGTGGATTGCCTGGAGGTTATTGCTGTGTACTTTATCCACTGTTGGCCATTCATCACCTGGGCACAGTCTCCGCCGCTCTGCCTGGTGCACATATGCAGAGGGTGAGAGCAGAGTCTGTGAAATGGAGCATACAACAACTTATTTTGAAGTTGTACAAAAAACAGAATACACATACAACATTTAAATAATTGTATATTTTTTTCTACCTGATTGTGCAGAGTCAACTATTTACATTTCTTTATAAAGCACAAAACAGCCAGACCTTACCAAAGTGCTGAACAACAGTAATACAACAATAGTATAAATATTTCGAACAATCAAGAAACAGAAGAGTGACATTACTGTATAATATAAAACCAAGATGTCACTCTCTCTAACACGTATCAAATTCCAATGAGAAAACGTGCATTTTTAGTCGATATTTTAAATGCTGCTATATAAAAATATATAATATTTTCTATTAAATAGTAAATACAGGGTGATTTAATTGCAGAAAACTTTCTAGAATTTAACTTAAATTCAAACCATAAAATTTATTGGCAGGTTTGGGAGACAGAACTACCACTGGAGAAAGCATACACCGCAAGCATACACTGTACAAACTCCACAAATGTCCCACACTTGGAAATCAAACCCACAACCTTAAGAGGCCAAAGAGCTAGTTCACAAATTCAGATTCAAGAAGTTGTATTCATTTAAGTGTATATAAAATGGATGAATGGATGGATGCATATATTCATTACATATTCATACACAGGGACTTTGGTTTACACTAATTTAAAGGAAGCAGTTTATGTTCCACGTACTAAGAATTACTGTCTGAGCATACGAGTCACAAGTTGTCATTGATTGAGACTACCATAATTGAATCAATAAACCCTACTAATCCAGTTTCACTAGTAACATCCCATTTCATTAGAATTCAAGACTTTTAATGTAGCTAAAGGGTCTTGGATTTTTCATTTGTTGTCTAAAGGCACAAATAATATTTGAGTATATGGTGAGATAGATTAGATACTACTGTATATTTTTATGAAATTATCGCCAAATAATAAACAAATAAAATAAAAATATAATGTCTGCTAATAAACAAAGTCTAAAGCCAGTGTGGTTAGCTTAGTATAGCCACAGGATAAGATAAGAAAATTTAAAATTTAAATTTAAAATATAATTAAAATAAATATTAAAATTATGTTTTTGTATAAATAAAATGGCTGCTGATAAACAAACTCTAAACTCAGTGTGGTGGTTGTTATTCAAAAGATGCCGGACATCTTGCCAAATGTCTTCCCTGAGCTAACAGCGCTTGTTTTTCCCTTTGAGCGCCTGTCTCTTACTTCTCCTCCATCTGTCAGCGGAGACTTCAGCATGGCGGCACTGCTCTCCTTTGTCTTGTAAATTCAACTTCTGACATCCACAAGACTGCGCAGGGTTGTCACTTGACAGAAATAGACTTGTGTTTTGTTTCTCTCACTCCCCCCGTTTCCAACAACAAAGCAGCCAATCCACAGTGGGTACCTTGAAGTGGGAGCCATATATAGAAATCATGTAAATCAGGGCCTTAGTTAACTCTGAGGTGGCGGTTGGCGTGAACATTCAAAACATTCTCTGGAAAATGATTACACTGGGCTGACAGAGGAAAGGGTTTACGATGGAGGATGTATATGGCTCTTGTAAGCATAAGGTGGTACTAAACTGCAAGGAAGGTTTCAAAGGAACAATGTGTTTTTATGGTTTGAACTAAGATGGTAGGTGAAAAGTAGGAATCACTGAAGTTTAAAGGTGCACTGCAACTTTTCCGATGGAGAGTCTGCCTTCAATTTGTCTCATGGAGGTGTTATACTTTCCCTGGAATGTTACACAGCATGGCATTAAGCAAATATTGTGTATTCATTAAATAACAGGTATTTTCATTTCTCAAAACTACAGTAAAACATGCATTATTACTGTAAATGGACCCACTTCTCCGCACATCTGACTTATAAATTGGCCTTGTTGTGGCTTGCTTGTCTCCATGGAGTCCTCAATTTTGTTTTGAGCGGTCGGTCTGACATTAAACTGTTCTGTGGTGCTTGGGTACCGCTGCTGTATAATAAGTTACACAGCACACCTTTAACATATAACCACACAACAACAAATATAAAAATACACACTTCTTGAAAAATACTTTATGGATTCATGTCACACATGTAGTTTTATTTTCTTTCTACTATAGCCAAAAGAAAATAATATTTTTTCTCATTTTAATTACTGAATGCAGTTTCTTTCCAAATGCTATAAAGCCAGCATTATTCCCACTGCCCTTTTCAGATATAAAATGTAATACAGTCATTCAAAATCAAATACTGAATCAGTGTCCCATGAGACACAAAGCACACAACTTAGCCTGATTGCCCGGGCCTTTCTTTGTGGAGTTTGCATGTTTCTCCCTGTTTCTGGGTGGGTTGATTTCACTCATCAACCCAAAACATGCACAATAAGTAGAATTCAACAATTAAAGTAGTCCTGAATAAGCCTGAGTTTTTCTCTCAAACGGAAAACACTCTGTTCCACCTTGTGATGTCACATGGTAGTACAGAAAGTGCTCCAATGTGTTTATAACTTCCATACACCTAGAATCATTTGGATGACTTTAGCCCTGGAATTGCCAATCTCTTCTGAATAAAAAGGTAAAAGAACAGAACAGAGCGCATTAAGCTTTCGAAATGTCGAAGGACTAATAATAAAAGATTACTCAAACGTGTGTGAATGAAACAAAATACAACTCCATGTATGTTTGTGATGAAGAAACAACGTACAACAATCTAACATTGCTTTCTGTACAAAATGTGCTGTTCAAATAAACTTTCCTTGCTTTAAAAATGCTGTATGTGCTCTTGTTGAGAAGAACTATCAAAACTACAATGCCGTGTCAAAATACTACTGTTTGTTTTGCTGACAGGAAACATAACTGGGTTCATTCTCTCTGCATCTGTAAACCCAACATTTCAGCTACAGCTCTGAAACTGTCTTATCTTCTGACCAAACGTGTACGAATCTTGGAGCACATATGAGTTTTTTCGTCTCCTCAAATCGATACATAATAGCGTGAGATTTAAAAATACTGTGCCGCTACACTGAACAGTCTTGTGTGGAATCAATAGAGAAATCCATCTGGTACACAGCAGGGGAGACTGAGGCGCAATCGATAATAAGCAAATTTCCAGGAATTGCAAGATTTATCGACTCTTTAATTAGCCATTTCTCTCCAAAGGTGCATCTGAGAATCATAATACAGCCGCACTAATGGGCCTTTGTGAACAGCAGGAGGTGCAGGGTACAATGTGATTGCGATGTGCAAATGAGGAACACAGGACAATTCATCACAGTTAAAACATGTTCCAGCTGTACATCCACTACATGTTCTGCTCTCAACAATGTTCTGAGTCAATACAAGCGTCTCTTTTCAACATAAGGGCCACCCAGAAGAGAAGTGATTCAGGTCTCAAAAGACAGATTGCAGCAGATATACAAGAAAGTATGTTAACTTTTGAATCTCAGCTGAAATCTCAAAATTATTCGGCCCTTGTTGCAAAATCCTCTATTATTAAGTTATCATTGTTGCCCTCTCATTCTTTTTAATATGGAGGAAGTACATCAGGTATTGCTCTATCAAGGTATTATTTGTATATGTTTTTTTTAATCCAGTGACAGAATTTATTACACATTAGGCAAATTGACTTGGAGCTTCTTATAACGTCATCATCATCAGAAACCTAACTGGAATTTTGTTTAGCTTCATTCATATTTTTTTAATGAATCTTATTTACCAAATCCTGTCCCTCTTAGCACTCCCAAAACACTTGGTGGTAAATTTCCCTGAACTGTTACGTCACAGGTTAAAGTCCGGAGGTTTCCTGTGCCGTTTTTAAGTCTATATAAATCATCGGTAGACTCGTTTTGAGCATTACTGCCATCAAATTTCATTCATACAACTGCTTAATTGTGTCAGCATGTCAAGTTGATGACCCAATTTTTTTTGTTTTTTTAATGGTAATTCTCTTTGCTGCCAGTGGGGTGCTAAAACCTGATACCAGTACATAGAGCCCATCTGTAGGAATATGGTGTCTATTCCCAGTAAATTGGCATGGTCACTTTCACACATCAATACTGATAATAAGTTTAAATGTTAAATGTCATGTTTAATGTTAATGTTAAAATATAATGTGATTTAGAGTGATTTAAATGCAGTATGCTCAATAATGGAGGTCTTAAAATTGTTAAATAATAATCATAATAAAAACATCATAACTTTTTCGTGTGCACTAATTAGCCTTTCCAAATCCAGTACTTTTAGATGCAATATTTTAAATGCCATTTTTACGTTGGGCAAGGTTAACAGTCGCCCAGAGGCATCTCCGACACCTAATGATGAAACAGACAGCCTACACACTGTAGACAAACTCTCTCAGTAACAAACATGGAAGACAAAACGCATGAATCATCAAGAATAAATGCAAGAGAACAACACAACGCTGCTGGATGCTTTCGTGTTGAATCCCGGGGAAAAAGTGCTTACACAGACGAGCTGAGTGACGCTTACGGCCGCTGGACTTTTGTGCGTTTGATGACTGCTCTCATGATTTATGTAGGTAGCTGCCATCTCCTCTGACCTTGGGAGGCGCGGGGCTTTGTGCTGATGTGCGGGTTAACAGGGGATTGTGGGAATTGGAGTCTCCACTGGGGTCTCTTTCTTTCCTTCGACCTCACACAGATTTTCATATCATGATCAATATCCACCTTGGTTCATGTGGGTTTTCTCGCACACACTCGGCAGCCATGATGGATCGGGCGTTTGATATTGCTTTGAACCCACTATCTCTGCAAAATTCATTGGAGGTGTTTCAGAGCACTGCAGTCTGTAATAGCAAGTTGGGTATGAAAGCAGTGTTGAGTCAGATCACTTCTACTACTGTAAACATGATTTTATCTCCTTTTCAATGTAAATGCAAACTTTGACAAGCAGGAAGTGTAAGATTTGGTGTCAGCTCCAAATGCACTGGGTATTTTTTTTAAAAGTAAGATCGTTCTTTTTTCTTTTATTTTGTACAGCGCTTAGCTTTTTCATTTAGTGTGTTCATATTCTTACCTGTTGTGCATGTTTGGGGTTGATGCAGGTAACTGGAGCATCTGGAGGAAACGCACCCACACAAAGGGAGAAATAGGCAAACTTCATACGGTATGATTACTGTAGCAGTACGATCCTATCCAAAGCTCAGCCCACAAGCCTATGTCACCCACTCTCCCGCAAAGCAATTTTCCGTAAAAATACAAAAGATATAAAACAATACACTACAACTTCACAAACCTGATGAAATGCATAGTAGTTTCATTAGCAGAATTTAGCAGGAAGAGCAAAGGAAGGTGGGTCTCAGAGCATCAAAAATGAAACTAATATTAATACTAAAAATGTTCATTCATTGTTTTCAGTGAATATAGCATTTTCCAAACAATAAAAGTTAGCATGGTGATCTAAATATCTTCTGTAATGTAAACATCCCAAAGAAGTATAATACTCCCTCTTCAAACCAGAAATTGCCAAACCTAACACTCATTTTCACTTTTGACATGAATATGCCCAAGAAAATACTTAAATTCACAACACATTTATGCTTTCATTTTACTATTTCTTTACGTTTTGAACCAATGTATTTCTTTTCCACTGAGTATGAAACCACACCAACTTTCTACACACACAGGCATAGTCAGACAAAGCTATTGTATTCCACCTTCTCTTCATTACTTCTACATTGACCGTTAATAGCTGGACATTCTTTTACATCTCTTTTCTGTCATTTCAAAGATTAATGGCGATCAACCCAGGCCGATTTCGCTCCATCGGCGTCTGGGCCCGGAGGGGGGTGTTCAAAGCTCTTATAAATCAGTGTAATTCATCCAAAGATTTAAAATATTCAGATGAATCCCCGCAGGTTCCCCCACAATAAAAGCTTATTTACCGGGCCATGGCGGACACACCTTGCATCTTAATACGCTGACAGAGGGAGGAAGATGAATAGTGAGCGTACATCTGTATCATGTTCACGCTAGATCAATCTGTCACTCCGCTGTTCCCGTTTATTCAATATTGTCCTTGGCCCTAAACTCCCCAATGAGAGATTTACACAGTCGGGCTGGGAGATAAACACACAAAATGGAGACCCAAAGCGTTGAGATGCCATTTTATTTACCTGGGACATTAATCTGGTTGGTGCGTTAGAAAATCTCTATATTATTATAAAGTAAATGTTTCATCATGAAAGATAATTTGGACATTGCAACAAGAAGCACCTGGAGAGCTTACTATACAATATCACATTACATTTATTCTGGGTACGGGTTGCTTAATTGCTATGACAAGGGAGGATAGTTGCCATAATTTGAAATTCATGAATAGCCGTGGTACTAGTTTTATACTATTTAAAACCCATGGATTCTCAACAAGAAGTAC
Source organism: Boleophthalmus pectinirostris (assembly GCF_026225935.1). Classification (NCBI taxonomy): domain Eukaryota; kingdom Metazoa; phylum Chordata; class Actinopteri; order Gobiiformes; family Gobiidae; genus Boleophthalmus; species Boleophthalmus pectinirostris. The sequence goes on along the minus strand of NW_026571447.1, from coordinate 14,328,933 downwards.
CCGCAAAGCTTGTAGACTTCACTCTATAATAGTCCTGTAATACACTCTTGGAATATTATTGATATATTTATTGCTATAGTTATACCAGTTTTACACAACTTAAACCACATGGATTGGCATGGTTCCCACATCCCAAGCTAATAACAACATTTTTAAAATATTGAATATAAAAAAAAATACTTTTCCACAACTTACAATAAGCTGCAGCAATAAACAATATAGAATACTGATTGACTGATTCTATAGACTTTATATTTTTGAGACTGAGGTTGAAGTGGAAGTGAAGTGGTGGAAGTAATGGAAGTGCTTATCTCCAAACCAGAGGGTACCCAGTTCAAACCCTGTATTTAGTTACAGAATACTGGATACTTTTAAATGTATTTTGTAATTCTGTTACATGTCCAGACTGGTATATTCTAAATACTTGGTATACTGTAATATTGAGTTGCATTATATTATAGTGTAAAAACACATTGAAACAGCTTTATTTTTATTGCACTGTTTGTGATGCATTTATTTATGTCAAATTAGAGACAAGATGCACACACTGCACAAGAGCTGTGTTTACTTTGTAACAAATAACTTGGAGTTCAAAGCCAAAATAGCATGATGAAGTACCACCATGTATTCCTTTTAATTTACAAAAGTACGGGTGTTCTGAATAACACCAAATGAAAGAGTAACTGTCCCTGAATAGAGTTACTCAAAATTTGTGTTCAGAATATGTTTTTTCAGTATTAAGTTAATTCCCAATACTTCATCCACTACCTTCTTCCATTCAAAGTGCTGCAACGTGAGAATAGCATCCAGTGTAAAATGAGCGATATGACTTTACATTTTGGTGGAACTATGTGTGTGTTCTTATAGTAAACAATACATAAAATCCCACTATGAGCTTCTGCAGTTGGCCAATTCTCAGAACAGTTTTGCAGAGCTGCAAATAATCATAAATTTGAATCTCATCTCCATGTGGCAGTAAAAATGAACTTGGAACACATGCGCAGGCATTCAGTCACACAAAAGTTTGGTGTCTAATGAAAAATGCCAGTGCCAACAGCAGCTTTTGTTTGTTCTGACATGTCTAGTTTACTGCCAGACAAAATCAGTTTAAGATTAGGAACAAACCTCATTGAATATCAACCCTTAAAGTGCACATGACAGGTTTTCATATTTTTATACTTATTACTTAGTTTGGTACCTGTGATAAATAGTTATCATAGTTTTATATCAGTAAAAGGCAGTTAGTTTGTGGGAAAAGCTGAGGAAAAACGATACAAAAATACAGGAAACAGCAGTGATATATATATCTATCAATGTGTTAGCCTGATTCATCAGCTGGTTTCACTTTGTGGAAACCGTCTGACATTGCATCATTAGGATTTGTTTGCTCGACGGTAGGTGGGTACTTTTTTTAATTTAACAAATCACTGCTTTTTGGTTGTGATGTATGTAATGCACCCCTAACAGGGCCAACTGGTGTATTAAGCTTTTCCCAAATCCTGTAAAAAGAAGGGCAATAATGTCTTTCCCCTTAATAAAATTCACTAATCATTCTCTTTGTTCTGGCTTTAAATCCTCGATCTCGGAAATCGTTGCCAACACAGAATGTATGGCTCTTCACTGATTGGCTGGTGCCCGGACTCCCACTTTTGGGGTACTTGCAAACCGTCTAGTGTAATCTGATTCATGACCTTGTCGCTGGAGAGAAATAAAATTGAACGGAGGCACTAAGTGTCAGCCCGACTATCAATGTGTCATCAACAGCAAAAAAATCCATTCAAATGCAGAGATAATTTACAGACAAGGAAACCAATGTTATGACAGCTTAAACATTAATTTTACAAAATAAAGGCGTTATTTATTTTTATTAGTCTAATCATAACTAATGTACAATTTAGATAAGTTTGCCCCTTGTTATTATTGCTAGGTAACAGTTATGTAGTTAACTCTACGTATGCCACATCTGCTGCCCATGTTCAATCACAAAGTAAAATTAAAAAAGGGCCAGATTTTTTGTAATATCTTAATTAAAGGTGCACTGTGTAACTTTATGGTGGAGGGCCCATCACCTGCTTGTGTCTATGGATATGTCATTCCACTTCCTGGAATGTTCCACAGCCTACCTTAAATTTATTCAATTACAAGTTTTATAGCTCAAAAATATCTAGAAAAACAGGCATTTTGACTGTGAGTTGCTTCTCCTCAGATCTGACCTGTGACTGTCTGATTTGGTCTCCATGAAGATAGAAAGGTTTAATGTCATACTGTGAAATATTCGAGAAAAAGCAATAACACAAAGAAAAGCATTTACTGGGCCCTTCACCAGAACATTTACACAGTCCATCTTTAAATGCAATTTTGTGAACTTTTTAGTGAAATGAGCAATTTAACCTATATACACAAAAAAGAAAAGAACAACGCGGGAAACGATTGTAGTTGCAGTTCTTCTATCAACCACTAGGATCATCAATAACCAGACTTTTCTGCACACTGTGTATTCAAGTCCCTGCACATGTCTTATCTATCACACTGAGGGCGATAAGGCTCAGACCAGTTCAAGTCATTTGTGTCAGCCATGTTGGTTTATCACAGGTGGATCTCACACACAACACCGTGCCAATATCCTCCAGTAAATACTCCTGCTTCTACTGCAGCCAGTGCTTATGGTGTGGGATTTCACCTGACAGCTTCACACTATCAGTGTAACAGGATATACAGAGCATAGTGGAGATTGCAATTCCAGCATCAATATCGTCAACATAACCAATCTAAAGTAAATAAATACCTATAATTGATGCTAAACGTGATTATGTTTGGCTATTTTCACCAACTTGTTAAAAAAAACAAACAAACAAATAAACAAATAAAACTAGGGTACCCAACCTTCCACATTGGTAGTAATCTGTCTCCAAGAACAAGGAAAAGATCCAGTTTTTACTCAGAGAGAATTTAATGTTGTTTCTGGTCAATATTACATTTTATAAGCAATAAAAAGTAACATGGCGATCTAAATGTTATATTTTAACAATTAATACCCCATCGAAGTGTAATGCCCCTCTTTCAGTCTTGTACAAAGATAAATGCATCCATAGATTGTCATACTTTTTTTTTAATTTCACATTTGCAGATAGATTTTAATATTATAGTGCAACAGTATACAGACAGCTCTCTAAAACCTATTCATTCCTCCATGCACACCATTCTCCTGTGAGACATGCCTGGACATAGTTGGACATCCTAAAATCATCCACTCTCATCTCTGCCCTCTCAACATCACATGTGGGCTTGCTTGACACAAAACGGTGGACCTTTCCTATATTTAATGAGGTCTCAAAGGGTCTCTAACCCCAAAATGACTTCTTCCACTATTCTTCTGTCCACACACACATATGTACATCCACAGCCCACACAACTGTATCTCTGAGTGTGGTGAAGGTGGGTGGGAGAGTTCAAGCTGCAGGTCACAAGTCAATGCAAAATGAGCAGTCGTCCAGGGAATCCTTATTGTTCATTCATGCCTTTGGTAAATTGGTGTTTGCAGAGGAGATGGTTCCATAGTAGGTGATGGAGGAGTCTAAACTGCTGACTGGGTTAGTAAATGATATATCATGGTCAGCTTAACATGCGGTTCAGAAACTAAACATTCAAAACTGTTCTCACCTAATTAACCTACTAACCTACTTAAATCATTTTGCTATAAGAATATTTTTAAAGGGCCTATATTACGCTATTTTCTGATCTATGTTAGAATGTTGTTTTGTCATCAAAAACACACCCGGAGTTGTGTTTTGTTTCATTCACACATGTTAAACACACAGATCCTACATAATTAGACTGTGCTTTACTTTCAGATGCTCCACCTTGTGATGTCATGGGGTAATACAGGAAATGTTCCACTGTGAATTTAAAATCTATACTCCTTCACAAGAATCACTGGGATAATTTCAGTCCTGGAATTTTCATTCTCTACCGAACTGAAGGTAAAAGGCAGTTGCTAACTGGAAAACTACATGACATCACAGTGTGGAACAGAGCATTGTGAGCTGGAGATATAGACAGACTAATAATAAAGGGTTAGTCAAACATTGTGAAAGAAAGCAAAAACACAACTCCGTTATGTTTTTGTTTCATGACTTAAAGATAACAAGAATCAATTCTGTGTAATACAAGATCTTTGAGTATTTTTTTTTCTCAATTGCAATATATTTTGTTATGTAGAATCAATAGGTAATCTAAGTAATCTAAGTATTGTCAATTCACATTTGTATCAAATTCTTAGATTACATCAGGTTATATATCAGCTCACCAAAAATAGTGATAGTTTCATCCATAATAGAATATCACAGAACACATATCTGGAGTTGTGATTTAGCTCATTGTGATTTCAGTAATCCGCTGTTAAAAAAAAAAAAAAAAAAAAAAAAAAAAGTCCTTTACCTCTGAGCCTGAGAAAAATATATAGAATTTTCCCAGGATTGTTGCTAAACAAAAAGGATGTTAACAATATGAATAAAGCATCAAATGATCATTGTGTATTTGTGTATATTGTCTATTTATGTTGATTCTGTTTAGATTATCAGCTGGCAACATGAGGTTACACTAAACCAAAGATGTTAATTTTGTCTTCTTATGTACTTTAACTTCTTGGGTTCTTTTTTAAAGACAATACAGCCAGTCTGTGTGACATGCCAGGTCAATCAGGCTGACCACGCCTACAGAGAGTAACAACAGCTGGTTCACAGCACGTCACTACCAACACCAGTGACAGATTTGAAGATAACTTGCAGCTAGCATCTGAAACATGTCAGCACCTCCTACTGTATTGTTTTTAACAAAGAATCCTAGAACTTAATGAGGTTATACAGTCTACTCATATTTTACTTGCCTGCTGTGCACTTACTCTGGCAGAGGGTCTGTATTACAATATGAATATAATAATTACACAGCATGGTCCTGGTAAAACATGGCCCCCTGTTCCCAGACCAGTTATTGAAGTGGAATTAAAATGACTATAATTGTGTAAACATTAAGTGATGAATGCAGTCAAATATGAGGCCAGCCGAGGGCTCCAGCCTCCCTCCAGTGCTGTGCTTAGAGCCGCTGTGGTGCCAAGGCCGCTGTGTGTACGCTCATGGTAGTGTCTGCTTTATTTGTCAAGTGAATGAGCATTTCACATTCACTAAGCTCTAATGTGACATAATCAAGTTATAATTTATCAATTAGAATAATTAGGAGGCAGATCGGATTTAATTAAAGTGTTGAAAAGGCAGAGAGGGAGCCAGCCTCGCATGAATGGATGTGTTGCTGTTGTGTTTCTGTGGCTTCATGGCTCTGCTGTTTGGAGTCACAGTTTTGTTTTGTGTTTTATAATTACAAAAATGATCTAGACTTGAGACTGTCTTCTGATAAAAAAGCTTGTTGATATGTTGCAAAGTAAAATTCAATTTATTTTGCCAAACATGGTCAAAAAGCTGAAAAAGGAAATGAGCACTTATAACATCAAACCAAACCATTTTGAAAAGGTGTCTTTCATCTTTTAACATTTCACATTTAGTTGAGAGTACACCACCTGCTTGTCAACATTGAGATTGTAATGTATTCCTAATGAGAGTATGACTTTAAACCCACCAACCTCCATGGAGATGAGCAGCTCATGCCACCAGATCAAAATGCAGGTCATACATATGGAGAGGCACTCAAAAGTAATTGAATAAATACACAAAAGAAGATTTTAATGCCACACTGTAGCATCTCTTCTATGGAGACAAGCAACTTGATGGATTCCCCTCCCAGAAACACCTTCTATATATCCAATATTTCACAAAGTTCTTGATATTACAGATACTTTTATTTTATGACATGACATTTAGGATGACTCTTACTAGCCTATCACTGTAAGAGAAAAGGAGGATTTTGCAGAAATGCTGTGCCTGGTGGCATTAGAGTGTGCTGTGCATCAGTGGACACTAATGAATTGGCACTGTCAGTAGAGTGAACTCCTGCCCCGCGCCGCCATGTGCTTAGTGGTCAGGCCCGGGCGCGTCATCCGCCAGTGCCCGCTCAGCCCGCACGACCAAATGAGACGAGAGAGGAGAAAGAAAAGAGAGGAGAGGAGTGAGAGGAAAGGAGAGAGGAGAGGAAGAGGAGAGAGGAGAGAAAGGAGAGAGGGGAGAGAGATGAGAGAGAGGAGCGAGAAGAGAGAGAAGAGAGAGGAGAGTCGAAAGAGGAGAGAGAGGAAAGCTACAGTCCACGGTTAAGGGCTCATCCGCCATGTTTGATAAGATCACAGGTATTAAAGAAAGAGGCTGGATCCTTCTCCACCTGCACCACTTATCACTATGTCACACACTCAGATTACCTTTCATAATTTGCTGTTTTATCCACCACAAAAATACCATTTCCGCCGAATCATATAAACCAACTGGAGGATTTATTTCTTGCTTTAAAATGATTTTCCCTTTTACCAGCTATATGTGGTCCCTCTGAGCCTGAATATCCCACAAAGTAAGTCCAACCTCAATGACAAACGGTCATTTAAAAGGCCAGGCTGTCAGGCGGAGCACGATGCACCCAGCGTCATGGAGACAGATGAAGGAGGAATATAGTCAAGGTAAAAGAGACAGACGAGGAAGAGGGAGAGAAGGGAGGAGGGAGGAGATGAAAAGGGAGGAGAGGAGGACACATCCGCACTGTTCTGAAGTCCATCTATTAACAATGTTTTAATCCAGGCAAACTGCTGACTTCATTTGTACTCCAAAGAAGAGGTAGACAAAAATTGTACTCAAGTAAGACTTCCACACACTGTCTGACTTGCAAATTGTGAGATTTATTAGGGCATTAACAATGTTTCTGTTCTAGACTTTCATCAGAAAAATAGGGGAAGAGATAGATGACCATCTTAAACAGGGTGTGGCAAGGTCCTTAAATGATCATTGCACCTAAACACATTTTAGCAAACATAATACAAAAACAAACATATGTATGCTAGGCCACATGGGCACATTAACATAAACAACTAGAGCCCGACCGATATGGATTTTGCTGTGGCCGATATGAAACCGATATAATGGGAGTTGGAGCTGCCGATAACCGATATAATCGCCGATATATTTAGTGATGTAAAAATTCACTGTAAATGTTGAATTGTTTAAAAAACTTAGGTTTGGCTCTGGTGGATTTTAAATTGGGTTTATTTAGGCAACATTTATTGTTATTCTGCCTCTTTACATCATATTTACAGACAGTATGTTGGCTTAATGGCATTTTTGCATCACATTCTAGACACTAGTGATGGGTATTCCAGTTCTTTTTAGAGAACCGGCTCTTTTGGCTCGGCTCACTAAAAGCTGCTGGTTCTTTTTGGCTCCCAAGTGGCTCTTCAGATTGTTTTGTTGCAAGCAGGACTAAAGCACGTCTAAAGCAGGACTGAATCAGGACTGAACCAGGTCTAAACCAGGACTAAAAAGGACTAAACCGGGACTTATTTATTTTATGCTAAACTACAGTCAAATATGCTCGTTTATTTTTATTTTATTTTTTTTTAATCCTACGTACACGCAAATTTCTCAAAGTTTCGTTTTTAGTCGCTGCCGCTGTCAAACCACGAGTCTGCACGTGGCGTGAAGAGAAAAAAGTGAAGAGAAAGAGAAAACACGGCTCCCAATAAGGATCAGGCTCCCGTCGTTCCCTTCAAAGAGCCGGTTCTAAGAGTCATTTCGTTCGCGACGGACCCATAACTAGTAAAGAAAGTAGCGCTATTAGCCTTTAGCCGTAAATACGTGCGCGCCGCGGTAATTAATTATATGCGCAAATGTCATAATTCACACGTCTGTTCACAGCTCATTTACATATCAGTGCAGGTCCAGTAGCAAATATACGGCCAATATAGTCACTTTAGAACAGACCAATAGAAAACAGTCTGTTTATGTGCGGGAGCTACAGCAGCTAACCCACAACAAATGACAAAAACTAGCTTCAAAGTCGACATATTTCCAACACTCACCGCTCATACAGGCTCCTCCTCACATCACAAATCTGCACTAATAAATGTCCTTTTAATCCAGACTCAAACCGATTGTGCGTAAAAAGAATATAATCTCAGTGTTTGGATCTGTGTCTGCAGGTGTAAACAAACACACGTGAGTGATGCGACTCTGTGGTGTGTTCAGGGACAATATGGACACAGACACAGACAAATGACTCCGTAGATAAATACTGATGTGGAGCCACATATTAGGACATTATCTGTCTGTAAATTGGATTAAATGAACAGAATGTAGAGAGTCTAAGCTTTATAACGAGGTATAACATGCCCACGTGAAATATCGGCCCCTATCAGCAAGCATATCGGCCGATAGCCGATATGCCTGAAGTTGCCCATATCAGCCGATAATATCGGCCAACCGATATATCGGTCGGGCTCTATAAACAACATTCATTCATACTGAAGTGAGACATATCGTATCACTCATGATTTGATATTGATTTAACTGGAAGGTCAAAACATTAAATTATGAGGCATTTTCAAAGGATGGACCCCCAAAACAAGATAAACAACATGTGCAAGAAACACAAACATTGAAATCAGTAAAGAGTTAATATTCTCAACAGGGAAGAGTTATCAGACTTTTACTCGAGTAGTAGCACAATTACGCCATAAAATATCTTACTCAACTGGAGGTGATCTGGTTGTGTCTGAAGAATAGTTTTATTAAAACGCTAAAGTAAATGTACTCTGCATTGTTTTATACAAAAATAACATATCAACAAACTAATATATGAATGAATGCATATATTTATTTATTTTACAACATTTTAAATGTTTGTGTTTGGATTTCCATCACTACTTCAGATCAGTGAAAGGAGTAGACAGTTACATTGCACCCAAGTCACACAATACTAGTTAGGATCATGTCAGTTCAGTTTCCATTACCCCATCATAATAAATGCACTGTGAATCCAGGGAGGCCATGGCTGCAAAAATAAATCTGAAACATGAATAAACAATGTCTCTGGGGAAGGCGGGCTCCTCCTTTGTGAAGAAGATTGACTCCTCCAAGATGGGACACGAGCAACGCTAACCAGAATAGCAGCTACACATACCTTCTTCCAGATTCCCAGTTTAACTTTGCAACCAAAATTAAAGTTTGGTGTTGTGTAAAACATCAGTACACTTTATATGACATAACATTCTGAGGAAGCTCTGTTTCTAAGACCCATGTAGAGTATGGTTCTTGCTGAGTTGTTGTTGATTCTATTTTGTAATATTTAAAAGTGGATTACATACTGAGTGGTATTTTTGTTGCTCCTGTGCCTTGTTCCTTATTATTTGAGTAATATGTATCTAGGAGGTTTAGGGGGATTTGTTTTGCTTTCTAGTGACAAAGTTGACAGAACAGATTTAAATATTATGTAGGTTGGACAATATATGAGTCTTAATGAATCTTAAGTGTCATATGCTTAAGTAACTAAGGGTATGTAACCTTTCTAATAACAAGGTCCCCTCAACAGAAAAATTACACTGTGCACCTTTAATGACACTGACAGAATGCAGTTAAAAAAACAACCCTTAACTGGATGTTTGGACATTGGGTTTTAAGTTAATAATCTTAAATAAAGTTAATAATCTTAAATAAACGGATTTATTTATTATACAATGGAAGCATCAATATAATTCTGTTTTAAATAACACTTCTCATCTTTCAATTAACTACACACAAGTTTATAGAGCTTTGTACTATGACATCACAAGGTGGAACAGAGCATTTTGAGCTTTGGAGATGTAGACAGACTAATAAGGGTTACTCAAACATGTGTGAATGAAACAAAACACAACTCCAGGTAAGTTTTTGATGAGGTAACAACATTATAACATGGCTAAAAGCTCAGAGAATGGGAATAATTTTTTGTGTGACATATTCAGAATAGAGCCTATTTTAGCGAGTCATTTTCCTGGGGACATTGGTTGGATGGTACGGCAGCCTTGACAGTTCCAGATGCACTTTTCGCTGTGTTTTCCTCCACAGTTCAGTTCAGGCAGTCACAGGTGGCGGACTACAAGGTGAACATGTTTATATACTTCTGTCATATTGAATAGAACTCACTGTAAACATGAATGCAGACTCCGGGCAGGAGCGCTGCCATGGCAACAGCACAGGTCATCATCCTGTCACTGAGGTGAGACGGGACCTGACAGGGACCAAGACCAGGAGAGAACACAAACACAGCTGAGAAATCACACTTTTACTTTTGCATACTGTAGGTGTGTGGAAAATATACAGACTGGAATTATTATAGTTTTAAACTGACAATTAGGAGGTGTAGAAAATAGCTCTTACTTAAAGGTCTTATATTACACAAAATGTCATGTTAGCTTTCAGCCATGTTATAATGCTTACCTCCTCAAAAGTCTATCCAGAGTTGTGTTTTGTTTCATTCACACATGTTTGAATAATCTTTATTATTAGTCTGTCAACATCTTCAACAAATACAAAATGCTCTGTTCCAACTTATGATTTCATGTAGAGGTAGTTTTCAAGTTAACAACTAGTTTTTTACCTTTTATTTAGTAGAGATTGGCTTATCTAAATGATTCCAGTGAAGTTGTATGGAGTTTAAAAACACAGTGGAGTGCGTCCTGTATTAGCACATGAAATCAAAAGGTGGAACACAATGTTTTGAACTTTGGAGATGTACGTAGACAGATTAATAATTTTAATGATATGCAGGGTTTGTGTGTAAAACATGAGTGAATAAATCAAAACACAACCCCAGGTACTGTAACATAGATCAGAGAATACCGTAATATGGGTCCTTTAAAAATGAGAAAGCGAGAAAAGAAAACTCTAATGTTTGTACTGAACAAATGTGTTGACAGAATCTGCTCTATGATTTGGAGTTAGACAATGGAGTTGGACAATGAAAAAATCTAATTGTTGATTTGACAATACACACACACAAACAAAATTGCAATTTTGACTAATGCATTAATCACTATTGTAAGAAAATAAATATGATAAATGGTTACATAGCACTTTTCCACTTTCAAGACACACTTTACATCAAGGAACCACCTCACCCATTCAGACACACATTCCAGTGTACACAGACACTAGGAACAAGGTGGGTCCAGTGTCTTGCCCAAGGACACAATGACATAATTCATCTGTTGTAGCTGGAATCGCGTCGCCAACCTCAGGGCCAGTGGGATGTTTATGTTGAGAGTGGAATGTGAACTACTAACTTAGCCAGTGTCGTCCAAGACAATACAGTATTCTATTTGACAGAAAAGGTTATCTTTGTTTCAACTCTTGTTTTGGTCTTGGTTCAGTGCCTCTTTTTAAAATTTTTGACACATTTGACTAGTGCATTGACGCATGTACATTTTCTTTTAATTTAACCGACTTTATTGTTTCAAAAAGATAAAATTAAAGTGAAATTATCGCAATAATATTATATATTTTTCTCATATAATGCAACCCTACTATAGACCTCTGCAAAAGTGTTTAAATTTTTAACCGTTCATAAGATCAAATTAAACTTGATCACTGAGAATTGGAGTTGTGAGAAAGATGAGACATTTTGTTCACCATACATACAGAAAATATGAGAATTAGATAAAGATTTAAAATGAGTTAAGAAGAAAATACACCACTTGACTTTTTGAAATGCTTTTGACTGGCCTTGCATTAACTCACTTGATCTTGCACTAGTCCCTGAAAACACATTAAAACTCCTTGGCATCTTGTGAGCACCACACTAAGACTCACCACTTCACCAGTTTCAAATGAACCAAGGATGCCAAACGTGCCCGCCCCAACTGACAACCTCTCAGTGATCAGCTCTCCATCAGCTGTCACCAGTCACACGTTTTCAGCTCCTCTTCACGTGCTCTAAGAATCTCACGAGAACTGCCATTTTCTCTTTTTTTTTTTTTCTTTTTAATTTCCAAAAGAGCTGTGGAGAATCTCGGCGAGGGCTATTAACTCAAGCACCGAATCCAACCCCTAGCTTCCCCCCAATCTGGCAACGTGGCAGATGGGGCGGAGCGGGCTGTGATCTGTTCAGGCAATTTTGTGCATGACTACCATTGGCCTGTCCACGGTGACGAGCCCTGCTGCTAGCCCGGGCAGCACTTTGACCTTCACACTGGAGGAGGAGGCAGGAAATGGCACACTTCTTCGCCCTGGGACCTACACTAACATATGACATGGTTGGAAGTCCCCAGGGAGGTGCACGAAGTTTGGAGTAAGGGGGGGAATTTCTCTGTTATGTGTGTGTGTGTGTTGTGTGTGTGTGTGTGTGTGTGTGTGTGTGTGCGTGTGTGTGAAGGTTGCTGGCTGACTGTATAGAGAAAGGCTTGGCTAGCAAAATGGCAGCATGCTTGGTTGAAGAAAATGTGAAATATGGCGAGGGAAATTAAGGCTTCGAATAAATTGGTTTTGTTCGCAATTTGCTTGTCTCTCAGCTACCACAAAGTGTATCTAGGATTAAACAAATGCAAAAACAGGAATACGATTTGGCATGATAATCGAGGGAAGACAAACTAAAAAGTTATACCTGCCTATACTGTAGTAGTGAATATTAATTATGGAAGTCACTATAATATTAAAAAAAAGGAAAAAAGAAAAAAGAAAGATCCATGATTTGATCTAGACCTATATCATGAGACATAAATAACCAAGTTGGGTATGATACAGTTTGGAGTTTTGGTTCTTAAGACAATTATCTAATTAGAAAGCAGAATGAACCTCACAAAAGTCTCTTTTTGGGTTGCCAGTTTCAATGCCTGATCCAGTTGGTTAAACTTCAAATCTCTCTCATCTAAATCCTCGCTGCCTAAACCCAGCACCTCCAGTCGGTCTTTAATCAGTGCTAGTGCAGCATCTGCGGCTCAGTGAGTGAATTGTGGAGGTTCTGAAATTTCACAGGCATGGACCGTCCATATGCTGAGAATGTGTCCTCTTTATGCAGGTTAAGACACTTGCAAACCAGATTCAGTTGTGACTATAATATCTTTTTTATAAAATGCTATGAGTGCAGGCTGCATACACTTCGGCCATCTCTCCAGCTTACTATAGTGCTTTAAGTGCTTTATGGGACTGAAATAATCTTCATGAGTTTATGTTCTTTCATGATTCAAATCAATATCACTAGTACTTTTTTCAATACTACTTTGCACCTATTCCTCGTGTTATTTTGGAAAACACACTCTCTCTGCACTATTTGCTTCTCCCCTCCTCTCTCTCCCACCAGGTTCACTATCTCTACCTTATTCCATTCTGCGTAAAAGGCACAAAGACAGTTTATTGGTGTCCCAAATTACCAGGGGTATTTCTGAATTCACTGCCAAAGTGGCTTTAGAAGCGCAGATTGAGTTAAGATTACATGTGGCTGAAGTGGCCCGGAGCGAGTGAGGGGAAAATGAAAAGCACACATTGAGTGCACACATGTGGCAGTGGTTATTTGTCTGGTTGGAGCAGGAGGACACCGGACGTAAACCCAAAGAGACAGAGGCTCCGTGGGGGCAGATCTCCTCTCATTATGGGGGGGATTGACACCAGACCGGTCCTGTCCGCAGGGAGGTCCCCGCCAATAAGAGAGTAATGGAAAGAGGCGCTTGACTTCCCTTCTGTAACTGCACACAGAGCACAGACCTTACAGGCGGAGGTGGACCTCACACAGCAGTGTTAGGGGAGCAGTATAAGATAAACAACTCAAAAGTTGCATCAGAACCTCAGATACTTATAATAGACACTGCATTTTCCAATTCTGTTTCTGCAGTGATATACTGTCTCACTTTATGAACACTGTGGCTAATCAGTTAAATGACAAGTAAATGAGGTACATCTAGTTCTTTTTTAAGCTTTATTTAAAAAAAATAAAAAATGAATCAAATCTAATTTAGAAATAGTTTGGCCTAAAGTCTAATGGTCTTTTTATAACTTAGCCATTAAAAAAGACACACCAGTGGTTTCACTAGAGATGATTCCAGTTTGTCATTGTGACGGACAGGTCCAGGAAAATCCATGATGAGCTATTTTTATCCATTGTCATATTTTTACTGCATGTGTGTGACAAGTGTTACACACAGTGGTTAAGTAACACAGGGGTAAAACAGGACACCTGCATCTCTGCAGAGCACACGCCCTCTATTATCACATCCTTGCAGTTCTTCTTTAAAAACTTAAAAACTTTTTTTTTTTTTTTTCAGAATACATCTCCCTACATAACTCTACCTATACATGAAATCATAATCTTAATTTTCTCTTCCATTCTCTCTTTCCCTCCTTTCAAAAGTGTGCAGAGGTAGGATGTGGATCATTGGAGGCCTTTCCCTCTCAGTCAGGTCTGTGTGTATATGTGTGTAGGTGTGTGTGTTATCCTGGTGACTGGACTTGTTACAGAGATGACAGCATGTTTTGTTTCACCACAGCTCCTCGCACTGACAGTCTGAGATCCCACAGCCAAACAAACAGTGTCTGAGCAGTGGAGCCAGATATGTGCAGATCTGGGCCCACACATGGAGCAGCCACATGCAGAGCTCACGGGGAGTATAGGTACCAAACAGCTGCGATGCATCATGGGAGCTCAGACATGAAAAGGTGATTAATTGGTTGATACAATTAAGTGATTGTTACAGAAGAATATGGTCATAAATACTGTCAATATCTTCATGAATAATAAAAATAATAATAATAATAATTTTAAAAATCTAAATTATATTATACTATTATTGTTATTCCTCACTTTACATATTCTGAGCATCCTAATTATTCCCTGAGTTTACAAGCGCTTTTGACAACTTTCAGAGGATAGAGTGACAGTTGCCACCATGGTAATCCTACGCACTTCCTGTTTCTCTGACAAAAGAACATTTTATAATTAGGTGCAGACAGTACTTACAGACAGACAGTAGTTGCAAATTGCGAACTTGAATGCTATACTAATAACCAACAGACATGAGCACCTAATCAGATTCATAGGTTGCATTTCCTGAAAGAACCACCTTGATTTACCCCACAACCTTTTTTACACTTTTACACTCCTTCAATCTATACTATTCCATCAGAATGCTGCATGGGTCGAGGTATGCATCTTGTACGTACTGTATCCACCTGTGGACCATCAATAATTCAAGCTCGCTCCGGATCGGCAGCCAGCTAGACCTTGAAACACTCCTCAAGAAACTAGCGTAGTCTCCGATTGACGCAACTCTCCATGTGATCAAGAGGCCCGTCTGGCAGATTGGACCCTCTCCGCTACAACAACGTGTGATTCTGTGACTGGAAGAGTGTCACCAGGTGTGGGTAAGGGTTGCAACAATTGAAGCAATCCACTGGTTCACAAAAGGTAAGATGAAGAGGTAAGACAAGGCAGACAGATGAGTGAGAGGGCGCCAGGTTTCACAACAAGAAGTGAGAAAAATCATTCACTGTTTTGTGAAACTATGACTCTAAGATATTGAATAACTTGAAGAGGTGAATGGAAATGGAAATTGGAATATCAAAAGTCTGAGTGTTATTGTGAACTTACATTATTGTCATTTCTGTGTCTAAGTTGGATCTTTTTGTCCCTATGATAGATTCCTTGACACTTACACTGACTAGTATATAAAACATCTTTGAGTTTCTATAAGCGCTATAGAAATTAAACATATTATTAGCATTTTAAAAGCAACGGTTTTCAAATGCATGTTAAAACAGAACTTAAATGACCCATATTACACTATTTTCTCATGTACTGTATGTTATAATGTTGTTTCCTCATCAAAAACATACCTTGTGTTTGGTTTCATTCACACAGATTTAACACATACCCTGCATATTGAGGCTGAGTAGTTTTCCCAAACAGAAAACACTCCCACTTCCACCTTGTGATGTCATACAGGTAGGAAAAACCCTACTGTGTTTTTGATCTCCATACACCTTAACAACGATCATTTGGATATTTTCAGCCCTGGAACTCCAAATCTCTACTAAATAAAAGGTAAAAGATGAACTTGAAAACCTTACCTACATGAGTTTTGAAGATGTAGACACACTAATAATCCAGGATTACTCAAACATGTATAAATGAAACAAAACACAACTCCAGGTATGTTTTTGAGATGGTAACACCATTTCTAACATGGCTTTAAGATCACAAGAGTCAATTTTGCGTAGTATAGGAACTTTAAATGTTGTTCTTCTTACCTTGACATGAGCTTGTGAATGAATCCTAACTAATAAGATAAATATTTCCAGAAATCTCCTCCATAACCACGCAGATTAGAAGATACACTCTTGTATGAAGTCTTTTGAATTCTATTTTCAACCATACAACTTTCAGGGCTCCTCTCTTCTCTCTTTCAAAGCTTGAGTAAACTTTCAAATCCTCTAATGAGAATACACATTTACCAAGCTTGTGAGACGCTCAGAGGAGATGTTCCGCCCACGTGTTTTTCTTTTTTTTTTTCATTCAACGTTGATGAAAGAACTTTGTCACTTCTTCCTCTCTTACATCTTCAACCTAAAGCAGAGAATAATAGAGCGCGTATTAAGAGTATGGCAGTAATGGGATCTTAATAGAATGGCACTGGTCCAAACATAGCGAGGAGAGGTCACGTTGGATGGAAGGTGGTATGTCTCATTCATATCATCCTTCTTGTTATTTTATAAGGTCAACTCAATTACCTAGAAGTTGTGGGTAATTTATGCTATTGTCAAGCTTAATGTAGGGGTTGTTATGCTAACCAAATGTGTATTTTTATTGAAAATACTAACAAGGACTTGGACAATATAAAAGGTTATTTCTGTCCAAGTAATTTATGTTCAAATAAATCTCACAATATGGAGAAAAGAGCAATTAGTGTACTTGCATTTCTGTAGCTCTGTATTACTGAGTGAGCTTTACAAACACTGACAAAAGTAAATTGAAAAATGTAATTATGATGTTTCTTAAAGTATATGTTTATACTTTATCATTTACTATCTATCTTTCCAACACAGTTTTTTTGATATGAACAGTTGATTTTCATGCCAGACGCCCTACCTTGCCATTCTGGGATATGTTGTTGAACACACTGAGCAACTTTTATGTTGGAGAGTTTTTCACCTGCTTGTCTCCATGGAGAAGTTATTGTTCTGCCTGCAGTGTTCCACAGTATGACATTATACATCTCTACTGTACATTTATTCAATTATAGGTGACTTTGCTGCCTGAAATACCTAGAAAAAACGGGCATTTTAACAGTCCCTGCTCACAGTTAGAATACCTGCCTCTCCGCAGATCTGACCTGTAACTTGGTCTGGTTTGGTCTCCAATACAACAAAAAGGTTTACTATCATACTGTGAAACATTCCAGGCAAAGCAATAATATCCCCATGAAGACAAGTAGGTGATGGATCTTCTACCAGAAAAGTTGAGGAATGCACCTTTAAAGTCCCAACTTGTAATCAAATTGGCTGACGTGGCCCTGTTGTATTCTCACATATCACCACTAGATGCTGCCACTGTTACTGCTGCCTGATAATGTGCCAGCTTTGGTCTGACAGAAGAACACCAGAGAGCACAGGGGTTTCACAGTCCACTTACTTTGTGCCTGAGATACTTCGAAGGACATTTGCCCATACTCATCTCAGCACCATGCACATTCATAGAGCCTATGAAACCTTTGTTTTTAGTAGATGTGTAATGTAAAACTTCATTCATTGCTTCCATTTCCTCACAGTTATTTAGTGGGCAATATCAAACTGTATGAAAATATGAGGACAAATGCAGCAGTCTTATCAGAAGACCAGAACATTTTCTATGAATAGTGAATAAATTCAAATAGATATTAATTTTTTTTTTTATTTTTTTTGGCATAATTTATTTCTGTTCATTTTTATTAATTAAAATGCATACTGTGAAATGGCACAGTTGAGGGGAGGGGAGGACAGATTTCACATCTGCCAAAAAATACACGCAGCACAGATGGCATCTTTAACCTCTTTGCCAAGGTCACCTCAAAACTGACAAATGTATGCCACATGTTTACAGTATATTAATAAGTTACTGCATTTTTAATTATTTTTGATGATCAAATGTACAATTTACAGTGTTGAGCAAAAACATTGTGAGATTCAGTCATTATACAACTGACTACTTAAAGATCCAAGAATAGGCTCCAGCAACAACGAGTCTAAGACGAATGCAACCAAGTATGTCAACATGTCATTTGTAATTTAAATCATACCTATATTACAACAGGTAATAATACAGTACTTAAAAAGCTTCAGATAATGCGAAAGAGAAAGACGGACAAATCTCTGTGGGAGTTGTAGAGAATTATTTAGCAACTTTCTATTTCCAAACAAAGGGAAGAACAAAAGAAAAGTACCTCTTGAATTACTGGGGGAGCTGGCACACTTGCTCTGCGTGCCGCGTGTTGGAATAAAGGATTTCTCTGCAAATAATTTATTCCTGCAGTCCCTTTGCCATTTCCCTCTCCTCCGCCCGACGATTCTCTCAGGCTTTATGTGCTGGAATTCCAAATGATAAATACTGCACATTTATTTTAAAAAGTTGAGAGGGGGGATATTTAGAACGCAGAAAAGATGCAGAGGAAAAAAGAGACTAATGCTTTATTCAGGTCCCGCGGGGGGTAGAGGTATCGGGGGAGTCCGTATGTAAAACTGGTGTAAGTCATGCTAATGTGATTTTGAATGCATGGCTTTATCATCACCGCTCCAACAGGTACTGCGCTGAAGCACAGGTTGCACTTATTTGTATGTCATCTTGAGTCAAGACCCAGCACTTGAATCACAGACACAATGGAAGTAGGACTGTTATGATAATTACTATATCAACTTATCCCTCAATATATGCTAAATGGAACAATAGGTTTTGGGGGTCAATATTTATCATGAGTACTTTTTCTTTGTACTAGTGCGAACGCAGTATGTATTATACTTTATTGATCCCAAGGGAAATTCAAGTTTTGTTGCAGCAAACGGTTGCAGTTGATGTTGCTGCAACATTTACACTGCGCATCTCAGTGGCCTTTGTGCCTCAGTCAAAGGTGTTAGTGCAGGTTAATAAGAGGATTGGTCAGGCAGGGTCTGCAGATCCAGTAGAAGAGCCAAAAGTGTCCCTCCTCTCTGTGTCCTCCAGCATCACAGCAATGTCCAGAGGAAACCAGGTGAACGCAATAGCAAAGCATCAGTCTTGCTCCACTCTGGTGTTTGGGTTGGTGATGAAATGGTCCATTCCCTCAAAGTGCTCCTCTGGATGATGTTTTACCACATTTACTGCCACAGATGGTGTAAAAAAAACTTATAGCAACTCAAATGTCCATAGTTAGATCCTTAGCTAGCCTCTTGCACAGTCTCCATGGATAAGAGATGGATATGTAATTTCACATTATACAACAGTCCCTCAAAGTATTTCCTCAAAAGGTCTTCTCCCACATTTGTTGCCACATATAGTGTAAAAACTTGTATTGACTCAAATGTCCATATGTGTTGTGTTCCGCTATTTATTTATTGCAGCTCATATTTTTAATAATATTAAAGAAGAATAGAATACTTTCGGGGGGTGAAATTATGCTTTATGGTTTGGTTTCAATAGTTTATTACCTATATTTACTTCAGCAATATATTGCACTTTAAAATGTGTTATCATGACAGGCCTAAATGGAAGTGAAAATGAATACTAGTATTTGCTGCATAATTGCTGTTTGTAAAGCAAAAGAGGACAATAGAGAGATTTGTAAGATAATATTCCTCAAACCATGCTGCCTAGATTATGGGGCTGATTAACTGATGAAATTAAATGGCATCCAGATGTAGTTTTCTCTAATTTTCAGGGTGAACCTGTGTATTTAATTGTGTACTGAAAACATAAGATAACCTTTGTTTGTCTCATGGTGAAATTGCAGTGTTGCATCAGAAAAGTGCAATGGCATTTTACCTAATATGACTTGAAGCTGACTTGACTTGAATCTATTTCTCACAGCTATAGGATGTGTAAAAAATTATACTGGTTTTGAACTTTATAGGAATGGGGTTAAACTATTGAGAATTATACTGCAATTACTGATACAACAAGATATAAAATAATAGTACAAAATACATTACATTATTTGTGGTTAAATTGAAGAAATAACAAAAAAGTAACAAATAACTAAATGTATGAAACAGGAATTTAGGGTATATAATCATTTGTTTGTGTGTGTGTGTCCATGTATTTAATCATTGTATACTGGACATAGGATTTTGGATGCTTATCGCTATCTAGAATATATTTCACCTTTAAGTGAAATGCATTGTCAGACTCGCCTTGCCTTGGTGGAGGTCCGCACTCTCAATCAACAGGTTCACATTCACACTTATACTAAGCAAACACACTCACCATCACATTATATTAGAACACTGCAGATACAGAGATAGAATATGAGCCCTTTCCCCGGCGTGCTCAATAAAGTTATAGTTAATGAAAACCCTGCACACTGGAGCTTTAAATATTCCCTCCATCTAAGGACAATACCATTTTAAACAGTACTCTCTCACATCTCTCTCTTATAACAGTCTTTGCAAGCTGTGGAGAACTGTTATTCTGGATAATGCTGCTGGGAATGGACTTGTCACCAAAGGGGATGCTGTTGAAATGATACATGTGGGTGTACATTTGGTGCATCGCTGTCTTCGCCTGCAGCAAGAGAGAGCATTTCAGCTGGCAGAGAAGAGTATTTTAGTTAAAGACTCACTACGAGAGAAAGTGTGAGGCAAACTGAGGAGAATACTAATGGACAGAAATGTGTAGTGATTTTTTTAGACTTGGTTGGTTCACTTGACGAGATTTCAAGCAGAATGAGTCACCAAATACAAATATGGGTACAAGGAACGTACAATTCTGAATTCTGAAATAGGTTAGGTGGGTTTCATAGCAAGGGCTCGATCCTTAACCATGTCTAATTTTACGGAGCTATGGTTCATTCACATTTTTTCTTTTTTGGTGCTGATTTGAGCCCAGTTTAGCTCTAATGGTTTGGTTCTGTTCTGGTCCTGTTTTAACCATGGCCTTGTCAAGGTATTGATCAACTGTTTCAAATGTATTAGTTCAGTT
The DNA here is from genome assembly GCF_026225935.1 of Boleophthalmus pectinirostris. Taxonomy (NCBI): domain Eukaryota; kingdom Metazoa; phylum Chordata; class Actinopteri; order Gobiiformes; family Gobiidae; genus Boleophthalmus; species Boleophthalmus pectinirostris. The sequence goes on along the minus strand of NW_026571447.1, from coordinate 14,307,846 downwards.
TTGCTTCAGTTCTTTAAAAAGAATATAATTCTAAATCTATTACATCGACAAATTGAGAAACTTTGGTGCTTAGTATCTTTCAGAAAATGAATCATGCAATTAAAGCAACAGTATGTAACTTTGTGGAGGTGGCACATCACCTGCATGATTCTCTGGAAATAGAGAGTCAAAACCATACTTCTGAACGTTCATCATATAGACAGATACAGTTTTATACCATACTGTGACTGATTATAACCAATGGAATGGAATGGATTTCCATGGAAACAAGCAGTATAAGACTACTCCTGGCCAAGTCAGGTTTGTGGTGATGCAAGTCCGTTTGGTTTTTCTACTTTAAAAACAACCAAAATTTTAAAAATACTTAATTTAGTCTATTTTTGTCTGAATTGTTACATATTGGGACATTAAGTGAGAATAAATGCCGTCTAGGGAAAATATTTCTCCATAGTACCTGAACACTAGTAATGGCAAACCAAGGAACACTGCAGAGGCCTGTACCGGGATGGTACCCACCGTTATCTGACAGATACGGGCAAATAGTTGCTGAAACGGGCGGGTTTTAACATTCTGGAATTTTACGGGCAGGTATGCAGGCAGGTCGTAATTACACACGGATGGGTCAGGACTAAACCAGGACTACACCACGACTAATCTCAAAAAGAGAGAGAGAGTCTGTGGATCACGGTGTCGCACAGCACTTACTGTGCTCTGCGGTCACTCGACGAACTACACGGGCGCACCTCCAGACCTGTCCCGACAGTGAGTCCTGGTTCAGTTCCTGTTTAGTCCTGTTTAAGCCTAGTTCAGTCCTGGGTTAGTCCTGGGTTAGTCCTGATTCAGTCCATGGCGTGTGCGGCACAAAAGTCCAGCATCTTGATCAATGTTTCTTCTGCTCAGTAAATTTAGTCTGTGAAGTGATGATGTTGAGTTGTGTCTGTGAATTCGTATTTGTACTGAAGAAAGCGTAACCGATTAATTTCATTGTAATTCTTGAAGTCGTAAATTTTCACTTCGTATTCTGATGGATGCTTCAGTTAGAATGCTTTTAATTTGTGTGTGAATTATCATAGGCACTTGCAGGTAACGGGTGTAATGTTAACGGATCCGAGCGGGTGGGGGTTTAAAATCACGGGTTAATGGGCGGGTACAGTGCTCAACTGTGCACGGGTGCGGGCGGGTATGGGTATGGACCTGTGCAAAACTCTGGAACACTCTATGGTTGAAGTGGTCAGTCGTCAGCTGCTATGGTACAGACAAGTGTAGGATGGTTGTTGTCTAGAAATTGAGAACACTATCTCTCCGGGTTTTTTTTGCTTTTTTTTAATACAGCTCAATATCAGTCTGGTTCCCATACCCTCTGCCGAATCTCAAACGTGATTCTGTGATCAGATTTGTCTTTTTTTCAGTTACGCTTGTGAAATTATAAATAAAATTGAATTCATGTCACCTCAAATTAACAGAATGTAGTACTTCGATCATTGATTCTGTTGAAATCTGCAGTGTTTTTCAGACCTCTGTGATGTCTTTTTCCCTTTATTTTTTTCCAGTACGGATGGACCGTGTTAGTCCCTGATCGGCTAATCCATCTGTCAGTCACATCCATTGGAATTCAGAGAGATTCGTCAGTGACCAGACTCACATCTTCGTAAAGTGTTGAAGAAGTAGTTGTAGATGACAAGATGAATTTGTGTAGAAAGTGCATTTACATGGATACCTCGGAATACTTAACAGATGGTTGAGCTGAGAGGCAAAGACAGGTGGCAGTCAATAGCTGAAACCAACAGATAGGGCCAGCCTTAATGATGCATACTTCAGATAATCAAATTGTCAATGTAAAATGAAACGTCGCATCGGTATGATTGCTATAATGAAGACGTGTGAAGTTGAAGGTACATGAGTTTTTATTGTTGTAGACCAGACACACCATCAGTCGTAACAGAATAGTCACATGACAAGCCCTCATCTGACACATCACCTGTATTACTACATTATGTCTCATTGAAGCTTTATGAGGCATCTTGACATCTATAGCCCCAGCAAATCAAACCATCCAGTCACTCCAAACCAGAGAGATGGATTAGAATGAAAAGTAGAGCTTGGAGGCATGCTAAAACATAATAGTCACTTACAGGGGCAGTGAAAAGTAATGGAGGTAGGACAAAATGAGATTAGGTGTCAGCCATTGCTAATAGAAATTTGTGACGCGCCCAAATATGACTCCATCGTCCTCTAGTTCAAACATGCCACCGAGATCCAGGGAGCCATTTGTGAATGTTGGGTGAGAGTGATAATACATTTCCATATCTGTAATGTTAAAGTAGTGAGAGGAGCACAGGCAGCAGCAGTCGTCACCTTATTCTGGCACCGTAGAAGGCTAATAGATCTGAGGTGAGCATATAATAAGTTTGAATTTGTGTTGGGGTAAAATGCACTCCCAAAAACAGCTTGGTTAGAGCCCTTCATAAACAAGGGATCTCAGGCAAAGAATGCACCATGTTTATCCTTGTCAATGTAACTTGATGGCAAAATACTGTTATGATTCACTGTTCAAATGGCTACAGTAAAACATGCACCTAAAAACTAAAAATTATAACTACAAGAATGCTATTGGCCAAAACTATGAATATGAACATATGTTAAATTTTGGCCAAAAGCATATGCTCAGATATTAAAATTTTCTGAAAATTTTCATCCATACAATGTGCAGCATTCTAAGAAAAGATGCTCTGACTTCCCTTTCCGCACACACTTTATAGTTCCTAGGGGACCCCAAGGCAAAGGCCAGCTGAGACACATCGTCCCTCCGGCATGTCCTGGGTCTTCCCCAGGGCCTCCTCCTGGTGAGACAAGCCCTCTCCAGAGAGGCGTCTAGCAGGGAGTCACAACAGATGCTCAAGTCTCCTCAGCTCCTCTTGACATGGAGGAGCAGTGGCTCTACTCCAACCTCCTTCTATGTGAATGGGCTCCTCATCCTGTTTTTAAGGAAGGAATCTTACCTTTTCAGTCATTAATGCTTTTTAATGGGCCCATATTACACTATTTTCTGATCTAATAATGTTGTTTCCTCATCACAGACATACCTGGAGTTGTGTTTTGTTTTCATTTGTTTCATTGTTTCATTCATTGGAAAATGCTCCACTGTGTTTTTAAACTCCATACACCTTCAGAATAGAAGATGTATGGAGTTGAGAATAATTTGGATAATTTCAGCCCTGGAACTGCCAATCACAACTGAACTAAAGATAAAAGGTAGCTGTTGCCCTGAATGACATCACAAGGTGGAATAGAGCATTTTGAGCTTTGGATACATAGACAGAGTAATAATAAAGGATTACTCAGACATGCGTGAATGAAACAAAACACAACTGTTTTAGGAGGTATCGACATTATAACATGGCTTAACGCTCACAAGAGTCAATTTTGTGTAATATAGGACCTTTTTAATCTATAATAATATGGATTTTGCTCCTGGTTGAACCACTATACTATCCCCACAGGCCTGTCCACAGTGTCCCCACGCAGACTATGATTTACCGTGTTGTTTATATGTACCCTACATTGGCTCTTTAATATGCCTAACCCACTATAGCACTTCCAGCTTTTGTAATTAACATATGACGTTCACTCTGCATAATATATCCCCATCAAATCCACCTCATAAATTAAACTTCACACCTTACATTTCATGACTCGTGCACTTTAATGATACGCTGTGATTTTCATATTCAATAGAAGAGAATGTGAATGGGACGCACTGTACATGCCAGGGAGATGTGGAATTAATACAAAATGAGCTCATCAAACTTTGATGCGTCTGCCACACCTGTAAACTTTTCATCTGATGGATCATGTTCAAATATTCATGAGCGCTTCTCTTTGTCGCCAGCTCCAGGAAGTTCCCCCGAGACCCCTGTGTCTTTGAGATCCACGCTCACAAGACCATTCCCACTTCCACTATTGGAATGTATAGGCCTATATAGATTTAGCTGCACAACCTTTTGCTATATGTGCCCTCATTTGCTGTATTCCACAACACAATGAAAGTCTTAAGTGTTGAATAATTTATACTTTTAACTCATGCACCATACATACATTGATGCTATATGTAGAAGGGTAACAGTCTATAGAGTGATATTTGAAGTATAAATATGTTGAGTACTGTCCTTAAAATTGTGTGTATACAGTAGTAAGTGTGCTGGTGTGTTATCTTTACTTTTGTGTGATTGTTGCTGTACTTTTCACTGTCCTGTAGACTGTTTGACATCAACCTGCCGAGGGATTGAAGATGGAAATTATTCATGCTTCTTATAATCTTTACATATTTACATTTTAGAAGTTATTTAAAGGTGCATTAACATACATACATAGACCAGGGGTGTCAAACTCAAATTCACAGAGGGCCAAAATTAAAAACTGGGAATAAGTCGTGGGCCACACTAAATATATATATTGAAAAATTTCAACAACATCTGCATGTTTTCTCTTCTTTCGAGATATGTAATGTTAAATCTTTTCTTATTAAAATTTCTAGTTATTTTTAAGATAAAATCACCTGTAACTTAATAAATGTAAGGTGGAGCTACACGGTGCACCTTTAATATGTGCCACTGCTTTACAAATAAATTAAATAAAATATATAAAGAGTATTTTTTTATTATTATTTTTGCCCTTCCAGCTAAATGTTCTCTGTGTTATTTATGTTATTTATGAGGATTTGGATGTTGTGAAATTGTTCAACCACCTGGCTGAGGAACCACTGCATCACATTTCATAAAACCCCAAACCCTATTGTCTAAAGTTATCCTCAGATTAAGACCTTTATAAGTGCTGTAATCTTATTCAATATGTTCTAATCATTGTTTTATATAGACCAATAAATGCTATTTTATTCAGTGAGAATATGTGAACTATCAGGCAGAAGTAGTTAATTGCTTCAGACTTAGAAAATAGCCTCTGGTATTTGAATGTTTAGATAAGTTTACATAAATACTGGATTTAAATTCATCTCTTGGCAGATTTATAGCACATTGTTCACGCCAAGAAAACCAGCACATATCTCTCATATTTGTAAATATATCTAAGGAAATGACTGAGCCAAACAAGCTGAGGTCCAAAATTGTTTTACTGCAAGCAAATATATGATACTTATATATGATGCTCAGATAATTTCATTATAATTTGTTTTGAGAAAAATCAAGTTAGCAGGTTTGAAGTTTAAAAAGTTTAAAAAGTTTTGTATTGTATCTATAAAACAATTTATCAGGAAAAAAATGTAATAAATGTATTCCACTTTATACACTTAATCATAGAATTTTGAAGAATATATGTGCCTTTTCTGGCGGAAAAGGCCGGAAATGTTCCACAGTATTAAAGGTTGTATGGAGGATTTTTTTTGTTTCAAATTGTCAATGATAGCATTATAGAGGTGCAGTAGCCTTGTAATTATGATGACCAAAAAAAAGAGAATAAAAATTCATCAACTCTGGACGTGGTGGGGCTAAACATTTGCCAATAGATAACGACACTGCCTCGTTATCTGTTAGCTGACAGGCTGTCAGTCAAACTCCCTAAGTTTCTAGCGTAACTGACTTGCTACGTTACGTGGTTTACGTACGCCTGTCACGCAGTCCACAGACGCAAGACGCACAGACGTTGTTTACTCAACCAACGCAACAGTTCTTAGCGGCTTTTTTTACCTATATCTTCCTCGCAGTTTAGCACAAAGTTTGTTGCAATGGCGACAAGAATCCAGGAGCAGTTCGCCGCAAAAGAAAGTCCGTTTTTGAGGTCGCTGAAAGAAGAAGACAAGGGGAAAAGCAGCGAAGCCAAACTAAGGTGATTCTTGTAGATTCATTCCAGCGATGGCGCAACTGAAGCAGACGCAGGGTCTAAAGACTGACGCATTGGTCGCCAAATTACTCCTGGACAGGTAACTTCTGCTTATTATGAAAACGTACTTTATTTCCAAGAGCTAGACAAACGTTTTTCAGGACACGAAAGCGATATCCTATGTCTGAAAATGTAATTTTCAAGGCAAAGAAAGAGTCCGCTTGCTGCTGCGTGTTGTAGCTAGTTCATTCGCACTGAATCTCCGCGCACTCTTCTCTGCACCCCTTTCCTGCTCCTGTCCCCGCTGCCCGTTCCGCTCTTCCCCCTGCTCCTCACTTCTCCGGGCATGGAATCTCCGCGCACCGCTCCCCTCTCCTCTCTCCTCTCCCTGCTCCGCTCTTCTCCCTGCTCCTCACTTCTTCTCAGTGCACGAAATGTCCGCACACCCGCTCCCCCCACTCCTCACTTCTCCGCCTTGCCTAACCAACACTGTAGTTAGTTGTTTACAAGTCATGTGCAGCGCACCGGCTATAAACAAACCTGTTTCTGGCGTAAAGAGGAGGCGGGAGGAGGCGTTTCTACGTAGGGAGCTGTAGGGGAGGGGGGGTGGTTTCACGCATGCGCAACATTTGAAAAAGGACAAACAGTCGCTGGATTTCTCATTCCTTGGAAAATCCTCTATACAACCTTTAAGTCTAAAAAATGTATCATGGGGAAGACAAACATGTGCTGGCCTGTAACCACCAGACCAAGCTATAGGATAGATCTGTGGAGAGGCGACCAGCTAATGTCATAATGTAGAATATTTCAAGAAATGCTATAACAGTCTGGATGAAAAAGCTACATTGTGCACCTTTAAATATTATAAAAAGTTTGTAATGTTTTAACACTATTTGTACATGTGTAAACACAGAATTGTTTAAGTTTGTTGTCATTTTACAATTCTTTTCCAATACCGGTACAATGAAGTGAAGAAATTGATTGCAAATTGGGGTGAGCTGGAGCCAGGGGGAAAGCGAATCCTTCAGAGAAAATAGCAGTGATTTTCTATGGCTCGCCAAATGAAATGTGTTTGTGACAATGGAGGATAAGGCTGCCCATTCTTCCCCCTGTCATTGTGTTTGACCGCTTTTAACAGGATAATTGCAGCTTCACCTACAACAATGGACTTTAGCATTTATTGTCATCTCATCAGTGAGCTATTGTACCATTTTATTTGAGGGTGAGGAAACCGAATGGACAAAGCATAATTAATGTTCTCTCACCAGTATGACGGAGAGTGGCAGGTGCTGTACACTTTTATTTATTTTTATTTACTTGAGTTTTGGATTCTGGTGTAGAGGAAAGATTGGTTGGAGTTTGTTTGTTATATCGTAGCAATTTTGACTGGACAAGCAGAAAAAGGTATTGGAACAGCAAAGAAAGTTATGGGTGTAGGGGTCAGACAGTGTTTGGGTTGGACTTGTCTTTGTGTTGTGATGTTGTTTCTGTACTGTCATGGTCTGTGGCAAAACTTTCAAACTTCTATTTATCATGTTTGAGTAATGCTGCTTTGTCCTGCATTTGAGTTTGTAGTTCTGGTTTTCACCTACCCCCATCTATCACCTACATCTGTGAGTTGTGATTAAAGCTACTGTTAGAGCCATCATTTAATTTATTAAAAAAATGATAAACAATTGAATTTTCAAAAATAAAAACAATCTGCTGTTTACGATGAAACCTAAGAGGTTGGGTTCTGTTAGCCTCATCAGCCGGTTTCACTTCATAGAAACTGTCTGACCTCGCAGAGTTAGAATTCGTTCTCTTGATGGTAGACGGGTACTTTTTTTATTTAACCAATCGCTGCTATTTGGTCGCGACTTATGTAATGCGCCACTAATGGGGCTAACTGGTATATTAAGCTTTTCCCAAATCCTGTAGAAAAAACAGCAATAACATCTCTCACCTTGATAAAGTTCACTGAACATATTATTTGTTTCAGCTTTAAATACTTGATCTCAGGAATCGCTGCCAACACAGAATGCATGGCTCTTCGATGATTGGCTGGTGCCCAAACTTGCACTTCCGGGATCTTTGCGAACCGTCTAGTGTATTCTGATTCCTGACCTAGTCGCTGGAGAGAAATGAAATTGAGCGGAGGCACTAGGTGGCGCCAGCCTGGCTAGGGTTCTGTAGCTTTAAACAGAAATTTGCTTCTTTATTATTAAGCTGTTTTAGATCAATATTGTGATTTACCATGACCAAAATGTAAAACTATGAACTGCTTTTGTAATAGTTCAGTAAACACTAATATGTCTGATTCTATCTCTTTTTGTGGTTGTTGCCAGTGGCTCATAATACATTTTCTGTGTAAGAATTAGCATGAGCACCAAAAAATGCAAATAAACAAGACTATTTTGGCAACATATCACTGAGCATTTAACAAGTCTAGTGACCATTTTCATTGTGAACAAGATTAAATGGTACTAGGCAGGAAAGCAAGTAATTCCTGGATGATCTATTGTGATTATGGAGTCTTAGGATGCTCATATCTATAGCTCTTATCTATTTAAACATCATCATTTGACCAGGTAGGATCCATAGCAAAAGAAAAAAAAAAAAAAATCAACTGTCAGCTGGGGAAAAAAAAAAAAAAAAATTACGATGAAAAATTGAATTAACCATTGCTCCTATAATTAAAATCAATTTCTTTTTTTTTTTTTTCTCTGCCAGACTTTGTTGTAGACAGCATGGCGCCTGAACACCATGTGAGCACAGCAGCAGGGTCTGACTAAGCCATGGTTTCTCTGGCACATTTGTTCAGCCTGACGCAGCCCTCACTTGTCTCACTTGTGTGTGCTCTGAGCCTCCAGAATCCTATAACAGCTCCTTCCCCCTCATCCCAGGATCATGTTTGTAGTAGATGAACTCGCAGCTGACCCCCTGACCACAAATCATGTTCAAAGACGCTGCGGAGTGGCTAAGGCTCCATCATGAGAGCGGAAAGCACCTTTTAAGATCCGGCCGGGCCCAGGCTAATAGAGGTGATCCATCCAGGGCTCTCAAAATGTCACTGGGTTCATTTGCATAAACTCTGAGGCATCCCGGGGAGAGTGTGCAGCGCATTGATTTAGCCAATGACTGGGGACATACTTGGCGTGTTGACACAGTGGTGAAAGCGAGTGTGACCGTGGCTCTTCTTAATCCACTAAACGGAGAGAAAAGCGAGAGAGGGAGAGAGGGAGCAGTTTTACAGCCACTACAGGCAACATGTTCTCGCGTTCTTCAGTTTACACCATAAGGCCACTCGAAATAAAGTGATTTCATGCCTGCAAATTCGGAAATGTAAATAATGCTTGGCTTGGAATGTGATGAGGAGGCATTTCTGTGTGAACTGCTGAGTCTAACATAGCAACTTTAAGATATGACTAGAGATTCCATACAGTTTGCTTGTTGGAAAAATGATAAACTGAATAAACATACAAGGGACAGTACAGATAGACAGATTTACTAATCATAAAGGAAATTCAAAGTTCTGCTCAGCAACATAGAATCAAACACAGAAAAGATATTAAAGTTACCATTCCAAGTAAGTAAAATTTGCACTATAAATTCATAAACAAAGATGCAAAGTATAAGTATTGTTAGTTATTTTGACTAATTTGATTATTTGTATGCTTACATTACATAACAAGTGACCTTTATCTTCACAGCATTACAAATCTGCATAATCATTCCTACCAGCCAAATATTAACAACATGCATCATATTACACCAAACACCACATCACTATTGAAGTTTTTTTCCCACAAGGCATCGTGCTTCTTAGCTCGTCGGCCATTTTGTTTCTATTTGCATGAGCTCAGAGCATTGCACTACTCTCCCTTTGACTGTAATCCTATTATTCTGATCTGGAGAACAGGGAGAGGGTTTTGCATTCGATTGACATCTGCCTGTAAAGTTTATTTGTGGCAGTTTTGTTTTATCAGTCTACTCCTCTATTTGTACATTGTGGGTATGTATTGATAGATCTGAGGTGTATAGTGTTAAATGTTGTATAATGCTATGGACCACATCATTTGTAAGATTGTACATTTACAACCTGGACTTGTTATGGCCTTTCCTGGAATTTTTGACAGTATATCAGACGGTATATCTTACTTGAAACATGCACTACAAGTGTGATTCTTCTTCACAGCTCAAACCTATATCTAGCCTTTGTATCTTTGATAATAGGCTGTGTAGGCTTTTTCCCCCATGTATTTGTCTGTCTCAGTACAGACATATTGTATAAGCAACTATTGAGGTCAAAATAAGTCAGCTATATGCTGTCTGCTTGTAATTATAAAGAATGTATTGTTAATTTGTTGTCTGAGAATCAGTAAGCAAGGTTAGCTAAACTCATCATGGTGAATAATTAGGATGCCCAGAGTGCATACTGTACATCAGTCAGGAAGATTAAGGTTATGAAGAGGTTTCAAGAAAGACAACCTGCAGTTTGAAACTCTTAAAAATATGTTTTAGTCTAACGTACTCATATTACAACAATTTCTAATTTGTTGTATTGTTGTATCCTTATCAAATACCTAGAGTTTTGTTTCATTCACACATGTTTAACACACAAACACTGCATATTTAGGCTGAATTTTTCTCCCAAACTGAAAATACTCATGTGCAAATACAGGAAGTGCACCATTGTGCAAGTCCACACACCTTCACTAGAATCATTTGGATAATTTCAGCCCTGGAATTGCCAATCTCTACTAAACTAAAAGTAAAAGGTAGCTGTTATCCTCAAAACTCCCACAACATAACATCACAAGGTGGAACAGGGCATTTTGAGCTTTGGGGATGTAGACAGATGAATAATTAAGTGTTCTTGAGGAGGCATGGCTTAAAGCTAGCAAGCATTAATTTGGCATAATATAGGCCCTTTAATGTGGGCTACATTACTGTTCTTTGGTATCCTTGGCAAACTTGGGATAGAATTGACTTTCCCAAGCAAATGGGTTTTTGTTTACTGAAAAACAACTAATATGTAAAAACAGTGGATTAAACTCTGCCACTGGATGCCACTAAAGGACCACCGGACTGGACCTTTCACCTTGAATCACTGTTAACTACTAGTTTTTGCTTCCAGTCCTGCATAAAACATTTCAGACTTTGTTAGACCCCAGTGTGAATCCAATAACCAGGCTGTCCATGCAAACTCAAATAGTAGGATTGGCAGAGACCTTAACATTCTGTTGCCTTGACAAATATGCCTCCTGCCTCCAAAATGTGGCAGAAATGAGAAAATCCTTGTGCGGAGTTTGCAGCACAGCACCCAGAGGTGAGCCTGTAATCTCATCAGAGTGTGTGACAGTTCATGCTGTTACTAAGACAACAAATGCTGAAGGAGCGGGTGGGGGAAAGTGTAAACACAAAATCTGATCTGATTATTGGGGCTGTCCAAAAGCAACCTGGAGTAAGGGAATTAGAATCACTGATATGTCCAAAAGACTGCTGTGTGTTACTCCAACTCAGGACAATGCAATCTGTTGTACGTCTGAATAAATATGTGCAGTTAGAATGTGTGTAGAACTAACTGAGATAATACTGAAGCCCCATTCACACAAAATAGGCTCTTTACACAGCAGCACACTAGCTATCTCACTGTGTCCAAAAGCGAACACTCACTTTTGTTAAAATTATAAAAAATAAAATAAACAACCAATTACAATTCAAATTAATTCAAATAAAGTCAACCCGAATTGTTTTTAAATACTTCCGTTTGGGGTGTTTTAATATTTTTTATGCCTTCGAATTAACTTTTATGTTTTCCTCTCTAAAAAATCCAAAGTCATAACCAGGCAAATCAAATGGTCGTACTAGCTATTTCCTGGCTTATTCACAAATAAGCCTTCCCTGCATATTCCCATAATGTAGGAATTCAGGAAATTGCCCTAAACACTATGAGTTGGAGTTGGTTGCTTAGGTGACGCCTTGTATACACGAAAATGTAAGTAAATTGCAAATGTGCTTTTCTGTTTCATTGTTTCTGATTGTCATTTACAACAGAGTGACAAGAGAAAACATCAGTGATGAACTTGTAAGTGAAGTTATTTTTATTAAACCAGAACATTTGTTTACTTGAATTTATGTTTTTCCATTTAACTGCTCAATATAGCAAACCCTGACAAAATGGTTGCAGGGCGCTGTCCGTGGTGCTGAAATCACCGGATGTGTGGTTGGGATTAATCCTGTGTTTAATTATTTATTTATTTTGAACTTTAGCTTCTTTAGTAGCTTTAGTAACTTGTGCTTCAATTTCCACCAGCTGACTGTTAATGTTATGAACTGTTAATTTGTGTATTTTTGTGTAATCCAAAATGGTAATTATTTATAATAACTTAATAATAGGACAGACTAGGGATGGGCATTCGATAAAATAATATTAATCGATTGTCGGTAGACTTAAAAATCGATTTTCAATTAATCATTAAAGTTTTTATATAATAAGTATCATCATTATTATTACTATTACTAATCTGCATAAATAAACTCAACTTTATAACATATAAACCATAACCACTATAGAGCCACATCAGCCCGTTTAGATTATAATGTGTTTAATGCAGCAGAACAGAACAGAAATGAAACTTAAATCTGCATAGCTAATTTGCATAAACTAAGTGGAGAAAAAAAAAATGCTCTTGTGTACTGATGCGGTTCAGCTTCTTTCGGACTAAAGGACACGACTCAGTGGAATATAAGTGTTCTTTCTGTGAGGGATGTTGATGATGTGAATGACGAGTCTGTTCTGCGTGTGTCACGTTGGAGATGGTTCATGTTTTCAAAAATTGTATGTGTGCAGATTTAGCGCAGCACTTTATGTTGCAGTAACTGGGATACTGTGTTTACATGCACCATGATGAAACCGGGATACAGATGTGCATGTAAACACACTCATTGAGTGGTACAGTGATCTCCAAGGTGGTGCCAGAGCCGAAACGTGGGACTGAGGCCGCAACTCCAGTGTTTGTGCTGTCAGATGCAGCTTCGTCTCTACGCACAAAAACCCACATTCACTTTGTCGATTAGAAATTAACGTAATCAATGAAATTCTGAATGAATGATCAGTTGTCGATTAGTTGACTGATCATGCCCATCTCTAGAACAGACCCATTTATTTCCTGTTCAAAACAGCAGAACTGACTGTTTGCTGCTAGCATCCCTCTTCACAATGACATTTAATTAAAGTAGTAATAAAGTAATAAGCAGTGTTTTTGAATTTACAATGTTTTTATTTATACTCCCAAAACACTAAACATGAACAACTGTGTATGACTGTAGTATACATTTCTCAAGTATTTGTAAGTATGCACAGAGCACTGTCAGGGGTGGGAATAAGGGGTAGGTGAAAAATGAAATGATCTGAGAAGTCAAGCCTTAAATGCAGGCCAATCTGGGATTACTCAAACATTTATGTATGAGTCAACTCTTTTTGCCTATTAAAGGTACAGAGTTAACCAGTGTTGTATTAAAGGGCCTCATCACACCACCTATCTCCTCCTCCATCTCCCATGTTATTAATGCTTTAAAACAGAGCCACCTCAGATAGAGACCAAGAGAGCACAGGAAATTAGAAAGACACGGAGAAGGGAAGTGTAGTAATATAAAATAGAGGAGAGAACAGCTATTTGGAGTTGTCAGATTGCATGTAGCCCATCCATCCATCCATCCTTTTTCGTCCGCTTATCCGGGGCCGGGTCGCGGGGGCAGCAGCCTAAGCAGGGACTCCCAGACTTCCTTCACCCCAGACACGTCCTCCAGCTCCTCCGGGGGGACCCCAAGGCGTTCCCAGGCCAACCGAGAGACATAGTCCCTCCAGCGTGGCAAAGCAAACTGCCCCAGTGCACATTGCAGGTCCTGGTTCGATGAAGCCATCAGAACAACATCGTCTGCAAACAGCAGAGATGAAATCCTGTGGTCCCCAAACCGGACCCCCTCCGGCCCCTGACTGTGCCTAGAAAATCTGTCCACAAATACAATGAACAGAACCGATGACAAAGGGCAGCCCTGGCGGAGTCCAACATGCACCGAGAACAGGTCTGACTTACTGCCGGCAATGCGAACACAGCTCCTGCTCCGGTCATACAGGGACCGGACAGCCCTTAGCAAAGGGCCCCGGACCCCATACTCCCAGAGCACCCCCACAGGACACCACGAGGGACACGGTCGAATGCCTTCTCCAAGTCCACAAAGCACATGTGGACTGGTTGGGCAAACTCCCATGAACCCTCGAGCACCCGATGGAGAGTGTAGAGCTGGTCCAGTGTTCCACGGCCAGGACGAAAACCACACTGCTCTTCCTGGATCCGAGGTTCGACTATCGGCCGGATTCTCCTCTCCAGTACCCTGGCATAGACCTTACCGGGAAGGCTGAGGAGTGTGATCCCCCTATAGTTGGAACACACCCTCCGGTCCCCCTTCTTATACAGAGGGACCACCACCCCGGTTTGCCAGTCCAGAGGTACTGTCCCTGACCGCCACGCGATGTTGAAGAGGCGTGTCAGCCAAGACAGCCCCACAACATCCAGAGACTTAAGGTACTCAGGACTGGATCTCATCCACCCCTGGAGCCTTGCCACCAAGGAGCTTTCCAACCACCTCCGTGACTTCAGCCAGGGTGATGGATGAGTCCGCCTCCGAGTCCCCAGCCTCGGCTTCCTCCTCGGAAGACGTGACGGTGGGATTGAGGAGATCCTCAAAGTACTCCTTACACCACTGGACAACGTCCCCAGTCGAGGTCAACAGCTCTCCCCCCGCACTGTAAACAGTGTTGATGAAGAACTACTTCCACCTCCTGAGGCGCCGGACGGTTTGCCAGAATCTCTTTAAGGCCGTCCGATAGTCCTCCTCCATGGCCTCCCCGAACTCCTCCCAGCTCAGAGTTTTTGCCTCCGCAACCGCACGGGCTGCAGCACGCTTGGCCCGCCGGTACCCGTCAGCTGCCTCAGGAGTCCCACGAGCCAGCAAGGCCCGATAGGACTCCTTCTTCAGCTTGACGGCATCCCTTACTTCCGGTGTCCACCACCAGGTTCGGGGATTGCCGCGCGACAGGCACAACAGACCTTACGCCCACAGCTCCTAGCGGCCGCATTGACAATAGAGGCCGAGAACAGAGCCCACTCAGACTCCATATCTCCAGCCTCCCCGGGAATCCGGGAGAAGTCCTCCCGGAGGTGCGAGTTGAAGACAGAGGGCTTCCCAACAGACCCTCGCTACACGCTTGGGCCTGCCAGGTCTTTCCGGCTTCCTCCTCCGCCAGCGAACCCAACTCACAACCAGGTGGTGATCAGTTGACAGCTCAGCCCCTCTCTTCACCCGAGTGTCCAAGACACGCGGCCGGAGGTCAGATGACACGACTACAAAGTCGATCATCGACCTCCGGCCTAGGGTGTCCTGGTGCCACGTGCACTTATGGACACCCTTGTGCTCAAACATGGTGTTTGTTAGTAAGTAAGTGTCACTGTCATTGCCCACATGGGCGTTGAAGTACCCCAGTAGAACAACGGAGTCCCCGGTCGGTGCACTGTCTAGTACCCCTCCCAAGGACTCCAAGAAGGCCGGATACTCTGCACTGCTGTTCAGCCCATAGGCCGACACCACAGTGAGAGACCTGTCCCCGACGCGAAGGCGCAGGGACGTGACCCTCTCGTTCACCGGGGTAAACTCCAACACACAGCGGCTGAGCTGTGGGGCAATGAGCCCACACCAGCCCACCGCCGCTCCCCGCGGCCAACGCCAGAGAAATGGAGAGTCCAGCCCCTCTCAAGGAGTTGGGTTCCGGAGCCCAAACTGTGCATGGAGGTGAGGCCGACTATATCTAGTCGGTAACGCTCAACCTCCCGCACCAGCTCAGGCTCCTTCCCCCCCAGCGAGGTGACATTCCATGTCCCCAGAGCTAGTCTCCATGTCCGGAGATCCGGTCGCCGAGGCCCCCGCCGTCGACTGCTGCTCGGATCCCTACACACCGGCCCCATATGGATCCTCCCGGCGGTGGGTGGGCCCACGTGAGGACGGCCCCCCGTGGGGGAAGGCCTGGCCACCAGGCGCTCGCTGGTGAGCACCCACCCCAGGCCTGGCTCCAGGGTGAGGCCCCGGTGACGCCAATCCTTGCAACGTAACTGGCCTCTGTGTGTGACTCATCATATTGAACTTCTGAACCGTTCTTCGTCTGACCCGTCCCCCAGGACCTGTTCGCCTTGGGTGACCCTACCAGGGGCATGAAGCCCCCGACAACATAGCTCCCAGGATCATTCGGGCACTCAAACCCCTCCACCACGATAAGGTGATGGTTCAAGGAGGGGATTGCATGTAGCATTTGTTAAAATTAAAAGAACATAACAGCATTCAGAGACCTTTTTTCTTTTAAAGATTTTAAATTTTAAAGGTGCATTGTGTGACTTTTCAGGTGGGGGCCTGTCAAATACTTGGAGATGTTATTACTCTGCTTGTTGTTGTGTTGTGTTTCATAGTATGGTATTAAACCTTTCTATCATCATGGAGACCAAACAAGAGCAAGTTACAGGTCAGATCTGAGGAGAGACAAACCTGCTCACACGTTTTTCTACATATTTATGAGAAATAAAAGCACCTGTAATTTAATAAATGTAAGGCAAGCTGTTTAATGTCATGGAGAAAACTGTCTGCATAATGCAAGTTGCAAGTTGTCCATATATAGACAAGCCAGTGTCACTGATGGAATATTGAAAAAAGTTTCAAAAGTTTTCAAAAGTTCTACACTGAATTGAAAGTAACCTTTTGGGGCCATGGACTTCAGGCTAATTTCTAAGATAACAAGCAACAACCTAGGAAATTTTCTTGCACTCAATATGATAAGAAAGTCAAATATCTACAAACCCCACAGCACTCCAAAATCAATTCAATAAATGGTGCAGATTGCCATTTCATTAGACTTTTAATGACAAGATAATAAGCTTTTTTTGTGTAACATTACATTTTGATGCTATCTGTTAGATTAACAAAACAGTGTATTATTGCTTTTGTAAGAAAAAAAAGAAGTAATTTTTTGTATTTGCGATTATATTTGCAATGCAGTATATGTTAAAAAGGCCCATATTCTCTCAAACAGAAACCACTCTGTTCCACCTTCATTTCATGTGGAAATACAGGAAGTGCTCCACTGTGTTTTAAAACTCCATACACCTTCACTAGAATCATTTGGATAATTTCAGCCATGGAATAGTCAATCTCTAAAAGGCAGCTGTTACCTTGAAACTTTCATCACAAGTCGGGACAGGGCATTTTGAGCTTTGGAGATGTAGACAGACTAATAATAAAATATTATTCAAACATGTGTGAATGAAACAAAACACAACCTCAGATATGTTTTTAATGAGGTAGCAGCATTATGTCCGAGGCCATAGTGAGCATTAACAATCGAGAAAGCTAAAACTCAAAGACAACTATCCGATTCAGAACATATTTGTTGAGGTCTAAACTATAGGATTTTTGATTGAGTGATACATTTGTGCAGCCTTGATTTTGTAGTCTCATTTTGAAGAGCATACTCCCCATCTAAACTTGGTGTGGGATTCACAGGGTCCCTCACGATTTGATAATCAAAACATGGCTCACGGTATTATCATGATAATACATAAAATATATATGATGACGGTGAATTTGTTAAATGTATTGCATGAACAAATTTCCTTCCACTACACAAGCAACAAAATTGTAGTGCGGTCACAAAAAAAATAAAAATAAAAAAGCTAAACGATACCAATAAATACTCAGCAGCTCATGATAACGATACTGTATCATGTTTGTATTGATATTTCTATATTTTTGCACACAATATAAACAGATGCATAAAGTAACATGCCTGACTGTAATATTGTGAAAATAAAAGCATGCCATTCTCCATATGCTCTGAGCACTCAATCGATCCGGAGAAGCAACATAAGCTGAAGTGTGTGAAATAATTTAAATGGAAGTACTGAAGGGGGGTAGGGTAGGGAGGAGGGTAGAGCCAGTTTAACAGCGATGATGAAAATCGATATGCAGTAATAAATGAGAAACAACGGCGATAGATTATTGAAGCTATTAGGATGTGCGCAAAAAGGCTGCTCCTGTCCTTTGGGATGGGAATACAGAGAAGACAGAAACCTCCTTATTGTGCTAATGCAAAATTGTAATGGCTGCTTCTTGGTTTGTACAATAGAGGACGGATGTAGCCCCAAGGTGAGCCAAGCAAGATGGTGAACAGAAGGTCAGTGGATTGAACTTCTCCGAGAGCAGGAGCCCAACGCGTAATCGTCTGCCCCCAGCTGCTAATTAGGTGCCCTTGAGCAAGGTCTTCAACCCCCCAACTTCTGCCAAAACACAGCCAGCAGTGCACCGTTCAGAGCGTCTCCCAGGTGAATAAGAGTAATTTGCGTGGAGATGTGTGTTATGTAAAAATGTGAAAAATATAATAATACTAGTACAATAAAACTGCAGTATTGTTGTTTTGTGTCAGATATAACTGGCATTCTCCAGCATTACAACAACCCATAGACAGACTGTAACTCTGTACACTGACAAGGTTGTAGTGTACATTGACATTATGATGTGTCCAGGAGCAAGACACTTCACCATTACCTATAGTCACATGATGTAGGTTGCACAAAAACATAACAACAACAACAACAACAACAACAACAAAAAAGCAATGAATATAACAGTTACTCTTGATATGTTTCAAAGTAAGACTACATTTTGAAAGTTTGTCTTTTCACAACTTAGAGTAGAGATTTGCTGTCACTGCAAAGAAAACAAAAACCAGCAGTCCGAAAGCGCGCTTACTGGTTCTCGGATGATTAAACACTTTTAATTAGATGAAAGCATATTTGTCTGATTTTGACCCTAAGAGCTACTTTTACTATAGGTAACACATTTTGCTGCATGGATATGTGCTTCATAGGTTCTATATTCTGCAAAATTGACTCTTGTGAGCTTTTAGCCATGTTAGAAAGTTGTTACTTCATCAAAAACATATTTGGAGTTATGTTTTGTTTCATTCACACATAAATGAGTTGAGTAATCCTTTATTATTTGCCTGTTTACATCTCCAAAGCTCAAAATGCTTTGTTCCACCTTGTGATGTCATGAAGTAGCAGTTTTCAAGTTAACCTACCTTTTACATTTTGTTCAGTAGAGACTGGCAATTCCAGGGCTAAAATCATCAAAATGATTCTTGTGAAGGTGCCTGGAGTTTAAAACACAGTGGAGCACTTCCTGTATAACCACATGGCGTCACAAGGTGGAACAGAGTGTTTTCAGTTTGAGAGAAGAACTCAGCCCAAATAGGCAGGATTTGTGTGTTAAACACAACTCCAGGTATGTCTGTGATGAGGAAACAATATTATAACATAGATCTTACACACTGAATATTTCGGCTTAGTTCTTCTCTCAAACTCAAAACAGTCTATTCCACATTGTGATGTCATATGGTAATACAGAAAGTGCTTTGTGTTTTAAACTAAACACCTTCACTAGAATAATTTGGATAATTTCAGCCCTGGAATTGCCAATCTTTACTTAAGAAAAGGAAAATGATAGCTGCTAATTTGAAAAGTACTACTATTACATGACATCACAAGGTGCAATAGACCATTTTGAGCTTTGGAGATGTAGACAAAGATAAACATGTGGATAAAGGGTTACTTAAACATGTGTGAATGAAACAAAACACAACTCCAGGTATGGTTTGGATGAGATAACAGCATTATGACACGGCTTAAACTTCACAAGTGACAATTTTGCATAATATAGGACCTCTAAAATAAGCAGCTTGAAGGTAATAATTATGATTTCTTTCTGGACAAACCTACTATAGTATATTCTATTATCAAACAGTTCACTTTTGCCTTGTATCGTAAAACAACAAATAAGCCCGCACACAAACTGCCAAATGCATTGAGCGGTGAACAAATGCAATCGTCTGCACAAACAATACAAGCAAATGAAAACGCTGCCTCTATTTCTGCTCGTCTTTATCTGGGGGAAAACATACAGAGGCTGACAGCACATTAATTAAAACCTTATAGCATATTGATTAGAATGCGCCTGTGGATGAATGCTGACAAATACATAGACAGCTGGCAGCTTTCAAGGAGATTCTCACGCTTTGAAAAAAAAAAAAAAAAAACCCTCACAGCTATTTAACAGACAGGTGTAGTTACAGATACAGTGGTAATATTTATGCATAAGACGAAGCAAGTAGGGTGGGGTTAGAAGAATGGGTCTGGAATCGTAAGCTTGTTGTTTCATAAAGTTGCTACTCGTGCAATAATGTTTCACTTATGTCAGCAATATAACTTACTCCACACGCGTCAACATTTTAGCTTTTATTTTTTGTGTTCATTCTTTCAGATGTTAAGGTGCTCTATAAAACTTTTCTTGTGAGGAATCAGCTGCTGTATTCATGGAGACATTAATGCTTTGCCTGGAATAAAGTGGTGTAATCCCACATTTGCGTTGAACGTTCCACAGTTCCACATGAAACGTACCTACAGTATATTAATAAGCGGTGTTTCTATTGATAAAACATTGCTTGACAAACACAATTCTTATGTTTGTGAGTGATGTAACCTCTCTATAAATCAAATCTGTAACTTGGCATGGTGGTGTCACCTGCTTGATAACAGTGTTAGGGAGTAACAGATTACATGTACTGGAGTTATGTAATCAGAGTACAAATTATGAGTAACTGTATTCAGTTACAGTTACTGTTTCAGTGAGTGGTAATTGGATTACTGTTACTTTGTTGAGATAAATGGATTACATGGTGGTATTTTCCTGTTTTCACATTCTGGGCTAAACCAGGACTAAACCAGGTCTAAACCAGGACTAAACTAGGACTATACTAGGTCTAAACCAGGACTAAACCAGGACTAAACCAGGACTAAACCAGGACTAAACCAGGACTAAACCAGGTCTAAACCATGACTAAACCAGGACTAAACATTCATGTAGTTTTAAAAAGCATGACAATATCAAATAATCCAAAGTATTCAGATTACATTACTCACTTTAAGTAATTTAATGGATTATGTTACAAACTACATTCTGGGGTATGTAATCTGTAATCTGTAGGGGAATACATTTTAAAAGTAACCTTCCCAACACTGCTTGATAATGCCATACTGAAGATTATTCCTGAAAAAATAATAACAATTCCATGGAGACAACCAGATAGCAGACCCAACCAAAAAAATTACATACTGGTAGTCCAATTTTAAGTACCAAGAATGTATAAGAGAATATGTATTAAAAGTATTCAGGTTTGTGAGGAGTAGACTCTGAATCGCAATCCATGCAGTTTCTTTTTTTTTTTTTTTCTAGTTCCAGGTGGTCAAAGCGGAGATGGCAAGTTTCCCTGTAGAAAGACCCAGGCGTTTCCAGACAAAGATTATTCCAGCTGGCCCTTGCTCTTCCCTGAGGCCTCCTCCTGGTATGACATGGTGCTACATAGACCAGTGATTTCACTAGGGTATCAAGATCCTCCAACACTAATGCTATGTATCCTTGTATTTAAAACGGCGTAATATTTTGAAGAAGCCTTTTCTTATATTTATTTATATTTTATTATATATAGAGTTTACTGTTACATGTGAAATTCTGAGGACTTTTCACCATTCAAAGGATATTTTATCAGTAGAACATGTATTAAAGCCAAAGTTGATGAAGCTGGAAATGTACTTATGTTTACTTCCTGTTTGGAATGTGGTGGTTAGCAGGGACAGCAGCTCGAAAGTAACTGTAGTAAGCAGTTGTTAATGTTCCACAGTATGACATTAAATAGATCTACCCTGCATGTATTCAATTACAGGTGGTTTTATTGCTCAAAAATACCTGGAACAGC
Source organism: Boleophthalmus pectinirostris (assembly GCF_026225935.1). Lineage (NCBI taxonomy): Eukaryota > Metazoa > Chordata > Actinopteri > Gobiiformes > Gobiidae > Boleophthalmus > Boleophthalmus pectinirostris. The sequence continues at coordinate 14,286,119 of NW_026571447.1, read as the reverse complement.
AAGAATTATGACTGCGTGTGGAGTTGCCTCTCCACAGATTTGACCAGTAACTTGGCCTGGTTTGATCTCCATGATGATAGAAAGTTTTAAAACCAGACTGTGAAACATTCAAGACAAAGCAATAACATCTCTATGGAGAAAAGCAGGTGGCAGATGCTCCAAAAAACTAAACTAAAGACTAAAGACTAAACTATACTATTTCCTGCAGAGTTTTTTATTTTGACCAATCACAGTGTAGGGGGAGGAGCTAGACACACAAAAGTGACCACATTGACTGCTTTGTTGTCCATTTTTGAAGGAAACAGAATGAAGGACCACTACATTCTGCAATCCGCATTTCAAGCAAATAATTAGCAATCCAACAACTATTATCTAACAGCCTATAAACTGAAGGAAGAACATATATATTTCAAGGCGCATTAACACAGGAGTGGGAGTAGAATAAAGATAAGACATTACACATTACAAAATCCCTAATATGACTAAAATAGCTGGTATGCAAATGCTATTGTGGGTGTATGACAGGAACCCTTGAAGCCTGCTGTTTAAAGACCCCTTTCTCTCTCTTCTCTCTTTCTCTAGAAGTCTGTTCCAATCTGGCACACCAAAGGCAAGGTAAAAAGCGACGCCAGATCAAACAAGACAATGCATTTCTCTTCTCGACTTGAATTTTCAGCAAGCCAAAAAATACTCAACTAAACGATGCTTTGGGGAGAATCAGCTCTCACTAGAACTGGCAGTGATCCATTCTGAGGCCAGGCACAACTCATATCATTTAACACTCATTTCATTTAGCACAATTAGAGCAGCTGTAGCAGGAGGGATGGAGAGTTTGGCTCCATACCAATGCTGAATATTACTGCTGCTATTGTATTACCCTCATATCTGCCAGTGAATTTTCAAAAACCCGCATTCTCCAGGGAGGTGGGCTCGGAGAGTGACCAGGGCCTGATGGGATAGCAGAGGCTCCACAGCTGCTGCCGGTAGACTTAGAATAAGAGAAAGGTATTGATCCACAGGGGATATTATTTGGACGCAGTAGCTCACACATCACAAAATAATCTAATAACAAAGAGCAACAACATAAATGGTAATAATACGTTCAAAATAAGTAGCAAAAATAGCAAGAGACTGGTCAAAAAGAGTGAGAAAAGCAGGGTAGACATTTTATGGAATTAATTCTGTATATGTGGCACAGAAAGCTCAAAAATAAGAGATTAATCCAGGGCTGTTTCTAGATTTTCAGTGGGTCTGGGCAAAAATCTTTTGGGGCCCCCGATTTTATCAAACTGCTATTAAGTGATTCCTTGTCCAAGATTATGCGTAAACACACAAGTCCATAATTACATATCCTTAAATAAATAAATATATAAATTACTTGTTTTGTGTTGTGTTTTCTAAGTTTGAATCATAATTACCTCCGCCAAGGAGGTTATGTTTTTGCCGGCGTTTGTCTGTTTGTTTGTTTGTTTGTTTGTTTGTCTGTTAGCAACATAACTCAAAAAGTTATGGATCGATTTTGATGAAATTTTCAGGATTTGTTGGAAATGTGAAAAGGAAGAACTGACTTCATTTTGGGGGTGATCCGGAAGAAATCCTGGATTCTGGATCACTTTGAAATTTTAGTTAACATTGTGGTAAATGGGGCCAAAAATTTAGTTTCTCAATATCTCAGTTAATTATTGACCAAACCCCATGAAATTTGACTCAGGGATGGACAATGGGATCCTCTTTCATATTCCAAAGGCTGATCCGGATCTGATTCAGAAGACTGAGTTTATCGCAATTTATATAAAAAATGGGGGTAGTCCTTGGCGGAGGTCTGCGCTCTCTGAGTGCTTTTCTAGTTTCTTCATAAAACCTTTGGGTCAAATATCTGCATAGGAGTAAATTTCTGCACTATTTCAACAATCTTTTGTCTATATATATATATCTATGACACTTATGAATCATTATTTATATTTTGGACATTTGGAAATTTCTAATTGCAATACTGATCTAATGTGACTTACAAATAATAAGATGATGTCCAAGATTAAAAATTACAATAGAAGCCATTTCCTGTCTGCTCCATTACGATACATGGCCATAAATGACAAAAAAAAAAAAAAAAAAAAGTGCTAGTGCTAGTGCAGTTGGACCCTCTTAGTGATAGCTGCAGATTATACTAGCAAGTTTTTTGTTTTTTTTTATTATGCCATTAGGCTGATTGAGAAGATCAAATTTGAGAATAAAATTTAAGAACGAAGTATAGAGAGGTGGGCGTGTACTGGTGGCAGTGAAAATCACTGTAGATCAGAGCAATACTGTCTCAAATACAGGAGAATAAAAATTCAAACATGGATGAATCACTCTAAATACAACTTTGAGAGGGTAAATGAGAAAACTATTATAACTAGCAATTATAAAAGCTCCAAATAGTAGAGTTTGCACATTCTGTTGCGACTGAGAATTTCACAGAAGTTCCTAATTAATGGTAATGCCTAATTCATATTCATAATCAGATGATAATTTGAACAAATCCTTCAAAACAAGTTATTAATTACTGTTAATTCCAGAGGCCACCAAAGTCCTTCTTAATTGTTGGTAAATTGCAGTTAGTTAGTTGGAACTTGGGGCCAGTGGTTGCTATAGCTTCAAAGGACCTACATACCTTCACTGTCATTTGGCGAGCAAATTTTAAAGGTACACTGTGTAACTTTTTGGTTCCGGCTCCGTCACCTGCTTGTTTCTATGGATATGTCATTGCTCTGCCTAAAATGTTCCGCAGTATGATATTAAACAGCTCTATATCACATTTAATAAAATTATAGGTGTTTTTTTTTTAGGTCAAAACAAACAAACAAACAAACAAACAAAACCTTCCATTCTGACTGTGTGCGAGGTTGCTTCTTCCATGGACATAGAAAGGTTTAATACCACACTGAGAAACATTCCAGACATAACATCTCCATGAAGAAAATCATTGCACAGACCCTCCACCAGAAAAGTTACACAATGCACCTTTAATGGAGGGAATCTAACCCAAAATCCTAAATCTTATAATACCTCAAAGCCTTCCATTTATTTCTCTTTTGAACAAAATTAATGCCAGGTTCCTCTCTCTTCCTCTTACTGTAAACCACTACTTCACCAACAAACATAAACTCACATGTATTCTCCATCTCTCCAGCTGTAATTGAAAACCCCTTTTTTTCTTCTGTCCTCGATCCTGCGACCCCCACCACCTGCTCGGAGTGCATCAACATTGGATTTAGCCTCTCAGTAAACAAGACTACCACAAATCGTCAGGCTAGTATACTCCGACCAGATGAAAACATTTGAATTGATATGAGTCATTGCTCAAAGCTTCAAATTGCCAGACATTTTCTTCCAGGATAAGATCTAGTTTCATTATGCCTCTCTTGATAGCATCACAGGTGTTGTTTTGTGCAAAGCTAAAGTCAAATTAATTTCAGAGTTAAAAGAGGCGTTTGTCGTTTACTTTTAAAACACAGGGTAGTTTTTGAGTCGGTGAGAAAATGTTTGAACCCCCTGACTATCTATTATCTGTGTGAATCAGATTATCAGTGTGGAGACGTGTCTCTCCTTTATTGTGGCAAAACAAAGATGCAAGATTACAAAGGAGAACGAAAGTAACACAATGTGGTTTTGAACTCAGAATGTTATGTTATATGTAGATTCATGTTTATTTGATATGTTCACAATGTGAGTAAATGTAACTGTAATTCAATAAAATAATCAAATATTTTATAAAAGTATGCTGGCATGGATACCTGTTCTAATGCACATGGCATGGAGTGGTTCAAAATGTATTAACGTTTAGATTAGACACGGTCATTTATCAAAATACATTTTAAGAGTATGTCTTCTTGCATAGGTTTCTCTTTAAAGCATTTAAACACAACACGTTTTACAGGTTTTGTCACTAGGCAATATATCAGTTACAATATTAAAATTTACACACATGTAACAAATAATTTAATATTTAATAATTGTATAAATGCGCTTATCATTATTATTTTGTAACATTTACAAAAGTAAAATATTATTTTTGGATTACAACTGCAAGTAAATTTGTAGGCCGTGGTACAGAATTTAAAAGCAAAATCCATATCGGCCATACAAATACAGCATTGATTTGGATTGATACTCGTTTTGATACCACATCTAAAAAAAATGTAGACAGTGCAATGGAATTTTTAACACAAAATAGTAGTTTATTAAACTATTTATATATTTATCATCATATTTATATAAATCAAAACCACTCTAAAACTGTGACAGTCCAATTTTGTCCTTTTAGGATTTTTCTGTTTTTCAGAAGCAATACTTATGCAGTACAAATGTTGAGTTGGTTTTATCACTTATTAGTAGGATCTGTGTTTAAAGTTTTTTTTTTTTTTTTTTTTTTCTGTCAACCCTAGAATTAATTATCACATACAAACAAAGATCTGTGAATGACATTATTTAAACATCAAGTATGGACTTGCACATCCTTGAACACTAATTCTAAGGAGAAAACTCATGGGCCATCAGTGAGCACTTTTATTATAATTGGCACATGCTTTACATAACAGGCTCGTGTAGAGGAGGTCTATAGTGCAACTGTCTCCGAAATTCAGCGCCTGTAAAGAATTAATAAAGGCAGTGATCCGGCCCCTTTAACCGCGCTGTAATTCTCACATTCAGATCTCATTTGCGTCTTTATAATAGTGGGGATACCCTGTCATAACACCATGGTGACAGCCTGCCTCCATCCAACCGACTCATGCTTGATATTGCATTATCATTAACACCGTGTGCGTATTAATATTTCATGGGATCGTGGCTTGGCGGGGGGGCGCTATTCCCCGCTAGCACAGAAATTACACACTCACACATGCTTATTATTGTGATGGAACCGTGAGCGAGGTAAGGTGTGCTAGAGGGACATAAAAAGAGGTATTCCTATTAAACAGTGAGTAGCCATGGTCCAGAGAAGCATGCATCATCAGTTTTTAAAGGCGAAAATGAAAAAAAAGGAGACCAGACCAGACGGAGGAGGAGCAGAGTCGTGATGAGGAGGTGTGTAAAAAGAAATGAGGGCTGGATGGGAAGTAGTAAAAAAAATAGTGCCTGTCCAATAAAATCAAAACTTTTGGATTTATGGTTTAGCAGAAAGTTACTATTAATGTGATTTTTAGGGTAGTTTGAGGGTGGGCTTGCAGAGTGGTTAGCCTTGTTGTTCGGTTAATGTTGAGTTGTGCTTTATGATCCCAATGGGTGATTTTATCTGTTTATCTTTATCTTTTTGTCCACATAAGTCAGCAGTGTGCAGTGTAGTGTCAAATGTATGTTTCCTCATCAAAAAATATACCTGAAGAGATTTTACATGTCATACATGTGTTCTTTATTATTATTGTATGAAAATTGGTATAGAGCATTGTTCTCCAACCTGTAGCTCTCCTCTCCCTTCCAAGTAGCTCGCCAAGGGGTTTACAAATTATGCACTGTGCTGAATAACAAAAATTTGGTTAATTACATGCCTATTACACATTTGTGCACTAATAAATGGACAATGGTTTATGTTTAACAGGCATTTAACTGTACCCCAAGGCTTACGCTTTCTTATAATCTTCTCATTTTCTTGTGGCCACTAAAATTAGTCGTTCTGTGGCATTTTTGTTCTGTAAAGGTAGCTCACTAAACGAAAAAGGGTTGGAGATCCCTGGTATAGAGTATCTAGCCTTTTTCCTTAGTATCCATAGACAATCTTGAATTTAATATGTAATAGAATATGTTATGTGTTTCACTATTTATTATGCCCCCATATTTGTCCAACAGTTACCAGTCAAAACCCTTAAACGTGCACTGTGTAACTTTTCTGGTAGAGGGCCTGCCAGTTATTTGTCTCCATGGAGATGTTACTGCTTTACCTCCAGTATTCCAAAATATGGCAAAGGTGGCATTAAATCTTTTAATCTCCATAGAAACAAGCAGCAGACACCACCAGGCCAATTTATAGGTGAGATCTGTGAAGAGGCAATCACACTGTAATTTTTTAGCAATGAATAAATACACATTACTATATAAATTTAATATCATATTGTGGAACACTACAGTCAAATCAATAGCATTTCCATGGTAGCAGAACTCCAAGCTGAAAAGTTATACAGTCCACCTTTAATGTGTACGAGTTAATCTAATTTTTCAAAGTCAAAAAGGAGTAATAGACTTCAAATTTAAATGCTTTATAATGCTATAGTTCTAATCACACTCAATTAATGTCCTCTCTCTCTCTCTCTCTCTCTCCTATGTTCCTTTGTCATCTTAAGATCACCTGCAGCTATTCTCCCATTCACAAGGATGAATTTTATTATTGCCATATTAAATGTCAAAATTTAAACTGCATTTACTGAAGTGATAACATTTTTTATGCTCAAATGAAACCCTGACCATGGGAGATTTGCTTAGAGTAATTAGGGTCAAACACAGATTCTCCCTCACCACTGTGACCTCACATGAAGTCATCCTATATGAGCATAAAAATCACATGAAGGTGCTATGTGCTCTGCTACATCACAGGTTAATGAACAGTTCTCAAGGGAGTCCATAGATTTTACAGCCCAACAAAGGATCGCCATCCTCAAACCACCATTTCACTTTCTGGGAAATTTGTATTTTTTTCATTCACTTAAGAACAGCATTAATCTTAGTTTATAGTTGTTTGGGTGTAGCCTTCATGTTTATACTGGGTTGATGATCATGCATAGTATTCACATATGCAGTATTCTTAAAAATGAATAAAAAAAATGAATGAAAAAATATGATTCCTAATTTCCTAAGTATTACTATAGTCCTAAATTTAAGTATTTTTTATGTCTAGTACATTTAAAGCAAAAGAGAACAGGTCTAAGGGGAAATTTACATCAAATATTAGGTTAAAGGGCAAGACGGGTGTGGAAATCTTTGATCACACACACTCTTTTTTTTTTTTAATGATCCTGCAAATACACAAAATGAAACACCCTATGGACTACATGAGATTTTGTATATTGAAGCATTACAAACTAGAGAAAAATACTTGCCGTGTTGTCAGTGCCTGCTGCGGTCTGTGAGTGCCTTGTTTTCCCAGTCGAGAAAGTGACTTTATTGTATTTATTACATATCAGCGGATATATATATATATATATATATATATATATATATATATATATATATATATACTAGATAGATTTCTTGTTCTGGTGTTTGTGGTTCCCGGGTCTTTCTCTTTCTTCTCCTTCTTTGGGGTAATAATGTCAGTATGTCACTGGATAGTAGTTCCTGATTGGTTAATCCGCATCCGACTGCTTTTTCAACTTCTCACACCAATGCTCTGGACGTGCGTCTCCTGAACACTCAAGACGCCAGATTCTCGCCGTGCTGATGCCTTCACAGAGATTTTTCATGTAAACTGGATGCCTTGATGCTCCGGTCTGAACACAGGCGAATGTTAAATTAGTAGCCAACACAAAAATAAATAAATAAATAAAAAAAATAACATAGCTATTAATCTAGGATCAGCCTGGTGGTGATTTATCATAAACGGATAATGTGACAATGGCTATTTTGGAGGCTAGTCAATAACAACAACAAAAAAGTCATCAAAATGAAATAATGTTCAAATAAAATAAATAAAAAGGTCTACCTTGGAGTGTAATATTAAAATTCTATTTGAATTTATTTCTGCACGTTTGTGGTTAATTTTACAGACCTTTCACTTTTTGTCCAATACCTCAACCAAGAGTGTTTTGATAGCTATGAATCTGATACTGTATGGGAGTAGGTGCTCATAAGCTGTTGCTTCAGTGGACTATGTATGCTTTTATCTAATGTGTGCATGCAATGTAAACAAAATGAAACAATGCCCAAATAAACACATAAACTAAATGTTTCAGTAAATTCATATAATTTCTGAATATTTTCAATTTTCAATATCAAAAATTTCTAGATATTTTTTGTCAGTAAAGCCCCCCCTAACTTGAATCTCATTTTTGACTGCACCTTTATCACTGCGAGATATAGAGCCAGTGCCTTTGTGGAGGTCTTTGACCACTAAAAGCTCCCAGGACTATAGAGTAATACATTGTCAGGCAGTGATTCACCTGTGCCGTCCATTCAAATATTAAGTCTCAGCGTATCATTACTGTATTTTTGTTGTGATTTACGCTATTACAGGAACCATTCCCCCTCTTGTGTGACGCGTGTGCTTGTTCGAGTGGGCAGAATCAGATTTCATCAATAGAGCTGTTTGAAATAAACCTAACCACGCAAATGCTCCCCTTTTGCAAAGTGCCTGTATTATATTTGACATTCTCTAGAAAGCAGGAATCTTCAAAGACACCATGTTTAAACCTCAGAGTGTTTGAAATATCAAAGCTCTCGTATGGCAACTTTCTAAATGTCACCGTGGGGGATCTTTCCACTCTTTTGATGCAGCTTTCACCAGGAACAGTAATGACGAGCTGCGGTGTCTGAAGACTCACTTTGAGGATCTGAACATGAAGCTGTATTTTCAATCTCTAAACTGAAGCATTTTTCATATTTTTCAATGATGTAAATGTTCTTGTACAGTCTGATTGCCTAGGCTATTAGCAGTATCAGTTGCATTGGTTTGGGAGATAATGCCATATGATTTTATTGAGAGCAAAGGAAAGTATTACTGGATAATCCTGTTGCCGAGACACTTCTGAGACTGAAACGGCCTCAATGGGGCTATACTTTTGCCTTGGTTCATACAGAGAAAGAGAGACGCTTTATTGATCTTGAGGGAAATTCAAGTTTTGCTGCAGCTACATTTACACTGTGCTTCTCAGTTGCCTTTTTGTCTCAGCCAAAGGTCTCAGTGCAGTTGAACAGCAGGACTGGTCAGGTAGGGTCAGCAGATCTGTGTCAGGGCAGTTTGAGAAGAGGAAGAGTCAAAAGTGTCACTCCTCTGCAGTTACATCTCCATGGAGACGAGCAGTTTAGGGACCTCACACCACAAAGTTGTACAGTACACCTTTAATGTCTTTTTCTGCACTTTGAATTACTTTGTGTATTGAGCTATACAAATAAACCTGCTGTAACATCACGTTTAAGCACAAACCTTTTTGATTCATCATTGTGCAACTGCTTAATGTCGCTTTCCTTAAAGGTGCACTATGTAACTTTTTGGCTGCTTGTTTATGGATATGTAATTTCTCTACCTAGAATGTTCCACAGTGTAACATTAAACAGCTCTACCTTACACTTGTTAAATAGCAGGTGGTTTATAGCTCAAAAATACGTAGAAATTCTGACTGTGCTCACAGTCGCCTCTCCACAGATCTGAACTGCAAATTGGACTGGTTTATGCTACATTCACACGACAATGCTCCTTGTTTTTGTTTTTTGTGGGTTGAAAACAATTCGCGTCCACACACACGTTGGATCAATAAATATTCACGTCCATACAACCATGGAGCACTGAGTGAAAACAATGTAATACATATGCTACACCTATATGAGGTGCTGTAAACAGGATACAGCCAGAGCAATTGCACACACAATACTACAAAGAGCACATGCGCATAAAGTCCTTCCTCTTCCAGAAAGCAAACATGACATCATCGCTTTCCAAAAGCTGTGGTTTGCTTGCCCACACAACAACGCAATGGCGGCGTTCTCAGATTTCTCAACTCTAAAACCCGTTTTCAAAAAACACCGTTTTCGCCCACCTGAAAATCCAGCTCTATGTGGATGAAAGGCCAAAACGAATAAAAACTTCACAGTTTCGACCAAAAAACATTGTCGTATGGACACTGCCTTAGTCTCCATGATGACAGAGAGGTTTAATGCCATACTGTGAAACACTCAACCAGGAAAGTTACACAATGCACTTTTAACAATGTCCAAATGTAACCCTTAAACTTACAGAAAACTATGCCAAGTTGCAATGTGTAGCTTTTTGGGTGGAAGATCCAACACATGCTTGTTTCCATGGAATGCTTCGTAGTATGGCTTTAAACATATGTATCTCCATGGAGACAACTGGTCCAAGTTACAACATGGAACTGAAAAAAATGCTAGAATAAAACAGACTTAAAGCTGATACTTTGATAGTTTGCAACTGATATCAACATTCCCTGGGGGTGTGAAGCTAACTGAAAGCACTACTCTGCAAAGTTTATATCACCATTTGAAAGTATCATGATAACCATCACCTTAAGACCTCTTTTAGCCTGTTTGCACATTGTACTCATTCACTGGTTTATCTCGGTCTTCTCTATTCATTCCTATTCCATACAGCAAAGCCAAGGCCCATCTCCAGAATATCTAACACGCCTAATTAAGTTGATCAGGCTCTGTCCTCCCTCTGCTTGAACAGGCACCCTTGCAGATAAAAAATATGGAGTTGATTGCTATGCACACAATGCTCGAGATGGCTTCATGATCTGTGCTCATAATGAGTTTCAGCATCTCTTGTTTGTCAAATCAGGACCAAGTCAATGAAGTGCAAAACTGAAAAGGTTGAAAACAAAACCATATAAGAAACACATAAGAAACAGTAACTGCAATACACATAGAGAGTTAGAATAGAGAAAAAAAGTTTAACTACAGGGTATGAATGATAAAAGACCAGTATAAAACATATGGCTGTTGCAGATATCTGTATTAACAATACTGGTAAACTGCTTTCTTATCATTATTACTATCATTACTTTATGTATATTTGGAGATACGGGACTACATGCATAAAATACTCCATACAACTGTAAAATAACTCACTCTTAAGTAATAGATAACTCTATGCCAATCATTATTTCATCTTTGCACTGTTTCTCCTGACCCACCTCTTGTATATAGCCAAGATATGCTTTATATTACTATATTTCTGTTTTATTTTTACTTACCTATACAATTGTGTAATTATGTCTTATTTGACACCAGTCTTTTGCCATTTTTGCTTCTTATTTTGAATTTATTAATACCATTTATATTGTTGCTCATTGTTTATGATCTAGTATGATGTGTGAGCTATGTCCAAGTTATAAAATATATAATTTACCACTTTTTGTCAAAATATAATAGTATGACAGCATGATAACAACAACAACAACAACAACATGTTTGCAAGAAGTAAAACATTAAAACAAAAACAACACAAAAAAAAAACAAACAAACAAAGAAAGTACAAAACTGAGAAAAATTATATTTGTATAAAGGATCAAATAAAAAAAAAAATAAATAAATAAAGTGCATTTGTCATAAAAAAAAAGTCAGAGCAGTTTCATTTTCATCCAAATTTGCAAATCAGAAAAAAAGTATTTTATACATTAAATGTATAGTTTATTTATTTTGTTCTTGATAAATAAAATAATTAAAAGGCAGTACAAAAAGAAACACTTTTGTACCACAGCTGAAAACTTTCTCAATCCTCTGCTGTACTAAAGTGTGCAGTGGAGACGGCATTATGCAGTAATAGTATAATTTATGATTGTGATGATAATATGGGAAGACAAATGGAACGAGGAGCAGTCTGGCCCCAAAGATTAAAACTTTTACCGACAAAAGAAGATGACAAAGAGCATTTGAACAATTAATAGTTGCAATGATTTAAAATTATGCTAAAAATGAAATAAAGGAAAGAGCAGAAAATCGCATTACAAAATGTTCCTCGAATGGATTTTTCAAAATGGAACTGAAATGAACAGACCCAATGTAATGTTTTGTGAATTTTTTAAACAGTTTTACTATTTATTTTATTATGTTTTATAACCGTTTTGTAAGAGCTAATCAAGTTGTTTAAAGATCATATATTACGCAAAAGTGACTCTTGTTATAATGTTGCTGCCTCCTCAAAAACATACCTGGCATTGTCTTTTGTTTCATTCAGACATGTTTGAGTAATCTTTTATTACAAGTCTGTACATCTCCAAAGCTCAAAATGCTCTGTTCCAACTTGTGATGTCATAAAGCAGTAGTTTTCTTAACAGCTGCCTTTTACCTTATATTTTTGATGAAGAAACAACATTATAACATAGATCAGAAAAATGTGTATATGGGCCCTTTAAAACATGTGGAGACCATAATGTATTCTTATGCCAGACTTGGTTTAGTGTTGTTTTGCTTTATCGGCTGGTCCATTAATACACAAAAACATGTGTATTCGTACTTTTGGATGGTCTCTGTCTTGTTGAATCCTCTATCAAACTTTACTTTGCAGAAAAGGTTCCAGGATACATCGCCATTTTGCTTTTAAATAGAAAACCAATACATGCAAAGTTACAAAATACTGTCAAAGTGTGTCTCAAATTTTCACATGGAAGAAAACAAGAATACCAAAATAGGAAATTGAAAACATCTAGTCTTATGTATGTGTGTAGCTTGTACCTTAACCTTCTTTACGAATTTAAAGGGCCCATTTTACAATATTTTCTGGTGTCTGTGTTTTTGTGCTGTTTCCTTATCACAAAGTTTAGTTTTGTTTCATCCATAAGTTTAACACACAAATCCTGCATAGTTCTTCTGTCTCAAAACATTCTGTTCCTCTTTGCAATGTCATGGTAATACAGGAAATGCTTCACTGTGCATTTCCACTCCACACATTCTCCACACACTTTGACTAGAATCATTTGGATAATTTCAGCCCTTGAATTTCCAATCATAATGTAAAAAGTAGCTGTTGACTTGAAAACTACCATCACATGACAACGTGGGCCAGAACATTTTGAGCTTTGGAGATGTAGAGAGACTAATAATAAAGGATTACTCAAACATGTGTAAAAGAAACAAAATACAGTCCAACATTATAACATGGCTTAATGCTCACAAAAGTCAATTTTGTGTAATATATAATCTTTAAACGAGTTATTGCAATACAAATACTGCGTTACTATATAGCATTACAACAGCCATATCATTAAGAGCCTACAATTTCATCACTGTTTTCATTAGTATGTGGTCCTATGAGGAAAACACATACAATCGTGCGTTATGGTGTGGTTGGAGCAGTCCCTCTGTTGCAGTGTTTCAAAGGATGTTGACTGGGTTCTGCTAATCAAAGACTTGGTGCAACAGTAATGTTTTTCAAGAGAACTCCAAGATCTACTCCTCTGATGGGAGGAGTCATGTGGAGAGGCCTGCAGTGAGGGAAAAGGCTTTTGAATACAATTTACAAGCCTTTCACTGGCTTAATCAGTTTGGATTGTTCAGTACAAAGAAAACTCAGAATTAAAGTCAGATTTTTGTGATGTTAGTAGTGAGAGATATACATAGAATTTGCATTAAAATTAGGTACACTACAGTACTTAAAAGCACTCAGTCATTCTAAAAGATATGGGTGGCTTATAATTTGACTTGAGCTAGATAAAACAAAGCACAACTCTAAGTATGTTTTTGATGAGAAAACCACATTTTAAAATAGATACAAGCTCCAAAAAGTTAATATTGCAAAAGCAGTTTCTGTACATTGCATACATGTTGAAAAGAGTGTAATATTGTAACTATGGGTTTCAGCTTTCTGTATATAGGTGACAATTTGAGGACTTCTTAGCTCATATGGCAACGGTTCAAATTTTTCATTACTCTGAGACCCATGGATATAAGAATAATAAGGAAGAGGCATTATTAAAAAATATGCAAAGTTATGGCAATTTTGAAAGTCCTATATTACGCAAAATTGACTCTTATGAGCTTTGAGCCATGTTATAACACTGTTACCTCATCCAAAACATAACTGGAGTTGTGTTTCATTCATACATGTTTGAGTAATTCTTTATTATTAGTCTGTCTACATCTCCAAAGATCAAAATTCTCTCCAATAAAGTTTATTTGGTCTTCCGATAATTTATGTTATTAGGTTCTTTTTTCAGACCAAGAGTTTGTTTTCATATCTGAGAGTTTCGACTGCTCACTAGTGGTCTTCCTCAGAGCGGAAGTCGGACTCCAGATGGCGCTGTCATCTTGCGTTCACCAGTAAGAAAACCGTGCCAAAACCTATACACATAAGCTGACCAGACACGTCACAGCAACATCACGTGACCACTCTGAGGAAGACCGCTAGTGAGCAGTTGAAATTGTCAGGTATGAAATCAAACTCTTGGTCTGGGGGGGAGAAAGAAAAAGAAAAAGTAATAACATCAAAATTCTCTGTTCCAACTTTTGATGTTATGCTATGGTGGTTTTCAAGTTAACGGCTACCTTTTACCTTTAGTTCAGTGGAAATGGGCAATTCCAGGGCTGAAATTAGGCAAATGATTCTAGTGAAGGCGGATACTTCTTGTATTGCCACATGATATCACAAGGTGGAACAGAGTATTTTCTGTTTGTGTGAAGGGATTTGTGTGTTAAACATGTGTAAATGAAACAAAACACAACTCCATGTATGTTTGTGGTGAGGAAACATAACATAGATCAGAAAATAGTGTAAGCTGGGCTCTTCAATCAGAAACTGAAACCCATGGGTATAGGAATAAAGAGGCATTGTTTAAAAACTATGCAAAATATGACAATTATTTCTCTGTTTATTCCAACTTGTTGTTTGTAAAATGGTACAGGTCAAGACATTTGAACTTCACCAATCACTTGCAGCTATCTAATCCAGGTCAAGCTGAACTCATTGGAGAGTCATGCTTTGATGAACCTTAGCCGCTAGCTCCTTGGGGCACTATTGCCTAACCCTCTCACTGACCTGTGCATGACCGCTGTGCACGGGTAAGACCCTGGGCAAAGAGCAGAGCACAGCAGTCAACAGGCCCGGGCGGCTCTGTGGGACCAGAACGGCGGTTTCCTTGGCGATTCCAGAGTTTGACATGCAGTGCAGCTCCCCCTACGCTCGTGACCTCTGACCACAGAGTATCGCGCTCCCAGGCTGACGCAGACTCGTTTGACCTTGACACAGTGGTCTGCTACTGATCTCCACGAGAAGAACAGAGGCACTTACATCATCATAAATATTTCATTCTTCAGGTGCAAAAAGAATGCGTGTTTATTTCTTGAGTTGGGTTTATCCATTTCTGCAATTTATTTTATTTATCCAATGTAATGCACAAAGTGGATCATTCACAACGCAATACTGTCCATATTTTAAGAAGACTGTTGAAACAAAATGTCTGCTTATGAAGGAAGATATTTTAAATCACATTTGGAAACTCAAAAATAAGCAGACATTAAAGCTGCACCTTTTCTCAACTTTTCTTGTTGGGGTCTGTTTTCTGCTCTCATTAATGCATAATGTATTAGAAATAGTGACATTTGATTTATTTATTTATAGCTAATGTTAATGATGAACTAAGTTAGGATTTCAATGTAAATGTAATGAAATGTATTGTATTGTGTGTTTACCTGTCCGAGGACTGCAAAAGGAAAGTGGCAGAAACTACATAGAAAAAAAGTCATCTTTTCCTCTGTAAGATTAATGCATTTGTTCGTGGTCCAAGACAAATAAAGAAAGGTTCATACATGGAATGCTTCGTCTGGGTTAGTTCCACACTATGGTATTAAACGTATCTGTCAGTGTTTGTACTGTGAGCTGATTCGCCTCTCCACAGATCTGACTGTAACTTAACCTGGTGGACTCCCTTATGAAGATATATTTAATGCCATGCTGTCACCATGGAAACAAGCAGATGATGGACTCTTCACCTTTAACTATACCTCAACACCTATTACCAAAAAACTTTTTCCCATATATGTTGTTACCATTCACCCCCTAACTTAAAGGTTGGTGTTTAGACTTCCTGCCCCTACCAGTCAATGTCAGCGTGCATGGCTTTAAGAATGCATTTGAGAATACGTGAGTGGCTGATTGATGTAAAGCTTTTTCAGTGGAGAGTTTAAAAAGAAAAAATCTATATAAATCAGGACCAATATATTACCAGTGTGTTGAATAGAAATTGCTTTATTTCCTCTTTCAACGTGCTGTTCCACTTGTGTGTTCCTCAATACAAGACGGTTAAGTGTGCTGTGTGTTCACGACTAGCCTTTTAAAACAAACTAACAGAGGTGAGCTGTGGTGGGCTCCAGTGACTTTCCCGGAGTTAGCCTTTTCCACTTGTTCTCCTGAAAACAGTGGAATTCCCAGGACACTTTAGGGGCTTCTGTTGGTGCGTGTGGTTGATGTTCTGCTTCAGAGAGAGTGTGTGAAGAGCCGATGCAGTGTGGAGCCTCTGCCATCAGGAAACAAAGAACTGTGGGGCCCCAATCCCCCTTTTCCAAAGCCACTTAAAAGCATTGCATCTCCTTCTACTGCTCACAGGCCTATTTTAGATATAGGGACTTTTAATGTGGAGTGCGCACTGCTGGGCTCAATGTCGATGGTAAAAAGGGGACTTCAAAAAAACGCGAAAACATGGAGAGCTGTGCAGCGGGGGAGATGTGCAAATGATGTAATTTGAGTGAAAGTACCAAATCTACATATTTTTGACACTGACTCTGTTTGAATTTTGCTGGAATGGAAATGAACTATATGTTCTGTATTGTTTCAACAAATGTATGTAGGGTTGTTGGGCTGTTTCTTTCTTCTTTTTTTTCTCAAGTGTTGTGAATGTAAATATTGTTTTTATATAATGGTACACTATATGGCCTGATCAACTGGGACATACAGCCAAGCATGTGTATAATTGTTTTGTCTAAAGTCAACCTTACAGTGTAGTTACCCTATATCTTATGTTTTAATAATAATATTAGTATATTCAATCTCACATAGCACAAAATTCCATCACATACTTTTTTTTTGTTGAGTTTAGAACCCTTATAAAATGTTACATAATTACTTGAACTTACATAAAAAATGGTGCATCTTGGTGAAGAAAATGGATATTTTACTTCTAACTTGGAAAAACAAGTAATAAATGTAGTGTCTATAAACCAGCCAAGTTTGTGTCAAAGCTTTAGTAAAATAATCATAACAAACTAATAAGTAAGATACAAGACTTTTTCTCATAGGCACAATACAATAAATATCCCATTGTACGTCTATAAAGGGTCTTAAATTTTTAGCGCGCGACCATGTATAAAGTCTCGCGATAATTGGAAACTTGGCCGCGGTTGGTAAGGTAAGGATGGTAAGGTAAGGATGGTAAGGTAGAGATGGGCCAGGGACAGAAAAATACCTGGGTTACAAGTCCAAGATGTCCCAGGCATGGTACTGTGCCTGGGTAAGTTGCCTGGGTGCCATAGAAGGATGGGTCATATGTAGAGGATTTCCATAAACTTAACCTAACTAACCTAACAAAAAATGCGATGGAATTTTATGTCAACAATGCCCAAAATATTAAAGTCCCTATATTACACAAAATTGACTCTTCTGAGCTTTAAGCCATGTTAGATTATTGTTACCACATCACAAACATACCTAGAGTTGTGTTTTTTAACATTCACACATGTTTGAGCAACCCTTTATTAGTCTGTTTACATCTCCAAAGCTCAAATGCTCTGTTCCACCTTGTGATGTCATGAAGCGGTAGTTTTCAAATTAACCTCTACCTTTTAGCCTTAGTTCAGTCAAAATTGAGAATTCCAGTTTTGAAATTATTTGAATGATTCTAGTGAAGGTGTGTGGAGTTTAAAAACACAGTGGACACCACATGACATCACAAGGTGAAACAGAATGTTTTCTGTTTGAGAGAAGAGCTCAGCCTAAATGTGCAAAGTTTTTGTGTTAAACGTGTGAATGAAACAAAACACAACTCCAGGTATGTTTTTGATGAGGCAACAAGGAAACAACATTGTAACACATAAGAACTATATAAATATATCTTTACCACAGTTTAGCAATGATTAACTTTGCAATCTATGACTATTGTTTAAAAGTACCATACAATATATAATATAGATACATACCAAGAAGTCCATCACAATATATGTCTATATTTTGTGAACAGGCCACCTCTCCTCTATTGTCACCCAGAGACATGTGTCCTCTTCACCTTCAGGTATGACTCTCCCTCACCTCTTCATACCACAGAACAGGGAGCACCTTGTTCCCCTTCTCGTGTATCTGCTGAAAGGTTGAGCCCATTTCCCATGGGCTTTGAACCTACCGTAATGACCTGTCTTAGTTCTTAACATATAATCTTGCTAGCGTAGTAGTGCAGATCTTTCTAGCTGCATGGTACACTGTGTTCCATGAAGGCAGATGGGTATATATATTTTCATTCAGTGCTGTCTGTGAGCTGGTCCCCAATCAATATCGTGAAGGAGGAGATGGCTGGAGAAATGTAGTATTTTGTGTAGGTTGAAAGCGCATGAATTTTGTACTGTAATTAAGTGGTAATAGTGTGTACACATGGGATCAATACAAGAGTGAATCACTATTGTTTTGACTGTGAGTCTAGTTCTGTTGCATTGTCTGAATAAAAGACATCATTTGATATACACAGATACAAAAAATAGTAATAACAATACCAAATAACAACTGTTATTCAAAAAGTAGATAATCATTTTTTAGAAAGTAAGAAGATCATATAGAAAAGGTTTGAAAAGTTTAAACCACCTCTGGACAAATGAGGTATTGCATCAACACATTGCCATATCCAAACTGGAATTAAACCAGGACTAAACCAAAATTAGGCCAGGACTAAGCCAGGACTAAACCAGGACTAAACCAGGATTAGACCAGGACTAAGCCAGGACTAAACCAGGACTAAACCAGGATTAGACCGGGACTATACCAGGAGGACTAAACCAGGACTAGACCGGTGACCAGACCAGGACTAAACTGGAACAAGACCAGGACTAAACTGGGACAAGACCAGGACTAAACCAGAACTAAACCAGGACTAAACTGGAATTAGACTGGGACCAGACCAGGACTAGACCTGGACTAAACCAGGACTAAACCAGGACTAGAACAAGCCTGACATGCCAGTCCCTTCTACATTCTGTTTGAATCCAGTATCTGGAATCAAACCATACAGCATCAACTCAAAACACCCTCCTAATTTGAGATGGTCCAACCAGCATGAGTCTCTCCAATGTGGAAGACCTCTCCTTTCAAAAATTCTCGTAACAGTGAGAACTAAATTTGATAAACAACAGTTCAGTGCTCAAGTCAATGACACCCAACTCAAGACAGGATATGGCTCCAGACCTACTTGTTTTTGTAAAGTTTTGTCCAAGTGTGGTTCTGGCTGACAGGTAACCAGAAACCAGATCCTCCAAATGAAATATCTGGCTATTAAAAAATACTAAGTAAATTACTGAATGTGAAAAACAACATCTGCAGCAGCTATGTCATAACCACCACTACTGCTGCAAAGGATTATGGGAACATTAGGACTACTGTTGTTTAACTCATCTGAATTCTGCACTTGCGTACTCTATAGCAACACTTGGCTGGCTGAATAATGCACTTTTTTAGGAGCTGCCCCTACACCAGTTTCACAGTAACAATCTGCCTCACTGATGTGTAATGACAGCCCAGTGGTTTGGGGCTTGACTGCAGTGGAGGAATACAAGGGGAAAGTTGCAGACAGGAGAGGCGTTTGGCCAGGAGGGGGCTCTGAAGTCTGGAATAGCAGGTGCTGGTTTGTATGGGTTGAGCGACAGGGCTCTATCACTGCAGAGTTATCTTTTTCACTACAATTCACCTAAAACTTTTACAATGAAACTTCCACAATAGAAGTACAAACTGAATATACTGAAAATCCACTACACTTTTAGCTGAAGTTTCAAATGAACTAAACTTACTGCCAAATAGGATGAGGCTATATTTTGCCCATTAAAATACAAAAAGAGTTGTGTTTCTATAGATTTTTTAACATTGCTAAAATATTTCTCATTTACTGTGTATTTAAATGGCTCATATTGTGATATTTTCTGATATGTGTGATAATGTTTCCTTATCATTCACACATTTACTTAACACACAAACCCTGCATATATAGGCTGAGTTCTTCTCTTAAACAGAAAACACTTTGTTCCACCTTGTGATGTCATGTGGTAATGTGGACGTGCTCCACCGTGTTTTTAAACTGCACACATCTTCACTAGAATCATTCGGATTTCAGCACTGGAATTGCAAATCTCTACTAAATAAAAAGATAAGAGATAGCTATTAACTTAAAGTATCACTACATGACATCACAAAGTGGAACAGAGCATTTTGAGCTTTGGAGATGTAGACAGACTAATAATGCAGGATTATTCAAACATGTGTGAATGAAACAAAGCACAATTCCAGGTATGTTTTTGATGAGGTAAAGTTATAACATGGCTTTAAGACATTGGCTTATGTTCACAAGAGTGAATTTTAAGTAATATAGGACCTTTAATTTTTCAAGTTGTGATTGTGATTGACATAGAAAAGAACAAAATTACATTCAGAGCATCAAATTCTACATTGTTTTGATGTGAAGTGCAATTTCACCCCATATATATAATCCCAGTTAAAACATGAGCACAAGAATGACACTGAGCTGCATAAGACTGTTACTGTTTATTGTGTATGATTAGATTAATGTATTTGCTGGAAAGAATACAGCTAGCATACTATTGATTTCTTTTTACAGTACAAAAAGATTTTCATTGAATTATCTTTTAAGCTGAATCTGTCTAGCAAAAGTTTAATTCAATGCACTTAAGCTTAAAGGCTTTGGATTGCATGTTATTACAATTTGGTACACAATGGAATAAAAGTTTATATGTTACTAACAAGCTTTTCCACATTGTCTTAAAGAAGCACTATGTAACTTTCTTGTTGGAGGGTCTGCCAACTGTTTGTCTCTATGGAGATATATACTATGGCATTCAATTCACTTCAGTTCTTCCATTTCCAGTCAGTCACTGGTATTTATTTATTGGTTTTTTTTTTTTAGCTGACCGTGTTTGATGCAATTCCACCTCTCCACAGATGTGACCTGTAACTTGTGACCCAGTGATACTCCCTGCTTGTGTCCATGGAGAGAGATAGACAAGTTTAATACCATGTAACACTCTAAGTAAAGCATCGATATATCCATGGAGACAAACAGTTTGGGGACACTCCACCAGAAAAGATACACAGTGCTTCTTTAATCAGATATAGGTACAATATATCTGTTTATATATAGCTGCCATACTCATTAGACATATATATGTCTACCTAATATGAGATGCATTGACAATTCAATACAACTATTCAATTTGGATTAATGTCATGATGGCATCCAGACATAACATTTATTCTGTATTTCAACAGTAACACTTTTGGAATACTCTGCTCCACAATCTCTTCTTGATCTCACCAAATCCAACTCTTCTCAGTATCCCGCACAGAGACAGCCGCATTAACAGCCTGCTGTAGTCCCGGGCCGCTGAATATTTCAATATAGCTGTGCTTATCTGGCAACCCCCGTGACCTGCCGGCATGAGCGGGGAGAGGGGCAGATTGGCATGGCTGACTGTGAAATGGATACTATACACAGTCATATATAAGTGAAGAGGTAGCCCGGAGCGGAGGTGAGCCAGCGCATGAATACTAGATCTTCCCACCATCTCACTATTTCATTTGGCTGAAAGAATTTGTAAAATAGAGAGGAGTCCTTCATTTGGGATTTAAAATATAGTCTGGTCAAATACTGCATATTGCAATTCTTCATGTGCAAATCAAATGGGTAAAGGAAGTTGAGGTTTGGGTGGCTTTTAGTTTATACCAGAGGTGGGACTAAGTCATTGTTTTGAGTCTCAAGTAAGCCTCAAGTCTTTGACCTCAAGGCTAAATTAAGTCCCAAATCAAATACAGGCAATTCCAAGTCGAGTCTCGAGTCACTGGCCTATAAGTCCAAGTCAAGTCCAAGTTGTCTGCTTTGAACTTCAAGTAATTTCAAGTCTAAACCAAAAAAAGTACCAAATATAGCTTAGATTTTTGCAGTTTATATGACTCTTAAGCTAAATTGTACTTAAAGTCATATTAATATATGAATATTTATGTAATATTCATTGAAAAGTAAATTTTTCCTTTTTAAATGTCTTGTCAAGATGTCATTACAGTCAGAATCGAAAGAAATGTAAAGAGAAAAGTATTTCTAAAAACATATATATTTTTAGGAGAAGCTTCGGGTCTTTTCAAGTCAAATGCCTCAAGTCCGAGTCAAGTCCCAAGTCATTGACCTTTAAGTCCAAGTCAAGTCCCAAGTCTTAGTCCATTTTATTAAGTCAAGTCTCAAGTCCTAAAAATAGTGACTCAAGTCTGACTCAAATCAAGTCACAACTTGCAAGTCCCCACCTCTGCTTTATACAGTGGCTTAAAAGTTTTGATCGATGTTCTAATGTAGTTTCATCATCACAAACATGCCTAGAGTTATGTTTTGTTTTATTCACACATGTTTAAAACACAAACTCAAAGAGTCAGTTTAGTGTAATATAGGACCTTTAACAAAATGTAGGTCTACTGATTTGTGTATTATAATTAGGGGTGTCAAATTATCGCGTTAATTGCGATTAATTAATTACAGTCTTATTTAGCGCGTTATGTTTTTTAATCGCGTTAATCTCATTTTTAATCTGTAACTTTACTGTTTCTGTATGTGAGTTGCTTTATTATAAAATCTGTTTTTATGTGTTGCTGGGACAACAACACACACACACAAAAACACATTTATAAATTTTTTTATTTCGGTAATTCCACTCATTGCCGGAAACCCACACAAAACGCGCGCAGTAAGAGCGATGTAAACGTCATGTTAACGTTGGTGGCGTCAGTCGCACAATGGACGAGGTCGAAGAGCCAGTAGAACAGAAGCAGCAGTGCACAGGTAAAAACACATTCGTGTCTTGGAAATTATTCTCCCGACGTAAAATATAAAAGAAAATAACAAATATAATATCGCCTACAACTTAAATGTCACTGGGGAAAACAACCTGCATAGGCTCATGATGTCTGCACTACTGTCCTATGAGGGGACACGCACACAAACACAAACACACACAAACACACACCTTCATCATCGTCATCAACCTGAGAACGCGCGGACCACGTTTCTTTCCGTAGTTACTGCGCGGACACCGACGTGCTCCCGTGAGCCGCGTGTGGATCGTGTTTTCTCGCGTACGCTGCGTAAACCGCGCTTCCTCCTGTGCGCCTCTAATCCAGAACTAACACCAAGACTAAAACCAGGACTAATCCAGTCCAGGACTAAACCAGGACTAAACCAGAACTAAACCAGAACTAAACCAGAACTAAAACCAGGTCTAAACCAGGACTAAACCAGGACTAAACCAGGACTAAACCAGAACTAAACCAGAACTAAAACCAGAACTAAAACCAGAACTAAAACCAGAACTAAAACCAGGTCTAAACCAGGACTAACTAAACCAGAACTAACACCAGGACTAAAACCAGGATTAATCCATTCCAGGACTAAACTAAGACTAAAGTAGGACTAAAGCAGGCCTAAACCAGGACTAAAACCAGTGATCTCATATATAAAGCATTTCTCTATCAATATTCTTAATATGGTTAAGGAAAGACTGGACTTTTTATTGTCTTTAAGTAGACAAAAGTTATTATGTTCAGATTTCCTCATCTTTGCTACTTTACAGCAAACAGTTTCTTATTCATGGAGACTTGGGCTCAACAGCAAAATTGGAGAGATTTGTTAAACAATAAATGACTTTATAAAGTCACTTTTTTTTGTTCTATATCAGTCTTTT
Organism: Boleophthalmus pectinirostris; assembly: GCF_026225935.1. Classification (NCBI taxonomy): domain Eukaryota; kingdom Metazoa; phylum Chordata; class Actinopteri; order Gobiiformes; family Gobiidae; genus Boleophthalmus; species Boleophthalmus pectinirostris. The sequence continues at coordinate 14,262,500 of NW_026571447.1, read as the reverse complement.
GATCTGCCACAATAATGTAATAATGAATTTAAATGAAAATACCTCAAATTGAAGCTTTTCTCAGCAATTTTTAGATGAGATTAAAATGAGATTAATTAGATTAATTAATTACAGATCATAATTAATTAATCTCTCAATTTTTTTAATCGCATGACAGCACTAATTATAATATATGGTATATATAATAACTCTTTCTTTGTGTATTATAAGTGGCTGTAGAACCCAAGTCTGTGTCACAAAGGGTAGCTAATTTCATATATCATAACAAGAACAGTCACAAAACTGTTGACCATAAAAAATATGAGATACTGTAATATCAACTAGGGCAGGGAATCACAGGGTTCCTCACAATTCGATACGATACTCGATAAATCACAATATGGTGATACATGAGACTGATATATTGCACATGATTTTCTGAAATATATTACTATTGTTAAAAACAAAACAACTGTATTTTTTGTTAAACCACAACCCGTGCAAGTCAATATGGAATAAACCAGCTGTAACCATTAAAACAGTAAATATGTGTACTGCATAAACAAGTTTCCTTTTTCTGATTAATCATCAACCTTGTAGTGCTGTTTCAAAAAAAAATTGTAAAGTAAATAAAAAATACTCTTGGGGATATATTGATATACAATAAGAATATTGGACCACCACATTTAGTATCACAATATATTGATATTTTTAGTATTTTAGGACACCACTATCAACCAGCTTAGCAATAGCCATTTGAGTTGAGAAGTCATGGCTCTAGCTATCAAGAGGTAGAATATACAGCCCTGTGCTGGTAAGATTTTCTAATAAGCACAGACTAATACCTCCTCAACTGTCTGTAAGAAAAAAGAGAATACATTATAGTATTAAAGGTGGGAGCTGGAAGGTGTCTATTTTTGCATTCTGAGCACTTCTCATACTGGAGACAGGTGCAGAGCCAGCTCCTCCTGCTCCTCCCTCTAAATGGATATAAATGAGGTGTTTATGTGGCATCGCCCCCAGTGCTGAGACCTGCCTGAGTGTCCACTAATGCTATAGCTTAACTGGACTGTTATATCTGTTATAATCTTCTGAGCTTTTTCATATTTGAAGTACTTACCGATGACATAATAGACAACACTGTAAAATAAATACACTTTAATTAGCCCTAAAAAAATGAAGTTGGACATTTTAAATCATGATATTGATCGAAAATGGCACAATAAAATAAACAAGTCAGCTGATTTCTATGTTAGAAAACTGTGGTGTCCAATGGGAGCTGATGTCACCATAAATGTCATCACAACAAATTGTCACTAACAGTTGGTGTCACCTCTCATGGATAGTCACAGATCAAATTGTAGTAGTGGATTTTTTCTTTACTAAAATTAATATTGGTACTTACATTAAAAAAAAAATTAAAATAAAAAAAACTTATGGACACAAGATGTCTGATTTTTTTTTTCTACCATTTAATGATTTACAAAACTCCAGGTCAAACTTAACTTAAATAATTTAACCCAATATGAAGAGTGTAATTTACCCGCAAAATGTTATACTTTCCAGTTAAGTGCAACCATGCAATCATCTTAACAAGCAGGACTTATAATCTACATATTGCTATAATAGACTTACCTATGTATCAGGAAACTTCATACTACACTACCTATAAATCACAAATGTACACGCTTACTGTCTACACCTTGTATTTTGAGAACTCTTCACATGAGTTATATGAAGTACCCGTTTGTTACTCAGCTTTTTGCTTTGCGGCCACATTTCTGATGTAGCATACAACTGCATAAAATCCTATTGATTGAATAAAAAGCTCTGGCTGCATTCCTCCCTGGCATCCTAAGCAAGCGCCACTTACAAATTGTGATCTATGGCGAGTAAAACTTCTCCTGTTGGCGAGCTGCCCTGCCATTTATCTCCGCCAGAGTAATCACTGTTTATCTGTTTCACATCATTGCTCCTACCTGCGCACTACACTTGCTTTCAGTGGCATTAAAGGGGCTGCAACCTACTAGAATTTTGTTATGTAATAAGCAAAAACAGCCTTGCCCCAGTACAGATACGAGTATAATAAAAAAAAAAACCAGCTCTTACGTACAGCATGAGACCATTGTATGTTTTCTGCAGTCTGTATCTTATTATAAAGAGTTTTATAGCCCTCAAACCAGGAAGTATTATTGGTGTTAACATGCTAGTTGGTGTTAGTGTTATATATAGACTGTATAAAGAAGTGGACTAAGGGCGTGTGACGTCACCCATAACATTAGGCTCTACTCAAATGAAGCTCAGGTTGCTAGAGGTTATAGGGGCAAATTTGTAGCCAGGTCCATATTAGGAATAGGAATTTATTTATCGACAAATCAGCAAAATAAAAACGCCAAGATCATGTAGAATGGATTAATACACACATTTTAAGACCAAAATAAAGAGGCACACAGCAGCAGTTGCAGAGAGATTTTCCAATGTAATGTAGCATGAAGCACTCCAATGTTCACTTCCTGTTTGGAACACAGTGGCTGGCAGGTTACCTATGTCTACTTATATATAGTCAATGGCATTACAGTGACTGGCCTTGGAAAGTTGTGGAAAGTGCTTATAAACTCACAAGGCTGAATAATTAGGATTCCATTAGAAAAGTAAGAAATAACGCTGAACCACTGCCAACGATTTTTAAACGAACAAGTTGTCATTAAGACTGTAAAAATCAGGTACAGCACCTTTAAAGGTCCTATATTACACAAAATGGACTCTTGTGAGCTTTGAGCCTTGTTAGCATGTTGCCTCATCAAAAACATACTTTGAGTTGTTTTGTTTAAGTCACACATGTTATGTTATCTTTATTATTAGTCTATTGTTACTCTATTAGTGTGTACATTTCCAAAGCTCAAGATTCCACCTGTAGTGACAAAAGGAGAAATTCAATTTGTCAACTGGACAAAAGTTGATTTGGTCGAATACGTTTCGCAGCTCATCCAAGCTGCTCCTTCAGTTCTGGTCAAAATGGTGGTGGTGGATACTTCCTTATATCTGTCTGAAGGGAGGAGCTAACTACAAAGAAGCTACTCTGAAACTTACACACCTATGTGTTTACAAACCAATTCTTTTCTCTGGCTAATATTTGTACCTCACTATACTATCCAAAGGAGTAGCCCATGGCTTTTAGGTGGAGATGGACAGCAGACTGAGGTCCACTATGGCTCTCTCGTCTGTGCTGGTACTTCCTCTTGTGAAGTGGCTGTTTTTTGTTTCTCTAATGTAGCGCCCACTACAGTCTTCGCTACAATGAATGGAGTAGACCACATTGCTTTGTTTGTGACACCTGTGATGTCATGTTGTGGTAGTTTTCAAGTTAACATTAATGTTTTACCTTTAGTTCAGTAAAAATATTCAATTCCAGAGATGAAATTATCCAAATGATTCTAATGAAGGTGTATGATGGAGTTTAAAACACAGGGGACATCATAAGATGGAACAGAGTGTTTTCTGTATGAGAGAAGAACCCAGCCTAAATATGCAGGGTTTGTGTGCTAAACATGTGTGAATGAAACAAAACACAACTCTGGCAGGTATGTTGTTGATGAGAAAACAGCATTATAACATTGATCAGAACACAGCATAATATGGGCCCTTTAGGTAGAGCATGCACAAAGTTTGAACTGCCGAAGCTTGTGCAGACCTCCGCTGTAATTTATTCAAACCTACATCCATCTCTCACAAGGTGATAGCAGTATTTCCCCCTCTGCCTTCCATAGAGACGTTAAGCTGTAGGATTTAGGTGCACGTGGGTCGTGGGGTCGCTAACTGCGCTGTAGCCTCTCCGACTGCTCCCGAGTGTCATAAATCTGAGCCCAGTTTACGGCTTTGTCTGTAGAGCCAAACAAGGTGTAAAGAGGAGGAAGCAGCGCAGGGAGTTAATGACAGAAGAGCACAGAGAGGGTGCGTGGTGTGATTAGATCTCTCCACATGGCACATGAGTAATTTATCTGCTGTTAATGTGGTGCAGTTGTGGGCTAATGAGACAGGCCGGACACAGGACAGCTCGGACCCCCACAGAACCAAGCACAATAGTCACTTTATGTCTGAATGGAAGATTTTCTAAGGTTATTTAAATAGGAAGTAAGCATGGGGAAGCTTTTGGCTCCGATGGACTATACATAAAAAATGGGCACGTCTCTCTGTGCTGCTGCTGTGAGTCTTGTCATTTCAGTCTTAAAATGTTTGCATTAACCCACTCTATATGATTCTGGTGTTTTTGTTTTATTATTTTGTCTGTTAATAAATTCCTACTCTTAATATGGAAATCAGCTCCAAATTTGCTCTTATAACTGCTATCGTGAGCTTCGTTTGACTGGACGCTATAGATGACATCATATTCTCTTAGAAAACCTCTTTATACAGTCTGTGGTTGGATCTTTGAAATGCCCCCAAACAGTTCAATATATAATTTAGAGAAGTAGGTTGTTTAACAAAGAAGAATCCCACACAATAAGCAAAATGAGTCAAAACTGTGTTGAATTTTTCTATACATCCCAACTCATCAGTCAGTGAAGAAAAAAGACATCTTGTTGTCTAGCAGAGGCATGCTGGGTAGGTCTTTGTTCTCGTGTTTAGTTACTAAAATACACACTGCATCAGTACACTGCCAAAATGCATCTTCTTATGAAAATAGATCCTATTCAACAAAGAAAAAGCCCCACCACATAACCTTTCAGCCAAAAATGAGACAAAAATAAACTCTTTTTTATTATTTTGGATGTTTTTATTATGTTGGAAAACTTGTGTCCCTACATTGAGACAGACATGGCTCTTATTTGGCCTGGAGGAGGGCCTCCACTTGCTTGTCTCCATCGAACTGTTGGTCATTTGACAATAATGAATATGGGTATCTTCATGTAGAATGTTTTGAAGTATGGTTTTAACATGTTTTATGTTCAAAGCAATATTTTTATAATGGCTACACTTGTTTTTTGCATGCAAGCCAGATTTTGAAGTCTGAGTATTTCCATTTCCTGTTTATATCAATTTTAAACAATATTCAGATACAAACAATATTCATATACAATATGCTTTGGACAACCAAAGACTTAAAAGGCCCATAATACTTTATTTTCTGATCTATGTTAATGTTTCGTTATCAAAAACATAGCCATGGTGTTTTAGTTCATTCACACGTTTAACACACAAACCCTCCATGTAGGGGTTCTGTGTTTTTAAACTCCATACACCTTCATTAGAATCATTTGGATAATTTCAACCCTGGAATTCCTCATCTCTGCTGCACTAAAGGTAAAAGGTAACTGTTAACATGACATCTACCACTTCATGACATCACATGGTGGAACAGAGTATTTTGAGCTTTGTAAATGCAGAATAATGCAGAATTACTCTAACATATGTGAATAAAACAAAACACAATTGGTAAGGTTTTAATGAGGCAACAACATTTTAACATGACATCTCACAAGAGTCAATTTCACATAATATAGGATAAATCTTCCAAAAACAGGCATTGTTCTCATAGTGAAATATTAAGATTTGAACTACTGTTTATTTTTCCATGTACTGTCTGTCATACATACATACATACATACATACATACATGTAAACAGGCCTTGCACACACACACACACACACACACATTATAATGACTGCATTCTGTAGATGGTAGAATCAGATGACGATGCACTCAGAGACAAAGCCATCTTAATTGTGTCCTCTCTGCCTTAATGACAGAGCAGTAAACACATTAATTCAGCCATAAAAACAAACAGCACTCAGACATTTAGTCTTGCATTATGATTTTACACTGCTTTTATGTCCCTATGATTATACAATCTCTTACCCCATTAGAAACCACTTTACCTCCCCTTCCATTCCTCTTTACAATGGAAAAAAGCATGCTTATTTTTCTGAGAGAACTATTTAGTACTTTTTTTTTTACTTTTTTTTTTGTCCATGCAAGTGCTCAATATCCTTCATTGGTATGTTGAGTGACCCTTGGCTTGGAGAAATCAGGACTAACTAGGTGATAGTCACCATGACGATTCTCAATACACTTCGTACATTAGCAGTCGTGGACCGTAATAAAGTAAAAGTAGAAATATTGTACTGTAAGTATAAATTTTAGGTATCTGTACTTTCTTTAAGTTTTTTTTTTTTTTTTTTTTTTTTTTTTTTCAAGTAGATTCTTTTTGCTGTTACTTCACTATATTTGAGTGCAAGTACCTGTACCTTCTGCTCCACTACATTTTTGAACTGGACTGGAAAAGAAAGGTATTTTTTTAATGATTGTCTGTAACCTGCTGAAAGGACTTAGAGTTTATTTTATTAACACATTTGTAGTTTGAGCAAAGAAAAATATACTATTTAAAACAGCTATAGGAAAAAAACTATTGATTCAATTGTGTCTGTTGAACAAAATTCATATTATTCAAATCTAAATGTTGATTTCAAAATTCAAATTATTTGATCTCAGAATCTACACAAAATACATTTACTGTTTAGTCTTGATGTACATTTTTAAAGAAGTGCAACAGTTACTCAAGTAGATTTTTTTTTCATGTGATACTTTACTTGTACTTGAGTATTTCTTTGCTCTGATATGTGTACATTTACTTAAGTAACAGTAATGTAGTACCTCATCCACCACTGTACATTAGCCTACAAGAACTTCTCATCCGCACGTAAGAACCTGCATCCCAGAATGAAGAAGCCCTAATAAGGAAAAGACTTATGAATTATTGATTGTGAGTTTCCCCACCCGCTCCTCCTGCAACCCCGCTTTGAGACTTGAGATTCTTTTCAAATCCGACTGGCTTTGCGGGGCTCTGGGTTGTGAAGGGGAAGAGAAAGAGGAGCAATGGTGGTTCCAAACCAATTAAAGCCGGCAGGGAGTCCAGTCCACCTCTCTCTCTCCCCCACACGCTGTCATGCCCTGATCCCTTAACTCCTCCCCATTGGTCTAAGTCAAATCTTTCCCCAGGCGGTGCCCCTATAATGTCGGAGCGGCCGTTCTCAATCAGACGTCCCTACACCTCCTCTGTTTTTCCTCTACACCTCGCTGCCCAGACCCTCTCCCCCTCCTTCTACCCCGCTGGTCAATCCACAACACCAGATTGACAAGTAGCAATTTGGCAGCAAGACCACAACTGTTTGTTATAGACCGCAACAAACAAACCTGCAAGTCTCCAGATCACTAACCGCAAAATCAAATGCCCAAACAATCAGTGGTCAGGCCCCCCGTGTGGGATGTGGGGGTCCGGGGAGGATTGGCGAGCCTGGTTGTGCATTCGGGGAGCACAGCAGACTGCACTCAAGGACAAGGCCTGTGTTCATAAGATTACGGAGTCAGAGTTGTGCTGCTGGGAGGAGATATTGAGTGGGAGCCTTTCATGTATGATATGTATGATGGGGTGTGTGGTTAAACATGCATAGCTCCATAAGAAGATGCAGAGAAAATATAATGAAAAGTTGCACAGTGGCAAAGGGCATATAATAATAAAAAGAAACACTGATATCGATAGAATGTGGTTGATAAAAATTGACTTCATAGCCAGATGAATATTTACGTGTGAGAAGTTTAATAATTCCAGGCTGCTCCATGTTACATTTTTGTGAGCATGCCAGAGGCCCAGCCAAAGAGACCATCAGCATTTATAGTTTATAATAATAACGTAGAATAGGCGTGTAGACATGAACTCTTGGTACAGAAAATATATATATAAGGCAAAGTACATATACGAAACAGGAGGCCGCTGTACGTGCTCAAATAAAACGGAGTACTACATGTCAGTTGTATATCACTTAACATGAACTCTTAGAGCCACTGGAAATTCAAGTATATGGAAACATATTGTTGTAAGTCTAATGCACATCTGGGTCATGAGAAGAGGAACGTTTCATGCTTACAAACACTAAATGAAATCCTTGAATGCATAGTGGGAGTAATAAAAAACGTTACAAACCTACACACAATTTCATACCACTATCATGCTGAAATATCTATTAATTACAGTTTATACCATGGTCAGTGAGTATTCCCGTGGCTAACTGCTGAGCTTTAATACTGCATAATGGCCAAGTGGTCCAGCAATGGTTAAATCACATTCTGTATCACTGCTCTGCTGCCATCAACATAACAGCAGATAAACAAATGCTCAGCTGCTCTGAGTAGAATGTAGTAACTATCATCATTGGAAATAACTGTTCTTTGACATTTTCGGACAGTGAACAGACTTCTCACATTCACAGGTGAGACATTTCAATTTGTAGCCATGGTATATGTGCATTAAACAACTTGGGGTCATGTGTTATACAGTTTTAAGGTGTTGCGCATTGTGGTGTGTTGCACTTATTCTGATTTCTCTCACAATGGCTGCTACCTGGCTCATACACTGGCAGTTTTTGGAATGTTTTGTTTTCTGAGCTCAGTTTTTAAAATCATATCATGGGATTTTAACTTTAACAAATTTCATTTTTTTGAGATACCCACTGGTTTCACCACTTTCAGGGACCAGATGTGGATTACCTTTCGAAAAGAGATGGGCATCAAAGATTCAAATGTTATTGGTGATGCGCTGCAATAACATATAAGATTTCACCTTCACACATCAAGTTACTGCTGACCATGCTCTGAAGATTCTGGAGGAATATGACGAATATGTAATGTATTTTATTTCTCTACAGTGGATAAATACAAGTATGAGCAAGAGGTCCAGAGAGCAAGGCAAGTTATTCGTGAGATGCAAACTGAAATGTGTCCCTCGTCTCCACCAATGGACCAAGTGTTACGTGCAGTAGATGCAGTTATACTAATACTATATACTGAATATACTAAACAGAACAAGAATATGTGCCCATATGTTCTTCTGAGTATCTATTCCAGACTTACCTTAACAGCCTCTTCAAGGGTAAAAAGTGCAAAATGGGTAAGACAATCCTCTATAAAAACAATGTATGCTAACTTTCAGTTTAGAGTTCTCATCATTGTTTGATTTTATATTTACAGAAAAATCTTAGACTGACAAGAAAAAGTTTTCATCCATGTGTTTCTCATCATCATCATGGGAGGACAACGACAATGATTTTATTTTGTCTTTTTATTTTTTATTTTTTACTTTTTTTGTTTACTTTGTGATCTTTTAAAACACCATATGGTGACAAATGCAAGACAAAAAAAATATACCTATACCCAGTTTTTTAACAATGATATTATCATTTAGCCCTTTTACTGAGGACGTTTTATTAATAAATGGAATGGCTGAAAGTGCTGTATCTAATCCCAGATATTTAAAGTCCAAACAGAAAGAGATACTGTCATTTCTAATCCATTCTAAAATGTATTTAATTTGTGTGGCCCAGAAATTGCATTTTAAATTTAAAAATATATCTGGAAAATGATTAGGAAGCAATTGCATTGGATATAATAACCTTGGCAAAATATTCATTTTAATGACTCCAGCATCAATACCCATCCAGATGAGCACACAGTCTCAACAGCAGTTTCTAATGTCGACTGGCACACGGGCACCAATCCACCGACAACACTTCTTCAATAGAAAAAATTAATAAATAATGAAATAACTAAAATGTTTTCAGTTCCCTTTTTTGGAGGAGTTTCATGGGCTAGCCAATAGAAGGAAAGTAGACTGCTAAGTTACTGTCTTAAATGAAAGAAAATAGAGTTCCACCTCCTCGGGCAAATTAAATCTTTGAAACTTGCCTTGATAGGTAAAGGAAAATATAGCTGGAGCTAGTTTTTGGAGCTTCCTTTTCACCTGGAGAAAAGCTTTGTGCTTCTCTCGGACTGCTTCACTGAAGTCAAGGAAGATGTGGATCCGCTTATGTTGAAACAATAAATGGCCTTTGGAGCATGCCAGGTGAAGGATCTTCACATTATCCTGATAATGAAGGAGCTTCATTATAAGTGCACGTGGTTGTTTCTTTGCCTCAGCTGGTTCACGAGTACCGACGGGTGGATTCTCTCCACGTGCAGTGATTTGGTAAAGTTTTCCTTCCTTAGCAGCTCTGCAAAAAGGCACTGGATGAAAGCAAAAGGCGTGCTGTCCATTCTCTCTGATCCTACCGGGATTCCCACAATCAGCAGATTAGATTATCTCTTTTTTTCGTTTATCTTTGATTGTAGTAAAGATGGACTATCTGAACGACTACTGCACTGCACTACTGTTTCTGATGCATGCATTTGCGTGCATCAGAAACGTCATCCTCAGTTTTGTTTATGAGCTGCTGGTTTTCAGTAGACTGTTCGGCCAAAGTGCTCACAGAGTTATTAACAGTGATCATAAACTGGTCGATAGTTCCTTTTTGGCCAAGTACTTCTTGTTTGCTAGGGTCTATCTCCTGGAATACAGACTCCAATGTGTGTTCACCTTCCATTGTTTATACTTGGAAGACATCACCACGAGCAGTCGGTGCTGTCCACTCACAGACAGTGATTTTATTGAAGTTGTACTGGCAAAACTATGACTCAACTGCTATCAGGTATTTTATTGGGAAATGTTGTGATCTAAAATGCTCACTTATCCAAACATAAACTAACCTCTTTACAAACATATCATACCAAATTCTACAGCCACAATAACTACAATTTTGGGTCGAATCTAGGGCTAAACCAGGTCTGCAAGTAGGCTACATCATTTCTGCTGTAGTTCTGAATAAGAAATTGTCCAAAGAAGGACAAAAGTGGATGAAACAAACTCTAAATTTGGCAAACTCACATACTGAAGAGCTGTCCAAGTCCCACCTGACAGAGCTTGCATACCACACACCAATGACTGAGAAACATTCTTACTTGAGTGACAGTAAATAAAGGCATAAAATAATAAATGATGAATGACTTGTTGATAATTGACTTAAACTTTGTACAATAAATGAATAAAAGAAATAAATAAAATACATGTCTGTACTTTGTATCTCTTTCCTGTTTTGTTTTGTGTCATGACGGCTCTGCTAGTTGAAAGCTCTGGTTGTATTGTAGATTTTCCACAATATCTTCACACGAGACAGGAATCATTAGACAGTGTTTGCTTTGTGAATTAATCAGGCTTTGTTTATCCCGTCTAATGTCTTATTCTCTTTGAAATAATGAAGTGCATAAAACAACATGAAAACAGCTTAATTTCTTAATCCATTCTTTGGTTTGCATTGCCCTATTACCTCTGAGCATTAGCAACTTTTATTTGTTACAACTTTTGTTTGTGATCTTCTATCTATCATCCTTTTTTTCAGTTTTGTTCATTTTTGGCACACAAATAATCAACAAATTGCTGTATATAATAGGAATGCACCGCTCCAGCTTTACTATCCCTCACTATCCCTTTAACTGCCGGTACCCGATATCAACTGATTTCAGTCTGAAAACAGTGTTTATTTTCTAAAAAACTAAATAAAATAACAAAACTGACAGCTTTGTATAAATAAAAGTTCAAACATTATGATTTTTCTGGGCCAACTACAACCAGAAAATAGACTTATTACATCAATTTACTCGTCTAACCAAAAAATCTATATCTTGGTGAGTTACAATTACTTAAATTAAGAACATTTTATTTTATTTGAGTAGTTTCCACTTGACAAATAAACTTATTTACCAGTGGAATAAATGTATTTTTCTCAATTTAAGCAACATTAGATTTTGTTTCTTATGTTGTCCACTAAAAGTTGTTGTTTTTCTTATCTTAAGTGTAGCAAGATGTGTTTTCATATTTTAAATACAGAAAGTCTTGTTCCAGTGGTAGATCATTTTACTTTTGAAATGTACTCAAAACATGATCAAACTTTCTTAATTCAAATAATTTTAACATGGGTAAATTTTAGTTTTTGCAGTGTGCATCCCTTGTACATATATTCACTTACTACACTAGGTATGTGCAAATACTAAATGATCTGTACTTTACATGCATTTGACACGAACAATGTAGTTTTAATGAGGTCTATATAACTCATTCTCCAGCATATGGCATATACGGTTTCCACTGAGTCATATGTACATGATTAAAAACATATAAGCTCTGTCTCTATTTCTGGACTGTTACATTATTTCCTGTTTTTCCTGGTGACGCACTATACTCCTCAAAAGATCAAAATCTTGATAAAGTTTCAATAATTAAACAAGTATAACCAGAAAATCTTTCTCATTTCAACCTCTCCAAATGCTAAACTCTGTTGCAGCACCAGAACCATCAACCACCTCATCCTCTCTATATCCTAATTTTTACCATTTTCATCAACTCCAAAGTTTATCGATTCAACTGAGTGGTTTACTGTATATGTTTGTTTGAATTAAAGTGGATATGACATGGTAATATTTTATGGTTTTATTTGTATGGGGACAGTGCACAACCTTATACAGTATTAACCAAGCAGTAGGAAAGATGCTAGTACCAGTCAAGAATACTAATTTACACCTGACAGATCTTCATGTTTTTCTGGCTCTTACTTGGTTTATTGGTATAGTAACTCTGGTAAATTTTCATCATAGTTGTTCAAGTTTGTAAAGATAATTTGAAAAGAAAAGTACAAAAGTATAAAAATGCAAGGAGTAGGAATGAAATCTAAAACAGAATAACTCTACCTATGTTATCAACACAGAAAATACAGCCAAAAATACAGGGACAATTTACATAGAGATGAAGGCAATTTTCTGAAAGTTTGAACATTCATTCATTTATTTCTGGTTTAGTCTTAGTTCTTGTCCAGGACTAAACCAGGACAAACTCACCCAAACTAGTTTTTACAATGATAATTTTACAGTTTGGGATCATTAAAAATTATTATTCATATGTGTACCAACCATAGATTGTATAAAGAAGTAGATTAAGGGAGTGTGGTATCATCCATAGCATTTAAGTCCAGTCAAATGAAGCTCACAAGTCCAGCAGTTACCGGAGCCAGGTTCAACAAAAGGAATTTATTTACAGACAAAATAGCTAAATAAAAACGCCAACAAGAAGTATGATAGCAGCAGTTACAGAGAGAGAGGTGACAATTTTTCAATGTAACAATGAGTCAATGAAGCCGGAAGCATCCCCATGTTCACTTCCTGTTTGGAATGCGGTGGCTATCAAGGAAGCAATGTCCATTTATAAATGCAGTCTATGAAGCCAACATGTAGTATCCATTTACGTTTTATCAATTTATTTTATATTCATGAATTCAGTTGTCCAGTATGCTCAAATTTCTAAATCATTCAGAAACAGTAGCCTGATTCATCAACCGGTTTCCCTTTGTAGAAACCATCTGACCTCGCAGCATTAGGATTTGTTCGCTCGATGTTAGGCGGGTACTTGTTTTCATTTAACCAATTGCTGCTATTTGGTCATGACATATGTAATGCACCGCTTACAGGGCTAACTGGTATATTAAGCTTTTCCCAAATCCCGTTGGAGGAAGGGCAATAACATCTTTCCCCTTGATAAAATTCATCAAACATTCTCTTTGTTCCGGCTTTAAATCCTAAGATTGATCTTAGGAATTGTTGCCAACACAGAATGTATGGCTCTTTGCTGATTGACTGGTGCCCAAACTTGCACTTTCGGGGTTTTTGAGAACCCTCTAGTGCAGGGGTGTCCAAACTTTTTTCATCAAGGGCCACATGTCTAAACAAAGACAAAGCAGAGGGACGATCACTGGTGCTCATAACAGTGAATAATTAAAATATATGCATGTTTAACACGTTAAAATGAGCCATCAGTCTTTATTCACACTAAGATCCTCAAAACTACACACTAAATATTAAATATTAGCTTTATCAAGGTAGATTTTCAAAAAAACTTGCAATAAAAAAGTAAATTTTTTGTTGATGCACGGTAATTTGGGCCAATTCTCCTGGAAGCCTGAGGGCCAAGAAAAATTTGTCTGAGGGACGCATTTGGCTCCCGAGCCATAGTTTGGACATGTCTGCTCTAGTGTATTCGGATTCCTGACCTAGTCGCTGGAGAGAAATGAAATTGAGCGGAGGCTCTAGGTGGCGCCAGCCTGGCTACAAAAACAGTATATGCTTGATGTAACCTCATGTTTTCTTTCTTTCTTTTTAACCATTTTCACACTCTAGCTCAATACACTATCACCTGGTGGTTGAGCGCCAAATTTTGCAGATGTTTCTGCTTGCTGTTAAAAATAGCATCTCTCCCCCCATTTTTATTTATTTATTTTTTGTATTGTTAGTCAGTGTTGTCAGTAGTTGTTTACACCACAAACAGCTCTCCTCCTTAGGTCCTAGCACTGTCACATGTGATTGGCCGTCTAGCGCTCGATGAACCATTCTCAGCGAGGGGAGAGGGGCGGAGGACAGGAGCAGCAATAGCAGTCACTGTCAACTACGGGCTTTGCTTTGGGCTTATGGTAAAGATTGATAGATGACATGAAGAAAGTGTTGTCGAAAAGGAGGGTGGGATGGAGGGAGGAGGAAATGGAGGTGCGCTGACAGAAAATGCTTCAGATCGGAGAAAGAGAGGTCCTGGGAGGGCTAGTGAGAAAAAAAAACCTACATGAGTAACTGGCCCCAAGGCAAGGGAGAGAAAGGGCCCTGTCATAATGTATTACTGTATCTCAATTCTCGGGGCAACACAGCCACACAGCCCGACATAACCATGACATCTCAGATCTTGTAGAAGTAAAAAAAGGGGGTAGTAGCAGAATTGTTAGTGCTTGTTAGAATGAATGTGATACATGTTAGACGCACATCCCCGTGAGTAATGCATGGGGAGTCTAAGGCCAGTTTATCATAGGAAATCAATACAAAGGGGAGCGAGGAGCATGGAGGGAGAGGTGTTGCATTATCACCCTGAAGAACTGGGTTTGAGGAAAGATAAACAAAAACTAATATACCTCAAGTGCATTTGTATAAAAGTATAGCATAATATGTACATGAGTCAGTGCTGTTGAAAATATAATAATACAAAAAATCTGGTCACTTGTTGATTTCAGTGGTTGACTGCAAGACTGTTATGGTGAATGTTGTGTGTTCTTTGGCCCATATATGTTCATTTTGTATATTAATATCTTAATGGTTAACTTATAGGGGTAGTGAGTTATACTGTACCACAGAAGAGAAATCAAATAAAATGAAAACCCGAACATGCTCCAAATGAAAATGCTCTAAGGAAGAAAAAAAAAGAAAAGCGTACACAGCTGAAGGATGTAACATCAGTATGTAGCTAAACTGTACTGTATGCTCCTGGAAAAGTAAACAAATTAAAAATCTACCTTGGACAAGATTGATCCATGTAACATTAAATTGCTTCGCTGCTGTGCTACAAAGATGAATTTGTCCATCAAAGACAATTCAATTATGGGAATACACTGAGCTGTGGAACATGTCCAGTGAGAGTCTGCCTGCGGGTTTGCCTCAGGTATGGCCCTCCCCGTATGCTTGTACTGCTGCTCGGGATGACTGGTCACCAGTCATAACTACTGCAGAGGAGACACAGGGACACAGGGCTCTGTCAGTGTGTACTACATTATATATACTACATATACTACAGCAAAACACAGTGGAGCAGAAGAAAAATCACAACACTACACATCATTTATTGTGTACAAAACTAATTTTAGATATATCTAACTGGAAAACAACCAGAACCAAGAACTTTATATTGTACATTCTTTGCTATAGCTGGTTGTTCATTCACACCTCACGTTTTAGTGAATGGTAGATGGCTCTATGTAATAACAAACTTAAGTAAAATTCAGTAAAAACACTCATTGTTATTCCACAGGGTGTTCTGAAGGGCAGTGTTTCACTGACAAAATGTAAAACTAATCAGTCAGTTACACTGTGTCTGGAGCCATAAAGGAACAGAATCATTATACCACACAATCTAAGGGAACAATGTACCGCTTACAGCTTCGAGAAGACACTCAAAATGGCACACTAAACAAATGATTGAATCTATGTAGATGTGAATATGCAATGTGTGCTTCCATTGTTTTATACCTAATAATGTTATATGTGAGTTGTAACTTTTGACTCCATTAAATCAAAAATCAAACATGTTTTTCTGAGCTGAAGGTGAGGCAAACCCACGCCACCAGAGTGGAAACTACCACCAGCAAGTTCACCAAATATCATCTTGAACAAAAACAAATTATTACAATTGATTCAAAAATTATATTTCAAAAATGTCAAAATCAGTCCAATGTAAACTGCCCTGCTCCTCTGGTGGACATTTACCCTCTGATTATACCATTGTAGCACAATTTCATACGCGCTTAGTTGAGTTTTTAATGCCTATTATTACATGGGCATATTTGTTCATCCAGATATGTTTTAGTGATCTACAAAGTGGTCATTGGAGTGTCACTTCATGAATAGCCGACTGATCAAGCGGAGGCTGTTGTCATGGCGACTGGCAGGGGAACACAGGTAAGGGCATGGATGATTGCCGGAGCTGAAGAGGGCCTGATGAGTAGTGCGGGCCTCTGTACAATCAGCCCTGGATTCATGTGACACAGAGGAGGAAAAATAGAAAGAAAAACATTTGGAGATGGCGCCGGCACCATTCCCCGAAGTCCCCCAAAATCACTGGTGCTCTGAGACTGGCCGACCACAGCTGCCCTTCATTTCACCCTCTGACAAGTCTCTCTCAAATCCTGCATATTAACAGCTGTGAAAATAATCTGAATTTTATATGATTTAGGGCTGCATGATCGTACAAAATGGTGAATCTGTGTGTATTTTGGGTTCTGTGAACATAATAGCAGGGTAAGCTGTAAGAGAATTTAAGTAATTTATCTTCCATGTACATCTCAGTTTAACATTGACACAAAAACTTTGACAACATAAGCTTCTTTACTCTTTATTTTGTATGAACTGGGAAAATTGTAGGTTGATTCACTGTTCAGTGGAACTGCAGTGTCAGGGGATCTTCTCCAGTTTCTGAACCAGTATTGCTGGTAAGACAGTTGTAAATTTTGACACCATCTTGCTACTGTTGCTCCTTGTTTTGAATATATTATTAACATTTATAGTCTTGCTCTTTGTTATCATAATATATCATGATGTGTGAGCTACTGTGTCCAAATAATTGCCCTTGCAGATCAATAAAGTTTGACTAAGTCTAAGTTTAAAGGTGCATTGTGTAACTTTTCTGGTGGAGGGTCTGTCAAATGCTTTTCTCTGTGGAGATGTTATTACTTTGTATTAAATGTTTCATGGTGTGACATTAAACCTTTCTATCTTCACAGAGACCAAACTAGACCACATTACAGATCAGATCTGTGGAGAGGAACCCCTGCTTACAGTCAGAATGTCTGTTTTTCTAGGTATTTTTGAGCTAAAAACTACCTGTAATTGAATAAATGTAATGTAAAATGTCATACTCTGCCAATAAAATATGGCATATTTTAGATTGTAACTACACAGACAGACCCATAGTGCCAACTGATATTTCTATTTTTCAGTCATTGGTATTTTTTGTACCCTATCAGCTCTCTCTCTCTTTCAACATGCATTCATAGAAACTACAGGGGCTGGGTCTTACTTCCTCCTAATTTCTTGTCAGACCTGTTATTTTTTGGTGTAAAAAGTACATGTACAACTCTGCCTCTGTTGTGAAATGATTTTCATTCATTGTCAGACATCTGCAGGGGATATTAATCACCAAATAGAACAGTGAAAATCTCTACATAATTGTTGAGTGTTTTGTTGCTCATTCATTCATTTTTGGGTAATTTTGTCCATCAAAGTTTTATAAATAAATTAATTAAAAAAATAAATAAATAAAAATAAAAGATTTGTTTTTCTATCCCCACTACTACACATGCTGATACTAAAACCACTTCCTGCTGCAGTTTATGTGTAGACAAGTCATTCAAGTACATCTGTCACTGCAGTCTCAGTAACATCTCATTGTTTTGTGATACATTTATGGTCCAAGAGTTAGACTTAGTGGATCAATCCAGACTGTTCTGATCCACAAAGGAAATGATTTGGACACATGACTCATGCATCACAATACATGTAATAACAAAGAGCACAAATATACGTTAACAATACATCCAAAAAATAGCAAAAATAGTGACTGGTGTAAAATGATGTAAAGGCCGGCAAATTTCCCCTGTTTAGGCTGAGCTTTGCTTCTCCGCGAGTTCAAGGATGATTGACCCCGACTTTGTGTCTTTGTGTGCGATTTTGAAGTCGCTGTACTCGTGTGTGGTGTCAGTGTGACTCTGAGCTGCTCTGTCATATCTTAACCATCAAACATCAGCAACTCTATGACAACAGCTTCTAAAACAGAGCGTCAGAAGGAGCAGAAGAAATGACGGACACAGAGGCACAACATATAAACTCAGGAAACAGTGAAAATAAGGAGAAGACTTTATTACTCACCTCTCGTAAAGATGTAAACAGCAGCATCTCATCAATATTATCTATAGAAATTGTCCTCCGCAAATATGACACCCAGTCCACAAAATAGAGCTGTTAATCCAGTTTGAATCATTCTTAAAAATAAAAAGTGGAGAGTGTTTCCTCGTGTTTGCCTGTTTACATCCACGCAGTGTGCTGATTTCATTGAAGCTGCAGATTAGCGATCGAGACTCTACTGCCTGTGTACTTTATCGCCAACCTTCTGTGCATTAAAAATCATGCATCAGAAGTATTGATATAATAATAATAACACAGTTTTATCTTGCATCTAAACTAGAAGTGCAATGCTATAATCTTTTGAACACGTCAGAGTCTCAAAGCAAGTCGTACTACTCCAGACAGAAAAACAGCTGACTCGAGTGTGCTCACGACTTTATAGCCTGTGGTACGCAGCCATATCCCACTGCAGTCAGATCGGAGATTTAAAATGTCATAAGATTCTCCTCGTGTGTTGTGTGCACTTTTTGTAGCATGTTTAAAAATCATTTAAGACAAAAAAATCTTGTATTGTGGCGGCCTTAAAACATAACTATATAAATGACTATCTACAAGTAAAAATAAAATGTAGAAATATAGTAATAAAAATACATCTCAGCTTCTGTATATACAAGAGGTTGAACTTTTTAAGGCTGCGCCCTCTGTCAAACTTACGTACAATGCATCTTATCTGAAAGTGTCACTGTATTGACCACCTGTCTCCAAGTCCACTACATGCATGTTTCTATATGTGATAAATGTTTGGACACTCCTGAAACGGGACTAGGAAAAAGGAGTTACTGATAATGTGTGAAAATCACTTTAAAACCATCAACTGTTACATGCTCACCACAAAAACCATTCACATCATTCACATCAATGTATTTTTGGATGCTGACGTTGCTATTATGAAGCCTTACAAAAATGGAACACTACTATTCATTTTAGACCATGATTTAGTAGATTTTTGCCTCATCACATATTTCTCACACTTGACATTAACCTTGCACAGGATGTTCCTTTTGGACCGTGTCACAAAAACGCTGCCTCATGTACGATTATAGCTGTAATAGTCCTCTGTGCTCCCGCATTGATTCTCACATCCAGCAAATATGAGCTTAAGGTGCCCAACTACACGAGCAGAACCACATCACCCAGCCATGGCCTCCTCCTCAGTCTGCTGCTCACAGATAAAGAATGCTCATATTGACACCAAAGATAAAAGCTAAAAGGTTAGACAGTGGGGCTTTAGCATGTATGAATGGTGTTATATCATTTAAAAAAAAATAAAAAATACAAGTTAAAACAAGTTAAAGGACCCATATTATGCTATTTTCTGATCTATCTTATTATGTTTCCTTATCACAAACGTACCTAGAGTTATGTTTTGTTTCATTCACACATGTTTAGCACACAAATCCTGCAACACTGTTCTACCTTGTGATGTCATGTGATAATACAGGAAGTGATCAACTGCTTTTAAACTCTGCACACCTCCATTAGAATCATTTGGATAATTTCAGCTCTGGAATGACTTTGGAGATGTAGAGAAATTAATAATAAATGTTTACTCAAATGTGTGAATGAAACAAAATACAATTCTAGATATGTTTTTAAGATAACAGCATTATAACATGTCTTAAAGCTCACAAGAGTCACTTATGAGTAATACTGGGCCTTTAATCCAATATAAATTGAGGACCATTCCATTTTAATGAGACAGTACAGAATTTTCTGGAAGTGACACCTCACCTGCAACATTCCAACCAAAGTTAAAACCATACTTCAGAATTTTGTCCATGGAGATAGATTTGTTTTACTAAGGAAGATTATAGCTAGTCCAAAGAGATTAATTTGGTCTTCTGATATTTTATGTT
Organism: Boleophthalmus pectinirostris; assembly: GCF_026225935.1. Taxonomy (NCBI): domain Eukaryota; kingdom Metazoa; phylum Chordata; class Actinopteri; order Gobiiformes; family Gobiidae; genus Boleophthalmus; species Boleophthalmus pectinirostris. The sequence goes on along the minus strand of NW_026571447.1, from coordinate 14,242,265 downwards.
ATTAGGTTCTTTTTTCAGAGCTAGAGTTTTGTTTCATACCTGTCAGTTTCGACTGCTCACTAGCAATCATCCTCAGAATGTAAGGAAACAGCAAAGGCGTGCACACGAGCAACAAAACATAAAGCAGAACTGGAACAACTCAAATCGGCCATTTCTGACCATTGTAAAAGAGAGATTATGGACTGGGATGGAGCAAACATCATTGGCACAGAGGAAAACAAACACTGTCACTGGATTAAAGAGGCAATCGAAATACGGAAAAGTGCCTACAGGACTATATACCGGGACGAGGGGGCTTTTTTACTCTCACACACCTGGGATACTGTCCTAAGGAAGTCAGTCTGCAGATGGTGTAGTCATCCTGCCTCCACCGGTAGGAAGACAGCGCCAAAACCTGTTTAAATCAGCTGACCAGACACATCACAGCAACTTATGTGACCACTCTCAGGAAGAAACCTAGTGAGCAGTCGAAACTGTCAAGTATGAAACAAAACTCTAGGTCTGAAAAAAGAACCTAATAACATAGAAGCTCATAGCTATTTACGTGGAGACAAACATGAAGCAGCCAAATAAGTATATACTTTAGTGTACATTTTGGCTCATACCTTGCATACTTTAGCTGTAACATAAAATGTTTTCCTTTTATCTTTTTGTCTCTTTCTATACCTAAGTAGCCGTAGGGTGTATGGATGCAGTCAAATGCCGCAATATGGATTTTTTTTTATTTATTTATTTTTTTCTGTTTTTAGAGTGGGTGTTGCCGTGACATTAGGTGCATGTGTGCCTGAGTAAACTGGATACAATAGGCTCTCGTAGTCAGAGGCAGGGTGACAGTGAATAGGTGTGAGAGGAGAGGACAGCCTGGTGCAGCTGCGTTTGTCAGGGGCTACTGCACTGGACACCTGTATTGTATGTCCAACACAGACACCAGACTGAATAAAACATCAAGAAGGTTTAATATAATCAAAACCTAACAGATAATTATAACAAGGCACTCTTTAGTTTAGGGACCATATTTTAGCTCATACTAAAAAGGATAATAAGTGCTTAATTACATCTTTGTTAGTATTTATAAATTACTTTGAATTTATTTTTGTCTATTTTGCAACTAAGTCATTAACTGTTTTCTTACCATAAAAATCATGGTAAGAAAATTAGTGGGGATTACAATAAATGTTTTTGTACATATACTGAAATCTTAATAAGCAATAATAAGTGTTTGATAAATACCAACTAATAGCTAAGAAACAGCTTATTAGCAATGAATAATAAACAACGAAAACACATGTATTTGAAGAAATACACAATTTAGAATAGTATAATGTCATACTGTGTAACATTCTAAGAAAACATGTTGCACTTTTAAGAACACTGTAGCTGCTGTGTAACTGCATTGTGATAAACACATTTTTCAATTTTAAAATAAGGGCCCAAATAATTTAAAAGTGCACTGTGTAACTTCTGAGGTAGTCTGCTACTTGCTTGTCTCCATGGAGATGCTATTTCATTGCCAGGAATCTTCCACAGTAGGGCGTTCAACATATCTCCCTTGCATTTGTTCAGTTATTATTGTTAAGTATTTTACAGCTCAAAAATACCTTAAAACATGAATTCTTACCATTTGCAGGCTTGCTTCTCCATAGATCTGACCATTAACCTGTCTCCATTGTGATTACCAAGTCCATTTCCATACTGTGGAATAATCAAGGCAAAACAATAATATCCCCATGGAGAAGCAGATGGCAGACCCTCCACCAGAAAAGTTACACGGTGCACCGTGTAATTTGTGTAATTGCTGCTACAACTATATTTAAATTATGTATTTAAGTTAATAACTGTATTTATACTCAAAAGATGAAGACTGTTATCCTGTTTGGCCTTTAACACAGTGCATAAATAATGATATAAGATGTGTATATGTCTAGAGGAAAGATTAAATGTAGCTATCGTGATCCATATTGGTTTGACTGAACTCTGTGGATCTTATATGATTTGTACTGTATGATGAAATGAACTGTGAGCATGTTTTCATTCACGGCCCTCCAAGCGCACTACTCTAATGCATGTAGAGAGAAGTGCGTGGGCTCTGGTTCATCATGTATCACCATGTATGCTTGTATTGACCTAACCCCTTTAACTCAGCACAGCAGTGGATTTAATTAAGCACAGACTTCCTACTCTCCTTTCAATTATTGGCAACACCATCGCGCAATTAGTAATTTCTTTCCATAATTGATTTGGCATTGTAAATAGCCAAACCTTGTATTTACATGTAAACAAATAGGGCTAAGTGAATACTGAATCTCCCATCTCCAATGATGATTTTGCAGATCATTTAAGATGTATAAATATTAACTGCAGTGGTTCTATTTTCAGCACCATGCCAAATGCACACAATAAACACAGTGTCCATGCATATTCATGTGTCCCCTTTGGGCATTCATTACTAGTACACATGTATGGCTGTACTGTATGCTGGTGGCTGGAGAAATGTGTCTGTTCAGATGTTTTTAGAGGGACCTGGCTACTAAAATACTACTAAAAATCATACTGTCTATACAATAGACCTTTTTCACAATGGCCAGAAGTGCTGAGATTTTCTATGGCAAAATATCTGTGGAAATGTCTTGCATATTTTCCACTGGCTTCATAAATCTGCCTACCCACTACTCACCAAATTTTCACCCAACAAGGTCCATAAAGGACATATTCTGTCCATGAAGAATTTATCCACAACTTTCAAGGTAAGAAAGATGAACATAAAGGCTAACAACAAGTAGCATTAGTGAACTACTCCTGAGCAAAACTAACATTATGGTCATGAATAAAACATAAGTCATTTGTTAAGTCAGACTGATTCTACAATTAAAATGAAAAATCTATTTCATGATGTAGATATTAGCATTGATCACGGGTGTCAAACATGGCCCGGGAGCCAGATCTGGCCCTCCACAACCTTTAATCTGGCCCTCGGCTGATTTTCCACTAAAATATTTTAATGATATTTTCTATTAAAATATTGGTAAATTTTTGATCCCTGCTCGGTTGGATACGGCCCCTGGACCAAAATGAGTTTGACATCCCTGGCATAGACAAAGAGATTTGTGCAAACTGCAAAAATCTCTCTATCTATGCTAATATCTTCATGGAATCAGTCTCAAGTTACAATTAGTTTTATTTATGTTTTTTTAAGTTCATTCTAGTCATTGTTATTAGCACATTTTCATGTTTCTTACTTTCATGGACTAGAATTCATTTGAAGATAATTTTAGCCCGGGAATTCCCAAACTAAAAGTAACAGGTAGCTGTTACCTATCTCTAAAGCTGTTTTGAGCTTTAGAGATGTAGACAGACTAATAATAAAGGATTACTCATACATGTGTAAATGAAACAAAACACAACACATCTCCAGGGATGTTTTTGATGAGGTAACAGCATTATAACGTGACTTTAAGTAAGATCTTTTAGTGTTCAAGGCAGTGAGAAACTCCGGTAGAGGAAGATCTTATGAACACTCATTATAAGCTTGGGAGACAGTTGCTACTCCCCTGCCAAGAAGATGTTTACATACATAACCATGAAACTGCAGATCGGTGCAGTACTGCCAGATGCTAAAGCACCCCTGCCTGTTAGCATTAGCTCTCATTGTGTTTCACTTGTTATCTCATATGAGTCTGGTCCAATCATTGCCGGAGGGGGAATCGGCCTGTTTGATAAATGACTGTCTCCTGAAGGATGGCTCGCAGTCAGTCAGAAGGGAGAAAATAGCACACATGACGAATACAGTCTCCCCCATACCCTCTATTTGACCCAGGCACGGAGAGACAAGCTACTGTACTGTCTTATAAGCACCACGCATCCACTGTCAGTGATGTTAACAATTACCCCATCCGCCCACCAAATGGCTACATCTAAAATGGACAGATTTAATTCCTTTAACATACGTGTGAATTGATTGTGGGCCTCGGAATCACTAATTAAAGCGGGGACATTTCCTGGCAAGCGGCGCATTGATGGAGAGGAGATCATTAGTGGGCCTTTGGGTGCTTTTAATACACTCTTCCGACAGTGAGAGGGAGAGAGCAGTGGTTTAGGAGGAGGACCCGGACCACACATCAGCCCGTTGACCTGTAATTTACACGGGGACAGAAAATAAGAGAGTATCTACTGAACAACACTTCCTATGGATACTTTGTTTGTGTTGACATTATGCTGAGGGTATTCTACATGTATCTCTAATGGCGAAATGTTTAAGTTCAAATGAAACAGAAAACGCACACCAAAGTTCTTATAGAGGTGCAAATGCAATGTGCAGCAACTTATAAGTGAAAAAAATGCATAGCACACTCAAATGGCCAATGTCCTGAACTTTTAAAAAAAAAATTTTAGATTACGTTTTGACAAAAAGAATTCGTCAGAACATGTATTTCTTGCGTTGGACCACAGTACACAGAATGTTTTGAAGTTACATGGTGACACACTATCAAATAAGTTTTAAGAGCATCTGAAAAGTCAAGAAAATACGTGATTTAAAGAATGCATTTTCAGGAGGCTGTGATCCATACAAATGTTCATAGTCCTGTTGAAGTTTTTGATTTTCAACAACAAGGGTGGGTGACTAGCTCAGACACCATCTCTCTCCTATTTACAACTCCATCCTCAAAGCTAAATCAAAACACACAAGAGAACAATAGGAAGCCAGGTCCAGAGATGTGAAAGTACCCATTATGGCCCTGAATGCTAATATGACCCCACACTGTAAACAAGCAGGTGTGTTAGTTTCAGAGTAGTTTCATTGTAGTTAGCTCCTCCCTGCAGTCAGATGTAAGGAAGTATCCACCAGCACTTTAACCAGAACTGAAGAAGCAGCTTGGATGAGCTTCGAAACGTATTCAACCAAATAAACTTTTGTCCAGTTGACAAATTTAATTTCTCCTTTTACCATGAATTCTACCTGGATGACTGAGGGATTTTACACACAACTGAAAAATTACTGGCTAATGCTACCTAGCTTGTGATGTAATTGTATGTGTGAGAGACTTGTTTAACAACACAAATCAGCCCTCCTGTTGTAGTTCCAGCAAAGTCAGTTCTTTATGGTCAGCTTGCGTTAAAATAAAGCACAGTTTAAAGTCTAATAAAACAGACAGAGCATGCCTACAGTTAGCATCACACCCCAAGGGAATGTTGATGACATCAGTTGTAAAGTGTCAATTAGAGACTGAGATAGACACTGTTTTACAATGTGCATAATCCTACTTGTGAATCTTCAAGTCAGTGTTGTGAGTCACTTGATACTACGTATTGCCACACATTATTTGCAACACATTGTCCCCTTAGAATTACAGTATAGACTTCTGTGTGTGTTCTGGCTAGTTCAGAGAAACCAAACTTGTCTTGCCCCAATGCAGACATATTGTATAAGCGCAGCTCTTGAGGTTGCAGTAAGTCCCCTGTGTACTGTCTGCATCTAATGAGAAAGTGATTTTATTGTCTGATAATCAGGAAATTAGCTTGGTAGTTGCTGTTAACTTTACCATCACAGGTCTCTGAAAGTTGTTAAACTACGGACCAGAGCGTCATTAAAGTTCTGACCTCTCCTATAGCACAGTGGGATGGGTAAATAGTTTTCTTGGTCATATATAAACTTAAAGAATGCACCAAATCATACAAAATTTTCGAGAAATGTGCTTTTCTGTTGTTTACAGTGAGTACGTAGTATGCATATGATTATTGTTTTTCACTTGGCACAAATTCAAAATAAAAACAACTCAATCAATCAAAAATCGTGATAAACTGTAGATAGTCAGAATATATGAATGAACTAAATTTAGACAAAAATATCATCTGACAATATAACTAATTTGAATTTATTTTCAGTTAATTTTCCAAAGAGAGATTTACATGATTACACGTGTGCATTTTGTCAATAGATTCACAAAAAATGTATAAGTGTCACAGTTTATTTGATTGTTAATGACAATAGCCAATCACCCCATTATTTTAACTATAGGCCACCACCTTTAGATTGCTTAAGCATCTTTTGACCACTGCTATTAGTACATTATTTTTCTAAATCTCACACAACCCGAGCAGAATGTCAATACTAATAATCACACTTCATAATTTAGCCATTTTTCAAACCACTGTATTAGATATAGGAAAACGATAGCACTATTCCTTTAGCTCTGTCTATATCTCATTACTGTTCTCCCTCCACATGTGTATTGTTCTTTCCTCACTCTGTGGAGAAACACACTGTGAGCTGTGCCGGTTCAATAGCCATGATCACCAATCCTCCAATCAATGATGTCCTTATTCCCCCACTTGTAAGTATTGGCACTTTGATAGATCTCATAACTTCAGGGGGCTGCATGTAATTAAATGGAGCGCGAAGGGTCCTTATGGCGCGCGGGCTTTGCATTTGAAATGACCTCTTTTTCTGATGCAGGGAGTCACAGCGCGCCATCGACTTCACCTTGAGCACAGGAAAAACTCTTAGCCCTTAAAAGAGTCTTTACCAGCTCACAGGCAGTAAAAGGCTGGTGACCTTTCGGAAAAGCTTGTTGACAATCATATGTTTGAGGAAAGAGCAGACTGGGTAAAACGGACAGATATACGGGAAGGAAATAGCAAATAATAAATAGCCTTCACAGGCTTGATGCTACTTTCTAGAAAAACTGTTTAGAGAAATTTTGTTGGATGACAAAAATAAGAGTAATAGAGATAACTAAGGGGGATACCAATGCCTGTTTTTCTCAGAATACATGTTCAAGACCTTGAAATTGCTGTTGAAAATTTACTTTTTTCCACTGGCTAAGCTGAAGTTGGTTTTCTATAGTTTTATCTGTGTTCTTATTCTCGTTTTATTGTGTTTACTTGTGTTTTATTCATATCCTTACTTGTGTATTCTCATATATATGGTGAAGCACTTTGGGCTAGTACTATCTGTTTTTAAATGTGCTATATAAATAAACATTTACCTTCATTTGAAAGAGGCTCTTACACAGGTTTAAGTCTCATTCATCCTGAAATGTACTTTAATAATATTTTGTAATATAGATTAACTACTTTATGTTTGAATAAGTATTCTTACCTCTTGTTAGATAAGGTAATAATAAAATCACATTTGAAGTAGCTTTACTAGTGGCTTTCATATTACAAGTATTGCTATTAAAATATATGGATAGCTTTTTCTTTTTCTTTTTTTAGTGGGGAGTGATGCATTCAACTTTTGCTAAGAAGAAAACTGTATCTTTGTGCCTAATATAATTTCAAATATGTGAGATCCTAGTATAGTCTTACTTTGAATTTGCTAATTTAGTCATCCAGTGGTGTTCTATAATCTGTGTGCTGTAGAATGAACAGTGGAGTGATAAGCAGTGTAAAATCAATTTTGCTGAATGTCTCTCCCTACTCTTCACTCACCATTTTTCTTTACTGTCCAATATAATAATAATGATTTGTTATACTTGGATTTTTATTTGTACTCTCTTGTGGGAGCTTAGTGTTTCTTACTTTGAATTTGATCATTTAGTCGTCCTATTATAAATGCTGCAGGATGGATTTGATAAGTCCAATATAATAATACTGACTTATTCTACTTATTTTTTTTTATTTATTTTTTTTTATTAGTGGGAGCTTAATATGTTTACTTTTTTAAATTGCACTTTTTCATTCATTGCAGAACTGTAGAGCAGAAGTCATGCTTTCCCTCCCACATCACATGAAGTCTGTAATTGCATCTCCTACAAGAATTGATTGCTACGGTTTGTGAAGTTTGCAACTCGATGCCCGGCCACTGATTAAACATCATGGAGCATTGGACGTGAGTATAAGGGTGTAGGGGTTAGCACTGGAGCGTAACTGGGACCACTGGGAGTCACTGGCTGTTGCTCAAGGGCTCCGTTCATTACTGCGCTTGTTATTAACTGACCAACCTCTGACACGGAGAGGGCCGGCCACCGATCTCAATGCAATTACAATAGAAGGCAGAATCATGTCCTCTAGATTGCTCATTTATGCCTTAATAATGGTGAGCTTGTAATGGTGAAGATTAAAGTTTGGATCTGATCTATTCTGCCCCCAATCAAGTGCTGCACCTCTTTTGAGTTAAAAGAACATGGGATGATAAAACAACTTAAAACCAGTAAAGCAATAGTATAATTACACTGTGAAAGAGCAAATGACAATAAACTGTAGTCCAAAAAGTGGTAGGGAGACATATGAATCAATTGATTTGTTGTAAGGAAAAAAGCATAATTAGCATCCCAAACTAATAATAATAATAATAATAATAATTCCATTCAGAATTTCAGCCAAATGTTCCTTCTCTTTTTGGCTCAGCTGCATCTACTCTTGAATGGTGAACAGCAGGTTGTATAATTTCTGCTCAGTCCCAACAAAAGCCCCATATGTCATTTGAAACCAATTATTATAATTTATTGGAAAATGTCTTTTGTATTTTGGACATTTTGTATTTCCAGCACAATTTAAAACAAGTTTAAACCTACAACAGAAATCATGAAAGAAAAAGATTATATTCACCTTGTTTTGTGAAGATAACCCAAAATCTGTGTCTATTTCTGTTTATTTTCCTTTTTGGGGATATTACTTTGACTGTATATTAATTTGCAAGAGACTTCATCATATAACCTTAACCATAGTTACTACTTGCTTTAATCTGTACCCCAACCTTAAAGGGCCAGTATTGCACTGTTTTCTGATCTATGTTATAATGTTGTTTCCTCATCAAAAATTCTCTCAAACAGAAAACAAGTTGTTCCACCTTGTGATGTCATGTGGTAATACAGGAAGTGTTCCATACACCTTCACTAATAAGTTCAGCCCTGGAATTGCCTACCTCTACTGAATAGGTAAGGTAAAAGGTAACTGTTAACTTGAAAACTACCACTACATGATATCAAAAGTTGGAACGTTTTGGTCTTTAGAGATGTAGATGGACTAATAATACATGGTTACTCAAACAAAACCCAACTCCGAATATGTTTTTGAGGAGGTAACAACATTTTAACATGACTTAAAGCTCCCAAGACTAACTTTTGTCTAATATAGGATGTTTAAACTATACTTTAAACTTAACCTATTTTAACTCATATCCCTTTAAATCTTATTACTGGTCTCATAATAAAGAATTTACATACTGGAAAATGAATTATTCTCCCCAACTGAAGTTAGGTCCCCACAAAGCAAGTGTGTATAGATTTTAGCCTCCACAATGTGATAAATACCCGCCCACTCACACTTGCAGTGTCTCCGGCCAGTGTCCAGTATTATCAGTTAACACCTCGGACCAAATGTGCAGTAAGGAGTTTTTCTCTTTGCAGGAGGATGTAAACAGCCGGCTTCTGTGCTCGAGTGGATTTGGGGGAGAGAGCGAGCCGGGGCGGACTAATCAGAGGGTGCTTGGGAGAGCATTAAGACAGACGTGTGGAGGGGAAATGTGACACCTGGAAATTACACAATGTAATGGAATCAGCCAAGTGGTAAATGTAGCTTTTAAATAGGTTTTGTGTTCTCCATTAACTTGCCAGACACTGATTGGTCCTGACAGCCGGGGAAAGTGACGGTCAGTGTGCGGCGCCCTCCTTCTCCAGAACAGCCTGTACCTCCAAGGATCCACACACATAGATGTACGCATACACACAAACACACACAGACGCACCTATAGGCACACACATAGATACACACACACACACACCCTTTGGGTTATCACAGGGGGACAGAAAGTTCTTTACAGTTAGGACCATTCTGGGGCCAAATCAGAGCTAGTTGTAGCAAAGCACAGATGATCCAGGCTCACAGGTCCAATAGCATTTGTGTTTTATTAGAGGTGACCATGCTAATACACCAACTACTTAAAGTAATCTGTTCTATAGCCTATAGATATTACTGTAGATGTTGTTGCTGTGATAATGCAGTTTTTAAACATTCAATATAAGCACTTTACTGATGAACAGTAAAGGCCCCATATCTGTACCTTGTGGGCTGCCATGATTCTGGTGTTACAGTAAAACAAATGTAAATTAAACAGCAATAAATTAAGAAATTATTTCTGATTTACTAGATTGACCAGACAATTGTTGCCAGTCAATTATGACAAATTATAATGAAAAGGTCTAATTGTGGTCTAGCTTCCGTGTTGGGCCCATGTCAACTCAATGTTAAATCAAATTTACAGTCTGATCTGTTTAATATTAACACTAAACTATATTAAAGTGGTATTTGGCCAAGGTATGCTGTGAATGTTATATTACTCAAAAGTAAATAGTGGGAAGCAGTATAGAAAAAAGGGAAATTTCATCTTTTAATAGTTCTGCATTGCATCAGTTGTCTTTCCCTCATCATTGAAACTCCGAAGAGCTCCATAAACCACGTGAACAATTTTGATAGTTGTATTTTTGCCAAATTTACAAATGTTATGTTTCTAAATTCTGCTACTAACTGTTCTATAGAGGCCCTGCACTCCTTGTTCTACATTTAATTGGAGCTAAACATGTTGACCAGTGTGTGGGAGTGAACTGGCTGGAGGGATCTTCACAGTCCTTCCATTGCAAATGTATTTTGTTGCAGTACTTTTATGGATCCTATATGTTCACTTAACGCTTGCATTTCAGCTGACCAAATGATAAAAGAGCAACTTCTGTATCCAGTCATTTATTTCCACCCTGTCAAAAGACCCATTTTGTTCCATTATCCCTGCACTTTGGCCCCGGTAGCCAAGTTAAGCTAAAGTCAGTGTGAATCGAAATAATGGGCCATTATACGAGCGTCAGTGAAGAACAGTAGAGGTGCGTACAGGGCTGGGATGGTGGGAGGGCTGAATGAAACCATGGCCTGTAGCCTGGGAGATGTGGGCGAGGCAGAGAGATGTCATTGTCAAACACCAATTACTGCAACCACTTAGCTTTTGCTAATCCTGCACCACAAAAATACTGGTCAAATGTTCAAAAGTGGAAGTGCTAAATTCTGAATCAGTTACTTTTTAGCACAAATGTTCTGTTTGAAGTGGACGAGATTCTGGCATGTCACATGATCATTAGTTTATTTTATTTTTCATCTAGCTAAAAAGATGTGAGCTATTTGGCAAGAGATGTTTATTTACTTGTATTTGAAACATGGAAAGATTGGTTAGTATTAAGTTCTGAACATTTGTAGACAGGGCCTCTATTGCATGCAGTTGCTGGGAAAGAACACATGTAACTCTTATGAAAAATCCTATGTACACTTTATTTTTTCACAACATTCATACATAATTTGGACTTTTGATTGTCTCAGACTCAAACGACAAAATCATTTATTATTAACCCCACTTTTTTCCCTGCACATTCTCTTTGATTATCTGCATTCTAAAATGGCAGCTCTTGTTTGTGTTCATGTATTAATAATTCAATAGTATCAGGCTGCTAACACGTCAAGTTTCACACTTGTGTTGTTGAGAAGTGGCACAGCTTGGCTTTCTTTGTGTTACCGCTATACAACACTGCAGTTGAGCTTTTGTCAGAAGAACTCGGAATTTACAAACCAGGTGAATACACTACTTCATCTTTCAACAAAAGCCTTATTTTTGTCAGTGGTAGGTAAAACTCACTCAACTAACCAAAATACACAACATTAGAAAATAAACTTTCAGTTTTATTTATTTAAAGGTGCACTGTGTAACTTTTGTTCCATAGACATTAAACATAAATCTTACATTTGCAGGAGTTTTTATTGTATATAAGCTCAATGAAAAACATGTATTCATACTTAAACTTGGTCTGGGGCATTACCTGCCTGTTACCATGGAAATAGACACGTTTAATGTTATACAGTGGAACATATCAGGCAAAGCAATAATATCTCTATGGAGAGAAGCTTGTGGAGGACCTTCCACCATGAAAGTTACCTTCACCTTTAAGCTCAACCATCTGTCATTGTCTTTATATTAAACTAATTTAAAGTTTTTATTCAGTTTAACTTTCTCCACATCTGATCTTTAATGAGACTAATTTCATTCTCTTTATTCCATGTGCTCAGAAGGCTCAGTGGCTTGTGAAGATTCCAGAGCAGCGAGCCTTATCTCAGTGAAGACAGATGGGATTGTCGATAGTTGACAGACACACTGATAACGGATTTGGGTTTTATCAGAGATCTGGGCACGGCTGACAGGCAGCATCTTCAAAGTGACAAAAGGCCAGAGTCTCAGCGTGCAGCAGATGGAGAGGTGTGCTTTAACAACCTGAGCCTGAGCAGCAGGCCAGGTGTGAGGGTGACACAACTGGAAGGACACACAGGCACCAGATAAAATCCTCTCGTGCTTTTGCAGAGAAATATAGAGCTAAGTCAGACTAATGCTGCACTAACTATTAAAATCAAGTAATACTGATATGGAATTCTGCATACTTAGGCTGAGTTCTTCTCTCAAACAGAAAACTATTCCACCTTCTGATGTCATGTGGTAATACATCTAAACATCAAACTAAAATATAAAAAGTGTACACACAGCTATGCTTAAAATAATGAGACAAAATCAGTTTGATCATTGTTGCATTAAGAGTTACTGTCCAGAAGGTTTCTCACTGGAATAGCTGTGTAAGTCTGTCTCCTCCCTTCCATGTTTTGGGAAATGTCTCACTCACCATCACTTTAATGTATTGGCATTAGTGTGGTCTGCTGTTTGAAAATGAGATAAGAAACTGCAGGTCCTTATTCCTTATTTAAGTCTTTGAGCCTCCTCTTTGTTCTTCTAGTATAAAAGACAGTCACACTCTTGTAAGCCACTAAGGAAGAGGTTGTTGAGCTTTTCCAGGAAAAGCCTTGAAAAAAGTTGAGTATTTAATATATATCTTTCAAAACACCTCACCCAAATCACGTTTTGATTTCTGAAACCGTTCATCTCCTTGCATCTTTCAAGGTTTTTGTGAAAATAGGAAAAATAAACTCAAAAGTCATCTTATTGACATTTTGTGTGGATTTTTTATTTTATTTTTATTTTTTTTGGCTCCATCCTCAACCAACCAGATCCATCTGGTTGGTTGAGGATGGAGCCAGTGACACCCAAAGATCTGGCTCTGGAGATTAGAATGAGAAAGAACTTTTTAAGCCCAAAAATGACTTAGGCAGTTATGCTAGGGTGGTGGGGAAAGGCTATTGAAGAGTTCAAATCATCATCAGAATGAGTTTGTTAAAGTTTCATGGAAGGGAAAGACATTTCCTGGTTGCAATTCCAATGTACAAGGAAACATGATCTTAATAATCAGAACATCTTAACAATGACACAATATGGTACATCATAGATATTTTGAAGTGCAAATACAGCACTTTTTTTTAACAGCACTCAAATATAGAATCCCTAAAAAACTGTATTTAACCTCACACTCCTCCTTTAAAGGGCCTATATTACACATATTACACAAAACTGACTTTTGTGAGCTTTAAGACACAATAGAATACTGTTCCCGAAAGCTCAAAATGCTCTGTTCCACCTTGTGATGTCATGAAGTGGTAGTTTTCATGTTAACAGCTCCTTTAACATTTAGTTCAGAAGAGATTGGCAATTCCAGGGACGAAATCATCCAAATGATTCTAGTGAAGGTGTATGGAGTTTAAAAGCACAGTGGAACACTTCCTGTATTATCATATGACATCACAATGTGGAACATGGTGCTTTCAGTCTGAGAGAAGAACGCAGCCTAAATATGCAGGGCTTGTGTGTCAAATGGAACAAAACACAACTCCAGGTACATGTGTGATAAGGAAACATTATAACATAGATGAGAAAATGGTCTAATATAGGCTCTAAATAGCACTACATTTAAACCCTATATAAATACAAAGCTGTATTGTGGAATTTTTAACAGTGGTCAGCGGCACATGTCATTTACAGTCTGCTGGCCTCATTTGAAGCCCCCTCGCGCTTGGACTGCATTGACATTGAATGCTTATGACACTGTTTACGGCTGCTCACTTGTTTATTATTCTGCGAATGTCACGTTAACATCAGGTCACAGTCCTTCAGCTTAAGCAGCAGGCCTCAATCCACTGACACAAAGCTCAGTGTACATCTCAGTGACAACTAAAGCAATGGGCAGAACCGCATGCTGCTTATGTGCACTTGAGTTCACTTAAACGATAATGCAAAAAATTCACTTATTAATCAGAATTCTCTCAAATTATTTCATTTGTGTTGCCACTTCCAATGCTAAAATCCAGTTAATTAAAATCTAAAAGGACTCTCTCTCTGATATGAATTGTCACTACCTAAAAAATAAATAAATAAATATAATAATAAATACGTAAAAGATGTCACGGTGGTGAGTGGCTAGCATTCACTCTTCACAGCAAGAAGGTTCCAGGCTTGATACCTCAGGACCATTTGTGGAGTTTGCATGTCTTTCTCGTTTCTGGGTGGGTTTCCTAAAGGCACTCCAGTTTCCCCCACCAACCCAAAAGCATGCATCATAGGTAGGTAAAAATCCTCCAGCTAAGGTAGTCCTGACCAAGCCTAATAGCAAGACCATGGAGATGGGTCCCTGGGTGCCCCAGGTGCTGCCCACTGCTCCTGTAAGGATGGGTGAAATGCAAAGGACTATTTCCCTATGGGGATAATAAAAGTACTACAAAATAAATAAAGAAATAAATAAACCCAAGCACCTGCACCCAATCATCAATGGCAAATGATCACTTTTCTTATAACATTTTTCCATCTTCAAAGCACTTTACATCAAGGAATCACTCATCCATTCACAAACATTCATACACCAGTGTTTTGCCCAAAGATACAACAAGAGCATTCATCAGTGGGAGCTGGAATCACAATGCCATCCTGTGGGTCATTGGATCAGACAGCGGAAGCAATGATGTTCATGTCAAGAGCATGATTCAAACCACCAACCTTTTGATCAGTTGACAAAACATTAAGCTACTGTCGCCCTAATCAGTGCTAGTGCAGAATCTGAGTGAATTCTGGAGTTTTTGTGAGTTTTCTCATGAAGCACGGTCTGTCCATATAGACTACTGAGAATGAGAAAAACATGTATGTGTTCCTTATATACAGCTTAAGGTACAGGCAACCTAGTTCCAGTTGTGGTCGAGTCATTTATTTTTTACCCAATAGGAGCACAGACTGCATAGACTACTTTAAGTGCAATAGCAACATGTAAATATTGTGTGTGCTTGCTGTAACTTTGTATTCATTTGGCACATATAACTTATTCAACCTTAATGACAAGTCATCAACACAAGAGACATGTAGACAGTGAACCCAAACATACAGAAGTCCACTGATTACTCTTACCCCCACATATACAGTTGGTTCTTTTTTCGGTTTTCTCATCAAGCCCGCAGTTCAAATCTAGTTTAGCATCAGCTTTATGAATCTATGACTCACTGCTTGTACTGCATCTGTTGGGCAGACTTTCTATAGTGCGTCCATATCTCGAACAAGGTTAGAGATACAGTAGTTAAACAGGGATGCGAACCTCAGAGACACAACTGAATATTGATTGACAAGTGATAAATAATGCATCACTCCACTGCACAGTCTGGTATGAAGTAGAAAATGTTTGTCTTGTGAGGAGCCTTGTATAGGGAAAAAAAAGAAAATAGTTTATATACAAAACATAATAACAGATGAAGATGCGCTACTGGTGAAATAGACTGAATTAAATCCTCTCATAGTCTATATGTGTTCAAACTCATGGTAGCAAAATAAATAAATAAATTAAATAAACACTGTGCAGTCTTTCAGTGAGCCCCTTTTTATGAGATGAGCAATGTTGGTTGTTCAAGATTCTTAATACTGCATGTTTAAAATTCTCATTCCATAGTAAAAATAAAAATTAATCTTAACATTATAAGTAATTACAGAAATAAATGTGACGCAAAGATATGCAAATATTTTAGACCAACTTTGCATGCACTGTATTTTAATTACTTTGTACTAATTACTAATGTACTTTAATTGTTGAGTGAAAAAGTTACCTGGAGTTGTATTTTGCTTTCACAGATGTTTCACTGTAGCCAGGTTGGCGCCACCTAGTGCCTCTGCTCAATTTCATTTCTCTCCAGCAACTAGGTCAGGAATCGGAATACACTAGATTGGTTTGCAAGAACCCCGTAAATTGTAGACCACGCACTGTCCAGTCAGCGAAGAGCTGTGAAGCCATGACGTCCAACTCAAGTGCCTGTCTGGGTCCCTTTTGTAGTACAGCACAACAGTAAACAAAGCAGTTGAGATGAATGTAGACAAAGACAGACATTCTGTTTTGGCAACGATTACTGAGATAGAGGATTTAAAGCTGAAAAAAAGAAAATGTTTGGTGAATTTTATCAAGGGGAAAGATGTTATTACCATTCTTCCTACAGGATTTGGTGCATTACATACATCACGATCATCGAGGAGCAACTGGTTAAATATAAAAGTACCAGCCTACCGTCGAGCGAATGAATCCTAATGCTGCGAGGTCAGACGGTTTCCACTAAGTGAAAACGGCTGATGAGTTAGGCTAATTTCACTGATCCATTAATCCAAAATTGTGCTCTGATTGCATTTTGCTTAGGTAGGTCACTCATTTTACGGTTAAATTCATTTTGCAGTTAAATTCACAAAAATGCATGGCTTTATGAACATAAATTCACGTGGCCTAAGGGCTTCATTGGTTATTTTCTCCTAAGTCTAAATGCCTCATTGGAAACGGAGGTGTAGTTTATAAAGGGTCCTTTCTAAATGTAGACATTCAATTAGAAAATGTGAAATACTAAGACCAAACAAAAGCATGTTTAAAATTAAATTAAAACAATAAGAATGAATACTGACATACCGGCAACATACCCAAACAAAAACAGCATGACATGTGGTTTTGGTTTTGTTGTGTAGCTTCACAGAGATAATCCATATTTTCCTCAGCCTTTATGCATTTTGTTTTTTACACCACCTCCCCACTCTTTCCAAATCTTTTGACTGTCTGGCTGAGGTGACAAGTCTTCTTCGCTGTGTCGTCTTGATGGCTTTGAATGAGTCACCTCTGTCTCAAAACCCAGAGTACAAGTGTCTTACAGGCGCCACTAAAAATACCCCTCGACAGTTGACTATCAGCGGGGTACCTCCAGCTCAGCACTGGCACATGTGTCTGGCAGCTCCGCACACAACCAAAGTGCATTATTGATGAGGGAGCACTGAGGGGAGGGGCTGTGGGACTGTGGGCCTGACCTGGGCGGACATGTGGGTGAAGATGTATGCTTCCATTGTGAATAGTGTATTTCAGGTGACGAGGAGTTGATTATGAATTGAGAACAAAAGCGATTTATAGTGGGAGAGAGTATTTAAAAGTATATTGAAGGTGTAAAGGTGCAAAGGCCGGTGCTTGCAATGGAGGTGATACAAAACATTTGCCCAGTTCATCTGCCGGTTTCACTTCGTGGAAACTGTCTGACCTCACAGCATTAGGATTCATTTTCTTGATGGTAGGTGGGTACTTTTTTAATTTAACCAATCGCTGCTGGTCGTGACATCTGTAATGCACCAAATCCCGTAGGAAGAAGGACAATAATGCCTTTCCCCTTGATAAAAATCACCAAACATTCTCTTTGTTCCGGCTTTAAATCCTCGGTCTCAGAAATCGTTGCCAACAGAGAATGTATGGCTTCGTCTACATCCATTTCAACCACTTTGTTTGCTGTTACTTCCGGTGTTCTTGCAAACCATCTAGTGTATTCCGATTCCTGACCTATTCGCTGGATTTGAAGTGAACTTGAGCGGAGGCACTAGGTGGCACCAGCCTGGCTAACAAAACATGACTATAGACATGCAGCGTGTTATTTTAAAATCAAAATTGCGAGGCTCTCTGCAGCAGTTACAGAGAGAGGGGTGACCATTTTGCAATACAAAGTAAGCTTGAACCAGAGTTGATGGAGCAGGAAGCACGCCCATGCTCACTTCCTATTTGGAAAGTGGCGGCTAGCAGGTTAACTATGTCCATACAGTCTATGATCCACACATTGTTCATGCATTTTGTTATGGAATGAGAAGGTAACAACGTCAAAGCAGAAATACAAAGACCTCGATCTGCGCAGTCACTTCATTAAGGTAATCCCATGTCTTATAAGAAATAGGGTCCAATCAGCAGGTTTAAAACTTTTACGCTTATACGTGGCTCTATAGAGAAATATTTTTCTTATGAGTCAACTTCCGTCAAACTTTTTAAATGCCTTCTCCTCCTCCTTCATCATCCTTCCTTCAGACTCTTGTACATTCTGTCTTACTGTGCGCTTTATGCTGCCTCTCCGCTCCGCACTTGAGGCTATTGTAGAACTCATTACTTTAATTGGCAATAAACGACAATTATTTTCCAGCTGCATACGACATTTCCAAGCAACTACAAACACTGTCCAACTCCGCAAATGAAACGAACCAATCCTCAACTCTCCTCTTTCCTTCTCCGAGCCCACCACTGCTTTACCCAGATAATAATTACTGCTGATGGGTGAGGCTAGTTCATCACACCAAACAACTCAATTTCCTCTCTCCCTCTTCACTACATATACATTCTGTGAGTTTGTATGGCTCAATAAAAAAATAAATGAATAAATAATAAGTGCAATTGAAAAGAAGGGGTCGAGATACAGGCGCTAACCTTCCTACGCTATTCTCACATGCATAATTTATAGTTTTACATATGTCTCAGAAAAGAAGGCTGGTGAGATGAAATTGTGCTGATATGAAATAAGTTGGAGAACGTACATTGGAGCCATGTTTAGCATTTCAACAAGATGAGCTTTATAAGTGAATGTGGAGTTGGAATAAGAAGATGGACTTAGTGAGCGTGGTTTTGAAAAGGTCAGAACTATATTTTAAATGACAAAAACAGATCTGGTGAATACGTCTGGACAACAAGAATAGAATCACCTTCATGAGGTAATGTAGGTAAGGCAATTTATAGGTGCTATATTTCACAAAATGGAATTGTTATAGTGTTGTTACCTCATCAAAAACATACCTGGTGCTGGGTTTTGTTTCATTCACACATATTCAAGTAATCCATTATTATTACTCTGTCAATCTCCAAAGCTCAAAATGCTCTATTCCACATGACATCATAAGGTGGAGCAGAGTGTTTTCAGTTTGAGAGAATAGAAGAACTCGGCTTAAATATGCAGGTTTGTGTGTTGAACCTGTATGAATGAAATAAAACACAACTCCAGGTATGTTTTTGAGGAGTAAACATAATAACATAGATCAGAAAAGAGTGTAATATGGGCACTTTAAAGCCACAGTACTTTTTAGTAACTTTTTAGCCAAAAACAAGACTAAACTTACAAAAATACGTGCATCCTTATAGTATGAGCAAGATTTCATCTTCTCAAACCTCTAAGTACGTAAATGTAGGACTTGTACAAAGAAATTAACCCCATAATGAGAAGAAAAAAGCTAAGTTAATAATCATTGTCAAGAGTGCTCCCTGATTGAGGCCTATTGTAAATTAGTTCTGTTTAATCAAAGAGAATTATAACTTAATGAATGAATAAGTTTAATATTTGCACACCTATTATGGTTGACGTACAGTATATTCCCTAATACTTGTAGTTGAATTATAACTCTTTTCAAATGCAACTTTTATTCTATATGTGTCTACTTAGTATTCAAGCACTGTGAACTTGCAAAAGATTAGACCATCATTACTGCTTTTGATATAAACAAACTTTTAAAAACTTCAGTATGTTTATACAGATTTTTGTATCAGTAAGTAAAAGAATATTTTTTATTTGTAACTTGAAATAAACGTTGATCAAGTTACATCTTGTTTATCAGAAGTTTAAGCAAGTGGCATATAAGTATTTGCCATCTTTGTGAAAATTGAGCTGTCAACATATTTACTCTGTCTCCTGTAAATGTTTTGTTTCTAAATGTTTTAAATCTTAAATTGTTTTCTTCAAAGAACTGTCATAAAGCTGAACAGATCTGATCTGACATGTATCTATACCCACATTATACTGCTTATATGTATCTATACCCATATTACACTATCTAATGATCTATGTTATTATGTTTCCTCATCAAAAACTGACCCGGAGTTGTCTTTTGTTTCATTCACACACTTTTAACACACAACACTCTGTCCCACCTAGTGATGTCATGTGGAAATACAGGAAGTGCTCTCCTGTATTTTTAAACTCCATGCACCTTCACTAGAATCATTTGGATAGTTTCAGCCCTGTAATTGCCCATCTTTACTTAACTAAAGATAAAAGGTAGCTCTTAACTTGCAAACTACTACTTCATGACATCACAAGGTGGAACAGAGCATTTCAAGCTTTTGCAATGCAGACAGAATAATAAAGGATTACTCAACCGCATATGATTGAAACAAAACACAGCTCTGGTTATATTTGTGATGAGGTAACAACATTCTAACGTGTCTTAAAGCTCACAAGAGTAAATTTTGCCTAATATAAGACCTTCAGTTGAAAACACTGAACACGGGGGTAAGGTGAATTTACACTTAATGACAACTATACATCCACGCACCACTTCTTCGATTGAAATCTGAAGGTGAAAAGAGACACATATTAGTGGACAAGGTTGACGAAGAGAAAGATCAAAACTCATTTGTGTGTGGTTAATGAGCTCATAACTGTAATAAGTGAGTATGGCAGGGCTGGTACACAGGGCTACAGATCGGACCAGAGGTTCTATAATTAACCTCTATGAATCTGCCCCTCTTTGCACAAGGATAAACGTGGCGTCTGCTTGTTTTCACCTGCGCGTGTAGCCCCTGGCCTCTTCCTGCATGTGTGAGTGGATCTCTGCAGAGGCAATGAGACCTTGGACAGAGCCGTAATTGATTCAGAGATTCCTCAAATCAATTCTCGGACAGCTGGGGCCGGTGAGATTAGAAGTGAAGCGCCAGCCTGCCCCCAATGCAGTCAGACAGGCCCCAGAGCAAACAGTAATCTCAGGATTATAGACCTCGGGGAGATGTACCTGTTTTCTCCCATTTCGCTGTCTCTCGCTCGCCCGGTGCTGACAGTCTACATTCACTGGTATAAGCACTGGGACTCTCTCTCCTCCCTCTGTGGAGCAATAACAAGGAGGCTAAAAGGTGCAGTCTCTGAGATTACACCAAAGTGAGGGTATGTTCTGTTCTCCACTTTTAATTTAGAGAAAAGTTAGTTTGAATTAGTTATACAAATAAATAGAAAATAGTTTTAGTTTTGTTAAAGTTAGAATTTTTGATTCAAGTATATATATAATTAAATATGTAAATAATGTTGGAATGAAAGAAGCAACAGTGCAGTTCTTGTGTATTTTCATTTAATGTGGGGGATCTGCCACCTCCATGGCCGATATTACTGTTTTGCCTTGATTATTCCACAGTATGGAATAAATTTGGTACTCACAATGGAGACAGGTTAATGGTCAGATCTATGAAGAAGCAAGCCTGTACATGGTAAGTGTAGCCAGGTGTTTAGCAGAGACTATATTTTTCCTACTGTAATGCATCTGCAAATGCATCTGCCTATGCATCGCTGTGCGTGGCTCCCAGCGTCACTGATTAGTAATTAGAAATAGGTGTACATGCCTCTGTGCTGTAGTCGGGGCATTCGGCTTGTAGCTGTACATGGCGCATGTGCTGTGAGGAGTTGGTGGTGATGGTGGTCGCTCCTAACGTGCTTCCAGCCCCATGTAGGGTGCCCCCCTCCCTCTTCTAAATTCTCAATTTCCACTGCTGTTTTATTCTTGCTCTTTATCCCTTATTCTTAGTCTTTGTGGTGATTTTTATTTGATGAATGTTGTGGGACAGAAGCTGAGATCTTGGAGGGAAGTGCAATATCTGGCTGGGTTCACAGTGCAATGCAAGGTTAAGCCTGAGGTTTAGCACAAGTCACTTTAGCCCAGATAGGCCCCCTCAGTGCACTTTAACTTAAAGCCTACCTCAAATATCTTAGCACAGGCAATTTAAGCATCAGTTAGCACAGCATTCATGTTTACGTAGCACTGGCATTTTAACTTATTGTAAATGTAGCGTTTAATTAGTTTGGTTTGTTTTTCATTAATGTTTGGTCTGAGATTACTAACATTAATTTGTTGTGTTTTAATCAGGGGTGGATTGAATCCTGCATTTACAAAAGTTGAGTTGTCAGTAGTTAGTTGTTAGTTACCTAAAAGAAAAGAAAATACATTTTAAATGTCCAGAATATTAAATAAAGATTTGCAACTTTTTATACCACATTGCCCTTGTCCTTTTTTATGCCAGAACAGATTGTGTGAGTAGTTTATTAAGGGGATCCATACCACTCGGTTACATAAGTATTACTGTTTTTTAAGGTATTTTTGAGCTATAAAACACATGTAATGGAACAAATGGAAGAGAGATATGTTTAATGCCATACTGTGGAACATTCCAGGGAAAGAAATAACATCTCCATGGAGAAAAGCAAGTAGCAGACCACCTTAAAAGTTACACAGTGCACCTTTTACTTAAATATGCCCGATGCAACTTCTGTGTGTCTCTATGCACAAGTAACATTTACACATTGCACTTTTAACTTAAAGGTGCACAGCATTGGGGGTCTGCCAGGGAGATGCAATTGCTTTGCCTGAAATGTTCCACAATATAGTTTTAAATGTATATAAGATACATTTATTCAATTATAATAAATATTAATAATGCATCAGTTTTTTATGGTGCTTTTCTGGACACTCAAAGACTCTTTACAGAGGATTATTCATTCAGTCATTAAAGGTGTTTTTATTGCTCAAATATACCTTAAAATGTATGTATGTATTCTTACAGTGAGCAGGGTCACCGTGTACACTGGCCTGGTGGTGTCTCCTGCTTGTTTCTATGGAGACTGAAAAGTTTAATGCCATATTTTGCAAGGTAAAGCAACTCCAGGGAGACAAGTAACTGGCAGGGCTCTTGTAGCAGAAACGTTAAACCTTTAATAATTGAATATCTATCCTTGCATTTCTCATAAAAAATAAAAAAAAAATCAAGAACTTAAACCAATTATCTACATATATGCGCTCTCTTGAGATTTCTTTCATTCATACTTTCACTATGTGTAAATTACACTAACTGCTACAGATAGCATCTAACCTTTCGCATTCACCAGACTTCTTTTAAATAAATGCCTTTGTAGTAGAAATTCATTGAGTAGCGAGCAGAGATTATCGGGCGCGGAGCTTAGAGGAAGCACTTAACCTAATGAAGTAAATAAGGGAGCACGTTCAAAGGTCGTTTGTATAATTGTTTGGGCCGAGCTGGAGCAGAAGAATGATGCAGACCTTTGTCCCACGCCTGGAATATATCTTACTGGCCTTTCCCAGTGATTGAATTAAGTCACAGGAGTAAATCTGTCAGCATAATGGTGGAAAAATGGGCCTAGAAGGAAGGAAAGGCAAGTTATTTTTTAAAGAGCTTTAGGTAAGGTAGAACTGAGGGATTCAAAAACATCAAACTTATGAGAAATTGTAGTGTTAAAGGGCTTATATTACTCTTTTTTTCTGATTGATGTTATAATGTTGTTTCCTCTTCACAAACACCTGGAGTTGTGTTTTGTTTTATTCACATGTTTAAAACACAAAGTCTGCCAGATGAGTTTCATTCTCTTACTGAAAACACACCTTGTGATGTCATGTGGCAATACCGAAAATGCTTCACTGTGTTTTTAAACTCCATACACCTTAATTAGAATCATTTGGAAAATTTCAGGTTTGGAATTGCCAATCTCTACTGAACAAAAGGTAAACGGTAGCTGTTAACTTGAAAACTACTGCTTTGTGACATTGCAAGGTGGAGCAGAGCATTTTGAGCTCAAACATGTGTGAATGAATCAAAACACAGCTCCAGGTCTGTTTTTGAGGAGGTAACAACATTGTTACATGACTCAAAGCTCATGACAGTCAGTCTTGTGTAATGCAAGACATTTAAGATTATTATGAGGGAAAAAAAATCACAATTTAATGATTATTTGTGATTACTGAGAGATGAATGACGAAACAGTGATTATTCATATTGTCTGGCACTATTCCATGTGAATAGCTTTTAAGGTATAGTCCAGGATTTTGGACATAGGACCTCATTTCCTATTTAGCTAGAGTGTTGGAGATGTGTGGAGACACTTTTTAAAACATTCCACCCAGTCCTTGTATTTGCAGAGGCCGCTGATGCTAGGCTAGTGCATGTCAATGGCCATAGTTATCCTGCTACTAAAAACAGTCTTACTCACTCCACAAAGCACTCAAGGCAAGATAATTATATCACCAGACTATCGATGTGAATGTCTGTGTTGATAGACTAAATTAAGAAGTTAAAACAACCTTGCATTTGAAAGATTTATGTCTGAGTAGCAGCAGCGAGTTGTACTTCCTGATAAAAGGCTTGACAGCGGTGGACTGGCAGGCTAACTATGGCCATTGACATGCACTAGCCTAGCACCAGCGACCTCTCCAATACAAGGACTGGATGGAATATTTTAAGTGACTCCACAAGTCTCCAACACTCTGGCTAACTAGGAAATGAGGTCTAGGTCCAGAATTACAGACTGTTCCTTTAAGAAGTTAGAGGGGTTGTTACCATTTTTTCATGCAATAAAGTAAAAAATTATCCTGGCCCAGTACAGACATTTTAAGTCAAAATGAGACTGCTGTGTGCTGTCTAATTATAAAGTGTTTTATTATCCGTGAAACAGGAAGTATTTCTGTGATGGCAACACTAAAGTCTGGCATTTCAGTTAGCCACACTCACCTTTTTGTTTGACACCTAAACAGGCTTGTATTGATCACAGGCTTCTGAAAATGAGTTGTTTAAATCCATTTTGTACTTTCTTTGACTTTTGACAGCGCTTGCTATTGTACGCATTGTCACCATGGTAATTTCTAAACATTCCCACATACACATACATGTTGAACACCCCCAGCAGTTGTGCACGTTTTAGGTTAATGGGTAAAACCGGGGAAAATTTGTACATTTACTTCTCTTATGACAATGCATGGCCACGCTAATGACTACACCACAGTAATTCTTCTTTGTGTTAATATTTCCTTGGGGGGCCTTATCCTGTGTCTGACAACTCTACTCAGTGAAGGAGCGCACATCTGCACCGCTCTGGAGTGAGGAGATAATGTGAACGCCAAAAGCACAACACCAGTACAACGAGGCTGACACCACAAATGAGCGTTCCCCCTAATGTTTCAATCGTCTAAGGGGACAAATGACTCACTCAAGCCTGACGTACCAGTCTGCTCACAACACTTCCATTACCATTCACCACAAGGGCAAGAAAAACACTACTTAGTCTAAAAGTGGCTTCCAGGAAACTTGATTTTACAAAGAGAATTATCATAGATGTTTTAGTTAGAAATATAATTGGTAACTGAAAATGCAAGCAGTGACAAAGGGCCCTGATGAACTCTGCAACTGACAAAAAGCACACTTCAGTAACTCACCCGTACAGTATATAACAGATAACCCTGTGTCATGTCAATCATAACTTCATCTTTGTACTGTTTCTCCATGTGACTTCTTTTATATAACTGAGAGATACAGTATATTGTATTACTATATTGCTATATTTTGTTATTTTTACTTGTACATATACTTATACATTTATATTATTTTAAATGTATATTAATTCATTTCTTTTGGGATAATAAAGTATTTCTAATCTAATCTATTATAATTCATCTCTTGTTATTTTTGTTACTTATTTTTTATTTATTTTTAACATTTATATTTTTGTTATTTGTTATTAGGATATATTGTGATGTGTGAGCTACTGTGTCCAAATAATTTCCCTTGTGGATTGTATAGTTTTAGTGTATAGTTTGATCATATCATTTAGAGCAGGGGTCATCAAACTAAGGCCCATATGCCAACTCCAGCCCTTCACGCCCCTTTGATCGGCCCCCTGCTCCTCTGCCCCCACCGTTTGAACTGACCCTATGAGGTAATCCTCAAAAGTTGTCATGGTCTATTTTTTTAAATTACTTTTTGGCAAATAATAACACATCTACAGCTTGTATTTTGTGAGTTTTTCAGTAAAAATTATATTAAGATGAAGTATTTATATTTATTTTTAAATAATTATATGACGTATTTACATTTGCCACTGAATTTGCAGCTGAATTTTCGTCACCTGACAAGCTTAAGATCAAACAGTGACAGTCACATGCAGAGTTCAGTAGTGCGGTGAAGGACAGCAAAATGGCTCGTGTTAAAGTACGAAAAGTTGACAGAGAGTGCCACATTTTCAAAGAACAGTGGCCGACCGATTATTTCTTTTATTCAGTGTAAGGACCATGCAGTTTGTCTGATATGTAAAGAAAGTGTGGCGGTTTTCAAAGAATATAATCTGCATCGTCAGGGTCATACAATCTGGTAGTACGATGCCTGATTTAGAGCATATAAACCCTTGCATCATGTGATCCAAAATTGAGACTGCCATGTTGAAGATTCATGTGTCCCATTATTCGTTTACAGGGGACGCCGGTGAGACATTTTCAAAGGCAGAAGTTTAATTCGCATATCATTATGCTCAAGTCAAACACATATCTAATTTATTGATCATAAATAAAACAGACATTGCCATTAAAAAAAGCCAATCGTTTGGTGCTGGCTATTTACTGGATGGTAAGTGCAAGGTAGTGGCTGGCAGGGAGTCTCTTCTGGAAGGTCTATAAGTAATTGAAAACCGGTGTTATTTGTTGGACTGTATAAATTAACGTGTCAAGTATTGAAGCCAAAGTAAAGTATAGTATAAGTAGACTTACCAAGGCTATCCAAATGTCCTTCATAAAAGTCCAGACGATGTAATGTTTCTTTAAGGCTTATCGCTGTGGAATTGGAACTTGGTGATTTTTTTCCATTCCATTAAAACTTTGCAGATTAAAGTCTAATTCACATATCATTACGTTACATTCAGGGAAACAAATTGCACAAAATGTACTAAAGCTAAATCACAATGAGACAGAAGAAAAAACCTTGAAGTAGAACTGAGCAAGAGCTGATAAACTGGATTGTACCAAGCGGACTAAAGAAAAGAGCAAGGGGAGAGGAGACATAAGTAACAGTGTGATTGGTTTAACAGATATGTACACTCCAAACTCCACCCCTGCAGGTGTTTGTAACCAGAAACCACTGACTGTTTTCATGGCAGTTCTGTGTAATGTCACCAGGTACTGTATTTAAAATTTAAAAAGCCCCTGGAGGCAAAAGACACTGATAAACTGACCAGAAAGTTGCAAATTTACCTGATTTGCACAAATGTTGCCAACAAATGACAAAAATGTTGATTTGGTGGTTAGGTCCACTAGCACATAGACTTACCTTGCAGTGATGAGATTAGAGACAGTTGTTTATGTGTCATGGTTCAACATTAGAGTGAGAGAAAAGCCTTGTTAACTTCACTTTTTGTAAGTAACTTGTATTTTGTTTTTTTTTTTTTCATGTGATGTCATTGCTTGTCCTCTACTTAGGCCTGTAACCATAATTGCGATTATCATTCAGTTTATGATAGCTGGAACAATATATTTTAACACATTTTCTTTGTAAAAGCAGGGAGATTTTTGTTATTTAAGGTGTAATATAATAAGAATTAAACTGTATGAACTGTAGAGGGTTGACTAAGGTTAATTCTGTTATTTATTTGTTGCAGCTCAGGCTTTTTAATGATACAGTCCATTTCAAAAAGCTGTACTGGGATTTTCTTGCTTTATTTTTATCTTAATCCGTGGCATAAAGTAGTTTCAATACTACTGTAGTTTATATTTTTGTCTGTAGCAATATATCATGTTTAAAAATTTGTTATCATGACAGGTACTGTGCAATTGTAAGAATCATAACTTATTACACCATACATATATCACTAACTTTCTTTCTTTTTCTTCTTTTTTTTTTTTTTGTTAGCGCTATTCCACGAGTCTGCCTTGTAAGCACAGATGACTCAGACCAGAGGAGCGGTCTGGAGCCCTGACCGTGCGAGCAGACGAAGGGGCACAAGGGCAGCCCAGCAGATGGAGATCAGGTTCAAAAAAGTGCAAAAAGGCCAATGAAGCGTAACGTGTTGAGGCGATGGGGCGGACTGGGAGCAGAGAGGAGAAAGGAGGGAGAGACCATGTCCAGCTGGGCGTCTGACAGGTGAGCTCATGGAAACAGGCTGGTTAACATCCAACAGACAGAGGAGTGTGCCGTTCCCAACGGAGCAAGCTGCCATACGGAAATGTTATAATCTGGAGAGGAGAGAGTCGGAGACAGGTCTTTATGCTAAACCTGAACAGGGAT
This sequence comes from Boleophthalmus pectinirostris, assembly GCF_026225935.1. Classification (NCBI taxonomy): domain Eukaryota; kingdom Metazoa; phylum Chordata; class Actinopteri; order Gobiiformes; family Gobiidae; genus Boleophthalmus; species Boleophthalmus pectinirostris. The sequence continues at coordinate 14,213,979 of NW_026571447.1, read as the reverse complement.
TACCGGAGGTGATGGGAGGCTGCTGGAAGGTACAACGTGGGGCAGAATGGCAAGTGCCTGGGTAGATCATGGGCACAATGTATATATTTAATAATCTTACAGAAGTGGTGGAAGTAGTGAAGTAAAAGTATGTATTGATGTTTGTACTTGGCTAGGTTTAAAGGGCATATATTTTAAACTATTGTTGTAATGTTATTTCCTTGTCACAAACATACCTGGAGTTGTGTTTTGTTTCATTGACACAAAATCTGCATGTTCAGGCTGTTTTTTTTAAACTTCATACATCTTCACTAGAATCATTTGGATGATTTCAGCCCTGGAATGGCCAATCTCTATTAAACTAAAGATAAAAGATAGTTGTTAACTTGAAAACTACCACAACATGACATCACAAGGTGGAAGTATGAGCTGTGGAGATATAGTCTAGATGTAGACTAAACATGTGTGAATGAAACAAAATCCAACTCATCTTTTTTCCGGGCATGTTTTTGAGGAGGTCAAATACATGTAATATAGGACCTTTTACTTTGCTGAGTTACATTTCCTGACAAGTTTAAGTTCCAAAAAGTAGCACTACAATGACAGCAAACATATTACATCAAATAAAACTAAAATTGTGGAGACAAAATTGTGGCCTGAATGGCAGAATAAATTTTTGTGTCAAAAATGTCATCTCATGATTGAGGATCAAATCTCGTGATGTGTCTCATCTCGTGGATTTTGTGGCTCATCCCTAGTATTTTAGGTCTGCTTTAATCCAATTACAAAATTGTGTGAAATAAAAGTACAAAATATGTAAAGTTTTGGTTAAAAAGCCTAATGTAGCTGCACCCTCATTGTAGACCTGCGCCTAAACTTAGAAAAATGCTGACAAGTTCTCATCAGAAACACATACATTAGATAAATAAATACTTTTTTTTTTTTTTCATACCTGGCTTGGTATGGTAAGAATCCAGTTTTGAGACTTTCATGTAACTCATTCAACAGTTCTCAAAATCCATTGCTCCAAAATTGACTGTCATCACATAGCACAATTTACAAACCTAATTCACAGCAAAATCACACACAGTCCCTTCTTTTACATCCTGCTTCCAAACTATGTCTCTTTCACATTGCCATTTTGTAAATTGGCCAGGCTATGCTTTATGCTTTTACCAACTCATCTTATTTCTTAACTAATTAATTTGACTAATTGTACGTAGATTGTTATGAGTCACACGGAAGATTAGGGCGAATTGAGTCAATAAAAAAAAAAAAAAAAGTTGATTAGTTTATGGATTTATGGATTAGACATGAAATCCTTCTAATCTATAAATCTATACTGCCATAATTCTAAACAAATTAAAAATGTCTGAAATGTTTGATTATTTGACAAGATTATGCTTTCTGAATTACCCCAGTCAGTCAGCACATTCTTTATAGAGGCAGTTCAGATAACTTCACTTGACTAGTCTATTGTCACTTGCGGTTGGTCTCATCACAGGCTCTTAACATGATTGGAGCATGATTAGCATAGCACCGATTGCATGACGAGTCCACAGAAGTCAATGGTGATGTCTGCAGAGGTCGTGACCCCAGCCCTCTCTTCTTCTTCTCCTGTCAGTGAGGAGAATGAGAGTGGGCACATGAATTAGCCTGACCACTGCTCGTGCCACATGTGCTCAGAGAATACAAGCACAATGGAGAGCTGTAGAAATACATTGAGCACGCTGTCTGTCTGAAGGTTAATGTAACAAGGCTTTCCTTACAGAAACTCTATGTAGCCGGTGCTCTTAAAAAAGGTATTACGATCACAGCTGAACCTGGGTCGACAGTGCCTTAACCTCTCTATTCAGGACATATATACGTTTTTCTCATTCTCAGTATATGCACAGGTCATGCTCATAGACTGTATATACTAGTATAAATGGACATACCTAATACACTTACTGCTGCATTCCACATAGGAAGTGAACATGGGAGCGCCTACGGCTCCTTCTGACCCTGGCTCCCATTGACCTACAATGGAAAATTGTCACCCCTTTCTCTGTAACTGTTGCAGTGAGCCTCCTCATTTTGGTCTTAAAATGTTCTTATTAGCCCGCTCTACATGATCCTGGTACCTAGTGCCTCCACTCAATTTAATTTCTCTCCAGCGACTAGGTCAGGAGTCAAAATACACCAGACGGTTTTCAAGAACCCCGGAAGTTGTATACGGAGCACCAGCCAATCAGCAATGAACCAACCCGAGCTGCAATAGCAGACTACATATGCTATCCTCCTTTGGACTTCCTTTGTCAAATACAAAATTCATATTTTTTATTGCACCTTTAATTCACAAGTTCATCTCGCAGAAACAACATCATTGACAGACTTGTTCACTCTTTGCTTTGTTTGCTATTGTGCCGCCAGTTACTTGGACACCACTGAGCGATTGGTTAAATTAAAAAAGTACATGTCTACCGTCGAGTGAACTAATGCTGTGAGGTCATGAAGTGAAACCGGCTGATGAATCAGGCTAACAACTGCTAGCATTGTGAGCTTCATTTGACTGGAGCCAAACACTATGGGTGATGTCACACTTGCTTAGTCCACTTCATTATACAGTTTATGGTTCGACCTGATGTGAAAGAATGTCCAGAATTCTCTCAGTGAGCTGCAGGGGCTGCACTAGCACTGATTCATGATTAGTTGCTAGTGTTGGGGTCAGTTTAGGAAGTGACCACTGAGATCAGGGAGAGTCCTCATAGTTTTGAAACAATTGGATTTAAGCACTGAAACTGGCAACCCAAATGAGAAAACCATGCGAGGCTCATTCTGCACAAAATCCAAACCAAATTAAAACATAAACTTGGCCATCATGTCAAATGTTTTTTGTAATTAAGAATAATCAGCACTGCAGTGTTATCAGTAGGGCTGTATTTGATGAACATGACATTTCTCTGCTACTGGCATCAACCCCAAGACAGTGGGATAGTTGAATATCTATCAAACTTTTGTGTCCAAAATGAAGTCTGACTTGCTGTCCCTCAGCCATATAAAATGGGTTGTTAATACCAAAACATTTTTGGTTTTTCATTTAAATGTCTTTTTACTTTGAAGTAGGCCTGTTGTGATAATTACTATATCATTCAACATATGATAGATATACCAGTATTTTGGAGGTTTAATATTTATTGTGTGTGCATTTTTTGCACTGCTGGGAAATTTTTTGTCTATGATAAGATCGAAGGCTTATAAGGTTGAATTAATAACTTCTACTCATTACAGAAGCAGTACTAACAGAATGAAGTACTAATGTATTTCATTCTACTAATTATTTATTGCACCTCATGATTTTTTAAATAATAATGTAGATTTAGAATCGTTTTTCTGGTTTAAATCTGCTTTTGGGTTAGTTAGTGGCGTAAATTTCAATATTATCGGTTATCATTTATATTTACTACAGAGATTTATCACACTTCAAAATTTGTCATCGTGACAGGCCTATAATAAAACGAACTTTAGATTAGAAAGGAAATAAATGCTTCTACAAAACAGTTGCCATTGCACAAGTCTCAACTATTGCATTATATATGATTTGAGTTTTTATCCTTAAAGAGAAAGAATATTAGCAGCAATGTAACTGACGTTTCTTGCTGCAAAGAAGATTCTTGTAAGAGGCTGTGGTGTTTCTCAGTTGGACCAGTGCACATGTGTGCAGTCATCCAAAAATGTAAGGGATTAGATCAGGAGGAGCTGAAATGATCTTCTCTTCAGACTTGTGCTGGAGCCTAAGGTCGAGCACAGTGAAAAATCCACACTTGTCAGAATGCGTAGTCGATGCATGACATGTAAATGATACTGGCAAGAAAACACAGCCAGTGGGCACAGCTACAACTGCTCTGAAGTTAGCCCAAATCTCTCAGTGTTAGAATAGTGTAGGGCTTTGAGCAAGTTTGAGAACTACTATTATTCTTCTCCTCTGTACAAACACTTTGGGTCTTAAATCACATCACATTCTTGCATTTCCAGAAGCAAAAGAGAAACAAAATACAAAACAAGCCCAAATTTATAATACGTATTATAAGAATGTTGTTTTTTTTGTTTGTTTCTTCTATCAAATCCATACACAAAACTTAATCTTTGTTATGCTTTCAAAGTCATCTTATATGAATTCTAAGGATGGGCCAGGGGTTTGGTCACAGCACACATGGTCAGTATAGGCCTGAGTATCAATAGATTACAATCTCTGACATTGCTGAATGTTTCTATATACTCTTCAGTCCCATTTCACACTGCTTGCTGTTCTGTCTGAGATCAGCTTCAATCCCAACCAATCGAAAAAGTCTTAAATAAAGAGAGTTTCATGGGGATGGATGGGGATGAATGCTAACTTCTGGATTAGTATTTGTGATTGACTGTAGATAAGAATAGGGCTGGGAATCACAGGGTCCCTCATGATTTGATATGATATACAATACACGATATATATACGATATATTGCACATGACACTTGTGATGCTTTTTTTTTTTCTAAAGAATAACTACATTTTAGCAACAATACCTCTTTTTTTAAGCCACCACTTGTGCAAAGTTAATAGACAACATTGTAGTTTGGTCACAAAAAAAAAGCTAAAATATACCAAAAACGATAATGATACAATACTGCATATTCCACAACAGATATTCGTTGCACATTTTGCTAGACAATCACGTTATACCAATGAGAACATACTCGATGAAAGTTGAATCAAAATCAGGCATTTATTCCTAAAACTGAAGAGAAAAAAAAACTATAATACATCTTTTAAATACTTGCAGCTGGGAACTTGGTGAATTGTTAAGATGTATTATAACACTGAAAAAAAGAAAGTCAGAAAATTAACCAATAGCTCAAATAAAAAAAGTTTTTTAAAAGTATGCATAATAAATACTGTAATAATCTCAGCACTAATAATCAGTTATTGTACATTGGCTAAAAGAAAGTGAGATTAAGATATATCTCATAGTAAAATCAGTTATCCCTATAGTAGTCTGAACTGTATATCTAATACAAAGCCAGCCCAGTATACTCTCTATATATACAGTACTATACGCATATCTGACGCAAGCTTTCCATCAACCCCACTTGTTATCACTGCATCTGGGCACGATAAGAGCATTAGCATAATGAAGAAGAGAGCTTTTAATTTGACGCCTATTTGATTATTACCGAAATATTGCTTTGTCTGATAAACGATCTTTGGAAACACATACGAGCGCTTTGTGTGAAATCTGAACACGATTACAACAGTTCCTTACGCAATCACGCAATTTTTCCAATTTTCAGCATAGAGAGCACATTAGGCTGATTAGCAGGTGGCCCCCGACTGCTGATTTATGTGATTTGATACAGCCAGATAATTCAGCCTGACGCCCAATATTCCACTGATCCAAAAGACAATGGACATTAATTATCATTGTTGCTAATGCTGCTGGCAGAGAATGTGCTCGTTACCTTATCCGCATCCAATTTAACACCAGGAAGCTGAGAGAGGAGGAGGGAGGAAAACAGATAAGAACTAAACCAAACAGACATTTTGGATTCTTAGTGGAAATGAAGTTTGAGAGGAAGGTTTTCTTTGGTAGTTTGTTTAGCTGTGAGCTTATAAAATCCAAAAGTAGTTTAGACAACTTTTTAAAAGGTGCTATATTACACAAAATTGACTCTTGTGAGCTTTTAGCCATGTTAGAATGTTGCTACCTTATCAAGAACATATCTTGAGTTGTGTTTTGCTTCATTCACACTTGTTTTTGTAACCTTTTATTATTAGTCTGCCTACATCTCAGAAATTCAAAATGCTCTCTTTCACCTTGTGATGTCATGTAGTGGTAGTTTTCATGTTAACAGCTACATTTTACATTTAGTTTAGTAAAAATGGGCAATTCCAGGCCTGAAATAATCCATCTGATGCTAGTGAAGGTGTATGGAGTTTAAAAACACAGTGGAGCACTTACTGTATTACCACCTGACATCACAAGGTGGAACGGAGTTGTAACCCAAGTAGTTTTCTGCCCCTGGTCCATTTCTACCTTATATTTTCACCTACTGCTAAATTCTCAACTGTTGCATATTAAGCTCTTTTAAACATGGCCACGCGTTTCCATTCAGTTGTGTGTTGTGTCGGTCCTGGGTGTTACTGACCTCCTGGAGGTAGGCGATTATCCCTCTAGGATTCTTTCTTTAAAAATACTCTAAAGTTACAGTTATTCTGCCAACCTTTCTTGATGCCTATTGTCTTTGTGATGAAGCACTGTCATTAGTCTGTGTGATTTAACTAAGTGGAACTGAGGAGGGCTAACTTTGTTTGTTGCCTGGGCTAACATGCTAATGCATTGTATAGAGGGATTATCAGACTACGTCACTTGGCACTCTACTGCGCATGTCTCCTGCAGAAAGTGCTGCTGTCCTATTTTGTATTATGTCTCATAGGATTTCAGCAGATTTCAGGCTCTCTGGGGGCTAGGCTGGTTGTATCAATCAGGTATGAATGTATGTCCAACTACTGAAGATTGAGCCATTTCTTCTAGACCAATGCACTGTATTGACAAAGAGTACTCTTGATGACACATTTTTGTACGTGGATGATGATTATTATGACTATTATTATGATGACACAAATTTATGATATTGTGAAATTGTATTTATAGTGAATTAGTTGTGATCCTTAATTATTGTATTACAGGCCAGGTTGAAGAAACTGGATGCTCCAGACACTGGATGGCGGGTAAGGCCTAGAGCCTGAACTGAACTCAAAGAGTGCAAGTATCTGAGGTGCTGCAGCCGCTCAACCACACACACACTCACACACACCCACTGCCCCTTGCTGTGGGCACTGGGCGATTAATGAACTTTGCTGAGCTTTAACCCCATTACACTATCTCTGGAAAATCTCTTGTGTCTTTTGCATGACCCCTGTGGATTATATGAACTTTGTTGTGGCTCGTGCACTTAGACTAAGAACTTTCAACACTTTGAACTCGTTCTTCAGTGACTCTGAACTCAATACCTCCAAATGCACAACTGTTAATACTGTAAATAATGTCTGTCTGTTCACTATAAATAACACCACAGGTAAGCATTACAAGCCCTGTGTTGTCTTATTAAATACCCCATTTTTCTCAGTGTCGGACTGAACTAGGCTACTATTACTACTACTACTATTGCTACTGCGACTGCTACAACTATTGCAGCATTGTACAATGTACATACTACAGATTTTTCTGGCTGAGAGTAGATATATGCAGGGTCAAACGTGTGAATGAAACAAAACACAACTTCAGGTATGCTTTTGATAAGGAAACAACATGTAAAAATAGTTGTAACGTTTGTTTCATTCACAATATATGGGCATTAATTTGAACCTCCAGAATTCCCTCAATGAGCTGAGTCATTTTAGCAGCATTAAAACATGCAACCCAAATAAGAGACTCATGTGAGGCTCATTCTGCTTTCTGATTGGATAATCAGCTTGAGAACCAAAACACCAAATTATAACAATTAGACCATCATGTCTATTGTTTCTGTAATTAACAATTGTAATGCTGATTTATTCTTTTTGACTATACCATTGTAATTTGTAACAGAATTTATCATAGAAGAATAATAAAAAAGCCTGTGTTCAACACTTTTAAAGGGTTCATATTACACTATATATGTTCTAATGTTTCCTCATCAAAAACATCCCTGGAGTTGTGCTTTGTTTCATGCACACATGTTTAAGAACCAAATCTTGTATATTTAGGCTGAGTTTTTGTCTCAAACCGAAAACACTTGTGATGTCATGTGGTAATAAACTAAGTGCTCCACTGTATTTTTAAACTCCGTACACCTTCATTAAAATAATTTGGATGATTTCAGCCCCACATTTGCCAAGGTAGGTGTTAACTTGAAAATTACAACTTCATGACACGATGTGGAACACAGGATTTTGAGCTTTGGAGATGTACACAGACTGATAAGAAAGGGTTACTCACACATGTGAATGAAACAAAACACAACTCCAGGTATATTTTTGATGAGGTAACGAACATTTTAACATGGCTAAATGCTTAAAATAGTCAATTTTGTGTAACATAGGACCTATAAGCAAAAAAAAAAAAAAAAAAAAGTGCAGTTTTCCTGAAGTCCCAGTGAACCCAATGAATATACTGACCATTTATTGTTTTATGTGTAAGAGCTCTGTTACAAACTTTAGTGGATTGGTTGCCAGATACACAAGTTATAATTCAGCACACAGTGAGACAAACCCAGCAGTTCATAATGTTCCACCCTTGAGCGTCCTGCGATGCTGCCATAAGCTTTACTGAGGAGGAAGCCCCTCTGTTCCCCATTAATTCCTGGCGTTCTTCCTGAAATCTCCCACGGCGTGCTCCAACATGGCGGATCAGAACTCTCCACCAAAACATATTGTAAAAGTGGCAAGAAAAGAAGCTGTACAATAGTAACTGAGACAGGTCTGATGGAAAGGATCAGCAGCTGATTTTATCAGTTTTGTTTAGGATTTCTCACTTACAAAATAATTGTAATTGTTTTTTGTTTGTTTTTATGCTATTATATTTTCAAATAGGTTTTTCAACTAGCTTTTTTATTCTTTATTTTATATAACTATTTATATTACTACTTCTGCTTTTTGGTATTGCATCTGAATGAAATGAACAAAAATGGATTTGTTCACTTCTGCCAGTGGCCACACACATACACACACACAACTGACTTTAAAGCCACAGCATATAACTTTTTATTCTTTAGATTCTGTAATGGTTTATATAACTAAATCTGCTTTGCATCTTCATGAATAAAAAATAAATAAATTGATTTCTTCACTTTTACCATTGGCCACACTTATATACACACAACTGACTTTAAAACCACATTATGTTTAACCAAAAAGTAGACTACGATATGACAATATGATAAGACTAAGATATGTTTTTAATCATAATAATAATTTAAAAAAACATATGTCCTTTATGTGAGCTGTTTTGAATCTCCACAAATCTGACTCCTAATTGGTTTACTCTCCTCCTGCTTGTTTCCATGGAAATGTTGTTTATTTGACTACAATCTTCCACAGTATGGCATCAAACTCATCGATGTCCATGGAGAATGTTTCACAGTATGGTTTTAATGTTCTATTTGGAATAATGCCAGTGCCATGACACCTCCAGAAAGTTCCATACTGTACCTTTTAAGAAACAAGCTTCAAAGACAAGAGTGCGCCCCTATCCTGACTTCATGGTAGAACTATAAACCAGTATGAAAGGTAGGGAGAGGAGAAGAGAGGGGAAGAGAGAGAGAGGGAGCAAAAGACAGAGGGAAGGATGAGAGAAGAGAGATGGATGGAGATAGGGAGGGATCCAGAGAGGGAGGGAGGGAGAGACAGGGGGAGAGATGGCGAGAGGGAGCAAGGCAGCAAAAGACAGAGGGAGAGATGAGAGGGAGGGATGGAGAGAGCAAGTGAAGGAGACAAGAGGGATGGAGAGAGGTAGGGATGGAGAAAGGAAGACAGAGGGAGAGTAGGAGTAGTAGGAGAGAAAGGGAGGAAAAGATGGAACGAGGGAGGGTTGAACATAGGGAGACGGGGGTGAGATGGAGAGAGGCGGACAGAGGAAAGGACGGAAAGAGGGAAAGAGAGACTGATAGGCCTGCACTTCTGATCACTCAAGCACCAGCGTGTGACTTCCCACTCTGCGCTTTATGCACATTTGTGTTTATGAAATTGCGATCGATTGTTTCAATTACATGCATGGGCAGGCTGCGGCGTTGTCACAATTGATGTGCGACTCCAAGCCAACCTTTGTAAAAATCATTCAACTTGTACGAGGTGTAAAACTTCTCTGCTGGATATCTTGTACTGACTGTAGTATGGGAACACCACTAGAGCACTGCTTTAAACCTCTGAGCCTCACCTCAAATGGAAGGAGAAAACAAAATAAAAAGCCTAACATGGATCTCAATATTATTACTCTGCTGATTCCTGATTAAAGGTGTGTGATATCAGAATTTAAAACGAGGATTAAAAGGATCAAAATGTATTAAAAGATTTGAATTTAATTTCTAGAAGACCAATATTCACCAGTATGGAATGGAAATATGTAAACAACTCCAAAATTCACTCTCAAAATGGGTATAAACATTCCACTACCGTATACAATAAAGTAAAGACAGCTAGAAAAATGCCACAGTATGTACCTTTTGGTTGTGTTTATTGCATTTAAAGACATTGTATTTAATTGGCCTGGAGATGGGTCTCCCTCCTGCTTGTTTCCATGGAAATGTTCTTCCTTTAATCTTCCTCAGTATGGCATAACACTTCTATCTCCATGGGGAATCTTCTGAAGTATGGATTAAACCTTTATTTATTTCCAGATGACGTTCCACCCCCAGGAAGCTCTTTAAAGGTGCATTACTTAAGATTTTTAGTGAAGGGTCAGCCACCTGCGCATCTCCTTGGAAATGTTATTGCTTTGTGTAGAATGTTCCACAGTACAGATAAAATGTTGTTGTTTTGAATGTATTTACTTTTTAACATTGCTTATTTATTATTGTTTTTATCTCTTTCTGGATCACTGGGCCTCAGGGAGCACATTTCGTTCTGTCATGTGTTTCTCTCACATGTTTGAATGACAAATAAAGAACCTTGAACCTTGAACCTTGAAAACCCATCCATCAGTGTGGAGACAAGCAGGTTACAGCACTACACAACATTACAGTTCAGATCTGTGGAGAGGCACCCCTATTCACAGAAGGAATAACTGAATTTTTGAAACACCAGCAATGAATAAATGCTAGATGGAAATGTTTAAAGTCATACCATGGAATATTCCAGGGAAAGCAATAGCATCTCCATGGATCCCCCAACAGTCTAGTATTGTTTTTTTTTTAATATACACTGTCAGTTAAGACTTTCAGAAGCCCACAGATGACAAAAAAGCAATGCAAAACTATAATTACAACTGCATGATAAAATGGAGGCATGCAATTCGTGCAAAATGTACTTAAATATACTTAAAGGTGCAATTACTGCGAAACTGAATGAACTAAATGAATGTAAGTGACCCACTTAGAGGTACAACAACTGTTAAAAGGCCCATATTATGCTATTTTCTGACCTGTTTCCTCATCAACAAACCATACCTAGAGTTGTGTTTTGGTTCATCCTGCATATTTAGACTGAGTTCTACTCTCAGAAAAGGCAGAAAACACTCACCTTCCACCTTGTAATGTCATGTGCTCCACTGTGTTTTTAAACTCCATACCCCTTTACTTGAATCATTTGGATAATTTCAGCCCTGGAATTGCAAATCTCTACGAAACAAAAGGCAAAGGTACAGTAACTACCACTTCATGACATCACAAGGTGGAATAGAGCATTTTTTGAGTTTTCGCAATATAGTCAGAGTAATAATAAAGGATTACTCAAACATGTGTAAATGAAACAAAACACAACTCCAGGTATGTTTTTGAGGTGATAACAGCTTCAACATTCCAACATGGCTTAACGCTCACAAGAGTCAATTTTGCGTAATATCGAACCTTTGCATCCAGTTTTTAAATGTAAGACACAGTAATAGAAAACAATAATTACTTTATTTGCATCGTTAGAACAATTAAAAAGTTGCTCTCAGCACATCTCCATTTCTGCTTCATTACTCTCTCCTCAATGTACTTTTTTCTTGGTTCTATGCAGGGTCATTGTAAAAGGTCAAGGGTCAGTCATGTGGTTAAATCATCCATCAACCTTAAGCATGATGGTTACATAAAGCATGTGGTATGTTTGCACACACAACCAGAATAAGTAAGAACAGCTAAAAAAGACAGGCAATTAGACAGATAAAAGGAGTGCAAACATACAACTGTTTCATTTGCATAACAGATTTTCTGATGTGATCATTTTATCTTGTACTAAATATTTGAAATTCATTTTCTGAATGCTTAAAAAAATAACTATTCAAATGGATTTTGTATATTTGGATTTCATTACCTATGTTGTGCTCAATATGTTGAGCACAACATAGCATAATTACCTATGTTGTGTCTGTTAACATTATTAAAAGTGAATTAGAAAATAGAGATGTTTATGATTACTATATTCCATCCATCCATCCATTTTCGTCCAGGGCCGGGTCGCAGGGGCAGCAGCCTAAGCACTAAGCACATTATTATATTCCACAACTCCAAACCTCACCAGGAACCGGACAGGCTCTTACACACACTATTGTCAGCTGCATCAACCTTGAGATCTTCTGGAGAGTTCTCAACAGTGATCTCAGTCTGTTCTGGATCAAACACATGCTCCTGGTTCAGACTGGAGCTGACCTCATCTCTCTGCTCCATCTCAAACCAGAACAGGACATGTTCCTCATCCCAGATAAGATCATGGTCAGCAACGCTTGTGTCCACACACAGGTTATTCTCCTCCACAGGCTGAATGAAGTAAACATCATTGTTTCCCATGTCTTCACTGGTTGGGCTGTAAGTCCAGTCAGGTTCCTCAGGTTCTCATGTCCTCAGGAGGACACGTGATGATCCTCATCAGGAGAACTCACATCTCTAATGGTCAGATGGTCAGAAAAGACCCTGATCTCTCAAGTGAAGCTCCAGACGTTTGAGTGACTGCCACGACAGCATAGGCACTTTGGACATATTCACTGTTACTGTTACTCATGTGTTTCATTGTTATAAATGCCTCACTGCCTGTTCAACAGTCAGCCTCTTCTCAGGGTCGACCTGGAGAAGATTTTTAAGAAAATCAAGGAAAACCTCCAGGTCCAAGATAGCTCAAGAGTTTGTCACTCAGGATTTTAACAGTACATGACTCCATCCTTTCTCCTGTTGACTTGATGTAATTGTCCTGTGCCCTTGGCAGAAAAACACCCCCGAAGCATAATGTTTCCACCTCCATGCTTGACTGTGGGGTTGGTATTCTTGGGGTCATAGGCAGCATTTCTCTTCCTTCAAGCATGGCAATTTGAGTTAATGCCAAAGAGCAAAATTTTGGACTCATCTGACCACAGCACCTTCTCCCAATCACTCTCTTAATCATTCAGGTGTTCACTGACAAACTTTAGGCGGGCCTGCACATTTGCCTTTTTAAGCAGAGGGATCTTGCAAGCACTGTGGGATTTTAATCCATTGCAGCGTAAACTGTTACCAATGATTTTCTTGGTGACTGTGGTCTCACCTGCCTTAAGATCATTGGCTGGGTGACTTTTATACAGGTAACTAGTTAAAACAGGGGTCTAATTCAGGTGACAAGTTGACGAGAAGTGTGTAGCTGGTCTGTGAGGCAGAATTCTTAATGGCTGGTAGAGGATGAAATACTTATTTGACACAATGAACTGTAAATCAATTCATATATTTTCTAAAATGCGATTTTCTGGATTCTCTTTTTGAGATCTGTCTATCAGTGTTAAAATAAAGATTATAGACTGTTCATTTCTTTTTCAGTGGGCAAACCTACAAAATCAGCAAGTGCTCGAATACTTATTTCCTCCACTATATATATATATATATATATATATATATATATATATATATATATATATATATATATATATATATATATATATATATATATATATATATATATATATATATATATATATATGCATGCAGGAGGCTGTCAGAAAATGTCTTAATATGTATGTTATCCTGTTTGTGTACACTGGCTGCTAAACTCTAGATTAAAGCAATATGAATCTATGTAACAATAGTTTGGATCTCATAGTTCTCCACCTTCAACAGCAAATAATGACCGTTCAATGTACAGGGATAAGACTGGAGACACTGATTGAATTTTCATTGACTGTGCACAAATCCCCGGTCACTAATCCTCATAATTCCTCCATATTGCTTTGTCATTAACCACTCATTGCCTGGTAAGTACAAATCCTTCCACCTTCCACTACAGCGTCCATGGATAATTGCTGTATCCTCCACTCTGGAGAATCCCCACAGGGACAACAGGCCAGGCAGCAGTCGGCAAACAGCCCTGCTCCTCTGACACTGTAATATGAAGCTGGTGCACACAAGAGCTCACTTGGCAGTAAAGGGGGAGAGAGGGGCCTTGTAGAGGTCTGCCACTGCTGACAGAGCACACACAGTGGCTAATTAGAACAGTGCACCCTCCCAGCGCTGGAGCACTTAAATGTCTGCTCTTTGGAGTTAGAGGATGCACTCTTTAAGGCCTCCCCATTGGAGTTCTATAAGCCAGGCTTTATTAGCAAAATGCAGGGTGTTTACTTTAAACTCAGGCTTTCAAATGCTAATAGACATAAGAGAGAGAGTGGAGCTGCTCCAAAGGAAATGTAAGACTGAAGGATGATAAAGAGTGACAACAGTGATTACAAATGATGCACTTTTCACACTGGTGCATCTGTCCATTTTGCCATCATAGCACCATCTCCTCTGCCTTGAAAAAACTAAACATAAAATTCAAAGTGTTCATTTACTTCCACAGACACTCTATATTGTGTTTACGTAGTGGTTTACACAAAATAGGTCAGAATAAAATTAAGTACAGTGTTACACAACATGTATTGTATATCTACAGTGCTACATGCATTGTACAAAACTCTATTCTGTGTAATCAGCAAAACGGGCACAGTGTGTACCACACTTTCTACTACATACCACTAATACAAAATATAAAAAATGCAACTGTGCCATACATGACTCTGGCCCAAAGGGTGCACTCTAGAAATATCCACTTAATAGTTCATGGTAAAAGATTGCATATTGACATATCTTTCACACTTGTCCTGTTTTGTCCTGGTTTAGCCCAGTCTTAATATAGACCTGGTTGAATCCTGGTCTAGTCCTGGTCTAGGCCAGACTTATTTCTGAGTTTAGTTACAGTTTAATTCCAGTTTTGACTGTGATTCTTCAACTGTTAATGCACCCTTAATGTTTGCAATCTTGGTCATGACAAACTAATTTTAACAACGGGTGCAAAAACTGGTCTTCCAAAAGAAGACATTGCCACCTTATGAAAGATTAAAGCAAAATTAGGAGAGCTTCCTAACCAAGCCGAAATGACACATGTTTCATATCCAGAGTATGAGAGTCGGTGATTGGGGAGGAGACTTTAAAGTGGTTTATCTGTCCCTCAGCTGTCAAGGGTAAAAGTAATGTGTCATTGTGAATGATCCCATATATTATCATACATAAAGAGAAAGCAGCAGTGTGGCCTGGTTCATTAGAGAATACTGTGTCGGCTACAATTAAATCAGATTTACATTCTTGTCAGGTCAAAGCCCTTTATTGACTGTGTGCGTACAGAAGAAGCGCTCACGGCTCTATTTCCCACAGGCTCTTCAAGGGACATCACTGAGAACAATATGGGTTAATTAATCCCCCAGACACTTGTACTGGCCCATGATGACTATTGTCACAGAGATTTATGGAACAGCAGCAGATGAATAGGCAAAGAAAAGGCTCAGATATGGGACCGGCTTCAGCACCAGGGACAGCTCCAGAGCGGGAATCCTCACATAGAGAACAGTTCAGCTTATTAGTTAACCTTAAAGAAATTGAACTATGCATTTGGGATTCCACTGTTAAAACATATCTAGACTTAGATATGGAATTAATAATTACACCATCAACTTGCACTCATGTCTAAATCCTAGTCTATCTCCTGGTATTATTATCTTAGGTCAATTAATATTTTAGCTGTCATAGTCTAATTTAAAAGCCAGTTGAGATATTCACTTAATTCAAAACTGTTTCCCAACCAGGGTTCATGAACACAGGGAATTATAATTTTAACTCTTGACAATTATGTTGTCTTATTTTCTTTCCAGTATATGAGTTTGAAAATATTTTAACATAAGATCTAATTAAAACAAGAAATAATATCCCACACTGCAGTGAAAACATGTTTTATTTTCCTAATTAGAGAATTGCTAATGGGATGTGAGGCAGATATATTGTATTAAATTGTACTTTTATTAGCTTTCAAACATGTTATAACAGTGTAACTTCACCAAAGCTTACTCAGTTGAATTTCAATGGATTCATGCATGTTTGAGTAAGTAAGTCAACGCGTGAATGTTCAGAAAATGTCAGATTTCACCTTTCCCCTATCCCCTGCCCTGTACTTATTAAAAACAGATTCGATTAGATTGTGAGACCTTGGAATTAACAACTTATTTGGATTGTATTACTATTTTATGTTGCCTGTTAAGATGCCAGTTATGTATAAAACTATTCATATACGTACACTGAAATGCTCATAGTATGTTAAAAAGAATAATAATAATTTTAAAAAATCCAGGTCTTATATGTGAGCTTCCAAAAGATCCTGTAGTAATTTTCAGCAATAAAAACACATGAATCTTCTGCTTGCCACGCTGACTTGCCACTATGAAGAGACAGGTCTTATCAGTGCATTTTTGAACAGAAAGGCAATGAACCCATTTCTGGACTCAAAATACATCAAAACAAAACATCAAAACATAAAAAATCCACACCCCAGTATCAGTTACAAGCCTTTACTTTACTCCATACAGTCAGGCCGTAGCCATATTGATGTGTTAAACGGATTAGCTAGGTGCGGATTGTGCGTTTGATGTTTCCAGCTCCACATAGATAACATCACGTGAACAGATCAGGCAAAGATAGAGCAGGCGAGGCGAGGAGCTGACTGCTGTAACTCGATATATGCAAATGTCACTCAGGCAAAGTTCACTTGTTCTGATTCCCCGTGTACAAGAGTGTGATTAAGGCCGGGTTCAGCAGTGTACATTGATTGAGTGAGAGCGTTGCCCGGTGACCCTTACAGTTTCTCGCCATCCACACAGTGATTTCTGGAGTGAGGGCTGATGGAGAAATGTAAATGATAAACTACGGCAGGTGCATTGTGTCAAAATTAGTGCAAAGTAAGACGAAATGTGTGTATTGCTTGTGGTTCTATAGATTTTAAAAGGTGCATATAATTTTTTTTAAAAGGTGCATTGTGCAACTTTTATGTTGGAAGGTTTGCCATTTCCTAGTCTCCATGGAGATGTTACTGCTTTGGCTGGAATGTTCCATGGTATGACATGAAATAAATCTATCTAGCATTCATTACGAGTGTTTCTAATGCTCAAAAATACAATAATTCCTTCTGTGAATAGGGATGACTCTCCACAAAATGAACTGTAATGTGGCATAATGCTGTAAACTGCTTGTCTCCCTTGTGATATATAGGTTTAATCTATACTGTGGAACATTCTAGACAAAGCAATAGCATTTCCATGGAGACATCAGGCGGCAAAACACAACTCCAGGTATGTTTTTGATGAGGTAACAACATTCTAAAATGGCTAAAAGGTCACAAGAGTCAATTATGTGTAATAGAGGATCTTTAAACTGACATTGTGAGAGCTCAAAAACTAGTTACTATGCTTGAATCATTCTTAATTTGTTCATTATGAATTAAGTATTTCTTCATGCATTTCTAAGACTAATTAGGTGTATTTATTATAAAATGCCACCAAAAATGCAGCTATATTACACACGCAAGATATTTTCGACTTAATGGCTGAAAGCGCTTGAAATATGTCTCAGCTTAAACTCAAAACTTCAGACTCGGGATTTGTCCCCAAATTTCAACATTGGGACTCAGGAGTTCATAAAAAAGAGGTCCAGACTCAGCTAGAATTATAAAGAAGCAATACCATGTTGAGTTGCTTATAAATAATATGTTATGATGCTCATCAAAGTCAAACATTAAACTAGAATTTCATCATAAATTAGTTACTTTTACATTTCAAAATTTCTAAACCAGATTTTATTAAAGGAAATGTAATAAATCATTTGCAAATAGTAGAAGCCCATGCAAACTTTAATTGTCATAGATACTCATCAGCCTATTCCTAATCTTCCATTTGAAATTGCTGTGAGATCTTTGCCGATTAGAAAATCCTGCAGAACAAAACGGCGATCCTGTGTGTTAGATTAGAACACCCCAGCTAAAACAAAATTATCACTTGAACGATTCCGGAAAAATCTCTGTTTTTTCTGACAAGCATTGTGGTTACATTTGCAATTTATCTTTTAATAATAGAAGTTTGCCTATTAAACATGTCCAGGAGAATTGACAAAAAAAAAAAAAAAAAAAAGCTGAAATAGGCCTATGAAATGACAAATACAACAATCACATTTATTTCAGAACATGCTTGTACAGGTCTAAAATAGGTTAGCTGTTTTTAAGCAGAATATTTTGCTGTTTGTGAAGGAAATTTCTTACAATTTTAAATAGCAATTCCAATGAATTTATGATTAAAGGCCCTGTACCCGATATATCTGAGCAAATTTTGTCTTTCCCTAATACAAGTATATTGTATAAACAGCTCTTGAGGTCAAAATAAGTCAGCTCTGTACTGTCTGCGTCCGATTATAAAGCGATTTTTGTTTGATAACCAGGAAGTGCATGGTTAGCAAGTTAGCATTACCACTTTGACCTCTGAAAGCTGCAAAAATCACTTGCGATGAATAAATAGGATGCACAGTATATGTATAATGTAAGTGAGGAATAACTTTGGACCACTGCAGACCAATTCTATATTTAGTTTTTAACACAGTAAAAATCAGACACACCCCTTTCAACCTTGCAGCTCCTATTACCGCCATTTAACATCACATTTCTTTTCTTGGTGTCTGTATTCTTGGTATTGTTGTGAGAATCTGTTCATGCTTGCTTTGTGTTGGTCAGAAGTGGCAGTCCAATCATGCTCCCGTTGTGGTGTGACAGAGGGGACGGGGCCCTCTTGAATCTGTGGGGGCCCGGTCGATGTCTGCTGTGAGCTGGTCTTCACACTCATCTGCTGTGCTGATGGACAGACATACACTATCGATCCCACAAGAGACAAGTTCCACACCGCCGCCTCAAAACACAAATACTGTGCACAGGATGTATGTGTGAGGGACAGAGGAGAGAAAGAGAGGACCACAACAACTGAAGTTTCCTGTCAAAACTATACTGCTAAAAGTGGAAATATTACACTGGAATGATGTTTATTAGGTTTTAGCCATGGTGTTACCACATAGTTAACTTACTCAAAGTTGTATTTTGATTGATGCACGCATATCTGAGTAACTGAGTATTGTCCTGCGTTTGAGGCTTGAGGTTAAACATAAAAAATGTCATTTAGACACTTGGCAACAATTTGCAACAACCTGTCATGGTGAAATACAGTTCTGCACTTTTGAACAGAAAGTCAATGAACCTGTTTCTTAATTAGATCAAAATTGTGTTTTACAAAATATAAAACCGAATGTAGCCTACAAATGTTATAGCTTAGTACTAAATATGAGAAAATGTCAACTATTGTGTACAGTCTATTGTTTTTAGCACCCAACTGCTAACTTTAGGCAGAAGTGATTGTGCCCCTGTCACACGTTCGTCTTTAAACATGTGAAAAAAATGATTGCTCAAACACAATAATTTTAAAAACTTTTTTAGTCACACCACAGCCCAAAAACAGTTCAAATAGTGCAGTATTCACAGTGCAGGATGGCAGACAAAAATAAATAAAGTACTTACAACAGGACTTGTGTCCAAATCCATCGTCAGGCCAAACACAGACCCCAGAATGCACAGAGCTCACATTAAATACACCTTAACCCCTCCCTCTGGGCAAACCAATTAACAAATCATTGGGTTTTTAGGGTCAACTTAAAACTGTACTCATAAACAACGGGAATAAATACACAAATTATTAATAATGGTTTAGTCTGTGGTCACATGATGTCCAAAAGCGCGGCATTAAGCGCTATTTACGGCGCGACCAGGAACTGCTTCGGTTTGGCCCCTGAACCCCAGAGCAGCATGAAGACGGCAGCAGGTAAGGACCGAGTGTGCACCGTCGAACACAGCAGCGGGAGAACAGGGTCCAGGCAGCGGGGAGGCAGACTGTAGGAGTTCAGACCCGCGGGACACACGTGCGGGCCTGCGGAACAGTTTACCGGAGCTAGTCCGCGAGAACGAGGAGAGCGCGCGTCTGCTTTTCCGGCTGCGAGAATTTTAAGAGGCTTTTTAACTTTACACATTATTCCGTGCATCTCTTAAAAAAAAAAAAAAACGACCTCTTGTATCACAGTCGGGACTCAAAATAAAGACAGGATCACGCAGTCTTAAGTAAGAGGCTAACCACTCTGCCAGTATGCACAAAGAATCATATGGTCATTTTGTTAACATTAAAACTCTGCTTCTGTTTCATAATGATACACTGGCCTCACAGCAAGAAGGTGCCGAGTTTGATTGCCTGACAAGTCTGGTCTTCCTGTGTGGTGTTCAGTTTTCAGCTTTGGTGAGTTTCTTTTGGGGGCACCAGTTTCTTCCATCACCCTAAAAAACTAGCACAACAGCTAGGTTAAAGGGGTATTATGCAAAATTCACTTTTGGAAGCTTTCTATAATGTTATGGCGCTGTTCCCTCATCAAAAACATACCTGAAGAGGGTGTATGTTTTAGTAATTTAGTGATCTCTCCCTGCCCTTGTCCGAATGGTTAGCTGTATGATCCTATTAGCCCATAAAGATACATCATCCACGCTCCTACACAACAATTCATCACATACACAAAAGCATGATCCAAAACAATACGTCTCAACCTGAGAAACCTGTGTATTGTGCATTAGTTTCATTAGCAAAATGCATGCCAATTGTAATGTGATGACACTCTGAAGGGGGAGTGAATTAGCACAGAGAGAAAAACAAAGGCACGAGAGACTTGGTATCAAAAATTAAAGTGAAAAGTTATAAAATATGTTAATATGTTGTTTTCTGTGGATATAGCATTTTCAAAACCATAAAAAGAAACATGTTGATGTAAATATTGTATGTGTTAGCAGCATAGACTGTATAAAAAAGTGGACTAAGCGAGTATGATGTGAGCGCTTTGTGTTGCATTTTTTGTATGAAAAGCGCTCTATAAATAAAGTTTGATTGATTGTTGTCACCCATAGCGTTCACCGCCACTCAAATGAAGCTCCCGATGTTAACAGTTATAGGAGCAAATTTCGTGTCAGACTCCATATTATTAATAGGATTTTTTTTGATGGACAAAATAGCGAAAAAACCCCCAAAACAAAACACCAGGATCATGTAAAGGGGGTTAATATGAACATAAGGATGAGGTTCACTGCAGTAGTTACAGAGAGAGGGGTGACAATATGCCAATGCAAGTCAATGGGAGCCAGAGTCAGAAGGAGCCGGAAGAGCCCATATGCGAAATTCCTATTTGGAGAGCGTTAGCTACGTCCATTTATATATACAGTCTATGAGTAGCAGTTAGTGTCCTTCCCCATTGAAGTGTAATACCTACTCTTTAATCCTTTCACTAGGTTTGGCCAGGACTACCTAGCTAAACTGAAGGATGGGACAAATACAGAGGACAACTGAATACACACTTTCTTGTACACGCCGCTCCAGAGACAACTACAGTTCCAAACACGCTACATTGATCTACAACAAACTAAACCACTGCAGGGCATAGAGGGCCTTAGCACTACCATCAGCATTCAATTCCTCCTTTTCCAATTCTCAATCAGATTTGCGCTCCCCGGCTGCGTTTGAGCTGCTGTAAGCACGCTACGGCTTTACCAGGCATTATTTTTGAATTCCTTATCATATATAGCTCAAAGGATAATCCGCCACATCCACAAATACCATGGTGTGACTTTATCTTGCGGGGCTAATAAACATGTGTTGATGATTGCGAAAAAGCTGTAGCCATAGAGTGAATGTAATCGACTAACTCAAGCTGAGACATTTATGCAGGAGAGCGCGTGCACTTTGTAACATAATTAAAAGTTGTCCAGGACTGGGGACCGCCGCGGGGTGCAATTACTCATAACTGCCAATGTGATAACACGGAAGTCTGCGGATCTGGTATTGTGCACTAATTCAAAATGTTTCAAATTAGGGAGAGGTTTTTTTCATAGGTTGGGGTGTGTATGTGTGAGTGTGTGTGTGTGGCAGGATAAATTAACAAAACAAGATTCAACTAAAAATTCAAAACACGTTTGTGGAGTTTGTCTATGAAGTGTGTGAGTTTAAAAAACGCACTTAAAATGTTGACCTTTATGTAAACACTGAAGCAGGCTATACGCTGCTGTCATTGAACTGCCCTCTAACTTTTTTTAACATAATAAAGTGCAGCAAAAATGTATTGGCGCACATAGAAATCACTATCATACATACTGAAAGAAATAGTAAAGCTTTAAACCTACACTAACCAGCATATGGGTTTTGTTTCACTCTTTGTTTTCACTGTCATCAGCCATGTTTCATGATTAAAATATTTTCATGTGAAATTTTGCTGGTTAAAAATGACTGCTATTCATATTTCCAATTTTTTTGTGTGACTTAGACTGGATGATCCGGCCATGTTGTGTTCTCACATATAACCACGAGATGCCCTGTGCCAGCTTTGGTGTGACAAAAGAAGACCAGAGAGCACAGGTAAGACTGAACAATGACCAGGAACATTGGTCCTGTACTGGTGAGAAAATAAATTCTGGTGGAGAGTCCGTCAATTGCTTTTCTCCATGGAGATGTTATTGCTTTGTCTGGAATGTTTCACAGTATGGTAATAAACCTTTCTATCTTCATGGAGAACAAACCAGACCAAGTTACAGGATAAGCCCGCTCACACTCCGAATGCCTCTTTTTCTAGATATTACCTGTAATTGAATAAATGTAATGTAGACCTGTTTAAAGTAAAAGGTGAAACATTCCAGGCAGAGCAATGGCATATCCATAGAAACAAGACTTACCCCCAAGTTTACACAACTTTTTCTGTCTGTCTTCTTTCCTTAAAAAGTACACCCTGGTAGAGTCTGTCTCCTGCTTGTCTCCATGGAAATTTTCCCCACAAGTTACAGGTAAGATAGGTCGAGTGGTGACCACAATCTAAGACGTGTTTTCTAATATCTGTCTGTTTCTCTCTCTCTCTTTTATCAACATAATAATCAACACATTAATAAATGGTTTTGGAGTGCCACCTTAATACACCATCAACCCGCCCAAGCAAAATAATTACTCAAACTTAAGCCACTGCATCATTTGAAGAAAGATATGTAAATACTTCGACAATCAAAGCAGTGACACCACATAAAACCACCTTTTGTCTGAAATTATCTGACAAGCTTGTCCATCCAACTTTAAAGCCAAATCAGTGAGGATAATCACACACAAACTCCTGCTTAAGCCTGAATGCCTGAAAAGACCTGTGCCAACTCCTGTGCTTTCATCATACCTTATTTATGCTGCTGCAGATTTTTAATGGCCCATTGATTTTTTTGCCAAGGAAAACAAGGTGGAAATGCACGCCGAAACCATTTATAATGTAGTTTGGGGCCACTAAGCATGTCCGCACTGGATACTGCTGCATATAATTAATTTCTCATTGTTTGCGTTAGACAGGGTCGCCAAGGTTAATTGAGTCTTGCTTCAAAATTCTGGCTGGGGGCCATATTGTGCAGTCCTTACAGTATATTCGTTTTAATTAATGTAAAAGGAAGTAAGCAAGCGGGCAGCCAAGCCAAGTCTAATGATGGGCAAATGCAACAACAACAACAACAAAGCTCGGATAGTGGCTAATAGTGCACTAGCTAGGGTCTTTACTGTCACCCATAGATAGCCCACTTGAGCTAGAAGTCTGTGGAAAGACGATAACCACCAAAACAAAGTACGTTCTCGGGAAGATTTGCCGTGCCACAACTCTGCGCCCTCCGAAGAATGCTACACTAACCCTCTGTGGATAATAAATACTTTACTCTTGGCCTTTGGAATGACTGCCGACTTAAAACCAATAATTACTTGCATGAAAACTCCAGATGGCGAGAGCTCATTTTAGTGCAATACAGAAAAAGCTAAAACACTCCACTCTGTAGCTGTCAGGAAAAACAACATTAAAGAAAACTTAGCTGTTCTTCAGCAGTTTCATTTTAGACATACTAGGGCCATTTCTTCCTTGTTATCCCTTTACCCCATATTTAAAGGGTTGGTATTTTACTTCTATGTGGTATTACCTGCTGACATAACATATTTGAATCACCATGAAACATTTTATTGTTTTGAAAATGCTTTATTTGCTGAAAACAGCATATTAACGTGTTTTATAAGTTTTACTTTTGTTTTTGATGCTCTACCCTCCCTTTGCTCGCCATGCCAAGTCACTCCCTTCAGAGCACACAATCTAAACTACTACACATCGCATCAGGTTTGTCAAGTTGTTGTGCACAGCTTTTTTACATGTTTTTGTATATTTATGGTGAGTTGTCGCTTGTATGTTAAGGAGGATTTGAATAGGGCCCGGCAGAGATTGCTAAATTACTCAAGCATGCAAGGATGACATCTTATAGCATGCTTTTGATAAGGGGACAACCAGAAAGCAAAATTTTGCATAATGCCCCCTCTTAAAAGACTATTGTTTAGGGTAATGTTATTTTGATTTATCCATTAATAATGAAAAATAACAATATTGAAATGCCTTCTCCCATAACATTACACCAGTGTGGAATACGGGTATCAAAAAATTGCATAGATTTTCCTATTGATTAAATTGTACTTTGCCATAAATCATCCAAAAGGTGATTTCACAAATGTTGAATCTGATCTATATCTGATCTGACTAAAACAAGAACTCACTGTATTAAAACAAAAAATTAGCAATATTCGTTTTGGCTGGCCCCCTTCTATATAACAAAATTGAGTGGCTTTTAGAATGAAAGAAAGAAACACAGAAATCGATAAAAAAATGTAGTTCCACCATTAGCACAGACCTCTGATAAGGTGCTGGCTGTATCTCACAATTGTAAAGCCTATATCATGATAAGAGATTATCAAGTACAAGACTATGAAGGCAATGTGTCACTTTATAAAATGAACTGTATGAAACTAAAAGTCAGAGGTCCCTTTATTAGTCTGTCTAAATCTCCAAAGCTCAAAATTCTCTGTCCCACATTGTGATGTCATGAAGTGATAGTTTACAGCTGCCTTTTACCTTGAGTTTAGAAGAGATTGGCAATTCCAGATCTGAAATCATCTGAATGATTTTAGTGGAGGTGTAAGGAGTTCCTGTATTAGCACATTACATCACAAGGTGGAACAATAGTTTCAGTTTGAGCGTAAATATGCAGGGTTTGTGGGTTAAACAAGTGTGAAGGAATCAACGCACAACTCCAGGTATGTTTGTGAGGAGGAAACTACATTATAACACAGAAACATAGATCCAAAAATGGTGTCATATGGGCGCTTTAAGAAGAATGCATTTTCAAGACTTTGCTGACCGTGTATTTTATCTAGTTGTCATTTTTGCAGTATATAGGTAGACTTACAGTAGCCATGGTGGAGTGAGCTTTATTTGGTAGGCATGAGTCACACTTCTGTTCTAGCCCTGAGGCAGCTGACAGTAGTACACACTCAACTCTTAACCCTCAGCCTGGAAATGCATAACCAATGTGCTGTGCATTATTGAATGACTGCAGTGATGTGGTGAAACACTGAACAGTGTTTCTTAGAATGCAAAGAATCAGCACACAATTTATTTATTTATTTTAGTCTAAGAATTTTTTTTAAAGGGTGCATATTATGCTAGTTTCTTATCTGTTTTAATATTGTTTCCTCATCACATAGTTGTGTTTTGCTTCATTCACACATGTTTAACACACAAACTCATCATATTTAGGCTGTGTTCCACCTTGTGATGTCATGTGGTACACATTTCACTTTGTTTTTAAACTCCATACACCTTCACTAGAATCATGTGGATGATTTAAACCCTGACATTTCTAATCTGAATTTAATGTAAAAGGGAGTTGTTAACTTTTGTATTCTGAGTTTTGAAAATGTAGATTAAGTCATGTCTCCCATTCCACCCTCAATCACCTCCATATACTGTTGATTTTATTGGAAAGCACTGTTGGCACATTGAGTGTTGAAAAGTTGAAAAAATAAAGACTGAGCAGACTATTATGCAAAAATTTACTTAAATATATTACCTTTTTCAATCTTTAAGTTGTTTCTCATGAAATCATATGGATTGTGTTTCTCCATGTTTGTCAACCCTGTTTATTAGTCTCTTGTCTAGATTAAGCTCAAAATGCTACACTTTCCACCTTATGTTTATTGAAGCATTAGTTTCAATTTCAAATTGTTTTTAAAAAAATTTAAAAAAGTTTATTTATTTCATTTATATATTTATACATTAAGTGCATAACAAACACATAGAATTAAATGGAGCAAGGAGAAAGGTAAAAAGTTTTTCTTTTTTTTTCCAGACAATGCATCAACACTAAAGTGCTTTCAAAAATTTTTCAGTATTATTTAAGTTGGTCACAATTAACACAATTTAAAGTCCACTTTTTCAGTAAGGTTGGCCCCCAAATGCCTAATATTATTGTAGTGAAGGTGTATGGAGTTTGAAAAACAGTGGAGTACTTCCTATTTTACAAAATCACGACATTACACAAGAAAACGTGGAGTGCTTTTCTGTGAAATTGTTTTAGCAATGGAGAACAGAGGGAAGAACTCAAATATCAGGTAGTTTGTGAGAACTGTTCCAAAAGTGTTTTTAATCCCTGTGCTTTGTGACTATTTTTTTCTTGAATGAACACAAAACCACATCAATTCAGGTGACCAGTGTTTTATTGAAACAGGAGAAACTTTGTCATGGAGATGGTTAGCCTCTACTTAAGACTGCGTGATCCTGTCTTTATTTGAGTCCCGACTGTGATACAAGAGGTCGTTTTTTTTTTTTTTAAGAGATGCACGGAATAATGTGTAAAGTTAAAAAGCCTCTTAAAATTCTCGCAGCCGGAAAAGCAGACGCGCGCTCTCCTCGTTCTCGCGGACTAGCTCCGGTAAACTGTTCCGCAGGCCCGCACGTGTGTCCGCGGGTCTGAACTCCTACAGTCTGCCTCCCCGCTGCCTGACCCTGTTCTCCCGCTGCTGTGTTCGAGGTGCACACTCGGTCCTTACCTGCTGCCGTCTTCATGCTCTCTGGGGTTCAGGGCCAAACCGAAGCAGTTCCTGGTCGCGCCGTAAATAGCGCTTAATGCCGCGCTTTTGGACATCATGTGACCACAGACTAAACCATTATTAATAATTTGTGTATTTATTCCCGTTGTTTATGAGTACAGTTTTAAATTGCCCCCAAAAACCCAATGATTTGTTAATTGGTTTGCCCAGAGGGAGGGGTTAAGGTGTATTTAATGTGAGCTCTGTGCATTCTGGGGTCTGTGTTTGGCCTGACGATGGATTTGGACACAAGTCCTGTTGTAAGTACTTTATTTATTTTTGTCTGCCATCCTGCACTGTGAATACTGCACTATTTGAACTGTTTTTGGGCTGTGGTGTGACAAAAAAAGTTTTAAAAATGATTGTGTTTGAGCAATCATTTTTTTCACATGTTTAAAGACGAACGTGTGACAGGGGCACAATCACTTCTGCCTAAAGTTAGCAGTTGGGTGCTAAAAACAATAGACTGTACACAATAGTTTGACATTTTCTCATATTTAGTACTAAGCTATAACATTTGTAGGCTACATTCGGTTTTATATTTTGTAAAACACAATTTTGATGTAATTAAGAAACAGGTTCATTGACTTTCTGTTCAAAAGTGCAGAACTGTATTTCACCATGACAGGTTGTTGCAAATTGTTGTCTAAATGACATTTTTAACGTTTAACCTCAAGCCTCAAACGCAGGACAATACTCAGTTACTCAGATATGCATGCATCAATCAATATACAACTTTGAGTAAGTTAACTATGTGGTAACACCATGGCTAAAACCTAATAAACATCATTCCAGTGTAATATTTCCACTTTTAGCAGTATAGTTTTGACAGGAAACTTCAGTTGTTGTGGTCCTCTCTTTCTCTCCTCTGTCCCTCACACATACATCCTGTGCACAGTATTTGTGTTTTGAGGCGGTGGTGTGGAACTTGTCTCTTGTGGGATCGATAGTGTATGTCTGTCCATCAGCACAGCAGATGAGTGTGAAGACCAGCTCACAGCAGACATCGACCGGGCCCCCACAGATTCAAGAGGGCCCCGTCCCCTCTGTCACACCACAACGGGAGCATGATTGGACTGCCACTTCTGACCAACACAAAGCAAGCATGAACAGATTCTCACAACAATACCAAGAATACAGACACCAAGAAAAGAATGTGATGTTAAATGGCGGTAATAGGAGCTGCAAGGTTGAAAGGGGTGTGTCTGATTTTTACTGTGTTAAAAACTAAATATAGAATTGGTCTGCAGTGGTCCAAAGTTATTCCTCACTTACATTATACATATACTGTGCATCCTATTTATTCATCGCAAGTGATTTTTGCAGCTTTCAGAGGTCAAAGTGGTAAAGCTAACTTGCTAACCATGCACTTCCTGGTTATCAAACTAAAATCGCTTTATAATCGGACGCAGACAGTACAGAGCTGACTTATTTTGACCTCAAGAGCTGTTTATACAATATACTTGTATTAGGGAAAGACATTTGCTCAGATATATCGGGTACAGGGCCTTAATCATAAATTCATTGAATTGCTATTTAAAATTGTAAGAAATTTCCTTCACAAACAGCAAAATTTTGCTTAAAAAACAGCTAACCTAGTTTGTGTACAAAGCCTCTCAATTGCTTTTTTTTTTTTTTTTTGCACCAAATTTTTTTTTTTTGCTTGGCAAGTTTTCAATTTGACTTAACCTAGCAACTGTGTTGACTAATGTTTAAAATGTTTTTCTTTTGCAATTTCATCACATTTTCAATGGCTGTACAAACTGTGTATGAGTCTTATTAAATTGTTGAAGGGAGATGTTCGATTTGGGCCATTGTGTGGTCTAGTGGCAGACTTCTTTATGTTTCTCTTGAGGAGCAGCGAGGAATCGATGTCATAAACGCTCTTATTTTTGGAGGCTCAATTCAAGCGGTCTTTTTTTTTTTTTGCTGCAAGTAATTATGAACAATCTTGGATCTTTGGATTGTGCGTTTTCCTCAGACAATCGGAGGTGTATAAGCAAGCTCGCCAAGTGTTGAAAAAATTGATTCTTTCTTTCAAAAACACTCAAAATGTTCTGGTCAATCGTGAAAGTACATTTCTTGTGAGTTGTCGATGTGCTTGCTGTTTACAATGGGGAGACAGATAGTGAAGTTTTGGTAAGCGGCTGGAAAAAGTAAGAAATATAAATAAATTGGCGTGAACTACTTAAAACTGTCAGCTTCAGTGAATATAGATTATTATGAAACAGAGAAGTTTGGGAGTGGGATTGTCTTGACTGCACAATGCATGAAAAGCCTGAAAAGTGAAATTATCCAAACACAGTAAAGGATGACTGTTATTCAATCTATTCACAGGCTTTAGATTGGGCATAGCAATAGAGAATGTGCCTATATTCTGCAATCACATGGAATACACACTATATTGTTATAGTTAGACCTTTTTTCAATACTTTTAGACTCACATTTGGAGGAGCTGTTTAGATAATGCAATATGTGATGAAATAGGTTTATGTTCAAATATTGTATTAGGTTAGCTGAGAGACAAGAAATGACACTGCACTACTCCTCTCGCTCAGCTAAATAATAAGAAATAAAGTATGTCATGTCATTACGAATTTGCCAATACAAGGCATATCTTGATACATGGGCCACAATAAAATACAATGCGCCTTCGATTCAGTATGATTCGATACGATATATTTCAAAGCAGTTCAATATGGTTCAATAAAATATAAAGGCTAAAAGACTGTGATGCTATGCAAAGTTAATATGAAAAATACAATTTTAATCATCAAAACAGTGAATAAGCAAGTTTCCGTTCTCCAAAGAAGCAAAAAAATAATAAAAAATTAGTAGAATTTACCAAAATATACTCCTACGCCCACAATATCGATACTGTATCATCAATCATTAAACTGTACAGTCTATCGATATTTTTGCACATCCCTAGATGTATCAAAATATTGTACTTAACAAGTATCATTACTTCAAAATTATATTTACAAGTAGAGGCACAATAGTCCCAGATGATATTTACAAAAACATGTCACAAGTTAGATTAACTGACTGCATGTAAACATCTGGATGTAACATCTGATTTATAATTTGAAAAATCATGTATAGCAAAATCTGGTGTTTTCAAAAGATAAACCATAAAAAGAAAAAACCTAAATCATATCTGAATGGATGGGTCAAGAAACAGAAAAATTTAAATATTTTTTATTACATGTTTATAGTGGAAAGGCCGACACTTTTACTCAAGTTGGAGTGCTGTTACGCAGAAAAATATCTTATTCAAGTAGGTGTAAAATTATAGTGTTTGGAAAATATTTTTAAACATTTACTGAAGTTACTCAATGTGTCTGAGCAAACTAAGCACCTCTGGTCATTTTTATTTAACTTTTAACAGTGAAAATCTCAAACATACAGACAGATGGGCATTCTGACTGTGAGCGGGATTGCCTCACCACAGATCTGACCTGTAACTTGGTCTGCTTTAGTCTCCATGAAGACAGAAAGCTTTAATACCATACTGTGAAACATTCCAGACAAAGCTGGCTATAGGCTATATACTATAACATACATTTGAAATAGAAATTTTCTTTTTCGAGCATAGTGATATTTTCTCCTTAACATATGAATTTAAATTCTAAATATTAATAGATTATTATTTTTGCATATTTTGTATAATTGTATAATTTTCCACATTACACTAGCTCCTCGCTGCTCTGTGTCTCCAGTCTCACACACAAACACATACAAACACACACAAACACACATACAGGTGATGAGGAGCACAGACCAGCCTCTCTCCATAGAGGGCAGCCACACTCCCAGACTGTCTTGTTTGCTGGTGCTGTGTACATTTTGTATTTGAAAGAGCAGCAAGTCAATGAATCTGGATAATGCGAGCGGCCGGCCACATAACTCATGTTGATGGTCCTTACATTGTGCCAAAGGGCCATAACTCTGCTGGGGGAGACATGAATATGCAGGGAGGCCGGGTCTGGCTCTCTCCCGTCTGTGGCCTGCCCCCCTCCCTCCATCTCTCCCTCTCTCCCTCCATCTCTCCCCCTCTCAGCCCTCTCAGCCCTCTCCCCCCTGACACCAAACAGAAAAATAAAACCAATGAGGCGCAGCGCATTCTCATCAACGCCTTTATATCACCAACAGGGCCAGATCAGGGATAATTGCAAAATTCATAATAAAATTGTATCTCAGAGTTTTATCGCCCATAAAAACTGTATACCATTTACATTTGGAAAGGTTAAAGTTTCAGAAGCCATCTTGAGCTATTTATTTTCTCTTACATATATATATATATATATATATATATATATATATATATATATATATGCATTTTGTAAATGCATGCACAAAGAAGAAATCAAATAACTTCCTAGAAACTTATATTTATTTTATTTCAGTAATTAAGAATACTGCCTAAAGTAAAAGGTTTATAGTATTTTTAGCCAAAAAGTACATGAATATAATACTCTGCTTATGCATGTTCCCGTATTGCCCCTCAAATAATTGCATTATAATGAAATACATGTAAACAGGCCTAATATAGTTTTGTGTTAAATGATTGTACAAATTAAATAGGTATTATATGATGCAGTATTAATCCAGCCCTGTTATTTTCAAATAGTAATAAACAAACATATTTACCCAAAGATCTCACACTCAATGGCCACCTTGCAGTATATTTACCTTCAGATGCTCTAATAAAACAGAAATACTGTATCTTCTGCACCATAAACTGTTGGATTCTCTCCCATGCAGCCCACAGCTTCCCTCTGCAGTGAGGAAACGCACGAGCTCCCCTCTCCGCTCACACCACACTGTACACACACCGCTCCAGCCTCAGACCGTGCGTGACACAAGACCAATGGGCACGCACGCACGCAGATGGGCACCGAGCAGTAACGCACTCACAAGCAACACATAGACTGAAATCTCTCAAATAAAAAAGTCTGCTTTGTGTCCTCTAATGACTCCTTTATCTCATGGAGATGTACTTTATCTAGTTTCACAGAGGAGACCGCGTTTAAACTACAATGTGGAGAGGGAAAAGAGAGACTCATTCTTAAATAAACCATCTGTGAGCATGACTGTATCTATAGGGACAGCGTAAACAAGAAGACTTATGTCATCAAAGGGATCCCTATCACTTCCATAAAACACTCATTGCACTAAGTTGACAACTATGCGTAACGACGCGTGCCTCTAGTGGCACCGGGGAAGGAAGGAGGGTCCTCAGACGCACGCACGAGCGCTGCTTCCCTCCACCACGCTTCCTCCGAGTGCGAGCACAAGGACATTTTATTTCATAGCGCAACAAAGGGGCTTTTGGGACCGGCTTTCTTTGGACAATTCCCCCATCCTTCCGCGCGTAACTGGAGTCACCTCAAGAACTATTCATGTTTGTCAGATTACATTCGTCTGTGGTTGTTTAACATCGTTTTTTTGGATAACAGAGCTGTGTCCCCGGGCGGTCCACTTGTTCGTTTTCGCGTGCGTTAGTGCTTGGAGGCTACCCAAAGTTCCGCAGGCGCAGTGCCCTTGTTTCCGTGCCTCTTCTCGCTGCTACCTCCTCACTGTAGATACATCGCGCCGTGTCGGTCGGTAGGAGGGGATACAGAGACTCCTGTAGCAGCCCGCGATCGCAGGTGCGCCAGATCCGCCTGTGTGGAGCGGGGGGCTTCATCCTAAACCAACCACTGTCACCACAACCACAAAGAAAAACTGGGAGAATGTTGCAGCAAGTAAAATGAGTTTGTCGCAGGCGCTTCAGTCTACACATGCTTCGTCGAATTCAGTTTTGATGAGCTGAACTGAGCCTCTTTGGAATTTCACAAAAAAGTGGATCCAGCGACTTTACAACCATGCGAAATACTTGGCTGTCTCCCCGGGAGCGGATTTGGGAATACTGGACGTCGCTGGTGGCGTGTCTGTTTTGGATTCACTACTCAAACGGGATGCCTCATGTCATCCGAATAGGTGAGTTTGACGCACGCACCTTTTTGTGTTTAGAGCCAAAAAGTTGCGCTTCATTTGCGCACATACACCAGCAGTGCCCGCTTCGTTCCCTTTGCCCTTTACACATGGGTTTATTATTGCAGTTATTGGGGCAGCAACAGGAGAGCCGTGCCATAAAAGACGCTTGCCTGATTTAAAATGTGTGCAGTGATAAGGTTTACCGTGACCTCTGTGTACTATGTTTGGCGTGTTTCTTTCTTTTTTTGCATTTATGAATCAAATAAAGGTGACTTATTTTACAACGTTCATTAATCACATTATCACACAAATAGTTTTTTGAATAAAGCAGCCGCTGTAAAGTTTCAGGTCATATCTCCCGTGTCTCCGCGCACACTCACTGATGGGACGGAACAATGCCCTTAGCAAAGTTTTCTCACAAGTGCAAAATACCAGGCTGTTGTTGTGTCCCCTCTTCAATGTGAGAATTGTCATCTGGAGGGGGAGAAGAAACATTACGCGCCGCCAAACAGACAGTCTCAACAGAACGAAGATCAATACGCTTTTTGTCACAAGAGAAATCGTTTTTGACATTTGGCCGAGCGCCATCCTGGACAATTACTCAAAATGGCATTGGCCCACATTAACACAGCGCGCAGCAGTGCACGCACGGGGACAGAGCGAGGAGCGCGTCTTAATGGCACAGGGCTTTTTGTCTTCGACGGCGAGTGAATGCTAAGTGGGATATTGTGTATGAGCGCGCTAAATGCTCACTTGAAAACTCATACGTACAGAGAGAGGCTTGCGTAAATGACCACCCACTCAGATGTTCAAATACGTTATGAGCGCAGAGTGCAAAAGCGCGTTAATTGGCGATATTAGTCAGGTGATTTAAGACTATTTCTATCACGTGACCTTAAATAAAGACACGTCCTGTATTAAGTGATAAAAAGCGTGGTGAATTCGCGGTATGTTGAGTCGTATGTAGGTGTCACGCGGGCCTCGCCGTCTCTGTGATTGACTGCTTCTCTCCAAGGAGCCATGCCTTCCTTGACATTGCAGCGTGGGGACTTTGGCAATGCTTTTGTAAAGGGCATTAATCTTACAGTTAAGATGCACCGTTCAAAGTGTTCACATATAACCCTGGACGATGGATAACATTTTGCTTTCTCCATGAAGACAGGAAAGACGTTTTTTTTTTTTTTTTTTATGCAGGTCAAATAAGAAAATTCTGATACAAATTTACCTTGCTTATTGTTGAACGGATTGCTGTAATTAGCTGTAGGGTTTTGTTTCAGTCTTAAAATCTCTCAAGCACGTATATGATATGAATTTAAACATAATATTCTTTTTAAAATATGTATTTGTTATTTCATATATCAAGGTCAATTGCGAGAAAGCAAAATTTCCAAATTAGATTCTGCTGATTTCAGAATTGTGCTTTAAAAAATGTGTTTGTACATCTAAAAAATTTCTTAACATTCGAGACGCAGATCTATTTGTAGCGAGCAGATGCTAGGTTTATTTTTGGGGAAGAGAAGAATTCTACAGTGGGTGTATTGTCTGGATTTTGCTCTTGTAATCGCGTAATTAGGGTGTCAAATGCTCCAACAGAGGGCTCTAGTTGTTAAAACATTGGAGGTGGGCGGTGATGCTAGCTCGCTCTGGTCCTAGGTGGTCCCATCATGCACTGCACCATCTGGGTAATGTTAGGAATCCAAGGTAGAGACTCCGCCATTGATTTTAGTGCGTTTTCTTCTATTTCTGCGCTAGGAACTTGTGGCCAGATGGTATTTCATTTGTTGGGAGGAATAAAAAGAGCCACTAGTCCTTCTGTATTTGAGCTTCACACGCTGCGCACACTTTTAGTCTTTCTCCGACCGCCTTTTGTCATGTTGGTATTTTTTTTTTGTGTGTGTGTGTTTTTTTTCTGTGCGATGTTGTTGTGCTGCCTCTCGTCTCATCCAGGAATCGTTCACTTGATAATGGCATAAAGATGAAAGTGCTCGAGTAGGAGTGGGATAAAAGCGAAGCTGTATACAATTTGTTTGCAAAGAAATGACACAAGAAGCATGAAAAACTGTGGGTTTTGAATCATGTTACGAACACAGCGTGCACAACCTACGCTAATGCAACTTGGAAAAACCTATTGGTATCACTTTAATTAGTCTTGATAGACTTAATTCATAATGATCAAATAGTTATTATTCAGGATAAGTAACCACATAACCAAGGGATACGAAATAGCAGTTAGGGAATAAATTAAGTTTTTAATAAGCCTGACTTTTTCTTAATAGTTCATTATGAATATAGCTGCTTTATTAAGGCCAGTTTAAGTGTAGTTATTATAAATTTTCACCAGTATTGTTAATTCATTTGTAGTAGTTTAAAGGTGAGCAGGTTTCACTTTATATTTTGGCCTAGTGTAATTTTGTTCAGTGCATAAGCTCAATATATAATGTCAAATTGCGTAACAGCGTCCAAATTTAAACTCTGTAAATTGCTGTTCTATGTTGATCTTGTGTTTTATCTCTAGAAAAGACAATCATGAAAGAAAGATGCGTAGGTGTCGTAAACTGTGCTTTAGCAGGCCTTTAAATAAACGGTTGTGTGCGGAAGGGCACCTGGAGTAAAAACCTATGATTAGCAGAATCACTGTGGGACATTACACGGCTGACAAGATGAGGACGGAAAGGAAACAAAATGGCAGATGATTATCCTTGTTCTGGTTATTTTAACAGAAGAGTGTACGGTGCATGCAAAATATAAAAAAAAAATCTATTTCATTAAATGCTCAAGAGCAACCCGATCCTTACGTTTCACATATGATCAAATCTGTAAGGTCACGCACTGCATTTCTATCTGCAATAAAATGAAATATGCGTGTTCTTCAAAATACTATAAACATTAAACTGCATGACTATTCTCAGAGCTGTACGCAAGTGGAGTAGTAACAGCTTATGAACCCATATTGGTGCATGTGGAGATGGATCTTGTTCTGTGTTTGCATCTCCTCTGGCTCAGATTATTCAAAGCCTGACAGGGATTTATTGAATAATCAATGGCTTTATCTACCTAATACTTAAAGCACTTAATCAGTGCCAGTTAATCAATCTCCCTCATGATTTCATGTTGCTTTCATTTCCTTGGTCTCTCTCTCTCTCTCTCTCTCTTACTTTCTCCTTCTTTTTCACTTTTTCTCACTCTCTTTCTCTCATCTCTCTCTCACTCTCCCTCTCTCTCCTTCTAACTCTCTCTCTCTTCACCTTCCCCTCTCTTTCCCTGACTCTCCATCTCTCCCTTTCTGTCCCTGTCTCTCTTTTTCTTACTCAGACCTCCCCTCTTCATCTTCCCCTCTTCTCTCTCTCTCTCTCTCTCTCCTGCTTCGATGCCGTTTTCATTTAGTGTCCTTCGTGCTCCAGGCCACAGCGAGACAAGACTTCATTATTGTGAATGGAAATGAGATAAATAGTGTTTGTGGTCATTTTGCTTAAAGCTTCTGAACCACTCCAGAATCACGCTGGTCTTTATCCATGCGGCAGGATGGAGAGAGACTGAGAGGAAGAAAGAGAGAAAGATGGAGAAACAGAAAGACAGACAGAAAGAGAGACAGACTGATAGAGAGAGGAAGAAAGAGAGAGATGACGGAGGGAGAATTAAGAAGCTGTTTTTTGTCGTGTAGCAGAATGGAACAAAATGGAAAGAGAGAGGGAGGGAGATACAGTGAGAGAGTTGGCGAAGGAATGAAAGAGAGGGAGAGAGATTTCAGAAACTGGTCTTCTTGCAACAGGATGGAAAGATGGAGAGAGCGAGAGGGAAGGACGAGAGGGAGAGGTAAAGAGAAACTACAGAAGCCGCTGTTTATCCATGCAGCAAGACGTAGAGAGAGACAGAGAGAGATGGAGTGAGAGAGCGAAAGAGGAAGAGACAAGGGATGAGAAAGAGAGAAAAAGAGGGAGGGTTTTTCGATGATTAACAGTGGTAGCGGGCGTTGAGAGATCTCCTCTTTCCCACAGGTCTGCATAAATGTCTTCTCTCAAAGTTAAAAAGTTATAATTGTTCTCATTTCTGTTTTTATCTAAACAAAAAGGTGATTTAAAATGCTCAAAAAAGTCATCAAAATGTTGTATTAGAATTCTGCTTCTGACACTTTACTGATTGCTTTTGTTCTACTGCGAAAACCACAAAATATAATTAACTTTTTATTTCAAGTGTTTGTTGTATTAAAGTGAGAGTGTCTGATTGCGAGTCATTTGTAAAGCCAAAAATCTATCATTTTAAATCAAGTCAAGTTTGTGAATGTATTGTAGAAGGAAAGAAAAAAAAGAGAAATCGTTGACAATATGAGGCTTTGTAAAATTACGAAAAAATATATAATCATCTTAATAATACAAAACAATACATGTCCTGGACAAAGCTTTATCTCTGCATTTAAAAATCTTTGCAAAAAAATATCCATATGTTTTCCAATGCAAAAGATCAAATACTAAAACATGCCAGTTATGATTATCCTGGAAGCAACGACAATACTTATATACTAACACTGAGGGATTACGCTTAAATGAGGGTTGCACAATTTGAAAAAAATAAAAAATAAATAAAATAATAATAATAATGAAATAAAAAATAGATAACAATTTTACCTAGATCGCAATTAACGATTATTTTACAGGTCGACCGATTAATTTTTTGATTAGTCAGCTAATCATCATGGTTTGACATGTTTTTAGAATGACAATATTAATGAATAAATTGCATTATTAATGAAAATAAAACATACAATTAAAGTCACTGTCATTGTTATAAGAGGTGTTTTAGAATATGTTTTGAAGTCAGTATAGTCCAGATAATAATTACAATGGTAAAGCTACAAGTACAGATATTTTCTGTAGTTGATTAGTCATGATTAATCGAAGCATTCCTAAATGAAATTCCATAAAAACACCATATATTTTGTCATTTTGTCCTTTGCAAAGGACATTGCACCCAAACTGTTATTCCATTCCTACTAATCGTGTAGAACTAAACTCTACCATCTGAAACCACAACTTCATGGCACTGAGCCCGTAAAGCTAGTAGAAAAATCAGCACGACATGTTACATCAAAGTTGTATTGAATTAAGAAGCCATCAGTCTCTGAGTAGAGATGAAATATTCATCAGCTCCATCTAAATCTGATCAGTCCCAGGACAGCGGGGCAGGAAGAGGCAGCGGGAGAAGCAGAGCACGGGGACCTGCTGCCGAGAATACGAACAAAGACTGGAGGTCACTGAAGAGCTGGATACACACACAAGCTCTTCTGATGTGTAATTCTATTAGCAGTTAGCAGTACAATGCAGGGAGGTTTATTTCAGCTATTAAGCCCTCTAGTTTACTTGGATCAGAATAGGGTAGAATCCATAGCGTAAAAGAATCCACATAGACGTCTCTGGATGACATGACCCACAGGTTGGTGGTGCGATTCCAGCTTCCACAGATGAATATTTTTCTTGTGTTCATGGGCAGGAAACTGGACCCACCTCGCCCCCAGTGTCTGCCTATAGCGGTGTTTGAATATGACTGTGTGTGTGAATGGGTGAGTGGTTCCTTGATGTAAAGTGGTTTGACTGCCTTGAAGGTAGAAACGCGCTACGTAAATATGTGATCATTTACCATTAATATCTTAATTAGCTTTAATAAAATAGGAAGACTTCTCAGCTGGCTTTGAGTCGCCCTGTGTGGAGTTTGCATGTTTCTCTTTGTGTCTGGGTGGGTCTCCTCCATGCACTTTGATTTCCTCCATGAACTTAAAACAGGCACAGGAGGTACAGTCCTCTAAGGCAGTCCTGACCAAGCCAAGCTCAAGATCATGGATATGGATCACCAAGCACCGAAGCACTTAAAGGTGCATTGTGTAACTTGTCTAGTGGAGGGTCCATTAAATTCTTTACAATATTGCTTTGTCTGGAAAGTTTCACAGTGTGATATTAAAGCTTTTTTTTAAATCATCATGGACACCGAACCAGACCAGGTTACAGGTCAGATCTGTGGAGAGGCAACCCCACCCGCTCACAGTCAGAATGCCTGTTTTTCTGTGTGTATTTTGAGCTATAAAATCAATTAATTAATGTAAGGTAGTGCTGTTTAATGCCATACTGTGGAACGTTCCAGGCAGAGCAATGACATATCCATAGAAACAAGTAGATGCTGGACCCCCAAACAAAAAGTTGCACAGCTCACCTTTAAAGGGACAGTCTGGAATTTTAGACAGAGGACCTCTTTTCCAAGTTAGCCAGAGTGTTGGAGATGTGTGGAGACATTTTTTAAAATATTCCATCCAGTCCAGGTCGCTGGTGCTAGGCTAGCGTATGTCAATGGCCATAGTTAGCCTGCCACTAAAAACAGTCTTACCCACTCCACAAAACACCAAATCTGTTATTACGCCAGACTGTCGATATAATTGTCTGTGCTGATAGAATAATGTTTGAAATAAAACTAACCTTGCATCACATGAATCGTCACATGTTGAGGGACTATTTTCTCAGCAGCAGCAGAATCTTACTTTGCTGATAAAATAGGTGCTAGGTGATATCAGTCCGCCGCTGCTAAGCTTTCTATCAGGAAGTACATCTCGCTGCTGCTCAGACATAAATCCTTTTAATGCAAGTTTAGTTTTATTTCAAACATTATTCTATCGACACAGACATTCACATCAACAGTCTGGCGTAATAATATGTTTCGGGTATTTTGTCTAGTGGGTAAGACTGTTTTTAGTGGCAGGCTAACTATGGCCATTGACATGCGCTAGCCTAGCACCAGCAAACTCTGCAAATACAAGGAGTGGATGGAATATTTTGAGAAGTGTCTCCACACATCTCCAACACTCTGGCTCACTAGGAAATCAGGCCCTGTGTCCAAAATTCCGAACTGTCCTTTTAAGGTTAAAATTATGATTGAAAACCATTGTAAATTCATTCATTAAGTGTACATCACATTGTAAGTTTAAATAATGCAAGAAAATACGCAGTGTATCCCAATATTCAAAAAGGCTGAACAAAATCAACTGCACTATTGGTGTACTAGCTCTACACCAACGCACTCACACACACACACACACACACACACACACACATTATTATATAGTCTATCCTCCTCATTCTGAAAACATATGTGCAGTCTCATAGGGCCTCTTGTACACAATCCAATTCCACTCTCACTGTCAGCACTCGGGCTCCGTGTCATTAGCTTCAATCTCGCTGATGAGGAACGGCAGATGTTCGTTTTGTTGAGTCTGTCTTTGAACGCATCGTCTTCTGTACATATACTCGCCTGTCTGTGATTCGGGTACGTGGTAGGAAGTCGACTTTTGCAGTAAACAAATATGTGCTCCTGACAGGCAAAGATGTTTTTAGATTGTGGAAATGCATGTTTTTAAATCTTAGCGAAACAGAAATAGCAGTAGCAGAGGTAGAGGAATATATAGTGTGGCATTAAATGTATCTCTCTTGTATTTATTCAATTACCGGTGTTTTTCATTCCCCAGAAAATACCAGGGATGCACCAATCTAGCTTTTTCAGCTCTAATAACGATTTTGATACTATTACTTCAACGGTGCACTGCAATTTTGCGATTGGGAATTCTGTCATCTTCTTGTTTCTATGGATATGCCATTACTCTGCTTTGAATGTTCCACAATATGACATTAAGCAGATTTACCTTTTTTTATTGCTCAAAAATACCCAGAAAAACAAGCATTCTGACTGTGAGCGGGGTTGCCTCTCCACAAATCATACTCGTAACTTGGCCTGGTTTTCAAGTTGCTTTCCTGCTTTCCAGACAAAGCAATAACATCTCTATGGAGAAAAGCATTTGACGGGCTCTCCACCAGAAAAGTTACACAATGCACCTTTTAAGTATCTACCTATACCAACCGATATCAGAGCAGAGACCGAAATAGCTTTTATTTCCTTTATGCAAAAAATGAAACGGATCCAAATGTGTTATGTAGCTGTTATTTCTCTCTCAAATAACTACAAAACAACTTTAAATAGAAATATACATAGAATACTAGAAAACATTATGAGACTTCCTGTGCAGACTATGACCTACAAATAGCCAGATTACATTAATTTTGGATATCGTCTTAACCGATATTTGGAAGCCGATACCCAATCCAGCAACATTTTCACTATCCCAATGTCTATTACCAGTATCATGTCCGTGCATCCTTAGAAAATATCTTTATGAATATGCAATCTTACTGTGGGCGTTGTTGTCTCTCCACAGATCTGACCTGTAAGTTGATCACATTCTTCCCTTCATAAAGACAAATTTAATTTTAGAAGTTTAATGTAATAATATGGAGCATTCAAGATAAAGCAGTAACATCTCCATGGAAACAAGCAGGTGCCCTACTCTAGAAAAGTTACATATTGCGCCTTTAGATACTAACTAGAGTGCGCAGCGCATTTTAAGTGATCTGTCTCTCTGTGGTTGTAATTTGACTTATGACTGCAGCTTTTCCATTTGTAGACTTACAGCACTTAACTGCACCATCACTTAAGTCAATATGATCTGCCATGATAATGACACTATTGGCTGGTGCAGTACACGGCCCTTTCGTCCATTCATCTTTTACTGATTAGAATTAGAGTCAGGAGGATGCACAAAGCACCAGAGATCTATGACCACAATACAACACAGTACAAGGCAACTTAATTTATGTACATTTCATAAAGTAATGCAATTCAATGTGCTGGAACACAATGGACTCATTTCTATTAAGTAATTTCCATCAGTCTTGTGGTTTACAATGGGAAAAAAATTTAGTTAATTAATACAGTAGTGACAGTAGCTCAGTTGGCAGTGTCTGTTCACTGATCCGAAGGTTTGCAGTTTAAATCCTGCTCTCAACTTAAAACATGTCATTGTGTCCTTGCGCAGCCCACCTTGCCCCCAGTGTCTGTGTACACTGGTGTTTGGATGTGTGTGTGTGTGAATGGGTGAGAGTTTCCTTGATGTAAAGTGCTTTGAGTGCCTTGAAGGTAGAAAAGCGCTATATAAAAATGTGACCATTTACCATCTGGAAAAAAAATAGCAGCTCTTGAATTGTCTGTTTGGTCTGCGGCCTTGATTTTAAAGCATCATTATGTGCCATAAATCGCTAAAAATTGTTCTTAAATTGTCATAGTTCATTTGAGAGGCAGTCTTCAGTCAACACACTATCTATTTGATACCTGCTTGAAGTAAGAGTTGGTTGATCTCCATTGCTGGTTAACCTTATATTAATGATAAGAGATATATAAATTGTACTTACCCAACAATGAAATACTAATACTAATAACACTCAAATACACTCAAAGACCTACTTTTTTGACATAGGTCTGGAATTGAAATCAGTTAAAGAGGGAGTATTTTACTTTTATGGTTTAGTAACTGTTAACACATAACGTCTTTAGGGCACCATGTTACCTTTTATTGTGTTGAAGGTACGTTTTTGATGAGGCAACAACTTTATAACATGGTAGAAAGATAAAGATTTTCTTTTTAGCTTGTATCATTGTCATTTGTTTTCACCATTTCCAATAATCTATAGCATACTTTATTCCTCTGTGCAATAGAGTGTCCAGCCGCTCCAGAGAAGAGCAGGTACTTAGCCCCATGTTCAGTCACACATAATCATTCTCATCCAATAATCCCAGTCTCCAGGGGCTAATAGAGCAGATCCACCAACCAACCAGTAAAATAATCCTGTGCCACAGCAGGCCCTATGGAGACCCAGCTAGCTTAGCCTTAGCCACCACTCACACTCGCCAGATGGTGTTTTCATATTATACTACAAAGTGTGCACTCCAAAGCGAAAGGTCCGCTCCCAGCATATGTCTCTCATGAATACACCAGGAAGAAGAGATGAGCAGAGATGAGTGTTTTATAATGAACTGAATATAGTATAGTAGACCTACAGTATAGTCAATGTTGGGAAGTAACTGAATACATGTACCAAAAATACATGTTCTGAATACAAATTTTGAGTAATTGCATTCTGGTAGTTACTCTTACATTTGGTGGTTGTCAGCTGTGTTGCTTTTCCACATGATTTAATATGAATACATGACAGTACTTTGTCATGTAATTTTGGCTACTGCAAGTTATTAGTAAGACAAAGGAAAACAAAGGAGATCTTGCAATGTGTGCATGTGCAATTTTTCCTGCTCTATTTAGACATAATTTAAAGCATAACAAACAGGGCGATAAATTAGTTTGTAATACAGTTCAATGTTGTATTTTTTTCACTAAAACATAATGCTACTCATTGGAAAAGTGTTCAGAGAATTCAAAATATTCGGATTGGACCATGTAACAGATTTTTTTTTTCCTTTTTGGTTAGTATAGTATAGTAAACAAACAAAACATAAAAACAAATCCTGTATGTTCTATAGCAGCTTTGTATTGTAATAAGTAAGTTCAACTTGAATATAATCTTACTGAGGCACTATGTAATCTTTCTGTTAAAAGGTCTGCTACCTTCCTGTTTCCATTGAGAAATAAATTCTTAGCTTAGAATGTTCCATGGTATGGCATTAAACTTGCATATCAGCATTTGTTAAATTGCAAGTATTTTTACTACTCACCTTTCCACAAATTTGACCTGTAACATCTGTTTGACTCCATGGAAATTGAAGTTTAATGCCATACTGTGAAAAATACCTAAGTAATAGCATTTCCATGGAGACAAGCAGGTAGCAGACCGTCCACCAGAACATTTCCATAGTGCTTCTTTAAATGGAAGAGGACACATTAAGGAATCATTTATTTACTTCCAGTTTAAAATTCTTGAAATAAAATACAATTATGTGCTAATGTGTTATTTTATTTTCAATACTTTTTAAAAATCCCAGTGTATAAGGAGAGAGTTAATAAAAATCTGTTATAGTATAAAGTGATAATTCCTGATACACAGATAATTTATATAACTTACATAATAGTAGGTATAGGCACATACTATGATAATTCCTAGATAAGTATAAGAAGATAGATAAATGGATAGATAGTTATTTTATTTTAGATGAAATTGTCACTCGAGGATTCAGACCTGCATGTGTCGATTGTTTCCCAGTACATTACGAGTGACACCAATACGAAATGACTAAAATCAATACTTGTATAATTGTGATTTATTGACTGACATGGAGGTTGAAATGGAAATTGTATACGATTTTTACAACCACACAAACAGTCACTCAAGCCTCGAGAAACCTGAAGAAGCACATAAAAATGACTTAGGTGGAGTGGTTTTGAATTTTGGTGCTTCCCATTTAGCATGTACATGAAATAGTAGGTATTCTTATGTAGTTTAGACAGTGGTGGTGATGAGGTGAAGATGAAGAGGCTGAGGTGGATGTAAAATGACCCGTGGCAGCTGTTTGGAGAATGAAGGGAGTGAGAGAAAATGGATTTATTTGAATGACTTGAATGACTAATTTTTGTTTGGTTTAAAGGTGCACCATGCAACCTTTCTGATAGAAGGTCCACCATCTGCTTACCTGGGGATGTTACTGCTTTGCCACGAACAGCTGTTAACTTGAAAACTACTGCTTCATGACATCACAAGGT
Source organism: Boleophthalmus pectinirostris (assembly GCF_026225935.1). Classification (NCBI taxonomy): domain Eukaryota; kingdom Metazoa; phylum Chordata; class Actinopteri; order Gobiiformes; family Gobiidae; genus Boleophthalmus; species Boleophthalmus pectinirostris. The sequence goes on along the minus strand of NW_026571447.1, from coordinate 14,169,410 downwards.
GGAACAGAGCATTTTGACTAATAATGCAGGATTGCTCAAACATATGTGAATGAAAAAAAAACATAACTCCAGGTATGTTTTTGATGAGGGAATAGCACTGTAACATGGTTTAAAGCTCACAAGAATCAATTTTGTGTAATCTAGAACCTTTAAAATCCACAGAGATATACAGGTGATGCCAACAGATTAAAGGTCAGATCTGTGGAGAGGTCACCCTGCACCCTCTGAATAACAGTGCATGTTCTTCGGGACACTGTTAAGAAATTCTAATTTGCCTCATCCTGCCAGCACCACTGTGAATACACTGAGAGTTAAAATTGCACACATCACCTCGGCCGTTTAAACCTTTCAAGTTACCAACATTAGGCAAATGTCAAATATGAAATATGTAACATTTTCAAAGTCGTAAAATTTCCCTGTTTGACTTTTAGAGCTATAGACATCACTGCTATTTTGACATGTCCCCAACTCCACACAGCATCCATCAGAATCCACAGCCTGATTGATTGGCCCACACTCGCTCATAGGCCCCGGGGGGATCCCATATCATTACTCGACGGCTGTGGTTTGGTTTTGACAGTGCTTTGAAAATCCTGCGCATGTCAAAGTTGGCTATTTCCCTTCCCAGCGTCTCCGTGCCCATGCATTGAATCACATTTCATGCTCCAGTCATTTGTCTTTATTATGTGCCCTGGTCCTTAGCATTTGACTGTGCCATCTCCTCTGGGCTCCACTGTGGCCGTGTGTGCAAGTCAAATCACATCAAAAACACGACCAGGAGAGCTGGGTCTGTCAGGGTTGGGGAGGCGTCAGAACATGCTGGTAATTACAATGAGCTCAGTGGATGTAATTTGGAGATTTTATTTTAATTTTTTTTTCATGTTTTTGGTCATATTTTTACAGTAAATTTAAATGCTGCAGCGATGTGTTTTATCTGTAGATTACAGAATGGAAAGAGTGTAGGTGGTTTCTATTACTATCTACTACAATCTGCTACTCACTACTACTATCTAGTACTATGAAGGTACTCCAAAGTTCTTTACATCAAGAAACCACTCACCCATTCACACACACACACATTCACGATGTGTGTTAAGTGTCTTGCCCAAGGACACGATGACAGTATTCATCTGTAGGAGCTGCAGTCACATTGCCAGTCTGTGGGCCAGTAGATCTGACCGCTCAACCGGTGATGTTTATGTCGAGAGTTGGATTGGAACCACTAACCTTCAGATCAGTGGACAAAACACTACTATAAATACGACTGTCGCCTACTCACTACTACTATCAAAGAATTACTACTATTACTTTTATTTATTTACAGACAGTAAAACTCGTTATACTACCCAGCCAAACCAGACTAGAGTCTAGAATGTCTACTGTATGAGTTGTGCTGGAATCCCAATTCAGTTGTCATATAAAACTTGATATGTTTTCTTTATTGCTGCTTCTGCTACTTGTATTACTACTATAAGTGCTGAAAATAAGGTGGTGAGGTGCCAGTCATACCACTTCTCTTGTACAGATTGTGTATTTTTGCCAAATCTCTGTGAATTATGTTGGCTACTTCATAATGCTCCAAGCTCATTAGAATATAACTATTGCACTGGGTCAGAACGCTGGTTATTTTGTATAGTGTCAGTGTAAGGTATATCTGTTTAATGTAATACTGTGGAACATTCCAGGTAGAGCAATGACATATCCATAGAAACAAGTAGGTGACAGACCCCAACCAAAAAGTTATAGTACACTTTTAATCGTATAAATTTGATAAAGCTTTACATATGACTTCAACATTGAAAACACTGTCCTCAGGGTCACACTTGCTCCAAAGCACAGTGGTTAATTAGCATGATCTAGTTAGAGGCAAATTAGTTTTTTTTTTTTTTTACGTTTACCGCAGGAAGTAATTTGTCTTGGCTACAGCAGACATTAGGTATACATTAGCTTTGGAAAAAAAAAACAAAACAACAGAACAGTGGTTGTGCATAGATGAAGCTGGGGGACTCTTATTTAGTTAATTAGCTTGAACCTTTTGATCCCAATTTGAAAACCCGCCACGTTGCGCAGCCGCCTCCATTTGTGTCTTGCCCTCCAGCCAGATAAAACCACTCTTTATTCTCTTAAATAGAAACACTGTACAAGCTTATGTGGCTAGCTTCAATCCAGTTCTGTTTGCCATCCAGTGCTGTGTCAACCTTGGTCGACCCTATACCATCCTTGCTCATGCAGACCTCTGAATATTGGATATTTATACAAATTAGAATTGTCAAAAAATAGACATCAAGATATTGATACTGAAACTAGTGTCAAAACTATATTGAGCAAGCATCAATACCCTTAAACGTTTTTCAGAAGTAGCCTTCTATAGCCACATGGTGAAAGCAAATAAACTATATTTTATTTTATTTTTATGGCCTGTAGGCTTAATTTGACAGGATAGCTGTAGCGTGAAATTGGATAAGAGACATCCTGTAACATCCACATATGTGCAATGCCTTAAAAAAAAAACTTGAAAAACAGAACTAGCTCTTTAATTCAACAATTTGCAGTGGCCCAAACTTGATTATCACGTTCAACCCTCAGAAACCAGTGCAGAGTTTTGCAGTGACAGTATACAACAACAAGCATCCTACTGTACAGTTATAATTTACAACACTTTTGAATCATTCCGTTATTATTTGCACATTTTAATCGCAATATTCATCTGTAACAAAAGAAACAAGTCCTCTGATTTCCACGTTAGAAAACTGCAGCCCATTGGGATCCGACATCACCATAAATGTCATCACAACAAAGTGCCATGTTGATGCCCAGCTATGCTATGGATAGCTTGTAAGAAGTGGATTTTATTTATTTTTTTCATTTGAATCAAAATGACTGCGACTCTCAAAAATCCTGCATGTATCACTGAGAAAATAAAATTGGAGAATGAAATAAGTAGAGAGCAGTGGGCGTATGCCGGCGGTGGTGAAAACTTGAAAATTAGCAATTAAAGATTCATGAATCATTCCAAATACAACTTCAAGATGGTAAATGAGAAGGAGAAACAACTATTACATTGTTAAAAGCTCTGAAAAGTTGATTTTGCATAATAGGTCTTATGCTTTAATATGGGAATTGTAAATTTAGCACTAATACGTCATTACGAAAGGGTGTTTTTGTTTTTTGAGTACTGACCTTTTCCCTTGCGAGCCACTTGTCATAGTGTGCTTTATTGTTTAAGGAGAGGCCTCAGGCTTAAAAAAAGCATCAACAAACCATCATGTGATTAAAACCCTGCATAATTCCCCAGCTTTACTCTGGCTCACCTCTTTCACCCTTTGCTAACTGGCAGTCCTGCTCATACATTACAATAACCAGCACCTATTCTTCTGGACGCAATCAGGCGAGCGGAGAGCGCAGGTATCAGCTGTGGTGCACACTTTTAAATCCCATTTAACTGCAGCTAAGGACAATGAATGGAGTCTGACACTTTTCTCATTTTGCCCTTTTAATCAAGCGCTCATTGTTGGAGGTGCTCGCCAAATGTCAGGTCTTGGTAGCAAGCCTCTCCTCAAATTGCCGTAGCATGACCGTAGGGAGATTTGGTTTAAGGGGAGGAATAAGAGAAGCAGGCGTGGAGTCCCTGGAGCGTACGCAACAGCAGGACTTCCTAATCAACTGTGAGCGAGACAGAGTGGAGAGAGAGGGAGGAATCAGCAGCAGATAAGTCCGAGTCACTGCAGGGACTTTGGGACTACTACAAATGAAGGGAGATCATAAGAAATATGGCCCGAAACAACAAGGGTGGAGGAGGACGTGTTTGGAGAGGTAGAGTTGGGTCAGTAGTGTCTGTTCTTTACCCAGAAGCTAAACATATAACCATTGCTGTGAAAAGGTGATATTGTTAAAGATGCTGTACGTAATTTTTACTGTTTTATGGTCACATTTTTATATAGTGCTTTTCCACCTTCAAGGCACTCAAACCTCTTTACGTTAAGGAACCACTCACCCAGTCACACACACATTGATACACCAGTGGACACAGACACTGGGGGGAGGTGGGTGAAGTGTCTTGCCCAAGGACACATTTACGGCATTCATGTGTGAGAGCTAGAATCACATTGCCAATCTGTGAGTAAGTGGATCTGAATCTGAATGATGTTTATGCCGAGAGTGGAATCCAAACAGCCAACCTTCGGATCAATGGATAATCACTGTACCAACTGTCGTCTGAAGTAGTTCATTTTAAACAATTTGCACTGATCCAAAGTTATTAATCATATATCTGATGCATTTCGATCATCCAAATGATTCCCTGTGATGAGTTTATGAGCATGTTTTACAGCTTTCAGAGAGCTTTAGCCACCATGGTTCAGAGACCATCACATTTACCGTCAAATTAGCAACAGTTAGCATGCTAGCTGTGCACTTCCTGATTATCAGACAATAAAACGATTGATACAATATATCTGTGCCGGGACAAAACAAAATTCTATGCTTGAACTAGCTGTTTATCTGCCAGATTGCAGATTTGTTAACCCGCTTATGGTCTTTAATTACTGTGCCTATTTACATGAAACAAAAACTTGCACAAACTTCAGAAACTTCTCTGTCAGCATGAATAAAAAAGGGAAGTATTTTATTTCACAATAGCTTCACAAAGTAGTGCCATTATTCAACCACGAAGACATGAATGTTGTCAGCCAAAAGAACTTAAAGCCATAAAATGATTGTTTGTGGAGTCAATCCTAAGAAATTCTAAAATGCCACATTAGTGAACCATGTTTGAATATTTCTTGCAAAAACAGTGCATCTTCGATAGAGTGATATAATCCCTCCATCTGGAATTATTCCTCCCCAAATTCTTGAACAAATTGTTAAATTCACTCCAGATAGTTTTGTTCAAGCCTCCATCCAAAATCTTTGCCGCCAATGTCTATCTATAGCTACATGTTACAAATTGAAATGTATTGTTTTCTCACCACCAATAACAAGACAACCTACCACTGTGGATTGTGTATAAACCTTGGGGGGTTTTACCTGTGTAGCCCCTGAACTCATCCCTGCCCTGATGGATGGCCCTGAGGTTGGAAGCCAAAGTCAATTTAGTTAACACAGCCAATACCCCGAAGATTCCTCTCACCACTCGCCCTGTGTGGCTTGGACAATCTCACTCCGTTTCTCCTGTCTCCACCAATGTTTTACTGTCTTTCCGATCTGCTGTCCAGGTTTAATCCTCCTCCTCGTCCTCCTCTTCCTCCCCCTTTCCCCATGAGGTGGTTAACCGCAAACCTGTTCCCTAGTGATTGATTTGTGCTCTGGTTTGTCTGCATGAGATATATAGTGGAAGACAGATTACCCTTGACAGGATGGAGCTCGGTGGGTAGGGTTTAGTGGAGCTATTAGTATGAATTAAGGAGCGTAATGTGAAACCGCAAATTAATTTAGAGACCAGGTTTAGACACGGCAAGTTAGGGAGGGGGGTAGTACTGGCTGTCATAGTAACCGCTGTGGTGTCATGTGATGGCTCCAGACGATGGTGGAGTTCGGGATATGAAGTGAGATTAGGAGATTTATTTCACCAATCCATTGTGAGTCACAGAGAGGAGAAAGTACTTTGATTGTTGTGTTAAAGTTGGCATGTGTTTTAAACATAGCGTCAGTGCAGTGTGGTTAACAGGGCTGTAGGGCTTTAGTGCTTTATTCATTAATTGGTCAATAATGTCTTAGTAGAGTGATTTATTTTTATTAGTCAAATAAGAGTTTTATTAAGATTTATATGAACCACAGCTGAGAAGAGAATGAAATGAGATAGCTGGTGTTTTGGGAGTGACTATATTATAGTCGACCAAGAATTTCTTTAGTCCAAGTTCAGAATACGTATATGTGATAATGTTAACTAACTAGTAACTATAGCTATGTTCACACTTGTACACATACACCACATCTGTTGACTTTGCATGCTCTCCTTGTGTCTGGGTGGGTCTCCTCCAGGAACTCCGGTTTCCTAGCCTGATTCATCAGCCAGTTTTACTTCGCTTCACTTTGTACAAACCATCTGGCCTCGCAGCCTTAGATCTCGTTCGCTCAGTGGTAGGTGGGTACTTTTTATCATTTAACCAATCGTGCTATTTAGTCGTGACGTATGTAATGCGGCGCTAACAGGGCTAACTGGTATATTAAGCTTTTAACCAAATCCCGTAGGAAGAAGAGCAAAGAGAGTCTTTCCCCTTGATAAAGTTCACCAAAAATTCTCTTTATTCCGGCTTTAAATCCTCGATCTCGGGAATCATTAACAACACTGAATATATCACTCTTCGCTGATTGACTGGTGCCTGAACTTGCACTGTCTGGGGTTTTTGCGAACCGTCTGAGCGAAGGCACTAGGTGGCGCCAGCGTGGCTACCGGTTTCCCCCATCAACCCCCAAAAAAACATGCACCATAATTACAATCCTCCAGCAGAAGCAGTCCTGACCAAGCCTGGTAACAACATATAGAGATGGATCCCATGGGCACAGCACAGCGCCCTCTGCTCCTGATATCCTACTGGCATTAAAGGATGGGTCAAACACAAAAGACCTTAACCATCAAAATTGGGGCAAAACCTGGAACAAAACTAAACCTGGACTTGACCTTCACTAAACCAGGAACTAGGATCAAAGACATCACAGTGAATTGGCGCCCAACCAGGACAATAATGAACATGAAGTGGTAAAGACCTTTAAATAAATCTTGATGATGTACAATGTTGCAGGAATTTGATGCATACTTTTTTTTTATATTACAATGCAGCAAGAGTGGAGAATATTGGTCTAGAATAAGAAATGTTAAAATACCAACCAAATCAAAATGCATTCATTAACAAGTCATATGTATGAGTTAAAGTGTGGTACTTGATGTCTAGTTTTGTTTACACAGTGATCAACATAACCAATCACAATGATTTAGCATGCAGTGAACACAGATTTTGAAATAATGGCTTTTAATTATTTGCTTTTCTCCGCTGTAATCTCCGAAATGCTCTTCACCGAAATAAAGGGAGAATTAATTGTAAAAAAAAGCTGCTTAATTTTTGCATGAAAATCAGGAAATGCCTCTAATTGCTTTTCACCAAGAGAGCACATAATACCCTGAAATTCTGCCTCTGTGTAAATAGTCTGCAATCAGCTACTATTATCTGGTTTGATGAAAAGGATCAATTGGAGTAAAGCTGCTGTAATGATATGCAAATCTTGCTCGACATCTGTGCTTTATTAGGCCCATTATTTTCACTGCTAAAGTAAACAGTGTATGGACTTCTACACAGCCATGGAGTCAGAAACCCTCGAAAGAATCATAGCTCTGGGGTTAATTGCATTTGTACAAGAAAGGTAACCCAAATCCATTCATTTTATAACAGTATTCTCTCTGTATTCCACGGGGGTTGCCTGATACTAAATGATAATTAACCTAAAGCTGAGTACAAATATCGGTGTGTTTTTTTACTCACTCAAAGTTGCATTTTGAGTGATTCATGCATGTCTGAGTAATCTTTATTTTCCTGTATTTAAGATGTCATTGCTCAGGTTACCCCTGTTTTCACAACCACTGCACGCCCACTTCTTGTGCTTACTTTATTCTCCAGTTATATATTTTTAAACAGTGATACATATAAGATTTGGCAGTATTGTGTTGTCATTTTGGTATAGATAAAAAATAAATAAATATTTGCCACAATGACGACGAGAATCGGCTCCCATTTGACTCTGCAATTTTCCAACCAGAAAGTCAGCGGATGTGTATATTTTAATAAGTTGTTTTAAATCAATTGTACAAAATCTAACCAAGTATTATAACCAAAGCAGACAAAAGCCTGTCTTCACTTTTCTGGTAGAGGTTTTGCCACTTTTTTTCTCCATGGGGATATTATTGCTTTGTCTGGAATTTTGCACAGTAAGATTTGAAATGTATCTATCTCCACAGAGACAAGCAGGTGGCGCATGTTACAGGTCAGATCTGTGGAGAGGCTAGCAAGATTTTTATTTTATTTAGCAATATAATCATCTGAAATTGAAAAAAATCTAAATAGCAAAGTTTAATAGCATACAGAGGAACATCCCAAGCAACGAAATAATATTTTCATGGAGACAACCTGGGGGCGGACCCTCTACCAGAAAAGTTACATAATGAACCTTGACGCAAGACTAAAGCCATAACTAAACCAGGAATAGACCAAAATTCACTCGGATCTTCACTGCCTACTTAAAATCTGAGTACCTTTTCCTCTCCTCCCATTGGCTGTGCTCTAACAAACTGAGTACTTGCCTTTCTCCTTAACTCCAGCCTCTTTCCTCTTGAATGTTTTTCCATTTGCATCAAGGGGGTCTTTGTTAGCCTGATTGCTACTAGAAGGAAATTTATAACATTGACCGCATTTAAAATAATTGGCATCACGCTGGCATCACGGAATTAATGCTTAGTTAATGCCCTGCTCAGCCTGCCTCTGCACTGTTCAGATATGGATCGGCCCCGTGCCACTGGGGGTAATCACTTTAAATGTGGTTAGGCCCATTCCAAGCAGAAACACACGGCTACAATAAACAGCACAGGGGCTAGCTATTTCTTAATGAAACATTTCAAAAGGAACCCGTTATATTCTCGTGATTGATTCAGTGACTACATATGGTTTTCCTTTTACACGTGCATTTTATACGATTGAATAACCTTTTCTCAGAGGGGGTTTAATCAGTGAAAAGGTTTGACAAAAGCATGACTGCAGGCGTTTTTTCTGCTGCTTTGCAACATTTTCACTTCCGCTTTGATAAATTATATTTGCAAATTTTGGACAATTGCAGGTTTTAATTGCCTAAACCTGGTAATTATCCTCCCTCTGACTTGCTGTTGTGTACTTGGGCAAGACACTTCCACCTATTTGAATGTGTTGGTGAGACTGTGTAGTTGTTTGGTCTGGAATGGCACCCAGCTATTTGCTAGATATTTATGCTTTACCTGTTTTTGTAATATTTTTTGTGCATTTATTTAAATAACGTAGCCCTCTGGCAACACTTGCTTGTCTCTACAGAGATGGATATGCTTTAATGCCATACTGTGGAACAGTAGATTTTGCAATCACAAACTGCTTGTGCCTTTAAGCCATCATGAATTAGTGATACATACACAATACATGAAATTTAGTATTCTTTTTACGTCACTATGTAGATCTCTTTATCCACACCCAGCATGGTGTAAAATCTGCTATTCAGACAGACAAGAATAAAGGGCTGATTTGAGCGGTGGAGCTGGCCCCAGTCTACAGGGGGCTGGGGGACAATCAGGAGGGCTTGTGTTAGGGCCCGTGATGATGGCTGGCTCCAGACCAGTCGATCACGGGGCCCTTGTTCTCTGCTTCAGCATCAGAGCAGACAGGGAGCTGACAGGAGCAGAGGGTGTGGAAGACCTGTTCAAGATATATAATAAGATATATATAGGATAGTGGAACTTATATGGTAGTATAGCGTATACATAGTTATGCTTACCACAAAGTTTAATATATTTTTAAAGATGCACTATGTAACTTTTCTAGAGGAACACCACCTGCTTGTCTCTGAGATATTTCAGTTCCTGGAATGTTTCATCATTGTTATTATAATACCTTGAAAAAAGTGCTTACTGTTCTGAACTGTATTATGGCCTGGCGGTATCACTTGCTAGTCTCCATGGAGATAAATCATTTAATGCCATACTGTGGAACATTCCAAGTAAAGCAATGTCTCTGAAAACATACATCTCCACGTTAATAAGTTGGTTGTAACAATAAACATACACAATATTTGAACTGTCTTTAATTCTTTCTGTTTGGTGACGTTTCTCTATTATCAGGCCTTGGGACTAGCATGGGAAAGTCTGTGGTATTTCACACGATTTGAACTCCTTGAAATTGGCCAAATCTCCTATTTTGTCTGTTTTGTCAGTTGAAATGATATGCTCATTTGAAAGTGTTTAAAATTCTCATCTCATTTGCTGAATAAAACTTTGTAAGGCCCAAACCCGCTCTTACCAAGACTCTTCCGGAGTTATTTGGGATCTCGTGTCCCTCGGTAACCTCGGTAACCTCGGTAACTGCGCATGTGGCCCGATGAATAATCACGACGGCCTTTTGTCACCTGTCTTGTTCGACTTACATTTCAATTTGCTGTTCCAATCAGCAGAATCTGGAAGGAGCAGTTTCCTGGACAATTGGGCCCTGTTCGGTCAGTTCCAATCAATTTATGATTATTTAAAGATTTAAAGAGTTGGAATGGACCAAGAGTCAGAGAAAGAGAGCGACAGAAAGAGAAAGAAAAGCCATTGAAAGAGAGAAGTGGAGAAAGATAGAGAAACTGAGAGGGACAGAGAAAGAATAAGAGGGGAAAAAGAGACAGAGAGAGAAAGCGTGAGCGAGAAAGAGAAGAGGAAACAGTGAAAAAGAAAGGCAAAATAGGGAAAATGAGAGAGACGGGGGGGGGGGTAAGGTTTTTCTTGCTAATGTGATTTCAGCCTTCGCCTGCTGGCTAGTAGCCACGCTCCATGATTTGAGATTCAGGTATACTTGGGGGGTGGGGTGGGGGGGATGAACGGCGGTTGGAATAGCGGCGTACGGAAATGGCGGTGTGATTGCCTGTGTGATGGCGGGCTTTGAGTGATGGTATACCCCCTCCCCCGCTCCTCCAACGTCGCCTCCCCCACCCGCCCACCTCTCTGCTTGATTAGCCGCAATGACATCAGCGCCCCCACTGGACCCTCCACTTGATTGCACCTTGTTTTGTAATTGTTCAGCTGTTTGGTTTAAGTGTGCACCCTGTACTTATTTTAGAACTTTATGTGATAAAAAAGTATGCAAAGATCATGTAAAGGTCAACTGTGGTTATCTCGGCAATGCTTTTGGAATCAAGAGCCTTCTTTCATATGAATCAATTAGTTCAATTAATTTTGAACTGAAATTCGAACTTGAAAAAATTTGTGAGGAACACAAAACCAAAGGTGCTGTAAGAAGGAAGAGAATAGATTTGATGGAAGAACTATCAAATCACATGAAACTAATATCAACTAACTCTAAAATATTTATACTGTAAATACAAATCTAGTGAAGAGAACATTTCCTGTTGGCAGGACAGAAATGAACCTTTCCTGAATAGTTTAAAATGAGCTTGAGATGTATCAGAACAAGTGTAAGAGCACATTGCCTAGAATACGCCCATGGACCACTATGGAACCTACCTGGACGACTGAAGGATTACACCAATAACGTAATATAAAAGAAAGTACAATGGATTTATGTTAAAAATCACATTCTGTACTCCAGATGTTTTTTTAAATTATTATTATTATCATTGTTGTATTGGAATCAGTATCCAGTCTGTTCCTTAGTATTGTAGTTCGAGTTTGAAATTTTAGTATCGTGACACTAGTTCCAACACTTCCTGCATTAATGAGAATAAGTTTATATTGGACATTTTGTACAATTTCCCTTTTGTAACGTTTCCTTTTCTAATTTCTCTAATAAATCATGTTCAATTGATTTCCAACTTCACATTTGCTCTGAACTCTTGAATTTGGGATTGAACATTCAGCAAATGTTTACAATTCACTAGCACTTTATTTTGTGTGTGGGTGAGGTGTGGGTTAGAGCATTTCCTTTCTAATTAAACCATTACATTATCCTTCTCTATATTGGATGCAGTTGAAAATCACTTGTGGCTTCTCCTTTACCTTCTGAACATAAAAAGACAGCCTACTCATCTCTCTGTTATAACGTGTATAGGTGTATTACCCCCTGGTGTGCACTGACTACAGGTGCGATGTGGTTCAGGGTCGGTGCAGTTTTACTGTGACTTGTATGCCCTGACTGCGGTCAAAGCTGTTGTGCAGTCACGGCGGGCTGCGGGCAGAGTATGGAAACTGCGTTCCCAAGACAGTGATTCATGCTCTGGTCGAGAGTTCATGTGATAGATTAGCATGTAGAAGAAGCCTTATTGGTAAACAACAGCAGCATTTCACATTACGACCACTTTCTTTGGATACTGAGGCTATCTACAATGGGTAAGTGTATTTGTGAAGTATGATTAGTGTGCAGGGAAATTTTATTCTGAAAATACATGGGATCTATCAGTTCTGCATGTCTGATTTCCTGTGTTGCTCATGTAATTTTGTCAGCTTGATGTTCTGCAGGCCCCCCCACCCACACTCGCAATAGCACCGCACCTAGTTCGATGTGGCAGGGTGCAACTACAACTTTTAGTGACTTTCTAAGTCTTGCAGGACCTGTGCGTGTCCCAAGCTGCACCTGCAGTCAGTGTACACTGGGCATCACACAGGCAGAAATGGCTTTAACATTGTGTCAATAAGTCTTTTATTCCCACTGTCTCTCTGCCAGCTACCGCAAATGGGCTCACTATAAAGTCACGAAGCCAACCACAGCGTATTGCTATAGTGGCATTTATTATCGCTGAATTAAAAGAAATGATTAAAAGTTGCAGCTGTCAGTGAATGGGGTCGGGGTATTGATGGGGATAGTGTATTTGGGTGACCTGCTCAGGGTAAGGAGCTCATCAAATCATATTGGAGTTAATGATTTTTTACGGGCTGGCAAGGGCCTCCCGGTGACAGCAGACATTTTCAGTGCTGAAGTTTGTGGTTGGTTGTGATCAGTGATGGGAAGAATACTTTGAAAATGTATTTAGTTACAGAATACCTGCATTAAAATGTATTTTGTAACATGTAACATGATTCTGATGGTTTAATCAGGGTACTTTGTTCTGAAATACTTTTACATCAAGCTACTTTTAAATTGTAGTGTAAAGATGCAAAAAACAGCATTATATTTGTTTGACCTTTTGTTTATCACTAATTGGAGAAGGAAAAAAATCACACATGCACTTACTACCAGCAGTGTTTTCTATTTTTCTCCTTAATATTGTTGCATGCATGGTCTGCTAAACATAACTGAAACCTTTTGGTGATATAAACCCAATACCAAAAGCACTGACAGGACAATGAAAAGAAATATGTTTTAAAATGTAAAAATATATATTTTAAAATAATGTCCAGGATTTAAGAAAGACTCTCTAATATTATCTTCATGGCGTTCTTGCATTTTTCAACTTTCCTGATGCTACACCATAATGGACTGGTATTTAAAATGCAATAGTATTCACATTGTACAAGAATAGAGCACTCCACACATGCTTTGCTCTCAAGCACACAGAGTACATTCACAATGGAGAAAATTTCTGGTCAAATAAACATACTTGTATGTTTGAGCCTGTCAAAGAACATGGTAACTGCTTCAGAGCACTATTCTGTTCACCTGACAGCATCGAAATGTGGCTCCTCAGGTTGGAGATCAACAGTGACCATCCACCCCCCAGTTCCAAAAGTAAATTTATCATTCATTTTTTCCATAGACTTTCTGGGTGAAAAAATCCATGTTAAAAGTTTGCAAGTTTGCTCAGGGCTAGTCAGCTATGAGGTAACTAACAGCCAAAAGACCTAAGATTTTATGTAAGATCTGTTTCTGAATCTTTATAAACCATCAAGTTAATAAACATTTTGTGGAATCTTTTATTTTAAATGTGCTTTTTTGATTAAACAGCTGTGTCATGGATATTAGTTACCTCATAGGTGGTTAATCTCAATGTTATCATTAAACTATTTGAAATTTTCAAGGAGTGTATGGGAAAAATGACTGGAAAAGCAGGCAGTCACTGTTGAGCTCCACAGGGTGAGTGAGACTTGACAGTAATGGAGAAATTATAATAAGCACATTTAATGAGCACATCATATTACAAATCACCCAAAACAATAAGACCACTGCTGTTGAAATGAACAAAATTACTGTTGACATTTTACAATAACTACAAATGTTTTTTATGCTTTATTAAGGGTAATTAAAGTGTAATTATTATAAAGTGGTTACAAATTTTACCTCCTGAAATTTGAAAAATTTGACATGGCTAATCTGATTGACTTATATCATTATTGTGTAATTTAGAATGGAAGGTACATACTCTATAATAATGGCCATTTAGTTTTATTATAATGGCTCAAATATAGGCTTGATTTAGATTCCAATCTGTATAGTGAAGCAGAAATGACCTCACAGACTGGCTGTCTTTGTGCTTGTAGTCATGTCTGGAGCACTGTTTTCATGTTGAGGTTTGGCCCTTGGTCCTCTCAGAGCCTGTGGTAGACTGGCTGTTTGGAGCACAGATCACCTCCAGCCCTCAGCCAGCAGCAGCTTTTCACTCAAAAGACACCACCAATGACATCTGTCTCCTGCCGCTGTCCTCAAGGTACTTTTGATGTTCATGGTACTCTATAAACATCAGTCAGATAAATAGCTCACCTGTGTTCTTCAGTGTAGTCTTTCTAATTAAATGCAATTTTTGTTAATACTATTAACAATACCATTTATGTAATAGTATGAATGAAGGTCAACAATCACTACTTTTTCATTAGAAAAAACAAAAAAAAACAATACTAGGTATGCTTGATTTAAAACTGTGTTGTAGTCAGTGTTAATTTGGACAATACTTTTTAATTTGGTCTTTATTCTTGGCTTGAGTTTAAATTTTAGTGAATATTTAATCAATTTATGGACATTTTAGTAATTTAAAAAAATATATATATTATATTGATCAGTTATAATGTTGGTGTTAATATAAAGACTTGTCATCTGGAGAATACTTTTAAAATGGATGCCTTTCATCTGCCATTTGAAGTCATTTTTGGTCTATATTGAAATTCCCATAAAAAAAAAAACTCCAGATAACTCACACCATGCATTCTTCTTTCCTTATAATCCTACTGAAATAAGTAATTGATAAATAACTAATTTAACATCCCCTCCAAGTTCCACAGAGCACAATGTCACAGCTCTCCAGCACCATAAGACTTGTGTGTGTGTGTCTCGCAGACTTCAGCCCGCTGCAGCAAACTTTCAACAACATATCCTCCATCCTGTCCCAACATTTACATAAGAAGCGAAAGAGCAGCAGATGAGAAGCTTGTCGTAACATTAGCTGTTTAGTGGAGGAGCACTGCGAGGTATTCAGGCCTCCTCAATGGGGCTGTGAGGAGGAGAGGAGACTGGCTCTGTGGAGTGTCCCTGAAGGGCACTGGAGCCAGGGTGAAGATGACATGTTAGTTTATGGCACCTCTCCTGTGTATGCGTGCGTGTGAGTGTGTATTGTGAGTGTGTGTGGATCTGTCTAAGCCTGTGCAGCCAGAAGATAATCAAGATGCAGAGAGGTGATGCTGAGTTTTTTGTATGTGTTGTCATGGTGTTAGAATGCAGGCATATGGAAAAAATAATACGTTTT
The DNA here is from genome assembly GCF_026225935.1 of Boleophthalmus pectinirostris. Taxonomy (NCBI): domain Eukaryota; kingdom Metazoa; phylum Chordata; class Actinopteri; order Gobiiformes; family Gobiidae; genus Boleophthalmus; species Boleophthalmus pectinirostris. Next base: position 14,154,086 of record NW_026571447.1, on the reverse strand, counting down.
TATATAAGATGGGATTCAGCAGCAAAGTTGCAGACTTCTGGTACAATGCTATATTATATTAAGTACATAGAAACCAAGTCTTTGTACATTGCTTCTGTTATGAGAGGTACTTGATGGCTATTTCAAGTTGCTACATTTATAGTTAATAAGTGTTTGACGAGTCAATTTTTACGAGTTGAGATGAGATTGGGTCCACGAGAACAAGACTAGACAAGCATCACAAGGCATTACAATTTCTTGCAGTTTAAGGTCCTTTATTATGCAAAAATGACTCTTGTGAGCTTTAAGCCATTTTGAAATGTTGTTACCTCCTCAAAAATATGCCTGGAGTTGTGTTTTGTTTCATTCAAATGTCATTGAACTCAAAAAATGCTCTGTTCCACCTTATGATGTCATGAAGCTGTAGTTTTCAAGTTAACAGCTTTTAACCTTTTACCTTTTGTTTAGTAGAGATTGACAATTCCAGGGCTCAAATTATCCAAATGATTTTAGTGAAGTTGTCCATGTCACCTATGCTGTAAATAATTCTCGATTCCAGCCATGTTTTGTACAGATATTCCATTTATTCTTTTAAAATAAACACACTCTTGTCCATCATTGTGATAGCAGTTTTCCACCCCTTTTCCACCATCACGCTGTATTGACTTTTCCAAAACCCTTGTGTGGCAAAGTATGAGGAGAACTGTGCTCAAATTTCAGCTTGAGAGTCAATAAATCAAGTCCAATCCAGAGCCACGTATTAGACCAGTGCACAGAGGGAACTTTTATCTCCCAGCTTCACCTTGTGGCGCATCGACCAGGCGGAGGAAGAATGCTCATGGGAAATGTAGTCCTTTAGTGGTTTGATCAGATGTGTGCAACAGAGCAGTGGTCCTTAAACAGGGCTGGCTCTCCATTCGGTTTGGCTGTTTTTTCTCTATTTTGGAGCTGATAAGTGCTAACAGTGCAGTTGACAGGAGTTATTTTTCAGCCTTGTGTCAAAGTTGCATACGTGAATGGCTGCAGTTTAAATGGGGGCCTTTTGGCGCTTTTGTGTTTATTCTTGGGTTGTGTAATGTAAGAATTGTGATAAATAGCAAATCATCTTTCATAGAGTAAATAAGGTTGATGGAGAAAAAGTGTATTGTATATTTCTCCAAATTATTATGACAAGGCTTGGAATAGGTACATTTTCCATCTACACATTTTACTTTTGAATCATTGTTTAGTTTGTCTGATCTATTTTGCAAAAATTCTGGATTTAAAAAATTTGTTAAGAACTGTCAACATTGGGCTTGATAAGGAAAAAAATGTTTTTAATGTTTTGTTAGCATCAGAACACTATTTGGACATGGATTTTCATAATGTTTTATCAAATATAACCATTAACTGTAAAATAGTTTTTGAAAATTGTAGCATTAATTATTTTTCTTTGCAAGATAAGGTCTATCCACAAAATACATTATTCAACTAATAGGGAAAGCTGCTCATTTCAGAGGGGCAGGGCTTTAAAATCTCCATGCAATGAACCCCAACCCTCTTTAGAAAAGTAAGTATAAGTATAAACTTAGTGAATAATTAGGGTGCTTGGAAATAATTAGGACAATGAGGAATAGTTTAGACAACTGTATTGTAATTTAAATTAAACTAAGTCTGCTTTTTACATTTTTAAAGATGGCAGAAATCTTGTACAGCGCCTATAAGCAGTGCACAACCACAACATTTGGCTCCTCTCTAAACAACAGCTCCTTTTAATGCACAGACTTTATCACCATGGTTTGAGATTACGATATCATCTGGAGCGCAGTAATGCATGATGGATGGCTGGTGTCCACTGGCCACCTGTAAACCATCGCTTCGTACAGGCACAATATTATGAAGCGCCTTTATAGAGCTGTGCAGGTTCAGTGTCACCGCTGGAGACAGATACACTCGTCTCAGTTCAAGGTAAAACATTTCATTTTGTTGACAAGCAGTGCCATGCCTACAGTAACCATGCTAGCACGTCTGAAGATATGTAATTTTATATTCCTTCTCTGAAAAAGCATCGCCCGGGTGACAGCCTGTGTCGGTGCTGTGAGCTCAGATCATTTTTAAACGCTGCCTCACAAAATCAAAAGGCAAATAACGATGGGGCTGACAAGATGTTTAAAGAGAAACCGAAACAGCCAATGTGGTGTTTTCCAACCCACTAGCATTAAAGCACACTAAAGGATCACTGCATTTAAGTGTGAGTTTGTGTTTATGCGTATAGACATTTTTTAAGAAGATTTGTTACCATATATTTTAAAACGAATTAGCCTTAATGAAGCAAAAATAACAACTAAGCCTCACTCCTAACCATAACCCCCAACAACATTTTTACTAAGCCTGAATCATCATCATCTGTGTTCATGCATGTTTCTTCACAGCAATTAATTACAAAATGAGATACAGACAATCTTCTGATCATGTACATTTTAGTACTTAGTATGCACAGTAAATGCCAGGCAAAAGTTCTTAAAAAAAATACTATTTCAACCAGGTGGAAACGGAAATGATGAAATGAACACACTATAGTAGTATTATGTGAAAGGGAGTACTCTAGTGCTGCTACAATACATGTAAGGGGGGAATTATTATGTATTTACAATGATTCTTGAGAGGTGGGTAATAGTGAGTATTGACTAGTAACAGGACATGGGATAATTGATAAAAAAAGACATTATGATAGTTAGTCCTATGTCTTAAGATAATTCTAGTTGAAGACATTTATAAAACTGTTCAAGAAAGATCAGATTTTTATTTTTAAAATATTTTGATACTTACCTAGTTTCGGTACTCCATTATCAATTCCATCATCTGCATTATATATTTTTTAGTTTTACTTAAAAAAAAACTATATTGACCTGAATACAAGTGAGCATTGTACAGATACTACCATTGCTTATATCAGTGTCAAATACAGTTGCAAATACATTTCTATTTCAGGCTCATTCATTTGCACACCTTTGGAGACCTAGTTTGTTTATTATCGTATTGTTTCTTCATCCGCCCACATGCATTCATTTGCAGAAGGTCAGCTGGTGCTAACATCATAATCATTTGAGCATATTTCTTTCCGTTGCAGTCGTAGCATTGGGGGAGGAGATGGGAGGGGAGGGGCGGAGCTTTCATGTGAGTCTGATTAACTTGTCCACAGGTCGGAGATAGCACTGAGTCATGCTGTTCTTTAGGTCACTCTGTTATAGAAGTCATTTGTTTTGTGGAACAGAGAGAAGCGGAAGTCTGTGAACAAGACTTCACTCAACTACAGCCAAATAGGATTTTTGAAAATGAATAATAATGTTGGTAATTGAGTTGGGTTTTGATCTTTTTTTGAGTGGAGATAGGCCTCTCGTGGTCAAACAGCCATATGTTGTTTTTTTTTTTTGTTTGTTTTTTTACTTTTAGTCTAACTGAATAACTGAATATATCTAGTTATAATAAGTTTCAGCCTTTGTAGTGTTTATTTATCTATGATTTGATTGTCTCCCAAATGTGCCCTCTTTGACATGACTAAAGATAGAAACCACATTCAGTAAGGGTCAGGGAAAAGAAGAAATAATGTTTTTCATTCATTTACTCTTTCTATTGGGGTGAGACTTTGCAAAAACATCATATTTACCTTAACAAAAGTATCAGATTTTCTATTCTGTTCAAAATTAGGTCAGTGTGAGAGAGTGTACTGTTTTCCATCACTGTAAATCTCCTGTTTAAGAAGGGTCCAGAAGTTCTCAGTAGGGTTTAGGTCAGGTGAGGAGCAGCTTTAAGGCCTTCACTGGTTAGCCATGCAATGGAGTACTTCGATACATGCGATGGAGGATTGTCCTGTGTAAAAATCATGGTCCTCTTGAAAGATGCAGACTTCTTCTTGTACCACTACTTGAAGAAAGTGTCTTCTCAAAACTGGCAGTAGGTTTTGGAGTTCATTTTGAGTCCATCTTCAACCCGAAAAGGTCCAGGATCTTTAATAATACCTGCCCGTACCAGTAACCCACCTCCACCTCTGTGGAGCTCTGTGCCCATTACTGATCCAGCCACGGGCCCATCCATCTGGTCCGTCAAGAGTCACTCCCATCTCATCACTCCATAAAACCTTTGAAATATTTGTCTTCAGATATTTCTTGGCCCAGACGTTTCTTATGTTTCTTGTTCAATGGTGGTTGGGTTTCAGCCTTCCATACCTCGGCCCTGTCTCTGAGCACTGAACACCTTATAATTCTGGGCACTCTAGGTAAGCTGAAAGTGGGTTCCTGATAGCTTCATGTTTGATTCTCCTCAAATCTCTTATTTAATGTGCATCTTTTTTTGTCAGCATGTTTCTTGCGCCACTGTTGACTACTATTTGCAACAAAACGTTTGGTGGTTTTGTGATTGTGAATTTCAAGAGTGCTACATCAGTCTGAAAGCCTTTTTTTTTTTTTTTCTTTTACTTCTCAGAGTCAGTTCAATCTTTTTTGGCCCATTTTGCCTGAGGAAAAGATCCTGCCTAATAATTCTGCACATCTTGCACATCACCGGATATGCTTAAATCCAATAACAATTCAAGTTTATACAGCTTGTAGTTGGAGAATATGCATAAAAAAATCATAATATGGTCACTTGCTTAATAATTGTGCACACAATGTAGATGAAGACAGCACACACCAGTCTCATTTTAACAATAGACCTGTACTGGGGCAATTTTGCTGAAAAGAAATTGGATACAGCCACTCAAATGTCTTTTAAAAAATAAAAACATGAATAGCGTACATAAATGATCTACCCTTGATGCTAGTGAGAAGAATCCAGACTGAAAGACCCGTATAGTCGACAATCCTTCTTTGTCATGGATAGCTTTGACAAAATTACCCCCAATTAAATCTGCACTGCACTGATCCAGCCTATCTTCAGATGTGATCAGCCCAAAGTTTGCTCAAATGTGGGAGGGGCCAGCGCTTCTCCACACTCCGCTGTCCTCTTTAATTAACAAAGGCCTTCTTCTTATTTGCTCCCATATCACCTCACGCTTGTCATGCTCCCTGACAGAGTTTAATTGAAAAAGAGCCACACTTTTGTACCCAGATCCTGCTCCATGTAGATCACAGGAGCCCTTGATGTAGAGTGAACGTCCCCTCCCCGCTCCCGAAATGACATGTTACGGCGAAGCGCTAGCATGACCATTACCCATCATGCCTTGCTCCCCCTCGAGTGTGTGTTTTCCAGGATGCGTTCTGTCACTTCAAAATAGGACAAGTCATCCATTATAAAAGTGGATTGGATCGCCGAGGGGCAAATATCACAACGCTATTTAAAGCCGTTGCAATTCATGCAAACAAACGTGCACCAGCACCAGCCTTGTTCGTAATTTTCTTGTCAAGCAAAGCAGACAGTGTAATGTGTGAGGGCATGTGTTGAGTAAACATTGCTGTTGTTTTAGATTTATAGTGCAATAAAGTCATTGTCTGTCAATAGATCTACCATAAAAATAAAGGGCTATACCAAGTTTTGAACCATAAGTGAAGAGCATTTTTCAGAATGAGCGTTTAGCCCGTCCACTTATTTCTTCTCTCTCTCTGACGTTGAACTATGATACAGAAACAGCTGACTTGGATAGCCAGGAAGATGAACAGATTGGACAAATGTGTCTATTTTTGGAAGATGCTTCCTCAAAGTTTAGCAAAATGCCTTTTAGCAGTTGTAATAGAGAGTGAAGTAGAGAACAACAAGGTAGAACAACCCAAAACTACACTAGCAAGTAAACAAATCAGAGCTGTTTTAAGGTTATAACTCCTCTCTTAGGGCAGCTCTAATCTAGCACCTCTCTCACTGGGCAGTATAAATTCTAGCTCCTCTGATCAGTATCTTTTAGATGGAAATGACTTTTGGATGGCACTCGAAACATCCCTGTGAAACCTTTTCTAGCCTGGACCACTCCTGGACAAATGAGGGATTACACCAGCTTGCCCTTTAAAAAGTTAAAGCAGTGTGACTCAGTCTAATTAACTGATGCAAACCCTTTAATATTCATTACAAGAATATGATTAATCGGTCCTTGTTGGTGTTTGAAACTGGATTTTTTTTTTTCTTTTGCTGTTATTGCCTTCCTGCCATTCTGTGGTTCACCATTACTATGGTAAACATTGCAAATGTAAAGTGACATTCAATTCCTTGGACTCCAAAATGGTTTCTGCTCGTACATTTAACATCTCATGGACTGCAGGGAGCTTGAAGAGTGGTGATTTTCTTAAACAGCGTGTCTGGAGAAATATCAGTGTGGACATAGAATGATAAGAAAATACTGGTTTGAAAACTGAAGGTGTTTTGCATGTTTGACTTAAGCATACAACATCAAAATAGTCATGACCAGCTGCATAAACCACATACAATACACAATATTGTTAGTTAGTATGTTGGGTTTGGGTTTTGGGTATTGTAGGGTTAGTATGTTGGGTTTCTTTACATGTATGCTGGTTGGTGGCCATACCGGCTTGTCAAATCCTGATCCCGTCAGATCTCAGAAGCTAAGCAAGGTCGGGCCTGGTTAGTACTTGGATGGGAGACCGCCTAGTATGAAAGTGATGGGTGCGTGAGTAATGGTGGTGGTCGGAGGGACCGATGGTGCCGATTGGCATTGCAGTCGCGCTTCCGTCAGTCTGTCCCAGGGTAGCTATGGCTACATTAGTAGCTTACCATCACCGTGTGTGGAAAAAAAGAAAAATGAATCTATAAATGCTCTGTAAAGCGTCTTTGTGACATATGTCTGTGAAAAGCGCTATATAAATAACGTCTTACTTACTGGTTTCAGGTAGTTGGTTTGGCCATGTGTTCTTAGATTTTTTGAACAGATTACAATTTTAACATTTAAAACCACGGCATTGCAAGATTGCTTTTGTTTTTTTGTTTTTTTGGTCGTATTTTATATCATCCCTGTTTATTGTATTTGAGAGGGAGTGGCCCTGGTCAGAAGGTTGTATAATTCACAGACCTTTTTTTTTTTTTTCAAATTATGATTTTATTGCAGATTTGAAACTACAAAGGAAAAGAACACCTTTATAAAAATATACAGTTAAATTGAAAAGCAGCATATTAACATAAAAGTTTTAGTTCTAAATTAAAGTTGTACAAAAAGGAAATAAGAAAACCAGACTTTTTTCTCTACAATATAAGACAGTATGCACACATAACCCATAGTACACAACCCATGGCAGCAGCCCTCATCAGCAACTTCCATATATTTATTTTTCATGCATAGATTGTATTGCTACTCAGACAACTTCAGAAATCCCTTCTCTTTGCTTTCATTGTAAATCTAATCTTATATCATGCTTATTTCTAATCCTCACAACCCTCATTCATGTGACAGTCTCAGGACGTTTGAACATTGCACCATCACATATTTCTTGCGTCAGGGTCCAGTGCTTTGATTTGAGGCGTATCATTTTTGGGCTTACGCAGAGCAGCCGTCTCTGTCCGATCACTTTATCTTCTGATGCTGTGTCCACTGATCTGTGCCAATGACAGCTGTGACTGCAGGCATTATATTGGAGAGCCTGTCCATCCCTTACTTATTTTTAGATCGCCTCCCAGCCATTTTCCTTAACTTTGGCAAAGATTTCTGCTTGGATTGAAAAATGAAATATTGACTCAAAGGTCAGGTGTTTTGTGTTTTAGAGACATACGCACTTAGTTTTTTCGTAATTTATTTCCTCTAAGAACAGTATTAAAATACATGGGTAATTTAGGGGATGACAAAGGGCTACAGTGGCTCAGTGGTTAGAGCAGTGCCCCAACCCAAAGGTTGGAGGTTTGATTTTCACTCGTGACTAGTTCTTTTTTTGTTGTCCTTAGGCAAGACACTTCGCTCACATTGTCTAGTAAGACTGTGGTGTTTGCAAGAGTAATTGATGGTGGTCAAAGAAGCAGATGGCACAGATTGGTGGCCACACTTACCCCAGGGCAACTGTTGCTACAATAGTATCTTGTCACCACCAACTAGTGAATGAATGATGACAGTGTAGTGCTTTGAGAGACTTTAACAAGCCTGTAAAGAGTGTTTTATAAGACTAGAATTCAGTCACTGATTATACCATATACTATAATATACTATTATATTATATTTATTGATGCAATGTCCATGTGCAAATTGGAGGAGAAAAAGGTTGCAGATTTAATTTTTGGCTTTAGGGTGCCCAAACTTTGCCAGGATGGTGCCACCTAGTGCCTCCACTCAATTTTATTTCTCTCCAGCGACTAGGTCAGGAATCGGAATACACTAGGCGGTTTGCAAGAACCCCGGGCACCGGGCAGTCAGTGAAGAGCTGTGAAACCATGACTGGGTTCCTTTTGTGGTACAGCACAACAGTAAACAATGCGATTGAGATGGATGTAGATGAAGGCATACATTCTGTGTTGGCAACGATTCCCAAGATCGAGAATTTAAAGCCGGAACAAAGAGAATGTTTGGTGAATTTTATCAAGGGGAAAAACGTTATTGCTCTTCTTCTTACGGGATTTGGCACATTACATATGTCATGACTAAATAGCAGCAATTCGTTGAATAAAAAAAGTACCCGCCTACCATCGAGTGAATGAATCCAGAACTACTACAAATCTAAGTAATTTTACCTTTATAACCTCATAACATCACATTATGCTATGATACAGACATAGAATACTGTTCCAAGCCTTATTAAAGGTATGGGGAGCTCTGTTTAAACTGGATAAATGCACTTATTTGAATGACACTGCATCAGTCTGTGCCCTCTGCTTTGAATATGTTTCAGTATCAGTGAAAAAGTTTAGACAAACCTGCTAAGGTATAGTTTTCTATTCTGGGCTACTCCTCTTGCTATAGGTAGTTAGCTTAGATAGATAACTTACTTTGATTGGATGTTCAATACTTGTAACTTGGTGTGGTTTGGTCTCCATGAAAATAGAAAGGTTTAATAGCATACTGTGGAACATTCCAGACAAAGCAATAACGTCTCCATGAAGAAAAGCATTTGACAAACCCTCTACCAGAAAAAAATGACACAATGCACCTTTAAGGCCACTCCACTCATGTCTCACATTTGTTGCTTTTGACTGCACCTGCAACTCTTGACATGGAAGAGTAGAGGATTTGCAAAAATATTTGATAGTATGAATTGAATACAGTCTAGTTAACCCAGACCATGCAGCAAGCAGAGTGAGGCAAGCCCCATGGAAAAGCACAAATTTAGCCAATACCGATCCAAATGATTGAAAACAATGTCAAAACACAGTATGGGGCGAAATCCACTGTGTTAATAATAACTAGCTGATTCCATCTCACCACTTCTATTCGCGAAAGCATGGAATTTGTCTGGTGTGCACAGTTTGTGGCAGCCGCTGTAGTGAAAAAAAGATTAGATTTAATAGTATGTAGGGAGAGAAAAGCAATGAATAAATAAGAGGTTATACAGTGGTGCAATTCAAATCAGCCTTGGATTCAATTTGTCGATGGAATGGTAATAGGGAGTCCAAAGAGTGCAGCCAGAAAATGCTATGTGATTTTTTTCCCCCTCCTGTACCATGCTAATTTATGTTTCACGCTCGGCAGGACCAACCCAAACTGCGATTTTTATTCTCCTCACCCCCGGCGACCAATTACATACCTAATACTAGGAAAAGTTGGGGCTATGAGTACGATGTAAACATTTCAAAACTCAAATGAATTATGAACAGACATTAATAGCATAATAAGGGTTTAAATAATCAATTATAACAAATTAAGATTTTCCATGGATAATGTCACAGTTTGGGGGAAAGACAAGAACAAGTACGAAAGAGGCAGGAAAGTGAAAATGCATGGATGTACAATGGTGCGCTGTGTCATTTTCTCTTGGGAGTTCTAGAGGATATGTTATTGTTTTGCCTGGAATATTCCACAGTATAGCATTAAGCTGATCTATTTTGCATTTATTCAGTTAGTTGTTTTTGATACTAAAAAGAATATCCTGACAGACATGCAGTTACTGTGAGCAGGTTTTCCCCTCTGCAGATTTGACCTGTAACTTGGCCTGGTTGTGTCACCTACTTGTCTCTATGGAAACAATAATGCCGTACTATGGAACATTTCAGGCAAAGCACTAACATCTCGACACTTTCAGAGAGCATGAAGTTAGTTGGGGTGACTAAAATGCAGAAAATAAGATAAGACTGTGTTCACACTTTCACATAGACAACATCAAAATTGGGACTAAACCAGGGATAAATTTGGACTGAACTAGAGCAGGACTAAATCAGGACTAACAACAGAACCAAACCATGTCTGTTACCAAGACTAAAATGAGCTCAAGCAAGGACCCAACACAGACGAGAGCTAATGCACCGTCAGATTGTGGTATATGATTAAATTCAGTCAGGTCATCAAATACTAGGGATCTTGTGCTAAGATCTCGGGAGACCAAATTGTCACAAGATTGTGCACACAGGAGGGAAATTCTCGTGAGATTTTTTCCTCCATATATCTTAGCTTGGTTTAGACAAAAAAAGGGTGAAACGCTGGTGAGTTAACATTATGAGAAGCTGTAGTTCCAAAATGCAGTGCTAGAATGACAGCAAAAAAATGTGAACTGAACAATTTAATTTAGTCATTTTAAATTGCGTCAAAATCATATCCTGTCTCGATCTCGTGGATGCAGTCTTGTGTTTTGTCTTGTCCCATGAATCTTTATATTGCACCATCGCCTTGACTTTTTAAGACATTTTTTGACGGTTTGTTTTGTAAATCCTCTACTTCAAAACCATTACCCAAAACCTCGTACTTCGAAGAGATGCACATCTGTCACAAGACGTTCTCTGACTCAAATCTCAACGTGTGGTTCCATTTTCATCATGTCTTTTCCTGCCTCGTGCTTCCTCTTCAGAAGTGTGTGAATAAGAGACGCCGAGTGTAAATGTCCCTCCTAATGACGCTCAGCAGGCCCACTCTCCGTACCCTTTATGAGCCAGGAAGAAAAGGCGCACTGGCATCATTATAAAGTGCCCATCTGAAATCTAGCTAGCGTGGTGCTCGACAAAAAAGAATCCCCTCCTGGCAAATCGGCCGTAATGGGACACATTAGCGTATCGTTAGCCTGTTAGCGTGCCTGGAGGTCGCGCGGTAGCTGCCAAATTCTCAGTGCTGCTAAAAAGGCTAGGCCAGCTCCTCCTGATGCCTCTCCAGTGATCTGTGAAAAGATGAGACACTACCTGACACGACTTTTGCAGTTGGTAATATTTCTTAATAATATAGAGGAGCCATCTACTGATTGAATTTGGGATGAAAAATGTTCCTCCCTATTGCGGTACAGTGAATTAATAACTTTGCGCAGGAAGAATATGTTTTGATTAAAAGTGACAGTCACTCTATTGAAATTGTTTATTGCAGTAATCTGTGCATCAAGGTTTTGTAGTACGCAGGTTTATTAAATTTAGCCCCGAAAAATGACTTCTGTAATGGCATCTAACTTGTAAATATAGTGGAACGTCACATTGAATGCATGGTTATTATTTTCCGGAGTCTGGGTTGAGGATATTTTCTTGCAGCGTTTGTACAGCTTAAAAGAAATTTAGGTTCAAATTGTGCTGATGAATTGAACAAGAAATGTGTGAACAAATGTTTAAACTTCTTTGCAAGTAACAGGAAATAAGTCTGGGGTTTAATGATATTACTAAAAATGGTGTACACAAAAAGGAAGTAATACTTATACTTATAATAGCTACATTTTAATTAGACCTAATAACGCATAAAGAAAAAACAAATTCATAGTGAGTAAACAGTTTATTATGAACAAGTAATACCCCATCCATAATCCCTTAATTAAGTAGTTACTAAGTCTGAGTCATTCTTGATAAACTATTTGTTGATTATGAGGGGTGACGATAGCTCAAATGTTGTTGGAGTGTTCGTCCTCTGATTCAAAGGCTGCTGGTTCGAATCCCACTCTCGACATAAACATCACTGGTAGAGAAGTCAGATTTGTTGACCCACAGGTTGGTGGTGGATTCCATCTCACAATGATGTGTTTTATTTGTTGTTGTTGATTGATTGTTCATTGACCTCCGTTAGGAATCAGTTATTCTTCCAGGAGACCTATGTTGCATGTTTTTTGGGTTGGATTGAGGAATGCTGATGTTGTTCCTTGGGCAAGACATTTAATTCACCTCGCATTCAGTTTTTATTTACACTAGTGGATGAATATGTGTGTGAATGGCGCATTGAATTAGCCTGATTCATCAGCCGGTTTCACTTCATATAATCCGTCTGACCTTGCAGTTTTAGAATTCATTCACTTGATGGTAGTCGAGTACTTTTTATCATTTAATCAGTCGCTGCTATTTAATAGTTACATATGCAGTGCCCCACTAACGGGGCTAACTGGTATATTAAGCTTTTGCCAAATCCCATAGGAAGAAGGGCAATAACGTCTTTCCCCTTGATGTAATTGAACAAACATTCTCTTTATTCTGGCTTTAAATCCTCAACACTGAATATATGGCTCTTCGTTGATTGGCTGGTGCCCGAACTTGCACTGGGGTTTTTGTGAACCGTCTATTGTATTTTGATTCCTGACCTAGTTGCTGGAGAGAAATGAATTTGACCATGAATGAAGTCTTTGGTCATGCTTTATTGTGGCTAATTAAAGTGTTCTTTTTATAATGAGGACTAAAAAGTGTACTTGTTTTCAGCATTGTATTCAAAACATATATTCTGCTATCACTGGCCAATTTTTTACTTTAAAATTTTGCTGAATTAAGAGTTATATAAAATCTGGATGGATCAGCCTCAAAATGAATCAATCTTGTCCTTGGTTTGAGTGGGCAAGTTTCATTTCATCAAAACTGGAGAGTTGCAGACATTTGTTGAGTGTTTGGTTTCGAAAGCCAAAAGTTACCTAAATCACGACAGCTTTTTCCCTTTGTGACATTTTCCCCCCATTATAAATCAATGCTTGTTTAGTGACAGCAGTGGTGTAGCAGTACAGATTATTACCCTAATTTAGCACAAGAATGAGTTCACACTTTGTCCTGGTTTGAGTCCAGTTTAAAGCTGATGTGTACTTCCTGTGGTCCTGTTCTAGCTCTAGTTTTGTCCAGTGTAATTTATAGATTTAATCTCAATTTTTACGTAGTACGTATGTGAAAGCGCACATGAAATAAACCACAGCCTATGCAATCTATCAAACTTTCACAAATTCTCATATGGAACAAGCGCACTCATGAATTCCAATTATTTTCTGCACCGAAGAGGTAAAACCCACTCCTAGGATCTGACCGCTGACAGATGCGCATGTCGTTCCAAGCCCATCATGTCGAACAACAATGCCGCTGGTCATGGCAATAATTAAGTCTACAAAGGATTTATGGGATACTCCGCCAGATTGAGAATGGACTTCAGGTCAGAAGCAGGATTGCTAGAAGACGTATGGGGGCCTGGGCGATGCAGAAAAGCCCTGTGGTGAGGCGGGGGGATACGGAGAAGTGATGAGGTCTGCGGACAACACTGCCATCTGTCACTCAACCTTAGACTTGGACTTAGACAAACTTTATTGATCCACAAGAGAAATTGTTTGGACACCGTATCTCACACATCATGGTATATTATAATAAAGAAGAGTCATAAAAATATAAATGGTAATAATATATTCAAAATAAGCAGCAAACATAACAAGAGACTGTCAAAGGCATAATTATATAAATGTATGTCAAAATAAAAGTCAAAATAAAATAAAATATATAAATTAATTATCTCTGCTTGTAAGGAGAAACATACACATAGGATCTATTACATAAGAGTAAGGGTTTTTTTTTTACGTTAGCTTACCTTCAGAATAAAAGACCTGCTCTGTCAACTTCAAAATAATGTGCTCTTAAAAATAAATGAGAAATTATTTTTTAATAAACTGGTATTCGAGATGTTAACAGTGAGTCATTGTTATAATTTTGACATTTTAAATCACAATATTCATCTAAATTAACTTAATATAAGTTGTGCTAAAATTATTACACAATGCTGGTGAATCCTACTGATTAAGAAAATTAAAACTGGAGAATGTACAGAGCAGTAAGCATGTACCAGGGCAGAAAGATTGCTCAAACATGCACAAATCACTTCAAATTTGAGAGTGTAAATAGTTAGGGGTAACAACTATTACATGGTTAAAATAGGTTAAAATAGGTTTGTACATATACATATAAAAATCTAAAAATACAGTAGCAACTATATTTTAGCTAATGCTGCAATGTTTCTTGGTTTTCTTTTAGTTATGAAAGTTTGACGTTTAAATGGGTATGAAAATCTACAAAACAATGTTCTTGAAAGGAAAAATAAATAGTTAAAATAACTGTTTTGTTCATGGTGTCAACAATCATCAAATTCTGAAATCACAAAGTTTAATTTGCCAAAACGGTAACATTTGTTTGAGATTCTCTGATAAATTTTGTTTCATTTATTGGAATTGTTTGGTAAATCAATGTGCAATCAAGAGGGGGAGATCGGTGATTAAATAGGGAATAGATGGGCCAACCGTGTCAGGGGCTGGTTAGCAAATAATGGGAAGAGATGGATATCAGTTTAAGGCACTTAAGTTGCAATTGAATAGAAAGTAGGGGTCTACACTGTTGCTAGTCAACCAAATACATAAATGAACACAATCTGGTCCTATATTACACAAAATAGACTTTGTGAGCTTTAAACCACATTAGAATGTTATTACCTCTTCAAAAACGTATCATGAGCTATGTTTTGTTTCATTCACACATGTTTGAGTAACCCTTTATTATTAGTCTGACTACATCTCCAAAGCTCAAAATGCCCTGTTCCACCTTGTGATGTCATGTAGAGATTGACAATTTCATGGATGGAATTCGGCAAATGATTCTAGTGATGTATGGAGTTTTAAAATACAGTGGACACAACCAGCATGCTAACAGCACACTTCCTGGTTTGCTACCTCATTTTGACCCTTAGACCTGATTTTTACAATATATCTAATTTAGGCACCTTGTAAAGTATGTAAACTAAGCATTGTCATTTTCGTATCTGTTCAGAGCGGTCAGTCGACAGCCTAACCTGCTTAAGCCCCACTCAGCTTTATAATGGAATAGTCATTGGTGAGAGATGAATATCAATTAAAAGCACTTAAGACGCTAACGACCAGCAAAGGCTCCCTAATGAGAATAAGTGAAGGTGGGTTCAAGTCCCCGGGAGTGAATAGCGGCGTTAAGAATTCCTGCAGTACGCTAACAGCCACGAACGCACCGGGGCCCACTCATCACGCCATCAAGGTCATTATCCTCTGTAATCAAGTTTGCAGGCCTGGTTTGGAGGGAGAGACAAAGTAGGTCCCTTAAAAGGCGTCGGTGGGGTAGCCGTGGTTCAGCAGGTGATTAGACTAATTAGTTCCTTCTGTCTGCTAGAGGCATGCTAATCAGAGAAATTGCCCTGCGTAGTGTTCACTTAGAATAAAAATTGCGCACTAGCTAGCACACTTGACCGTACACTGTCACACTCTGCTTGTCCGTGGATTATAATAAGGGAATTGGAGACGACGGAGGGCAGTTCTATTGGCTGCTTAGAAATCTCCGTGTAAGCTGGGTGATTATGAAATAATAGTCCAATTAACCAGTGCGAATCGGGGCTAATATACATACTTATGCAATGGTAAGGCGGTATTACAACTGTGGATACCATCTGTAAACATGTTTTAAACCAGGATTTCAGTTCTGAGCTTATTTTGCCAGCAGGTTTGATTTGGCGTGCTTTCTATACGGTCTTATATTCTCACAGTGATTCCAAAAGAAAAGGATGAGCGAGGATCATAGACTGGAGAAAGAAGTAGACTAAGGGAGTGTGACGACATCCCATAGTGTTCGGCTCCAGTCAAATGAAGCTAACAATGCTAGCGATTATAGTGGCGAATTTGGAGCCGAGTTGCATATTTGGAATAGGACTCTATTTACAGACAAAATGGCGAAATAAAAAACACCAGGATCATGTGGGATTATATGAACGTTTTAAGACCAAAATGACGAGGCTCACAGCAGCAGTTACAGAGAGAGGGAGACAATTTTTCAATGTAAAGTCAATTGGAAGGTCACTGGAGCCTGAAGCGCCCCCGTCTTCACTTCCTATGTGGGACATGGAGGGTTTTCTATGTCCATTTTTATATACAGTCTATGGTGAGCATAGATTCACATATACTACATGTCACATTATGAAAATGTGTCTCTCAAATACCAACTTGATTTGCTTTGCTTCATGCTATTTGTGTCTATTCACAGCACAAGTTTCCATTGCCTGACCAGCTAGTCCCTTCTACATCCTGTTCAAATCCAGAAGGGTTTGAAGAACTAGTCCATAGAGCATGAAAAACCTCCATCCTAACTTTCAGAACAAAGTATATGTATCTTATTTTACCTGAGATAAATAAGTGTTTGGTGCTTTGCTTGTTGATTTTGTAGAAATCTGTTGTTTCACAGTCCTGTGTGTTCTCTTTTTCCCTTTTTTATGTGTAAGCAGCCATGAGCAGAGCATGCATCTCTCTGATTGGTTTATTCACCTGTCAATCACACCTTCTGAAATTGGGGAGACAGGATACAACTCCAGACCCACTCATCTTTGGAAAGTTTGTCAAAGTTTTGTTCTGGCTGACTAGGTAAACATCTCCATAGATCAGTTTCAATGGTTGTTTTTTAAAGCCATTACTATCCTAACAAAGAGTCCAAACAAAGTAGTCTGTCATCTGGACTATGTTTAAAGTTGAAGTGATTTCTCTATTGTGAAGAAAACACAACTGTCTGAGAACAGAATTTGTAGTGCAAATAATGGAGGAGTTTAGGAGTAAAACTACAGTTTAAATAGTTTACTGCTGTTTACTGTCGTCAAGTACCTGAGACCAATTAGCAACTGTTTAGTTTATTGCAGTATAAATTCAGTTCTCCAACAACTGAAAAATGTCTTCAATTAAAACTACATTTTGAAACTTTCTTACTAACCTGACTTTGTAGCTAACAGCAAACACCTACTTCACATCACCAACACTGATACTGTCTGTTTGCATAGACAACACTAATGATTTAAGAACATGGATGTTCAAGTTAATTTTGTATTATGGGCAACAGTAGCTCAGTTGGTAGAGTGTTGTCCACTGATCTAAAGGTTGTTGGTGCGATTCCATCGCTCACAGATGAATGCTGCTCTTGTGTCCTTCAGTAAGACACTTAAGCCACCTTGTCCCTAGTGTCTGTGTACACTGGTGTATGAACGTGTGTGAATGGGTGAATGGTGGAAAAGCACTATATAAAAATTTGACCATTTACTTATAGTTGCACAATGTAATTTGAAATGTCTGGTGGAGGGTATGCTACCTGCTTGTATCCATGGAAAATGTATATTTCTAATATTTTTTTTATATTTGTATTTGTGTAAAAATACATGGAAAAAAAAATAAAAAATACACATTCATTCTTATTGCAGGTATATAACTTGGCCTCTGCACCCTCCCTGCCCCCTCCCATCAGAAAAGTTGTTCACATTTACAATTGTACTGTACAGGAATATAAGATTAAAACTATAAAGGTCTTTACTGTACTGGATTTAGTCTGACCTATTATTCTATCAATCTTATATTCTGTTATGTATGTACAATACAAGATGCATACTGTCACATACCAGAAACACACACATCTCGCATTTACTCCCTCTTACACCGCTGACCCTGATCCCGACAATAAAAGGATTTATTTGAGCCATGATTGGTCGGAAAGGTCAGTTTTTAAGCACCTCTATGTTGGAGCTGAGGTACACACACAGCTGTCTCTCTCCCTCTCAGGCAGGTGCACGGTCTGGGCAGGAAAAGAGCCTGATACCCCTGACACGGCACACTCGTCCAGCAACCGTGAGATATTTGATTATCGCCGTGGCAACCTGCTCACCGGTGACCCCCATTACCTGTCTGGCAAAGGGGTCAGGAGCGGCACGCATCCGATAAAATGTACTTCCTGCTGTCTCGCATGCAAGGTCGTGGGGGATTGTGGGTAGGTCTTTGGATGAGGGCTCTTGAAACCAATCAAGTGTCTGTTTCTCAAATGGCCGATTCAGTGATAAGTTGCACCATAATACAGTCCATTGTGCTAGCCAGATGTTTGTGTTATGTTGCGTCGTGCCATATTGAAGGCTATTACTCTGCGGAATTGCAATTTTATTTTTACAGTCTGTGCTGCACGTGCTTCATTATATGCTAATGGAGTCATTGTGAACCTATATAAAATCTTTCAACCATAACAACGATTGATATCCTGAATCTGTATATCTGTCCAAAGTATTATTATTTGTGGACGGAATGTAGTTTGTACATCTTTATGTACAGTAATGGGCTACAATTTAATACATTAAAGCTTAGAACAGCAGCATGCTGACGTGCACTTCCTGATTATTGGACAATAAACAACATGCAGGAGACATATTTTGACCTCAAGAGCTGCTTATACAACATATCTGCTGGGGCAATTTTTTAAAATCAAATATATGGGAAACCTTTAATGGTCATCTTGCAGTATTGATTGAATCTATGTGTAATCTCCAGTGCAGTTGGAGGAGTTGACGATATAGGGGACAACAGTAGCACAGCTGGTAGAGCGTTTGTCGATTATATATATTATATACTGTATTTCTGATATTAAACCAAAGTATGTAAAAAGACATGTAAACTTGTAATATAATTATAAAAATGTGCTTTGGCATGGCTCCGGAGAAATCTAGAGAGCTCTAATTGAATCAATAATGGTAATATGCAAGATATTAATCAGCCCAGTTTTAGCAGCTAATTAATGTCTAATTCATATATAATACAAAACCATACTAGACTGTACTGTTTGTATTTGAAGAATTACTTATAAGAGCCAATACCCTAAGAAGTACAATTCTTGTTGATACCAAAAAGTGCAATTTCTCCATATGAATTTAATTATGTATTTTTCACCCTGTTTCCTTTGGCTAATGGAGCTGTGTCATTTGGCTATGGGTGGGTGTTCTGGAATAGTGTGCTAGCTTTAGCGCGTCTCACAGGTTATTTTCTCATTCACTCCAGTGTGTGAATACATATGCTGGCCGTCATTTAGAAGTCACTTTAATAATGTTTTGAGAGCTGCCCTTTGCTAATCACAAAATTGTATCGCTACTTATCTGTAATGTTTTTGTGTTAATAGTAAATAGATAATTGCATTTTTGTTTGTTTTGAATGTGTGAAGAGAGGGGTGGAGAGTGGGAGTTTTTTTTTTTATATATAAAAATATATGTGGTAAATACATAAGAATTGCCAGTTCAGCATTGTCTGTGTACATCGCTCACGCAGCAGAGTTACCCATTCTAATGTGTTATATTGATATGACATGGTTCAGTTCACAGTTACACCCAATTAGACTGCTCACTGTGGTCCAGATAAGAAACAGGAAATGAGAAGGGAAATCAACAAACAGTATATTGTAGAATACTATAATGAGCTTTCACAATATAGTGACTTTTTTTATATGAGACAATTCAAAGATAGGCTATATGCTGTGAAGAATCAGATGTCCGTATTGAATTATACTCTGCCTTGTGGCTTAAATTGCAAAATAAAAGTGTATTGTGGTGTTGTATAGAATGTAGTGTTATTGATATAGATGGAGAGATTCTTTTTTAAAACTTAGAACTTTTCTTCACAAACTAATATTTGACTGGTGTAAAACTATGATAATGATTTTATGACACAAAGTAATAGAAACATATGCACTTATACGGTCCTATTGTGCCAAATTGACTCTTGTAAGCTTTAAGACATGTTACCTCATCAAAAACATACCTAGTGTTTTCTTTCATTCACACATGTTTCAGTAACCCTTTATTATTAGTCTGTGTACATCTCTAAAGTTCAAATGCTCTTCTTCACCTACTACTACTTCATGCGTGATCTCATGAAGTAGTAGTTAAGTTAACAGCTACTTTTTACCTTTAGTTCATTTTAGACTGATCTGAAAGTATCTAAAGAGGGTGTATGGAGTTTACAACTACAGTGAAGCACTTCCTGTATTACCACATGACATCACAAGGTGGAGCAGAGTATTTTATGTTTGAGAGAACTCATAAATATGCAGGATTTGTGAGTTAAACATGTGTGAATGAAACAAAACTCCAGGTATGTTTTTGATTAGGAAACTACATTATAACGTAATTCAAAAAATAGCGTAATACAGACCCTTTAAAGTCATGTGTTGCTGACAAAATGTTAATGCAGCAACATTTAAGCAGGTAACAAAAACACATTGTCTAAGTTTCCACATGTCAGCATGCATTCGCCAACACTCCTGTCCACAGAGACATACAGAGACATCAGCACCCGCAGGCACACTACCATCACTCACTCGCCTGTATTGCAGATGTGGCCCCAACATGGCACTCTCTGGAGGGGTCCCCCACACCCGCCCACACCTGCCAGGGACCTGCCTCCCACCAGCGCCTCCCCTCTGCCTCCTCCCTCCGCCAGCAGGCCAGGCGGTAATTAATTTCCCCCATTTTAACTGGGAGGCAAAACAGTTTGGTCCTGGGAGAGAGGCGTATGCCACCAGCCCACGTTCGGCATTCTAGGGATTAGGATAATTAGCCCCCGGAAGAGTGGGCCGACAGATGGAGAGAGGAGACAGTGGCACCTCATGGCCAGGAACGAGCATGTCTCTGCTGCTGCTGGCGTGTGCTGGGGAGGATGGCGTAAACAATAGTTGTGTTCCTCTTTAATGGAAAAGAGTTAATGAAGAAGCCCAAACACAAACAGATTGCCAGACACATTTGCCCGAGGATAATCCATCTGATATGTCACTGCAGATTCTTTCCACAGATTTCTCTTCTGCTCGGATAAATATAGAGCCGTTTATGTTTACAGAGACAACTGTGAAAATGTGCATGCTTGTTGACTAAATAATTGTTTACACCTACAACAGCTCTGTTATTAGCCTAGTGCTGCTTTTGAGTGTAGCCATTTATATACACTCATGAAATCAAACGTTTAGCACAACCAAGAGTTTGCCAATGCAGCCCACTGCTCAATGCAGCTTTAATGTGAAAAGCAAATCGACAAGCTAAACTCAAGCATAGGAGGTATATAGAAACTGGCTTAGCTAATGCACTAGCTCCTGCGTTCCAAGTAGGAAGTGTTCATGGGGCCACTTTCGGCTCCATCGACTCTGGCTCCAATTGACTTTACATTAGAAAACAGTCAGCGTGCTTTCTGTAACGGCTGCAGTGAGCCTTGTCATTTTGGTCTTAAAATGTTTGCATTAACCCGTTCTACATGATCCTGAATTATTTCCCTATTTTGTACATAAATAAATTCCTAGTATAACATGGACTTAGCTCCAAATTTGCTCCTACAACTGCGTTTCATAAGACTGGAGATGAACGATATGGATGAGTTCATACTCCCGTAGTCCACTTCTTTACACAGTCCCTAGTCTTTCTCTGTGTGTGTTATTGCGTTGATACTAGTGTATATGTGCATGTTTTGTTCAACAGTGCCATACAATTATAGCCATAAATAAAATCCAATACTTGCGCAGAGTGTTTACACCTGCAGCTGACAATGTGCAGAACAAATTGGACATTGTCAGTATTGCAAAATGCATATCCTAGTTATGAAAAGTTATTACAGTAAACTAAATAAAGTGAAATACCAGAGTTATCACAAATAGTCAGTATTACAGTTGAAATGTGGGTAGGGTGTTTTGACAGCAGCTGCGCCCTGCTCCACTCGACCGCTGCAGGAGCCTCAGTCACTTAATGAAAAAGAGTCGACTTGTTGCAACTCGCTGATGCAGAAAACAGATTAACTCAGCTCAACTCAGCTGGGCCCTCCTCAGTATCATGTTCAACCAGAGCTCCATCTCCAAGGCTGGGTCTGACAGGGAGGGAGACTGAGAGAGGGGAGAGGGTCTGAGAGAGGGGAAAGGGTGTGGTTAGAGGGAAGAGAGTCTGAGAGAGGGAAGAGGGTCTGAGAAAATGGAGAGGGACTGGAGAGAGGGGAAAGGGTATGGAGAGAGGAGAGAGGGCCTGGAGAGAGGGTCTGATAAAGGGGAAAGGGCCTGGAGAGAGGGGACGGGACTGGAGAGAGGGGAAAGGGCATGGAGAGAGGAGAGAGAGCCTGAGAAAGGGAAAAGAGCTTGGAGAGAGGGGAGAGAAAGGGGAGACGGCTTGGACAGGGCCTGGATAGAGGGGAGAGGGTCCGGAGATAGGGGAGAGACCCTGACAGATGGGAAAGGGGCATGGAGAGAGGGGAAAGGGTCTGGTGGACATGAGAGGCTATGGCTGATACAGTAGAGAGCAAAAAGTAAGTAAGTAAGAAAGTATGTGGATTACTGTTGCACTTTAATGTTATAAGTGATATTATGTGGAATAGAACTGAACAGTTTGTAAAAAAAAATATCTAACTGTGGTTTATCAGACGATCAGGTGATTTGATTGAAGATTCATAATTTAATTATAGAAATCAGTTCAAAGTTCATGTTTTAAAAGTGTTGCCTAAAAGACTGAAATATGAACGGAAAAACTAATACTGGAATCACATTCCAAAACATCTTCGTTCAGATCTAGACAAAGTTAGTAGATTTTTTAATTTTTTTTTAAAGATGCTGGGTAATACTTAATACTTGATTAATTGTGGGGAAATTGTGTTGCTTCAAAAATTGCAGCCAGTTTCCCCATTACGTCCATTCAAATTGAATTTTTGATTTAATAATGATTAACTCTACAGCCCTAATGTGGAAAATAAAATACAGTTACACAAATCAGTTTTAAGGTGCATTCTCACATGTACAGGTTTGGTCTAGATTTGAGCCCAGTTTAAGTCCTAATGTGAACGTGGTTTGTCTCTATTCTAGACCTGGTTTAGTTCTGGTCTAATCCCATGCTGGTATGGTGTATACAAGTGAATGCACCCCTCACTTCAGTGATGAGGACAATTATATCAAATACATCCTTACACATAAAATGTCGACAAACTGATTCACAAGGGAAATTACTTGGACATAATAACTCAAGGAAAACAATATAAAAAAAGTAAATATCATTACATTTTCCTTTTTTTCCCCCACACCTGACAACATAAATTGATTCCAAAACTATCTGACACTGTGACTGTACCTCTACACAGTACAGCAGCCTGCTCCACACCACTGTTAACATATCCCTATCTCCTAACATATGTACGCCTTAATGATTCTCTGCCCAGCCTGACAGCTCCAGCCATATCTCTCCTCCCCCTGCTTCACTTATTTTTCCTCCCTACTCCTCTCCACAAGCACAAAGAAAAATAAGTGACAGTTAGCTTGAGAGAGTGTAGCCGCGCAGCAGTGTGTCTGAGCCTGGCATCTGACAGAGCACAGTGGGGGGGCTGAGGTTGTGAATGGTCGGAACGAGAGCTGGACTGCGGAGAGGGGGGGTGAGATGGAGGGAGGAAAGAGGGAGAGCAGTAGGCTTTTGACAGGCGGACAGCAGGTGAGAGGGGGAAAGATACAGTAGTTTACAGGGAGTGGGCGTGCCGTCTTTGGATCTGTGTTTTATGTCGGAAAAACAGTGGAGTCTGATGGAGGAGCTACCTGTTTTAAGTACTGGTCAGTTGTTACAATTAGTAACATAATACAGCCAACAGTTATTTTTTTCTGTTGATAACAGAATGTCTTAATTTGCATTCTCAGTTAAAGCTTCACTATGTAACTTTTGGTTGTGGGTCTGTCACTTACTTCTGTGTTCTCCTGTTTCAATGGATGTGTCGTTGTGCTATTTAGAATATTCCACAGTATGATTGTAAACAACTCTACCTTATATTTATTAAACTACTGGTGATTTTATAGCTCACAAAATACCCCAGTATTCTGACTGTGAGCGGGGTTGCCTTTCCACAGATCTGACCAGTTGACTGACTTGGACGGGTGTTGTCTCCAAAAAGATAAAAATGTCAAAACATTTCAGAAAAAGCAATAGCATCTCGATGGGACAAAGCATGTGACAGGCCCTCCACCAGAAAAGTTGCACAATGCACCTTTAACATTAGACTATATTTTATAGACCCTGTATGACCCTGAAACATTCTTCTTGTGAGGTAGCTTAATCACAATGCTGCAATTTTCATTAATCCAGGTTTGGGACTGGAATTAAAGGGTCTATATTACACTATTTTCCAATTTGTGTTATAATCTTGTTTTCTCATCAAAAACATACCTGGAGTTGTGTTTTGTTTCATTCAGACATATTTAACACACAAATCCTGTATATTTTGACTGTGTTCTTCTCATAAACTTAAACTATAACCAACCTATACAAAGACTTAATTCACAGGTAGATGTTCTCCTCCCCCAGTTCAGTCACTGATGCCTCTTTCATTTCAGTTAGTTTCTCTTATTAGGTTTAATATATTGTCATGTTATGTCATGTTAATTTATGTTCCCATTCTTTTTTTCCTTTGCTTTTAATGATTCTGAATCTCTGTTTTATGTGTGTGTATTGTATATTTGTATATATGTATCATAAATCAATAAAAAAAAAAAGTGATATTTAAACTCCATACACCTTCACTACAATTATTTGGATAATAGAGCCCTGGAATTACCTATCTCTGAACAGGTAAAAGGTAGCTGTTAACTTGAAAACTACCACTTCATGACATCACACAGTGGAACAGAGCATTTAGAGCTACAGAGATGTACACAGACTAATAACAAAGGATTACTCAAACATGTGTGAATGAAATAAAACACAACTCTCAAGCTCACAAGAGTACATTTCCTGTGATATAGCATAACTGATTTATTCCAGCTTGGTCATAAAGTATAGTGGCGTTATACTTGACCTCATAATGCATTGGTGCAATAGTGCCCATGAGCAAGACACATTACCAGTATTTGTGGGTGCAACAGTAAGGAAATCTGAGGTAAGACTCCGCCACTACAAAGTATTTGGGATAATGAAGTGAAAAGCACATTAGAGTGAAAGTTGTAGCACAGACTCATAAGCCTGAACAGACTTGTAATAGTAAATCACACAACAGGATGTAAAGTGCTTGCTGTGTGTCTTAATGACTCCAGTGGCGTTTCCCTCAACACGACTGGAATAATGGAAGTAAACTGCACTGTTTTAAGCAATTCCAGCTGTTGTTTTGCATTCAGCCATTTGTATAGATTAAAATGCTGGCATGTAACTGAGAATATAATTTATTCTGCATATACAGTTCTAAATGTATGCGTCAATATTACACTATTTTCTGATCTATGTTATAATGTTGTTTACTCTTCGATAACATACCTGGAGTTGCGTTTTGTTTCATTCACATAAGTTTTACACACAAATTCAAACTAGAGGTCTCTGCGGGACAGCATTTTTTGTTCCGCATCTGCCCGCTCCTGCCCACTCCTGCCCGCACCAGCAAAGAATTGTAATTTTCAGTCCCACTCCAGCCCGCATCTGCGATACTTTGTCCCGCTCCTGTCCACAGGTCCTGCAAGATGGGGACGTTCGCTTTCATAAGCTCTGTCAAACACGGAGCAGCGGAAAGCAATTGTTTAAAATGTGTGCAAGATTAGCCCACGTCCACAAATTTAGGCTGTTTAAAATGTTTTTATTAATGCCAAATAAAATATCCAGCACAAATTATGTATGATAGGCACACATTAATCATTTGTATATTTTGCTTTACACTCATATTTAGTTTGTGGGACTGCAGTTTATCATCCCACTTGCCCACTCTCGCATTGCCCACATTGAGCTTTCAAAATGTATCCCATGCCGTACTGTTTTGCGTTGGGCCTCGCGGGAGTGCAGGGCTCTAACCCAAACTTTAAACTTCAAGTGGACCTGCTCACAATAATAATGGATGTTTTTGTGGTAGTTTTCAAACATAAGACCACCTGTAATTGAATAAATGCAAGATATACAGTATTTGCGTAATGCCGTACTGTTGAACAATTACTCCTTTACAAGAGTGCACCTTTAACTCGACCAACTTTTCATTTTTACAGTGCAGGGACACAGATAGGTCAAGTTTCTGAAATGTAAAAGCAAAACCTTACATACAGTCCCTTTAAAGTGGTCCTGGGTTATGTTTTTGTTGTGTTACATGAAAAAGCAAAGATGTCAAAAGCGCCCCGTCTATTCCGACTTACATCTTTCAATGTCGGATCACATTTGTTTACCAGTACATTTGTGTTTGGAGCCTCAAAAAGCACTGAACGCCACACGCCCTTGAGGTCAACGCTTTGAAGTAGTATAGCGTTTCCAATGGGCGCCGTTGTGTAATCACAGCTCACCGCCGAGTTAACAGCGTAGCATGAATTAATTCCTAGCCAGTGTTACTCTTAATCAAACTGACCTTCAGCTTGAATCCAATTTCGAGTGGCGCGACGCTACTTCAGTGAAGGATAACTTTGCTTTTATTTTTCGCTAATTTAATATTATTTAGAAAGATTATGTGCCGGCCCACGCTATCAAGGTTACGCGATACAAATGAATGTGATGTGATGAATTGCCATATGCTTTTTCATTGTCAAGTAAATGCTGACCTGGGTTTTCTCTTAGCGTTGTGGATGTTCTCAAAGGCAAATAAAAAGTGCCATTAGCGTCACATTTGACACAGTAAGTTCACTACAGAGGCAGAGTTAAATGTGGGTCACCAGATGGAGAGGGGGGACTGCTGAGCTAGCTTAATTGCCTGGTATCTCTTAAGGCTGGAAGGGGAGGTGGTTGAAAGGGTTCTCATGTGGAACCGAATTTGGATGAAGAAAGAGGAAAAGTTGCAAAGTCTTGGGTTTTGTCAAAGCGCCTTCTCATGTTGGTTCAAAAATGCCTTCATAAAGTTAGGAGTTTGAAAGGGCACATATGTTCAGAGCTGCAAACTGATGTTAAAGCAGATTTGAGTTGAAAAATACAGTCTTAATACAATAACGTATGGCTGCGCAATATGGTGATAAAATTCCAATCATGATCTCATCCATATGACAAATTGCTATTTTCGTCACATTTTCAGAAGGCTTTGTGCAACTTTTCTGGTGTAGGGTCTGTCTGTTTGTCAGCTGGATAGATGTGTTTAATGTCATACCATGGAGCATTCTAGGTAAAGCAGTAACCTGTTTGAAGCCAAAATGATGCCAAATTGCAGAAGTACTTGTATTTTTGGGGGGGAACAACTCGCTTGCAGCCGGACTTGCCATCTTGTCTTGGTCTCCCATATGAGCGGTCACATGACAGCGGAACGGAACTTATCAAGCATCCTCTCCCAATGCAGTTAAAAGAAACAATGTAGATACTATTAGTTTAAATTGTGATAGCATTAAATTGAAAATACAACCACACATTAATTTGTGCTGAGCAAACAAATTTAGATATCAATAAATTATAATATTATATTAGATCCTTATGCGCTGCAGATTTTTTTAAATTACGCTAATGAAATGTTGCTGTTTTTTGATACCGCAGTATATTGTAATACCATATTACTGCCCAACCCTTCTGTCAATAGGGTTGCCTCTCCACAGATCTGACCTGTAATGTAGCCTGTAGTGGTCTCCCTTGAGATATATAGGTTTAATCTCTACCTTGGAACATTCTAAACAAAGTAATAACATCTCCATGAAGAACCTGCAAGTGATGGACTTTCCACCAGAAAAGTCGCGCAGTGCACCTTTTAAGTCAGCTGTCAATTCAAACTTTAGACCCACCCATTTCTCTTATAGGTTAGCTTCTGTGAGGCTCTGAGTGAGTGACAACTGGATTTAGCCAATCACAGTGAACTTTCAGAAGAAAATGATGGCATTATTTACCTCTTGGAGGCAATAGAAAAGTGGACATAAGTCATCATCAAATCGAAATAGTGATCTGGCTCTGAGGAAATTCAACTAAACAACTCCAAATTGTGATATTAAATTTTTGTTGATTCCAAAAGTGGAACAGCAAAACCAATTAATCAACTAATAATGCCAAAATCTGACCAACTGGAAGGTATTTGAATCTCTCTACTTTGCTAGAAACCAGTAAGTGCATTTAATACCACCCTAGAATTCTGCAATATGCATTTGATAAATATTAGATATGTGTGCAGCTATGGTCTCTGGTCTGTTGGACGTGTCTATAGTAGATGAGAACATCAGCGCAACCTTGAGGCTATATTTTAATGAAGTCAAGTCATGCATTTTCTGATGAGAACTTCAATAGCAGGACTTTCAATCACTTGTTGCCAACAGATCTCTTGTATAGTCTTTAACTATTGAATTATTTTGAGGTGTTGCAATGGACTTTTTCAAATTGACCCAATGCAGTATTTTGCTTTGAACAATTTTAGTAATCTAGCCTAAAGGTGCACTACGCAACGTGTTTGGTTAAGGTTACACTACTGCATGTTATCACTTTGCCTGGGTTGGGGTTGCCAGGAATGTAATGGCTAAACTATCACATATATTTATGCAATTACATGTGTTTTCATTGCCCCAAAACACATTCTCGCTTTAGGCTGGGCTTGGCTCGCCACAGATCAGACAGATAACTTGACCTGGTGGCATTACCCGATTGTCTGGAGATGAAAACTTGAATGCTAGACTGCAGAATATTCAGGCAAAGCAGTATTATTCATCATAGAGACAACTGCATTTTGAAATCACACAGTGAACAAAGCAAAACATTGTCATTGTTGATTCAGAGTATTTATTTTCATTGAATCTGATAAGAAAAAATGCACTTTGCACTCCTGTATGAACTTGTATTTTGCATTGTATCTCTCCATTCTCTCAGGCTTACCAATCATAAATCTTTTCTGGCAACCCCATCTAGAACACATGCATCTTCTCATACTCTCCAAGTCTAAACTTAGCTGTTTTCTATTGGGAAATGCACCCAGACTATGCCTTAAAAACACCACCTGGCACCCACTAGATACTGCCCTGTACAGTCTGCACCGTGCACTGCTTTGAACAAAGAATAATTACGTTTGAATTACCTGGTAAGCAATCATCTAATTCCCCTTGTCACATTGAATCAGGATTAATTTGCTGGCAAATATTACACAATGAATTATTGAGTAAGTCGTCTCGCAAGCTAAATTAGTCTGGAGGATAGATGATGTGGACGTAACCTGTGATCGGCCAGCGCATTTCATGAGTGGTTGGTGGTGCGTTCACAGGGGCGTGGAGGAGTGATGACTTGATTTTCACTGGTTACACAAACAAACATGGCGGCTCCACTGTACGCCCTGGTGACAGTCACTGCGAGATAATTAAGTGGGTTAACTGACTATGGCAGGAGTTTGAATATGTAATGATTCATGATATGTGCGTCAAGATTAGTGAGATGCAGCAGCGGCTCTTAAGCTGTAGTTAAAAGTACACACAAACGTCTGGTATTATTTGTTTATTTATCTAGAGAGTACAAAGTTGTGTTCACATTGTCTCGTTCTGATGGCTAAGGTCTGTTGAGGCATTCTGTAGTGTCATAGTTTTATACTGTTTAGAGATGCCTGGCTGGTTGTTTCCAAGGAGATGTGATGGATGTCAATTTTTCACTTAAAGAGCCCGTATTACACTATTTTTGATCTCTGTTATAATGTTTCCTTATCACAAACAGACCTGGAGTTGTGTTCTATTTCATTTACACATGTTTAACACACAAACCCTGCATATCAGGTTTAGAGTTCCTTCAAACAGAAAACACTATCTTCCACCTTGTGATGTCATGTTGTAATACAGGAAGTGCTCTGATGTGTCTTTAAACTCCATACACCTTCACAAGAACCATAAGGGTAATCTTAGCCCTTGATTTGCCAGTTCTCTACTGAACTAAAGTTAAAAGGTATCTGTTAACATGACAACTACTATTGCATGATATGACAAAGCTGAAATGAGCATTTTGAGCTTTGGCGAATAATAATTGATTACTCAAATAAATGTGAATGAAACAGCTCCAGGTATGTTTTTGATGAGGTAACTAGATTATGACAGCTAAAAGCTCATAAGAGTCATTTGTGTGTAATGAAGGCAAAGCTATACTTGTAAGAATACCCTGCATAAATGTATGAATACTGAGTAAGAAGTGCACTTGTGATGTTTCATTTGAAGTGTACATAAACATGAACTGCACGCTCTGATGACATTAAGTGATATAGAACTAAATAGGTTAACTGATTACTGCGTGGCTTGGAACATTATGCATTATAAGTGGTGATTCCCAATGCGTCTCCACTGTCTCCTCAGGCAAAGTGTCTTCTTCGAACTTGACAGCATTCTCCCTTGATGTTTAGACTCTCCGATCGGTCACGCACTACAGTTCAGATCTGATTTTCTCGGTCATGTCCTCTCCGTAAACTTAAACTAGTCTTAAGGGGAAGATATTACTCTCTTTTCTGATCTGTTATAATGCAGTTTCCTCTTCAAAAACATATGCAGTGTTATGTTTTGTTTCATTCACACATGTTTAACACACTAATCCTTCACATTTAGGCTGAGTTCTTCTCTGAAACAGAGCACACTCTGTTCCACCTTGTGATGTGATGTGGCAACACAGGAAGTTTTTCACTGTGTTTTTACACTCCATACACCTTCACTAGAATTATTTGGATAATTTCAGATGTGGAATTGCCAATCTTTACTGATCAAAAGGTAAAAGGTAACTGTTAACTTGAAAGCTACTGCTTCATGACATCACCAGGTTCAACAGAGAGTTTTGACTTTGCATATGTTGACAGATTAATAATAAAGGGTAACTCAAACATATGAATGAAACAAAACACAACTCCAGATATGTTTTTGAGGAGGTAAACACATTCTTACACGACTAAATGCTCACAACAATCAATTTACCATAATATAGGACCTTTAAATAAAATGAAGACAGTTTCTCCTCCCAACATATTGCATTTAAAGACCCACTCTGTTTGAAAAACTAAATATGTCTCTCCATTCAGTCTCTCACATTACAAGTGCTTTTGGTTTAAGCTGCAGTTCGGAGTGAGTAAACCAGCACACAGTCAAATCCTTAAGGAAGAGAGTGTATCAGGGCTGGTTTCGCCACAAACACTGCGCTTTATGGCAGACAGTCGTTCTGGTAGCTTTGGTCCTCTGATCCTGCGAGCACCCTTGAGACAGGCTAAATGGGTTTAGGAGTTCACTCCTGGCATATGGCTTCTATTATGCTGGTTTAGCCTAGCAGAGAATACACAATTACTTGTTTTTTGCCTCTTGTGTTACTAGAACGTACAGCCTATGGAGGAGTGAGCTGGGCATTTTTATTGGGTTTCTTAATTATGTATAGAAATTGCAATAATGTTTAGAAGTTGTCATGTTTTTGCATTGGATGTGTGCCCTGCCTGGTGTGATGTAGCATGGTGTGATGTACTGGTGTAAAAGAACTTTTCATTTTAGCTTGGACTTTTATTGGCGAATACCAAGGCAGTATACTTATGACTATGGTAAAGTTATGGTGAAATAATATTACATTTCGAATTTCTGGGTCAGATAGATAAATAAAATAAATACAATAAATACAAAAATAATAATAATAATAAATAAATAAATTCTTACAATAAAAATTAAATAAATTAATTAATCAATAAATGTTAGACTAAGTACCAAAACTTGTAAACTTTGTTGGAGCTGTTGTTAAAATAGTTGTCTATCTATGGAGTCAAGTTATTACATAAATTGTAAATCTGTTGAAGGCAGTGGTAGTGGTAATGATAATAGAAACACATACATGCTTTGTTTTCATTATAATGGAAATAATGTCTGTTATTATGGTAATGGACGTGTATCAGTCAATAGAACCACCCGCCTCTCTGTTTACTATCTGTTAGCAGTGCCCAGCGTTAGTCAAACTTCACATTTCAGCCTACATCTTATTTATACATCTCACAAATGCATTTCTCAATTCTACCCTATTGTATTGAATCGCTAGTAATACCTCACTTTGGACCCCATTCATCACAATGCTATTTGTATGTAGCATGCTGCCTCTCCAGCCTTGAAAGGGGGAAATGCAGGATTAAAAATGTGACCTCAATTTGACACCACACTAGCGGCATTGTGTGGGGCCAGACAAAAATGGCCGCCTGTGCAGTTATTTTTGAGGGCTTTAATAGTAACAGGCCCATAAGAAAAGCTGTTATCCAGGTGGCTCCAGTGGGTAATGAACTTGTCAGCTCACAGGTTTTAGTGTTATGCCGTTTTTCAGTTATTATTCCATTCAGCACCTTGGTCGCTCTTGTGGCTCTACTGGATTTTCTGGTGTATGCATGGGCGAAAACACATTTGAGCTTTTCCCATTGGGACTGAGCTGTTGGGGTGTTGCCTTTTCATTCAAAACACACAATCCAGCCCTGGCTTAAACCAAAGATGTTCATTTTGTGCTCTTATATACTTTAACTTCTTGAGTTCTTTTTAAAGACAATACAGTAAAGTGTATTTACCTTGTGGACATGTTTCGGCTGCTCGCTGTAAGCTATCTTCAGAACTGTCACGGGTGTTGGTGCTGATGTGTTGTATATCAGCTGTTGTTACCTTGGTTTACCTCAAGGAGTTGCTTTAGCTAATAGGCAGAGTGTACCTTTAATCACTCATCCGTACTTTTTTATATTTTAAAAAATGGGTGTGTAGTATATGTTCCTTCCCAATTAGTACTCAACCTGACACTTATTTAAAAAAAAAAATCATAGTGAAAACTAAATTAATAATACATAACTTTGTATTTTGTGTGATTCATGTATGTATGAGTAATTTAGTACAATTTCCCCATTTTAAGTCGAAATATTCTAAAAACTTAATAAAAGAAACAAGTTGATTTTGCATAATAGGCCTGCTTTAAGGTTTAAGTGCTCAGAAAAATTCACTTTCCACGTACCCCCTATCTCCACCCATTGTTCTTTAATCTTACTTAGTATTGCAGTTATAAAAAAAACAGATCCCGTATGTTTAGTAATGTGAATTATTTTTCAGAATTAAAACCCTGCTTATTTTTGAAGAGGTGGGTTTGCTCAGTTCTATGTCCCTTTTAACTCTTACATGTGTTAGTAAGTCCTTCATGTGAAACAGGTCTACCCTGCATGCTCCTTGTTGGTTGCCGCGGTGATACTAGTGCTCCTCACAACAAAGTGCGGGTTGACAGTTCTCCGCATGTAACTGCTGGAGAGTGTGTCCGTGTCCATGTTAGGATCAAAGTGGACAGAGGAGACTATTTATGCAGTGCAGTGTGTGTGACGGCCATTGTGGGGCAGACGAGGGGGGGCGGGTCCAGTCATGTGAGCAAACAAGTGGAGACTGGGATGTGATTGTGTCCTTAAAGCGCCCATATTACTCCATTTTCTGATCTATGTTATAATGTTGTTTCTTCATCACAAACATACCTGGAGTTGTGTTTTGTTTAATTCACACGTTTAACACACAAACCCTGCATATTTAGAGTTTCTTCCCTCAAATAGAAAACACACTGTTCAACCTTGTGATGTCATGTGGTAATACAGGAAGTGCTCCACTGTGTTTTTAATTCTCCATACCTTCACTAAAACAGCTGGATATTTTTGAGCTTTGGAGATGTAGACAGATTAATGATAACTAATAACTAAATAACTAACCTAATAATAATAACATGGCTAAACTGAACTGTCCTTTGGTGTGTGTGTTTTAGTGTTTAGTATTCCAGTTAATAATTTCAATGATCAAAATGACGTGATTATTTTCATTAAACGTTCCTGCTTTAGTTTCAACTGAGGTGCTATAGCTATTTTCAACTTCAAACTGACATATCAGTTCATTTCATTTCAGTAATTCTAACTTCTGAACTGTTAAAAAATCCTTAAAAACAGCAAGAAGTCATAAAACTAGTAATAAATGTTGTATAAACTTTTATTAGAATTTGGCAAACTTTATATATTTACTGAGATGTTGGTTAATAAGTCTACAGTCTAGGATCTGAAATAAATACTCCCTCATTCAGACTTAGAAAAAAGAACCAGATAGCACTAATATCCAAATGTTTCAAAGCATTACTTGTAATTAATTAATCCTTTTTTTTAACTTTCTTAACTTGAAATCTTGCTTGAGTGTGTTTGCCACATTTGATTCTATGACCTTTCATGTTTTTCTTGGCTCTTATCCTTGAGTTTTGAATGAGCACATATCTAGACCGCGAAATGTGGCAGTCTAATGCTTTTGGTCCTTCATAAAAGTTCAGATTTGAGAAGAAATATACAGTGGTTTAAATCTGTACACACGGCGTAGACATGCATCAAATCTGAGAGTTCAATGGTTATTTACTGTTTTTCTATCTCCATTATGTTGAGTCCAGAGACAGATTTTTGAAAATGTTGCTTTTTCTGTGAATATTTTAGCTTTCGTAGACAAATCATACAAGAGTCTAAAGTTTCAAACCTGTTCATTTATTATATGAACTCTGACTGGCCATTTAAGACTTCAAGATTGAGGTGGGGGTAGAAGGGAAAGAAGATTTCTAGTGAATGTTTTAATGTTCATATTTTTACTGCCTTAAGAATGTAATTGTCATGGTGTTAATTTTGCTATTTATAGTTTTTTTTTTTCTTCGTAATTATCGTATTATCCTTATTCAATAATTTTTCTCACCAAGGCTGTGTCCAAATGTCCACAATATTTCGTACTTAGGGCACTATTTAGGGGTCACACCATTTTTGTGGTGTCTGAATGTCCAGTTAATGAAAATGTAGTGCACTATAAAGCGCTTTTCCACCTTCAAGGCACTCAAAGCTCTTTACATCAAGGAATCATTCATTCACCAGTGTACATAGACACTGGGGGTGAGGTGGGTTAAGTGTCTTGCCCAAGGACACAACAATTTATATGGGGTAGCTGGAATCACACCAGTCACTGGGTCTGACCGCTCAACCAGTGATGTTTATGTTGACAGCGGGATTCGAACCATCAAACTTTGGATCAGTGGACAAATGTTCTACCAACTCAGCTTCTGTCACCCATGCATTGTGATTATATAGACCACAATGCATTGCAAGAGCCAGGTAAAACACCTGCGGTCAATGACTAAGTCTTTAACTGGACAGAACGCAACTAAATGAAGCAGATAGCAGCACTGGTTTATCGTGATGAAAACACAAGCTGTTTAAAGAGCGATAATTACCACATCTCAGAGCAAGAGCAAATACTCCAGCCCATTTGTGTGAGCTCCAACTTGACAAAAACTTGTATGATTATTATTAGTCTATGAATACTGTGTGCCACATTGATTTGATCATTATTTATGATAGAAATTGGGTTTTATCAGAGGTTAGAAAACTTTTTTTCAGACAGACGACAAGTTACGTTACGCGGAAGTAGTGAGCTGTCCATCTGACTCTCTCTGTGAATGAGTGCACTATATAGTCCGCTGAACAGTGTGGCTTATATAGTGAATGAGGGGTTAGGGTGGACATTTGGACACAGCCCGTGTGTGTGTTTTGAGCTCTAATGTTTCTCTTTTGTTTCATTCCTCTGTATGTGCACATATATCCTTTGTTCTCCTCTGTCCTTTGTTGGTCCATTGTCATTGTCATGGTCTGTAAGTTTGCATTTTGGATTTTTTTTTGTTTTTAATTTTACTTCTTGTCTACATTTTCATTAAAGAGTACTTCAAGTGCAGTGCTGCATTTTGGGTCCTCCCTCTGTTTAAAACGTGACTGTAATGTTCATTATCTATCAAAATCTTGCCAAGAAATTTACAGTGAGCTGGTGATGCCCATAGATTATTATTGTGGTGCCAACATCCACTTAAGAAGGTTACAATTAAGTATATGCTTGACTATTGCACTTATCATCAGTATATGAAAAAGAATGTTAAAAAATCATTGCCAAAGTCATCGAGGATGCGAGTTGGTGATTAACCTGGATCACACCATATTAATGAGATACACATCAAACTGAAATGTCTCTCACTGAACGCAGTCAGGAAAAGGCAGAACATCACAACAGATATTTGAGCTTGCCAGTTATATTCTTGGGAGATTGCTGAACTGAAATATTTCATAGAATTCTTCTTGCTGGCCTAGGC
This sequence comes from Boleophthalmus pectinirostris, assembly GCF_026225935.1. Classification (NCBI taxonomy): domain Eukaryota; kingdom Metazoa; phylum Chordata; class Actinopteri; order Gobiiformes; family Gobiidae; genus Boleophthalmus; species Boleophthalmus pectinirostris. The sequence continues at coordinate 14,118,034 of NW_026571447.1, read as the reverse complement.
AGCTTGTTCTATTCATTAGAGGTCATATATCACAGACAACTGACTCTTTTGAGCTTTAAACCATGTTATTATGTTGTTAGCTCATCAAAACATTGTTGTATTTTGATTCATTCACAAATGTTTGAGTAATCCTTTATTATTAGTCTGTCTACATCTCCAAAGCTCAAAATGCTCTGTTCCACCTTGTGATGTCATGAAGTGGTAGTTTTCAAGTTAACAGCTACCTTTTACCTTTTGTTCAGTAGAGATAGGCAATCTCAGGGGTGAAATGATCCAAATGGTTCTAGTGAAGTTATTGAGTTTAAAAACACAGTGAAGAACTTCCTGTATGACCACATGACATCACAAGGTGGAACAAAGTGTTTTTAAAGAAGATTTCAGTCTAAATGTGCAGGGTTTGTGTGTTAAACGTGCGTGAATGAAACAAAAACAGAACTCTAGGTATGACTGTGATGAGGAAACAGCATTATAACAGATCAGAAAATTAGTTAGTTATGTGAACCCTTTAATGAGTTGCCTATTAAATGATAGTTTTGTCAAAAAATGCATATAAATTCGAGCACTAGCGAAATCAAATGCATCCATCTGTCCATCGGCCTTGGCAGACAGAGCAGCGCAGTCTGGGCTGTGTCCGTGAGCCTGGTGCTGAAGGGAGCAGCTCTTAGCGCAGCACCATCTCCTTGTCAGTGCATTTCAATGTGTCCTCACAGGTTTGGTGACCCCTCTGTTTGGACATCTGCCAGAAAATATCCTGTCTCGAGAGTTATGAGTATTCCTTTTAGATATGTTTTGAATATTATTATCTTGCCAAGAGGAAGTAAATCATTGAAATTATTCTGTACTATTATTATTACTACTATTGTCACTTACATATTACATAGACCTCTTTTATTACAGGTCCTATGTTAAGCAAATTTGACTCTTATGAGCTTTAGGCTGTTATAATGTTGTTACATCATCAAAAACGTATTTGGAGTTGTGTTTTGTTTCTTTCACACATGTTTCCAGAGTAACCCTTTATTATTAGTCTGTCTTTATCTCATGAAGCGGGAGTTTTCAGGTTAAGAGTTACTTTTTACCTTTAGTTCAGTAGAGATTGCAGTCTTTTCTGTTTGAGTAGAAATCTGCCTAATATGCAGAAGTTGTGTGTTAAACATGTGTGAATAAAACAAAACACAGCTCTAGGTATGTTTTTTTTTTTTTTACTCCACTATATAATGTTTCTGGTAGAGCAGATGATGACACTCCACAGTATGTAAGTTACAATTCACAGAAAGAATATACTTTCCACAGTACTGCTTTTATTTACAATAGAACATTTGAAATGAAATAAATTCTAGATGAATAATGCCATACTTTGGAACATTTCAGGATAACTGCATATAATAGACTCCCACATTGTCTTTTTGGTAATTTTTGTTAATTTGATAATGCCATTTTACATTAGCCAGGGTGGCGTCACTTAGTGCCTCTGCTCAATTTCATTTCTCTCCAGTGAGTAGGTCAGGAATCAAAATACACTAGATAGTTTGCAAGAACCCTCAGAAGTTGCAGACAGCGCACTGGCCAATCAGTGAAGAGCGAAGTGCCTGTCTGGGTCCCTTTTGTGGTACAGCACAACAGTAAACAAAGCGGTTGGGATGCATGTAGATGAAGCCATACATTCTGTGTTGGCAACGATTCCCGAGATCGAGGATTTAAAGCTGGAACAAAGAGAATGTTTGGTGAATTTTATCAAGGTGAAAAACTTTATTGCCCTTTTTCCTGTGGGATTTGGTGCATTACATATATCACGACCAAATAGCAGCGGCTGGTTAAATTAGAAAAGTACCCGCCTACCGTTGAGCGAACAAATCCTAACGCTGCGAGGTCAGACAGTTTCCATGAAGTGAAACTGGCTGATGAATCAGGCTAATTTTACATAACATTGAAGAGAATAATATATATCTAAATAGGTTCAAGAAAAACAATAAAATAAGCAGAACTGTAACATACAAACAACTTAGACTTAGACTAAATGTATTGATCCACAAGAGAAATTACTTGGACACAGTAATTCAAATCACAATATATCATTACAACATAGAACAAAAATACAAATTATTAAAAAAATAATAATAAAAGTAGCAAAAAAAGCAAGAAAGAGTTTGAAAACCTTGGAATTTTCATAATATTGGATTTGCACAGGATTTCCCATGTTTTCCATTTGGACTAAGAGTAGGCCTGTAATGACACATACTTAATGGGCTTGTTTAAAATGTCCTAATGGTGTTCTTGGTCTGGATCCAAAGATACTCAGAGAGGCAATACTGGAATAATTTAGACATTTAACTTTGAGCTGGGAGTTTTCCGTGAAGGACGCTCATCTCATTGCGTGGGGGTTGCGCTAAGATAACTGGTCTACTGGCTGCGCTGATGGTCATTTGAGTTTGAAAGCTTATATTTCCCAGAAAGAACCAACTTAACCAACAATACTTTAGCCATCAAAAGCACAACGTTGTCATTTGAAGTCTCTATTTAGGGTCAGTAAATTACTTCAAGGATTCATATTACATTTTTTTTCTGATCTGTGTTATAATGTTGTTTCCTCATAAAAAAATTAATAAATTAAAAAAGTACCCATTTTGTTTAATTCACTCTTGTTTAACACACAAATCCCGTATCCTATGTTCTTCTCTTGAATAAATAGTGCTCTGTTCCACCTCGTGATGTCAAGTGGTAATGCAGGGTATGCTCCACTGTGTTTTTAAACTCATCTTCGCTACAATCATTTGGAAGAGTTCATCTCTACTGAATTAAAGGTAAAAGGTAGCTGTTAACTTGAAAACTACCATTACATGACATCTCAAGGTGGAATAGAGCATTTTGAGCTTTGAAGATCCACACAGACTAATAAACCAGGACTGCTCAGATGTGTGAATGAAAGAAAACACAACTCTGCGCATGTTTTTAATGAGGCAACAACATTCTAATATGACTGAAAGCTCACAAGAGTCCATTTTGTGTAATAGAAGGCCTTAACAGCTACTGTCATGCAAGATGTATTTGACTGTAGTTTACTTATATCACTTAAGCATAATATATTTGACTATTATGATTTGTTGAGGATAAGCCCGTGGGTGATCTAAACCATTAATCCTGTTTCCACTGCCTCCTAGTGTTCAGTGATTTATTTATCGATTTGGCATTTCACATAATATGCCAGACGGATTCCCGTTGCTCATTGTTCTAATATAGTTGTCTGAGTTTAGGAAGAACACACTGACATTGGTTCGACACAGGACATCTTTAATACTGAAATGGTGTCACAAACCGCATTCACATTTCTTGTAATGTTAAAATTTGTACATACTATATTTAATGCGCATTAAATTATAATACCAAAAGCACTTATTTTTTAAGTAAAAGGGTGTCAGATACATTTTTGGTGGAAATCAAATGCCTCTCCCCACTTTATTGATTGAAAGTATTGAAGACTACCTTATGTTCTTAATTGGAAATTTTAAATATTTGTCTTCATATTTATCTTTAAATTGGTTTGACCATAATGTCACCTATCATGTTTGTGTAAAGTGTGTGCTTTCTCTAATATTGTATTTCTTTATTCTGTGTTACTTTAATGTTTTTATGTTATGTGTATGTACTGACTGTTCTGTGCGTGTCACATGTCCTGTTTTCTGCCTCTCTATTAAAATGCCAATAGGACTCTGAATGAAAATGAGTCTGCATGGCTAACTCTGCCACATGCAGGACTAACACATGTTAGTCAATGTGCATATTTAAGGGTTCTATATTATGCAAAATTGACTCTTGTGAGCTTTTTAGCCATGTTAGAATGCTGGTACCTCCTTAAAACATACCGAGAGTTGTGTTTTATTTCATCAACACATGTTTGAGTCACTCATTAGTATTGGCCTGTCTGTCAAAATGCTTTATTCCACCTTGTGATGTCATGTAGTGGTAATTTTCAAGTAAACCTTTTACCATTTGTTTATTAGGTTTTTGCTTATCCAAATTCTAGTGAAGGTGTATGGCATTTAAAGACACAGTGGATTACTTCCTGTATAACCACATGACATCACAAGGTGGAACAGAATGTTTTCAGTTTAAGAGAAAAAGTCTAAATATGTAGGATTTGTCTGTTAAACATGTGTGCATGAAACAAAACACAACTCTGGATATGTTTTGATGAAAAAACAACTCAATAACAGAGATCTGAAAATACCGTAATATGGGACCTTTAACATAAACATAAACAAAAACTTAGCTGCACCTGTCCGACTTGACCAGTAGAGGTAAGAATGAGGGTCCCTTTGCTAATACCAAAGCCATTAGCTGTCCATGTGTGAAAGTGCCTGTTGTGTTAAATCTGAGCAGTCAAATTAACATTCCCCGGGCATGGCACTGAAATGTAAATATTCAGGCTTGGCGAGGATGAGCTGGCCTCCTCCTCCTCTCCTTTAATCGGCTTTGGGAAGAAGACGTGCAAAGTGCTTTAGGAATAACACCATGTTCTGTGATAAAACAAGCCTCTTTTATTATAAACCTACAATATAAAAGTCATGTCTGAAAAGGACTGAGATATAAACGTAGTGTGAGGACTAGCACAATCCCTTAAAGGCTGGGACTCTGTCTTAAACGTCAATGAAAACAGAAAGAGTTTGAAAAGCTAAGCAGACCATAATGTATTTATGTAGTTCATTTTATAGCTGCAATGTCTCAAATTGTTGGAACAAAAGAAAGAAAAAAGTCTTATCGGGAATTGTATTGATTGGCAAGTATGATACATGGTATATGATAGAGCTATAACATTTTTGTTAGGGACAGATTTTTTTAAGGATTTTGGGCTCTGGGTCGAAAAATTGCACAATAAGCTGCCCAAAGACTGTATAAAGAAGTGGATTCAGGGAGTCTGACTTCACCCATAGCATTTGGCTCCAGTCAAATGAAGCTCACCGATGCTGGCAGTTATAAGAGCGAATTTGGAGCTGATTTCGATATTACAAATAGGAATTGATTTACGGACAAAATAGTGAAATAAAAACATCAGGATCATGTAAGGCAGGTTAATATGAACATTTTAAAACCAAAATGAAAATGAGGAGCTTGTCAGCATCAGTTGCAGAGAGACCGCTGACACATTATCAGTGTGAAGTCAATTGGAGCCAAGCCAGAGTCAATGAAGCCGGAAGCTCACTTCCTTTTTGAAACACAGCAGCTAGCAGGTTAGTTATTTCCATTTATATATACACTTTTTTGTTTTTTTTCCCCACAATTTGGGTTTCTTAATAAAATACAGGCTTTACCAACATTTCTCTCCCAAATTGCCAATCCAGTACTGAACATACATCAGACTAGGACTTAGGGCTGGGCGATATGGATAAAAAAATATATCTCGATATATTTTGCTATATCTCGATATACGATATATATCTCGATACATGTTCAAGAAAAAATAACCCCCTAAAACTGAAAACTGCAAAAACAAATCTGCCAAATTCCACAAGGTCCTTTTTTTTAAATTGAAGTGTAAGAGGTTGACAGTTTAACATTTTAGAACATTTAAGATTACAAAAAAAACTAATTACATAAATAATAATTTAACTGTAAAATAAAAGAAATAATATATATTTCCTTCTTTTCATTCATAAATAAAACAACTCAAGACAAGCTCATCTTTGCATTAACTCTGTTATCCAGACCATAACCATAACCACGAGCTCCTTTAGTAGATGAAGCTCAGGATGTTCCTTGTTTTAATAGATCCATGTTATTATCCAGCAGTAAGGAGCTCTAAGGTTTCCCACAATCCACTGCAGATCAAACCAAACGTTTCCAAACACTATTGTACAAGTTACACTGCAACAGATTATTCATTAAAATCTTCTGCATAAATAGACTTTACATTACTAAACTTTACAATATATAAAGCATAACGACTACGAGTCACATCAGCCTGTTTGAGATAATAATGTGTTTAATGCAGTTTTGCGCACGTGTGTTTACATTTTACAGAAACGAAACTTAAGCGCATGGCTCATTTGCATAAACAGCGCACTTCTCATGCAGCTCAGCTCGTTTAGCTTCTTTCGGGCTAAAGGACGCGACTCGGTGGAATATGAGGATGTGCTGCTGATGGTTTTGTCTGTAAATGGTTCAAAAGATTCGTGGTGCTTGAAGCTTTTCACTGGCACTAACTTTCGGCGTTCAGGGTGATAGTGAGGAGTGAAGGAGACACGAGCGAACTAAATCAGGGAGGCGGCGAATATAAGCATTATATCGATATATACGATATGTCAGAATTCATATCGAGTTTAAAAACTATCTCGATATATTTAAAATATCGATATATCGCCCACCCCTACTAGGACTAGGCTAGTTCAAACTGGATCACAACCAGGCTATCCCAGAAGAGAGATATTGTAATATTTTTAAGGTGTGCTGCAGTCTGGATCAGTTCTCTTGGAGGGCCTGATCTTGTCTTGTATATGAGGAACATTATTTCTCTTCTTTTTGAAACGACACACCAGCCACTAAAATATGACCAAATCACCTCCATTTTGAAAGTAGTGTGGTGTGAATATTGTCCATGCCGTGTTTGGATTTGGGAATAACACTTTTGTTTATTTTTCTGGTTCATAAGTTTGCTGAGGACCCTCTATAATGGCCATCATTTCATTAAATGCATGAGTGAATCTGTCATCTGTAACTGGTCATTTTTCAAACAACTAGCAATCCCAAAAAGCACACCAGATTTTAGATATCCTATTATTCTGTTATGAACAAATAACTTGGATTTTATTTTCACCTTTTTTATTCCTCAGATGTGAATGCACTTTTCAATTTTCACTTTATTTTGGTAAATACGCGAACGATTGTGTGGCGTTTCTTTTGCTTAATCTTCAGAAATTGCATAAAAAGTTAAAGAGAATGACAGATTGCGCTCAAATCACAAATAAAGACTAGGAAAATAGATGTTGTTTGGAAATAAACTTTAAACACAGCATTCGCTTTTCGTTTTTTCACCATTACGTTTTGGAAATTGGCTGGCACTAATGTCCATTGTTCTTTGAGTAGTCTCCCTCCTCTTTTCGTTGTATGATCATTTGCAGATATGGCGTACACTGTGGATTGATACGCTAGTTTTGAATTAGATCATGAAAAGAGAATCAGCTCCCTGTGTGATTGGAGTATAGGCCCGATCTGCATTTCCACGAGCCATTTGACTTTTCTGTCTCATTAAACAACCCCACCAGTGTTTACAAGAGAGCGCTTAATGTGAGCTGTCAATCAATCTTCCAAGTCAGACGCGCTGCTGCTACTCAGTTAGCAAATGTTGTTTTGCATCAGAAGTAGATAGAACTTTTTAACATATACATTGCTTTTTATCAAGGCAGCCTCGCTACTCAAATGAATCAAGGCTTAGAGGAAGTGTGAAGTGAGCAGAATGAGTGCATTGCATTTCCATACTGAAAAGTATACTGAATTAACTGACTGGTAGCAGGTTTATATACTGTAGACTTGATACTGTTGGTAATAAGATATTTTCACTGGATTATGTGAGGAGCTATCATTGAGTAATAATGCAGTAATAGATTTTCCAAACAGTACAGTTTGCTTTACAGTTGTGTGCATTATTCATTCAGTTGCCATAATCTAGGATACTGAGGGGTAATGCTCATACTGTTTATGTTATAACATGATTTCAAGATTTTAGAGATTTCAAGATTTTATTGTCATAGAAAAACAACAAAATTACATTTAGAGCATCAAACACTGCATAATTTTGAAGTAAAGTGTGGTGGTGTGAAGTTTTGGTTTCCATTATTGTCATCCAATCAACAAGCAGAATGTACCTCGCATGAGTCTATGAGTCTCTTATTTGGGTTGCCAGTTTCAATTCTGAAAACCAGTTGGTTTAAACCTAAAAGGACTCTTTCTGATCTGAATGGTCACTACCCAAACCCCAGGACCTGCAGACAATCTGCAAAGTGCTCTGCAGCCTCTGTAGTTATATTAATTAAAACACTAATAGTGTTGGCTACATAAAGTGTAAATGGCCCTTAGCACACTATTTTCTGATCTAGTTCAGTAGACATTTTAACATGTGGGAGAGCAACTGTGATAAATAAGCATTAATTCAGCACCATGGACAGCACCCGGTCAGCTGCAAGTGCATAGTTACATTCAAGGTCCTATATTACACAAAATTGAGCTTGAAGGCATGTTATATATATATTTAAAAAAGCATTGTTAATGTCCTTATTAGTCTGTCTACATCCCCAAAAGCTCAAAATGCTCTGTTCCACTTTGTGATGTCTGGTGTCATGTAGTGGTAGGGCTGTGCCAAAAACCCAACTCCGGGTATGTTTTTGATGTAATAACATGGCTTAAAGCTCACAAGAGTCAATTTTCCTAAACATGGGACCTTTAAGCATGGTAGGTGAAGTGTCTTGCTCAAGGACACACCGAGCAATGGCCAGAGCTCGTACTCATGATGACAAAACAAAAGGATTTCACTCCTTTGCTACTGTCCATTTTCCCAAACAGAAGCAATTAAGTCAGAGGACAAATTACATCAATAAAGCACAATAAAGCATCCTTTAATTAAACACATTTGGCTTAATTAGCAACTTCATTCCCACTTACTCCAATGTTGTGCTACTATTATAAGAACAAGAGAGGAAGTCCCTTTGCTGGTGGGATAGTGAAAACCATGGCAACCAAAAGCGCAATATCTTACATAAAGTATAATTGAAAGCATTATGATTTCCTTTGCACTCCAGTTTGTAGAGCACAGCCGTGAAATACTACCTGCAGTAAAAACATCATTTATATTCTTCTAATGTGGAATTGAGTTTAGTAGGTTGCTCTTAATGTCCCCAGGTCTATCGCGCTAGCTAATCCTCGTGAGTACATGGTCTTGTCCAAACCTTGAAGGAATAATCTCCCACCTCCATATTGGGGAAAAAAAGAAGAAAAAAATGCTTTAGGCTATAATTCTAATGCACTGAGATTGGTCTTATTTCAGAGAATTTGAACTGCCATAGCGTTCATTCCACTTGTCCCAGAAACTAGCCAGAGGTGCCCCAAATGATCAGCCAGCACCTCCCCCTCATTTGTCTACATTAACTTTGCATGTGTGGTCCGTCCAGTAATAAGTGGGCCACTGTTATATTTAGCCGTGCCTGCAATGACTTTGAAAAACATGGTGACTCTGTCTTCAGACCATGTCAGAATGTTTTCCCCAGACTAATATTTGTGTCTCAGTATGTATTTAGAATCCATAATTTGAATTTCAGTGCTGTTTGAAATGAATGCATTCTTGAGAGCTCGAAGACATGTTATAATGTTGTTGCCTCCTAAAAAAAAACAGACCTGGAGTTGTGTTTTGTTTCATTCACATGTTTGAGTGGTGCTTTATTATTAGTCTATATACATCTCAAATGCTCAGAATGCTCTGCTCCACCTCATGATGTCATGTTGTGGTAGCTAGGGATGCTATGATATTCGATATGATATCGAATCGTTCAATACTGGTCTCACGATTCAATACACGTGTACATTTGATGCACATGTTGATATGCACATGTCCCTCCAAGTGCACTGTGTAGTCATTTATTTTGGTTCATCTGTCGGTCACTTTTTTATTTTACGTTGATAGACCCAGGGATGACAAAGATATTAACTTTTAAATACTTTAAAATCACTTTTGGCTTTACATCGGCTCTTATATCGTGACTCGCGATGTACGCGATCTTTTTCTCAGACTCTATCTCATAAGTTTTACTTAGAAAACAGTCCGTTGAGACATCTCTATGTAAGATAACTGTGTAACGGTGTATCACAGACTAGCAGGGCATTGTGGGAGGAGTTACTGTCTGACTCTGCTGGAGTGGTCAGAGCAGTGGACACAGGTGTGTGCACACAGTGAGATGACTCAGGGGGAAAAGAAATCATCAAATCACCATTAAAGAAGTATGATATTGTAACTCCCCTACCACTTTATATTAAGAGTAGACTGGCTATATTCTGAAATATAAAATAGCCTGAGAAAGCACTGTTCTTATTTTTACTGAGTAAAAATTCTGAGCTGTTAATCATTGAACTATGGAGTAAGAAAGCTGTCAAAAATATTTGTGCGCATAAAATAGAAATCCGTGCGTATTTGGGAAATCCGTGCATTTTTGGCTGTAGTTGCGCATAAAATAAATATTTGTAAACTCTCAAATGAGTCCAGTCGTACATAAAATATATTGTGTGTATTTTATCCACCAGAATACGAATTGAAAAATTACGACGTCATGAATTACAATCACGAAATGAAAATTTACGATTACCCTTTCATCAGTACGAATACGAATTCACAGATGGAACTTTACTGTCAAAAATACGTCATCACTTCACAGACATTATCCATCGAGCAGAAGAAACATCGATCAAGATCAAGACTGCACATGCTCAAGTTTGTAGCAGAGGGTAAAAACAGAGTAATAGCACAAGAAGCTACAACAGCGACCAACAAGTGGCTTAATTAAAATCTATTGTAAAAATGTCTTGAATTCGGGAACCGAACGCTGCTGTATAATATTGTGTAGAAACACCTCCTTTTGAACGGGAAATTGCACCTATATGTTAGATAACATAGCGGTAGCCAGTTGGCTAACATCCGACGTAACGTTATCCCAGGGCTCATTAGCAAATATCAGGTTCTCTGTAGGTTTAGATTAAAACATTCACGGCTACAGCCACAGCGAGCATCAGCCAGTCTTCACTTCAGCTGCATTTCTCGCATGAAATGCCACCAACAGTTCCTCGGGACGCTGAAATGTCCCAGTTTACACCAAACACTACCAAACTGTCCTGGTTACAGACGTCACAGCTAATGAAATGTTACACATTACAGTTTAATGCATCTTCCAGCATCAATTAATGTTCGTGTTTACAGGCAACACCTTGGTATGTTTACAGTATTTACCGGTAAGTATAACGTCACCGTGACGTCGATGGATTTGCTCATTATAACCCATTATAACTCATGAAAAACCCATTGTCTGAAATGCAGCTGAGATGAAGACTGGCCCGAATTCAAGACATTTTTACAATAGATTTTAATTAAGCCACTTGTTGGTCGCTGTTGTAGCTTCTTGTGCTATTACTCTGTTTTTACCCTCTGCTACAAACTTGAGCTGCACAGTCTTGATCTTGATCGATGTTTCTTCTGCTCGATGAATAATGTCTGTGAAGTGATGACGTATTTTTGACAGTAAAGTTCCGTCTGTGAATTCGTATTCGTACTGATGAAAGCGTAATCGTAAATTTTCATTTCGTGATTCTAATTCATGACGTCGTAATTTTTCAATTCGTATTCTGATGGATAAAATACACACAATATATTTTATGTACGACTGGACTCATTTGAGAGTTTACAAATATTTATTTTATGCGCAACTACAGCCAAATATGCACGGATTTCCCAAATACGCACGGATTTCTATTTTATGCGCACGAATATTTTTGACAGCTTTCTTACTCCATATTGAACCAAATGAACACTTCAAAACACTTCACATATAAACTCCAGCTGTACAGTACTTCGACTGTAAAGTATTGTATGTTATGTATGTATTGTTTCACGTGTTATTATATTATACTCATTAGCAGAAAAAAAAATTTGAGATTTTTTTTTTTTGAGTCTTAAAATGTATCAAAATTAAATCAGTATCGTGACCTGTGTATCAAGATGCGTATCTAATCGTATCTAATTGCATCCCTAGTGGTAGTTTTCAAGTTAACAGCTACCTTTTACCTTTTGTTCAGTAGAGATGGGCAATTCCAGAGCTGAAATCATCCAAATGATTCTACTGAAATTCACTGAAATAAATAAAAAGTCTGATTGCACAGCCATGTTTGAGCCTGGCTTAAGTTGCAGCAGAGAAAGTGGCGGCCAGACTGATATCTCTCTGTGTAAATAATACAGCGAGATATCAGTCTGGACTTGTCAGGTAATGGTGCCACTGATATCTTCAAATATTAGCATCATATTTATTTACATTTCAATCAGTCATTTTTTCAAGCTTGGTTATTCAATTACTTTTTCACACATTACTGTCATGGCAGTCAACTTTACTTACAATACAATACAATACAATTCTTACAACATAATTTTTCTGTACCATTTGCACACTTAGAGGAATTGAGAACAAAACGAAGCTCAAAGGGAAGTGGTAAAATCTTTTTACAGATTTTTGACTGGTTGCTTTCACATAATTACAACACTTTTGTACATAGTATTTATGTGAGTACTGATAAATGAAATATATTTGCTACTAATGCTACTAATACCAGCAGTAGAGACGGGTTGACAAAGGAGTCTGTTGTCCCGGCCCTCAGGGTTTTAGGGCACAGGATTGGACCCTCTTCCTATTAATTTATATTACGGGGGGCCCATGTGAGGCTGCTTGACCCGGGCTCTGAAATTTCTACTGCTACTAATACTCCTAATATGAATAATAATACAATCAGATTTGTCTAAACACCAAATTGCTCCCATGTTTTGCAGTTTTGCTGATAAAACGTTTTAAAATGTGCATACAGTGTTTACTCAGCTCTACAGAAGTGATACAGGGAGAAACGGTGTTATTTCCATGTCGTTCATTATGCCCGGGGCCAAAGACACTCATTTCTCTGTGTGCGCTATAATGGCACTGTCAAGGAGTTTTATACATAGCTGAACTCACACTCTTGTTCTAATTATGTTGAGCATTATACCAACTAAGTGGCTGTCAAAACAGTATGGCAATAATGGAAGCTAAATTAAAACAATGTCTTTCTATTTAAGTGCGGACATTGACACAGCTTAGCAGCACAAACTCTAGCGGGGTTATTAATTGTTCTGTTACTTGTAAAATCGATGGCTATTACACTGCGTGGCTTTATGGGGACTATACATCTAACGGCAGTGCTTAGGGCTTCAGAAAGAGTCAATTGAGCAGCAACAGGTTTGTGGCTGTAAAAATAAAAAGGTCTTACAAATGCCACTAATGGAACTAAAGCCCCAAAGAGCACAAATGACCTGTTATAAGTTAGAGTAAAGTGAAAAATATCTGCCTTATAATTCTATAGGGAGGTTACTGAAATGCGTTGTTTCTCGCCAACTCCAATTCTGCTGAAATCTTGTATATAGGACTGTAGAGGTTAGATTTGACACTGTACTTCTGCAAATGAAATATTACAGGCGCTTTCAAGCAGTTTTGCAGTTTCTACAGAAAATCAATTGTAAATAATTTCACAATGCTACAAAGTTTGAAAATGCCACTCAATAGGCTTAGTCCAATTTTAGTTTAAACCACTTTTACTAAATGCATGGAGGAACTACGATTGCGGTGTTGTGAACTGACATGTTGCTACGTTAAAGTGAAAATTAAACTTATCTGAGCTTTAAAGGTGCATTGTGTTTTTGGTGAAGTGTCCGCCAAATGATTTTCTTCATGGAGATGTAATTGCTTTATCTGGAATGTTTCACAGCATGATATTAAACCTTTCTATTATGAACCAAGGACAAAAGAGGAACAGAACTGTTTCCGATGCTAGCAGTAGTCTGGAAAGCAACACTGGGAATGTTCTAATCTAAAGGAAGAAGGTGGAAGCGGTTTTCAATAGGTGAGGTGCATCTCTCCTGGGAGGCGCCAAAAAGCCACTGGGGAGGCACAACACACTTGGACTAAACCGGGACACCCAATTTGAAAACCCTGCTCCATATCATATAATATTGACAATATACAACTTATTCCATTCTTTGATTGCAGGTTCATTCTTTGAATTACTGGTCAGCTGCTATAACTTTCTGGTAGGGCTGGGCGATGTGGATTGAAAAATATATCTCGATATATTTTGCTATATCTCGATATACGATATATATCTCGATACATGTTCAAGAAAAAATAACCCCTAAAACTGAAAACTGCAAAAACAAATATGCCAAATTCCACAAGGTCCTTTTTTTTTAATTGAAGTGTAAGACGTCATCAGTTCATATAGGAAAATTTAAGATTACAAAAAACCCTAATTACATAAATAATAATTTAACTGTAAAATAAAAGAAATAATACATATTTCTTTCTTTTCATTCATAAATAAAACAACTCAACACAAGTTCATCTTTGCATTAACTCTGTTATCCAGACCATAACCAGAACTATGAGCTCCTTTAGTAGAAGAAGCTCAGAATGTTCCTTATTTTAACAGATCCATGTTCCTATGCAGCAGTGAGGAGCTTTGAGGTTTCCCACAATTCACTGCAGATCAAACCCAACGATTCCAAACACTATTGTACAAGTGACACTGCAGCAGATTATTAATTAAAATCTTCTGCATAAATAAACTTTACATTGCTAAACTTTACAAGACATAAAGTATAACGACTATAGAGCCACATAACCGTTTGAGATTATAATGTGTTTAATGCAGTTTTGCGCACGTGTGTTTACATTTTACAGAAACGAAACTTAAGCGCATGGCTCATTTGCATAAACAGCGCACTTCTCATGCAGCTCAGCTCGCTTAGCTTCTTTCGGACACGACTCGGTGGAACATGAGGATGTGCTGCTGATGGTTTTGCCTGTAAATGGTGGAAAAGGTTCGTGGTGCTTGAAGCTTTTCACTGGCACCAACTTTCGGCGTTCACAGGGGTAGTGAGGAGTGAAGGAGACACGAGCGAACAAAATCAGGGAGGCGGGGGCGACAAGAGAGAAGCGAAGCGGCAAAATCAAAATTAAATATAAGCATTATATCGATATATACGATATGTCAGAATTCATATCGAGTTTTAAAAACTATCTCGATATATTTAAAATATCGAGATATCGCCCACCCCTACTCTCTGGTATTATAGGAACATAATTGTCAAGCCTGGTTTCACAACAGAAGAACTTTATAATAATGTTTTTATGCTGTTTATTTTTTTAGGTCAAGAGAAGGGGTGTGTGGTTTGGTTGGAGGGCTCCTTGTGATGTTTTACTTAGGGCCCCAAAACACTGTTGCAATGCAACAACTGGCTAGTCCTGTTCATGGGCAGCAAAATCCTTGTCTCTTCTTGCAGTTAAAAATCCTATCCTATAATTACCCAAAATGTGGGTAATATGGTTAGAGGCTAAGCATAATGAACTGGTTTCAATTTCTGGGCCTTATCCACTGCAGCTTGCTGTTATAGGCTTTTTTATTAGTAATTATAGCTGCAAAGTTTTAGTGCCTGGCTAAATTATTTCATGCAACTGAACGCCACATAGCCGATTCGCACCTATTTGGGTGTTTGACGAGCATGTAGACTGAGTGGTTTCCATGTGTATGTAAATATAGTGATTGTGTTTTTATAATGCGATATTTTGTTGTAGGAATTCCCAAAAGCCACAGCTGATTGTGAAAATATGATGAAAAATATGATGAAATATGGATTCAGTAAGGCCAACGGTTGCACTTTTGTCACATGTCTTGTAAGTTTTTCTATGCTCAATATTCTGAGGCTTTGTGACCACTGACCTTTACAACATGCTGATCTACTTCAAGCACAATCCCCTGCTTGAAGCGCCTATATTGCAGTATTTCCTGATCTATGATAACATGTTGGTTCCTCATCAAAAACATATCTGGAGTTGTGTTTTGTTTCATTCACACATTTCTTCCCTTAAACGAAAACCACTTTGTTTCACATTGTGATGTTATATGGCAATACAGGAAGTGCTTCACTGTGTTTTTAAACTCCATACACCTTCACTACAATCACTTGAATGTTTTTAGACCTGGAATTGCCAATAAAGTTAAAAGCATTTTGAGCTTGAATATGTAGACAGACTAATAATAAAGATTACTCAGCCATGTGTGAATGAAACAAAACACAACTCCAGGTATGTTTTTGATGAGGTAACATGATGTAATTATAACATAGGTTACAGCTTACAAGAGTCAATTTAGTGCAATGCAGGACCATTAAGACAAAGGTCAGGCAAAATCTCAACAGTTGTAGTGTACACAGTATTGGAAAATAACTGAAAAACCAGTAGTTTTGCTTACATTTAGAAGTATTCAGTTACTTTCCTAAAATCAAAGCAATCCTTGATTAGGCAATTATGGTTTCAAGCTGCATGGTACTAGTAAGGAAATTAGAAAACACAGTACTTTTGTTGTTTCTAATTAGTGATAATAAATGCATAACAGGAGGTGAAATGAACATTAAACTGTTTGAATTCTATCCCATGTTTTTACAACATAAATAAATCAGGCAAATTTCTGTTGGATTGGCATAATATTATACACATATTGCTATCAAGTAGGTGCGAAACATAATTATAGTAAATAAAGTAATATATGAAGACATAACAATAGCTCAGTTGGGAGAGTCTGTAGGTTGGCGGTTCTAATCCCACTCTCAACATAAAAATCATCAGTTGAGCGGTCAGATCCACTGACCTACAGGTTGGCAATGCAATTTCAGCTCCCACACATGAATGCTGTCATTGTGTTTTTGGGCAAGACACTTAACCCCCCCAGTGTCTGTGTTCAGTGGTGCGTGAATGTGTGTGTGAATGGGTGAGTGGTTCCTTGATGTAAAGGGCTTTGAGTGCCTTGAAAGTGGAAAAGTGCTATATAACAATCTGACCATTCACCATAAAAAATTTAATTATTCATTTTTGTCAGTATCGCCCACCCCTACACAGAATCCTACTATTACTACACCACTGTTACACTTTACACTTTACACTTCTTGTATTCCTGAGCCAGTCGGCAAAATCATCTTGCTTGTGTAGGCTAGTATCCGGGGTCACCATCAAAGTGCTTACTAACCACAGTTACTATGGATACAACTCTTATCCGCATCCAAAACCTCCACTACTTTTATTTATTTATTTTTTAAGCCTTTCTACTATTTCCGTGCAAAAATATGAATGTTACACTATCTTTTTTCCTCACTTCTCTTCACACTCCAATATAACAAAGGTTCTGGGTCGCGATATCCCCCACCTCTACAGTATATGTGAACACAATAACAACAATAGCGATGTCCGAGGAGGTATCCAGGAGCAAAGGACATTGACGGACACACTGTGAAACTTGGCATTGCTCGCGGGCCTGTCCACCTGGCTTTAGCTGCCATTGTGTTGCCTCCCGGTTGTCTTGGCTGGGGCATTGATTGAACTGGCACAGAGGTGAGGATTTGGGCTCAGGGTTGGGCTTATACCTCTGTGGAAACAAAAGCACGCAGATGGGGGAGGTGGAAGCGAAATTGTCAGAAGGATCACAGCGTATTGTGTGGTGGTTGGAACGAGATTGGTGGTTTGGTAAAAGAGGGCATGGGAGTCCCGCTGCTTGGTCGGGCTAATCAATTCAGAGCTGGACTGTCCCGCTATTGTGGTGGACACCTAGAGGCAGTTTTTCTGGACTAAATTGACAAGGCAGCTTTTTTAGCATGCGGCGCGCAAAGACACTGCTATTATTTCTAGTTTGGGAGTGGGGAGAGAAAGTGGCTTTTTGTAGCATCCTCCAGGAGAGCCAGGCTGGCATTTTAAACTGGGGTATGTCGTCAGGAGATTTCAAATGCTGTGTGTGATACAAAAATAATAGTGCTTTCTTTGTCAAGATAATTGCAAAGCCACTAAGTAAAAGGTCAAATTTGGTCTCATTTATGCATTTTGTAGTATTGATATAAATACTACATAAATACTAGTTCCAGTATCAATTTGTATCAGATTTTTTTTTATTCTTTTGAAGTGGGAAATATAAGGTGTATACAATTTGGAAATACTGAAATGCTTGTATATGCTAAATTTGAAAATGTACTATATTGTGCATGATTAAAAAAAAAAAGCTGCACATATTTTTTTCTGTTTATTTTAATTAATTCAGTTCATTTTAGTGTGATTTGAAACACAATTATCTGTTCATTTTAGAACATTTAGGAAGAATTATTACTAGAAGGTTGCCAGTTCTTTTTCCGTCGTCAAGTATCACCTTCATGGGACTATTAATACATCTTCCTACATTCTGTGTACTCATTCGTGTCAAATTAATAATATTAATCATAATAATGCATCAGAATTATATATAGCTTTTTTAGACACTCAAAGATGCTTTACAGTTCATTATTCATTCACTTCATACCTGGTGGTGGTAAACTACTATTGTAGCCACAGCTGCACTGGGCCAGACTGACAGAAGCAGCGCTGCC